>NW_027042494.1:0-600000 GCF_035927105.1 Exophiala bonariae
GGAGACTTGCCTATCGCGTTCCCCGCACCGAGCTTGGCTTGACCTTATGGTGACTTGGTTCGTAACAGTAGTATCCGTTAGTAAGGTAGTATTCGTTAGTAAGGCAGTATTCGTTAGTAAGGTAGTGTAACTCGACTAGCGAGTCGCTACTATAGTTATACCTATTACGTAATGTATCCTTAGCAACTCTAAGGCTAATCTCGTAATATCTATTAATCTAGACATTAACAATAGGCAAGATAATTCTAGTCTATCGAGATCTTAGACCTTTATTATAAATTACGAATAAAAAGCTCTAAGTTTATATTCTCTCTAGTATACTACTAATTATTAATTAGTAATTACTCTATTTAACTTAGTATATCTACTAGACTAGAGACTAGTATAGTAATATACGTTATATAAATTAGTTTCGTCTCCCGTACTATAGTATAGGAGATTGATCTAAGAGACCTTGTATCATAAAGAGTCTTGGCGGGTAGAGAGACCCTTAGGCTAAAGCCTTGCGGACTACGAAAGTTTGATTCGTCGTACTACGACCCGATAAATGCTACCCTAACGCTAAATTCGCCTAACTCTACCTTACCACATTACTTTTAGAACTCCACTACCACAGCACCTACAGCTTTATAAATGGTCGTATTCGCATAGCCTTGACAAGCTTATTCGAACGATGTAATAATCATAAAGATTGCACCCCGCGAAGTCTCTACCTGAGAAAACAATCCTATACCACAATCCTATACCACTTTAGCCATCTTCAGTTAGTTCTCGTCTCGTGCTAACTCGCTGTAGTTTGGCACCACCAACAATGGTATACTATTGTTCGGGTCCTTTTGGCTAGGGCGTGTCATTCATGACAATATCCCCCCCTCTAGGCGACTTGTCCTCAACGTCGTTATTCCGGAGCTACTACCATACTAGCCCCCTTTCTAACGCCCCCTAACCGCCGCGGGGTGACAATCCCTGCCCCCGCCCACGTGACCTCCCTTAGGTCCTCACGCTGACGTGGCCACATCTATTCGCCATCTCAAATCGCCTCGAAAACCTTAGCGAATTTACACAGAGAGAGATTTGAACCCTCGCCAGTCGCGCACCCAGTAGATTCCGCGCACGGCAATCTCTAGTGAACCGCAGCCTAATCTCAGAGCCCCCCTGCGAATTCTAGGTGAATAATGTCAGGAATAAGCCTCGGTTCCCTGAGGCGCAATACCTCAAAAAGACGGAATATTCACCTAGAATTAGGTGAATTATTAGGCATTATAATAGATGTAAGAGTAGGGCGTGTCATTCATGACAGGAGGTCGCGACTAAATCAAAAGCTCCTAGAGCCTATATCTCTCGCCGTAGTATACGAGAGGATTTCTCCTCTAGAGTAGCTAGCGTCTCCTATAGATCTAAATCTAATTTCTTAGTATCTATAAGGGCCTTCTAGGCTACCACTAACACTTTTCGAAGACGAGCAATCTCCCGGCGTTTTAGCCGTAACTTAGAGATTATTTATTTCTTTTATTTACCTACTTTTCGAAACTCTTCGACGGAAAAGGTACTATTATACTTTCGTTGAAAATATAGGCACTTAGCGCAACTAACTAACTATTCGCGATTATAATAACACATTATATCGTAGTTAGTGCACTCGATATAGGCAACTATAGCTATATGATTTTCGTCGAAAGAAAGGGCGTCGACTATTTCGATACGGCGAATATACTAGTCGCGAATAGATTTCGAGGAACGAGTTTTCTTAACACCTAAGGGAGGTATATTTAGCTATAGGGGACTTACGCGTAGAGAGAGACGAGCTCATCTTATATACGTTAAGGCTAACGTATAGTGAAGGAGGGGAAAGTATTACGAGTTGGCACTTAACCTATATAACGACCCACCTAAATTGGTAGGTAGGTCGAGGAGGCTATAATGTAACTGGGATCGAAGATCTAGGGGAGCACAAGGCTCCAAGTTACGTACGCGTATACTAGTGCACTAGTGCACTAGTAGTAGAGTAGTAGAGTAGCAGAGTAGGAATATCACGAGTATATAGCTACGGTCATTACACCAAGATTTTATAGACTCCTCGTAGTCAATAATCATCTTACTACTGCACCTAAATCTGTTGAACCCTGAGCCCTCACACCTTTCACATCTGTCCGCAAGTACCTATACTTCTGTCCGCGAAACCCAACCACGTCTGAGTCCAAGAATCATTACGCCCTTGGCAGTTCGTAACACTGATATTGTCGGCCATTTCTTCCGTTATCTACAAGGACTGTTTAGTAACCGGAGGTGCAAGGCGAGGGGTGATAATGGGAGCAATTAGTACTACTTCCAGGAAAAATCTCCTGTCTATAGTTTATTGTCCTAAGTGTCTTTGTGAGCGTATGCTTGATGACTAGTTACGATAAGAGTCTTGAGAGTGGGCCTGATTGTGAACACGTGTGCGTACAATCGAGACACTCTGGCTTTTTGCGAGAACAGGAATTCATAGAAAGAAACCTCCTTTATTGCGCCACCATAGGTTCTACATCTAATTCTCGGCAATGTCGTGATACAGGCGGCTGCAATTATGCCTGCCATTAAGAAATGTGCATGCATAGCTCCGTATGTGCGTTCAGAACTATGAACCTTAAAGGCACTTTCAGTAGGCGTAGAACAAGGTAGTCTCAGTATTAGTTTGTCGAATTTTTCTGTTCTCGCGGACGAGCCAGACGCGCATAGCCCAAGCGCCCATCATCGTCACCAACGAAAATGCTGCGCTGCTACTCATTGCGATCGTATAACGCGGCTCATCGCTCTTGGGCCATAGGTATGGTGTCCAGATAAATGAGACGACGGCGCAGGTGTTGACAATAGCCAGGCTGGCGGCCTTCTTCTCCTTCGTCTGTCCGCAGGTCGAGCTCACCCAGCCGAGGATGATGGAATTGACTGCATAGGTGCCGATCGAGAATACAACCATCGAGAAATAGCGCGCGGCTGTGTTCAAAGTTGCGCAGCCAAGCACGAAACCGAAGATGGCGATGCACTTGGCTACAGTAATGTGCCAGGTGCGCTCATTGTAGCGGCCGGAGGACCAGGACCACGCAATCGAGATAGCGCCGGCCACGAGATACGGCGGGCAGGTTAGAACTAGGGTTATGGTGCGGTTGAAGCCGAGAGTCTGAACGGCAGTAGGAAACTATTACAAAAGCCATTAGCTTTTAGCGTTGTGAGACATTAAGACACACAGAAACACGTACGAAGTTCTTGAAACCGTTAGCAGCAAGATGCATGTGTTGCATGAAAGCAAAGAGCCAAAGTTTTTTGTCCTTAGCAGCATCGATCAAGCCCCGGGCTGATGTTTGCTTGCCACTCTCGCCGACAGTATCGCGCACGATGCGCTCATTAGCGAAAATGCGCTCTTCTGGAGTGAGCCAGCGGGTGGTAAGGGGATCATCCGGGAGGGTGAAAACGCTAAGTGCTGCAACGACGGCAGTCACAGCACCTTGAAGGATAAACATCTAGATTATATTAGCAGAATATTGTGTCTGCACTGGCGGACGCGTACCCATCGCCAGCCCGAAAGGCCAGCCATACCGTGCATCTCGAAGATTCCGAGCGCAATAAGTCCAGCAAAGGCGGTTGCCAGAATATTGCCTGTGTATAGAATCGAGATACGAGTCGCAATCTCTTTACGTGTGTAGAAGCAAGAAAGCATGTACAATGCACCTGGATAGTACGGTGCTTCTGTGATTCCGAGGAAAAAACGCGTCAGAAGGAGGCCTTTAAAGTCGTGCTTCAAGAGGTCAGTGTTGATTGGGAGGACGGGGATCGTGCGTGCCTACGGCTACCGCAGTCAGAGCGGAGACCACTGCCCAGAGGAACATAGCACTGGCCATCCAGTAGCTTGGGCGAACGCGAGTGAGAAGCATATTAGAGGGGATTTGGCCTAGGATACTAGAAAGGGGATCAGTTTAGATCAGAAAAATAGTCTCCATGGAACTCACTATCCAACAAAAAGGATAGACACGCAAGTCTGGTATTGGATGGAAGTCAGGCCTAGTTCTTCCTCAAGGTCATTTAGGCGAGCGAGCGTGATTGCGTTCCGGTCAAGATAGTTGAGCCAGTACATAATCCATAAGGTAGGCTGTGGTCAGGTAAGTAGCTGGCTGATAAACAGGTGGAAGAAGCAAACCATAATCCAGAGGTCAAGCTTCTTCACCAGTTTGATCTCCACAGGATCAGTCTTTTTATGTGCACCGGAGTAATCATAGCCTGCGGGCTGACGCTGCTCGAGCTCAGTCATCTCTTCGTTGTGGATAATACCATGCTTGATGCTTTGGACGATAGAGGCTTGGCGGGGGCCTACCGCCTGGAACTCAGTGGACTGGTTAGGAATAGCCATTTTGTGTCTGGTTGAAAGAGTAGTTTTGGTGGCTTGTTTTGAAGTGGTAAGGGGATTGGGAGAAGAAGTGCTTGTGCTCGGGAAAGGGGGAGGTTTTATAGACGAGTACTTGCATGTTGGTCTCCGTCCTCCAGCACTTGGCCTTTATCTTGGATTAGTACGGAGCCGGCTCATTTTTCGTCTTCTAGTCATTCTGAAGGGGCCGTATGCTTGGCGGGCTTGGAATGACTCCAGACGGGAGCAGGCAGGTTTGTAAATGATACTTCGTTGATGCCGACAATCTCTGGGGTAGCATTCGGAAGCCTGGACCTAACCTTGGCCTTCGCCTGTATACGGAACCTTATTTAACGCCTTTGTGAAGGGGCTGAATACTATCGTAACTAAAGATGGGTCGTTGGCTTGTATGTTTAGTCACTCGCTATATCAATCACTGGGGGCGCATCGTATTTGGTGCTAGTGACACTCTGAGCGACAGAGGTAGCACAACCCATCGTGCCCTGACAGGGCGTAATTCGAAGAGGTGTATAATGCACCCGTCCAGTTACTTCGTACATATAACCAAGGTTGCTCATTGGTGCTGGGTTCTCTCCACGGAGTTTATTGCCCCGCTTACAAGATGGTGTGGTCTAATCTACGCGGATGACGTAGTAGGCTTGATCAACTCGAGATAACGCGTTGAGCACTGCGCACCTTCTGGTCATGGCGTTGTCGCCCCTTCAAGTCTGTCATAAGGCTTTAGATATCATTGCTGACAGGATAATGCAGTACGCGTACTTGGCTGTTTCCCCCCCTTCCTCTTCTGTCTGCTCTATCAGAAAGTGGATGTCCTGCCCTCCACACCCCAAATCGAAGTTCTCAGAAGTTTTCTGGCGCCTTGGCGGTTTGAAGTTGGTCTCTGCGGAGAGGAAGCCCCCGGCCTGCTCCCTCCAATAGAATCAGCAGCTTTACTAAACCCGCTTTGATGAAAGTTAGCATACCCAAGACTTTGGTATGCATGATGTTCACTTCTATGTTAGCGATGGTAGCGACAATGATCCGCAACGATAGCAGGGTGACAATGGAAGAGGCCGTCACAACTACTGGCAGTCTTGCGAGAAGACTATCGTCACACGATCTGTGATTGCACATTCCAGAACCTCCCTACATTTAACTGCGTCGACGATAGTGGCCGGTATGTGCGATCAGAATCGAAGAGCTTACTTTCCATAGTGCCGCCATGTCTTCTGAGCCACACAATAGTTTGGAACCATCAAGAACTGGTTAGCATGTGATTTGCGTTCCGCGCAGTTGTGGCTCTACCAAGATTCAAGGGTTTCACTTTCGAGACGCGATTACAACAAGTCAGCATTCTGAACGCCAGCTTTCCTTATGTGGTGGTCTCTATGTAGCAGCCAAAACGCTCGTACAGCGAGTTCCATTTTCGCCATAACGAGGCACACCGATGGGTTCTAGGCGGCCACTCAGACATCTGCTATGTAGGTACAGTAAAGCTCGTTTCGAGATTTTAAGTTCATTGAAATTCCCTCGAAACTAACCTTGCGGAAGCAGATAACGATCTGCCGTATACTTCTGTCAGTAAGGGAGTTAGGAAGGTTGAGAAAATGGGCTTAAGACGATTCCACCAGCTTCTTTTTCATACCTAGATCTCTATTTCTCTAACTATTATCCAGCCAGTCGTCCTGGTGAAGAAATGATATTGTCCACTAAAGCACCAATATCAATTGTCCATGTGTTGACTTATTAGTCCTTAAACCAACGCCTTGGTGTTTCGAATCTGTAGCTGACCCAATCGAGAGCTAAATGTTGCTACAATTATGAAGCATACTAGGTAGGTGCATTCGGGCCATTCGTATGAGGTGTTGAGGGAGCATTCACTGAGGACTGCTTCGGACGAAGCTCCTCGAGAGGCGCATCGACACGATAGTTCATTGTCTTCCCCAAATCGCCTATGAACAGACATGCGACAGATGCCACAAGACCGAATGGCGCCGCAATGACATATACTACCCTGATGGAATCAGCGAATGCTTGTTTCAGGCCTGTGACACCCGCTGCTATAATTGAAGATGTCACTCCTGTTATATTTGGCAGTGCAGCGCTGTCATTATTCACCAGAGCTTCAATGAAGGTAGGCAAAGATGAAGGCGGAAGCCCCGCGGCCAGTGCGTTAGCGGTAATTTCTGCCGTAAGATTGATATCTAAACGAGCAGTAAATGCGGCCACGTAAATAGCAGTGAAGATTGTTGCGGCGACTGCTCTTGCGGAGGTTGTTACTGCTGTCGCTGTCGCAATCAAATGATGTGGTGTCGACAGCTGAACTCCAGTGATAATGAGAATCAGTGGGGCGCCGAAGCCAAATCCTGAGAGGCCTGAAAATGCTAAAGCATTGACCGACTGGTTTGGCTGAACCGTTGCGAACCCGACAATGCCTGCTGTGAAGATGATGAAACCACAAAGCAGCGGATCGCGAATGGTCCGAAATCGAGTGCTCCAATAGCCCCAAAACACAGTACTCACAGCACCACAAACCCAAAAAGGTTGCTGACGTCCTACTAATCGTAGAGGGTCTGTCTCAAAAAGAGAAGTAGTTCTGGAGAGTTAGCAGCTTGCCTCTAACGGTTGGGACAAGCTTACAGGGTCGGGTAGAATATGACGTAGGAGAAAAGGAGAACTCCCTCAATAAATATAAGAGAGACACAAATGGAAAATGTTCGACCCTGAGTCTTTCCACCTGCAAAAAGATCATGATGTAGAATTCCCGATGAGGTACCAAAGGACTCGTAGACTCCAAAAGCAACTAGTATCAGTGCCCCCAGGATTAAAGTAGTAAGAACACGAGCATTAGTCCAGGGGTAGAGGCTACCACCTAGGTTAAGACCAGTGAGGAATGAGGTTAAGCCGGTAGTCAAAAGTGCACTTCCCGGGAGATCAAGAGCAGTAATCTTTTGCCAGCGTGAAAGATGATCGAGGCGGGTATGTCGTTTTGCAGGCTTATAGCCAATTAATAAGCCCAAGGCTATAGCACCCCAGAGACCCATCTGGAACCACTGGTAAAGTCAGCTTTCAAATTGTAGCAGGACAAGGTCCGTACGTAAAACTTGCGCCAACCGCCCTGACGATCCTTTTCGGTAAAATCGCCGATCACCATTGGACCTATAATGGCACCGAGTGTAGCCGCAATGTTCATGGACGCTTGTACCACTGACACCTCTTAGTCTAGTATATACTCGTGTTAATAGAGTCAGGACTCACTGGGCCTCCATCTGCGAGGACATATTTCGCTCGGTACACAGTATGCAAGAGGAACGGAAGCGAACCCAACTCCAATGAGCGTTTGAGCAACTATCAGCCGATAAATACTCCTTGCGCCCGGGGCGATGGCTGCACCAACAAAGGAAATCATGCAAGACCCGATCAAGATAGACTTTCGAGCTTGAAAGGTGTCGGATGTAGAGGATATTATCGGTCCAAGTACTGCTTGAACAAGGGAGAGAGAATTTGGCACCCAAGTCTGGGCCGGGGTATTGTTGAGACTACTACCGATGTATGGTAGCTACTCCGTCAGCACGCGAAGTGAAGAACCAATATTCGACTCACAACAGCAGGAGGTCCCTGAAGCGCCACGACCTGGACTAAATTCAGGAGGAACATTGCGAATAGAGCAACGTAAGTCCTAACATGGAGTTTTGGTTCTTCATCAACCGCCTCGTACACGATGTTCTGCTCGTCGAATAATGCGGATTCACCCGTTGGTAAGACACCTTTTTGGTCTCCATCAGCCCTAAGTGAGTCAACCATATTTGTCTAGAAAAAAGGAGAGCTCTTCGACGGATTGTAGAGATTGGACAGAGGATGTCATTTAATATTTAAATCGCTACGGGTGCGACCCATATATCGTTAGTCTCGAAGGCTTGGCGGCAGCTTAAGGAGTGAATCGTTGCAGAGGGAGACGAATACAATCTTGGGTTAGAGAACACTAATGAACTTACAATAGCTAGAGTTCGTAAGCTGGTGTGTCCACCCTGGTAACACTCTTACTTCGTACTGGCTACCCACGCTTCCCACCATTACTTTACACTCTATCTCTCCATCTCCTTACTCTTCATGAGCCGTAAATTCCACCACTCGAATTCCACTCGGAGCGAGGATTACTACTAGGGTCTTAACTATGGAGGCACGCGAATTAGAGAAGGTATGTTGTAGTTCCTGGACTAGTCTTACGAAAAATTTCACTCTGGCTCCAGCACGAGAATTTCCTAACTTTGTGTTCGGATACGCCATACGTATGCCGCTAGGGTGGAGAAACTGACCTAGAACTACGAGTGGGCTCCCTGAACGGGCTAACACCTCCCCCCTATTGGTCCATTAAGACAGATAAGAGGAGGCTAATATAGTACAGGTCGAGCTTTAGGATAGCGAGCTCCTAAACTTACACGTCAAAGTTTAAGTCAAGAATCTTTTGTGCGACGTCTAGATGATTATTAGTTTGTTTACGAGGTATTACGGACAAATTTGCTGCCCTTTCGTCCTACAGAGGTCAGACATTACTGTCCCCGGACCAACAGTTGGAAGGAGGGGCTTAGAAGCTGGGACAATGTGAGTTCCGAAAGGATCCTAGTTAGAGAGCTCTCTGATTCTAATGGTGCAACATCCTATCAGAGGCTATGAGAAAACCCTAGCTGTTATCTTGGTCGTATACTCGTATCATGTCTCCATTTAAGGTCTGTTCGTATGAATAGTATGACTAAACCGAATGGGTGTGTTGGTCCGCTTGAAAGCGAAGGCAGAATCCGACACCCACTACACTTAGTAGGTAAGCCATCGCTTTGACACACTTGCCAATCACAGATATATTGGCCCTCTACCCATGAATAGTACATCATGCGATGTTAATGTTGGGTTTACTTCTGTTAGCCTTAATCATAACATAGCTCGAATGACAACTTCTACCCCGAGGACGGTATTGCAAGCAAACCGTCTTCATTTCAAGTCTATAGCGACACCTTCCCCAAAGAGCTATTGCGTATATATACGAGGTACACACACTTAAACTTACACTGGTATGACCAGAATTAGCTTTCCGGGGAGGAGGAAGAATACTGATAAGTAAGATTAAAAATATAGCATGCCCCGGATACCAGTCACCGTCACTTAGCAAAGGTGTGCACGTCACTGGAACAAGGTCGGACGAGGGACCGAACCCATAAAGCAGGTTCGCCTACTACGCCTATCGGCAACAACAATCTGCTTAGCTACGCTAGACATCCTTTACTTGGGAATGTGGAATTATCCTCAGCCCGGTGGATAAATGAATGCCCGTCGCTTTCTTTCTTTTTGATTCCCCAGCAAACTCAGACAGTGCAAAGATTCTCCCAATCAAATGAAATTTCAGATAGATTACACCCTACATCAAGGGGAGAACCTCCTGAAAAGACTAGTATACATGTAGCGCTGTACTCATTCGAGTGAGAGAATGTAATCAGAACTGGGTTAGGACATTCTCCAACGTCGAACGTCCCTTGTGATGGCTTCCACATTCATAACAAAGTGCCCGGGCAGACAGTCATCTAGTGTCAAGAAACTGTTCTTTGCCCCATCCAACCTCCTCCCACTTAAACTTTGCTTTTTCCGTTGATACCTGCAAAAACCTTGACCGTCACATTCCTCTCATCTGGTATGGGTCCAAACCTTGAAGTGCGCAGGGTCTATGAAGTCAGCTCAGGCAGTAACCAAGGGAACCCTAATGCAGGCTGCATGCCCCGTTTCCCCGAGCGCCATAAATCATTTTTGATATGGCTTACCTAAAACTAGTTATTGCTTGTCTCTCAAGCTTGGAAGCAGAGCTTTCCACACACTTTCACAACGAGAGATGATAAGTCGAAGAGTTGCACCATAAAACCATAAAGCTACTCTCAAACTGTCTTCAAACCGCAAGTATGGGAGATATTCCAAAACCTTCAGGTCCTGATGTGAGCAACGGTGCGTCAATCATCCAATTCTATTTGCAGCCGAAACATGGATACTGACTCTGCTCGACAGCAACACTGACTATCAGCGCAAGTTGGACTCTGACAGGCGTCGTGTTGCTGACGTTGTGCTTCCGTTACGCTGTTAAGTCATGTGTCTCGTTAACACCTATGCGAGTCCCCAAGCCTCCACGTCTCTGGGGGTGGGAGGATCTACTATTCGGGCTCGGATTTCTGTTCGACCTCACCGAGATGGCTCTAATTCAGATTGCGTGAGGGATACCCATTCCATAAGATCCCTTGCTCTGCTGCTGACCTGCCTGTTACTTTATGAGTAGCAAGAAATGGGGGTTTGGAAGACACTTCTACTACTTGACATCAGCTGAAAAAGTCCAAGCAATGAAGTTTGTCTTTATTTCTGAGCCGTTCGGGATTATAGCGGTCACGCTGTCTCGTACTGGTGTGATCGTATTCCTTTACGCCTGCTTCGCGCAGAACAAACGTGTCATTCGGTGGATTATCTGGGCCTGTGGCATCCTACAGGTCGCGATAAACCTAGTGGTAGTGTTACAAATTGTTTTACAGTGTGGACCGAATCCATATCGGATTGCTGAGCGGCTATCCTATTTTCATTATTTGTGGGAGCCTCATCCGGCTAATGGGTCAGTAAAATGTCAGAGGCCGGATGTCCAAGTTTTTATTGGTTTCGTCCAGGGAGGTGAGCTTCCCCAAGTCTTATCACCGAGCAATACTTTCTTACCAGCGCGATGTTGCAGGCATCAACACCTCTGTAGACCTTGTGCTAGTCTACTTAGCAGCTTACGAGCTGTGGCACATTATATCGCTCTCGTCTAGTCAACAATCGATCACATCTTGGTTGCAAGGATTTCAAAACCTGGATCCTGCCATGCGGAGCCGACGCATTTGGCAGACAATGTTGATCTGTGGTCCATTGCTCCTATCCGCCGTGGCCTGTGTTGTCAAAACCCGTCTTCTCCCAGCTCTAGGGGACAGAGGAGACTACACATGGAATATGGTCCCCGTGATACTGTGGGTTAAGTGAGATGAGTGAAAGCCGATTGATCTTTACTTGAGCTAATGTTGATCAGAATCGAGAACTACTGCATTCCCATTGCAGCTACAGCACCAATTATTCGACTTCTTCTAATATTTTGCCGCCAAGGAAACAAACCCAGTGGCCTCAATAACGACAGCGGGGCAGGTGGACTCGTGCGAACTAGCCGTCTGCCAGACAACCTCGAACTCATGAGTCGCTCACGTGTGATATCAGGGGTGTATGACAAGAATACATCATTCGTAGGACCCGTGTACACCAGTGGTGATAATGGACAAGGTCGAGCGCACAGCCGGCATGGCTCGTCGAACAGCCTGGTCAATAGTCGGGACATTGTGGTGACGCAGGAGTTCGAAGTCTGGATAGATGACAGCAGCAGAGTTCCCGCGGAATACTTCAATCATAGAACCTCAGGAGTAACTGGAGTTTTACACTCCTGAAACATTCAATCTCCTACCAGGAGCACATATTTGGCCCTTCGACAGAGTGCCAAATCATCACCAGTAAGTGTCTAAGTTGATTACAAAATTTCAACCTAAAAGCAGACTTCAAGACTATGGAGCATAGTGCAGAGAACCATACCTATCAGATAGCTAAGATAATTTTGCTTGTATTTCGACTACGATTGAGTTAAAATAGATGTACATCAGGACGAATTTCAGAAGGGCTTCAGATTCCGCTGTGACAGTGTTTCCCGAAGTACATGCAATTGCTTGAGTATACGCTATGCGGCCTACGGCGACCCTAGGATTTACATCATCACTGACAAAAGTGCAAGCCGTTTCTGACGAGCCTATGAGCTCGACTTTCTCACCCGGAAATCAGTGGCTAGGATTACTATAGGAGAAACCTAAGTCCGGCAAAACCAATAGTCCTCAAAGCCTTCTAAATTAAGCCTTGTTCTCAACCCTAAAAGGCAACAAAAGCAAGTTCTAGAGATGTAGCGTAGAAAGGAGGCTTATGCGTCTTCCTTTTGACTCGAAGCTAAAGAGCATGCGAACATGGCGGGCACCAGTTAGGCCTCCTGCGCGATATAGGATGACAGAAGACTACTAACTCGACTCAAAAACATTTGGATCTGGAACGTCCCCATATTGCCTCAACATTAAATTTGCGTAGTGTAGCTATTGCCCATTTTGCCGATCTCGTAGAGATCCAGCGTACCATCGGTTTATAGGGGTATTAACGTGAACCGCCCCGCACGTGGTGTCGTGTCGCCCTTTCTTATGGTACGCGGCATTCGCTTAGCGAATTGACTTTTCGTGTCGCTGCTTCCTAAGCTGCCACACGTGCGGCCTTCACAACATCCCGATTCCATTGTCGCAAAGCTAGATAGAGGTGCAAGATATATTTAGTCCCTCTTAGTTTGGACCTCGCCTTAGCAGCATGGGTAATCTAGTCAGACCACAAGTCGAAGCATGCAGCAATACTGACGAGGGGTCATACAAGTATCAACAACAACCACAAGATCCTGCTAAGACCGGCCTGATATCGAAGTACAGGTTTTGCGAACGAGATTTGACGACAAGCAGGGGTTGAAGGCATGATGCAGCCAATTGGAAGGGTAGGTGCCGTAATTAGACTAATAAACACAGGGATCGAGGGGCTGGGTCTAACTCTGGTACATATGTGATGGTAGTATTCCGTACGGTATTAGGGTCTCTAAAGATAGCAAGAACCACACCCCTTACAACAGGAATGTTTGGTAGCTGGCCACTCGGAGACGCGCGTCAGAGGTGGCTATGCTACATAGAATCTTATTGATAGGGATACGAGCTGATGAATAAGGTGACAGATTGTAGTTCTCCACCAGCACAAGTCCAGAACTGGCCAGTGGCCCAAACATAAGCGCATTCAACTCCGGGCCCAGCGTTTCTCAAATTTGTTAGTCTTGGCATCAATGTCTATATTCACGCCTGTGGCGTTTGGAGGATGTGTTCATACATGATGAGGCGAGACACTAATAGCGGTCTCCCAAGAAGCTGGACTGGAGTCACTGAGAAAGGCTGCATTTGCACGTCGATGTCCCAAATATGACGCTCGTATTCTTATCTGTTTCGCCAAGAGAATACTTGACTGCGATTTCAGCAGCCATACTGCTTTTCCTTGTGCCACTTGTTGGTCATAAAGCTTAGACCCCATATTTCGACAGCTGAATCTCATATCTTGGCACGAGCACAAATTCAGAAACTTTGAGGGACAAAAGCGAAACTCCTCCGTGACTTCTAAACTACCGGCGGTAAATTAATCTTAATTACACGGGGCGAACTTTATCCAGGGATTATCTACACCACCAACGTGACAGATCGCGGAAGAAGCTACCGGTTTCTGGCTCGCCTCGTATGTGCGTAGTCCTCTTGTTGGCCGTGGGGCTGTCATCTGGCTAAGAACGCTGCCTCAGCCTTGAGGGGCCCAGGGAATCACTCTTCTAGCCCACGGTTACTTATTATTTCTTCCATTGATGTCTTTAGATGCGATACCTTTAAGCAGTGACATTCAACGGAACAGCACATGATGACCAATTCCGCCGACACTCAGCGGGCGAACAACTTTATTTTGATCCATCACGGAGAAATACGGGAAAATGAGCTCAAAGACGGTCCAGTTATCTACAACATCTCCTCGTTGGCAGAAAACTATCAAAGTGTCTGTCCCTTTCCTCATCGCCCGGTCCTCACTCGTAGCCAATGTCATGCGATAATCCCCAACCCCTGCTTGACCACCTCCCACGAGTCAAATGCACGGACTGTTCGCATCGCACCCTCAAGCAGCCAGTAAGTTGCGATTAATGCACTGGCTCAGCACAGGCTAACAAAAAGCACAGTCCACGAGACATATGTACTACTTCTGCTGCCTCAGCTAACCTACCGAGCTGCTTTGGGCATCCAGGCGTGCAGCAGCACAGAAGCACTCCGCCACTGGTGCATGGAAGCGTCCAACCTGTTCGACTGGACAATGAAGCACTGTACTCTTGTAATTGGGATGCGGAAACATGTTACAGCAGTACCGTCGCCTTCATGAATGAACCGGAGCTCAGAAGCGAGAGGCCACTCAATGCTATCATTGGAGCCCCCTTGGGTTGGTCACAGCACACTATGTCGGAATACTACGCCTACTACAAGGCAAGAACAGAAGGCTGTTCGCTCACTAAGTTTGACGATAGAGAAGGGAATCTACATCAGATGGGTCAAGGTGAAGAAACCGCTGTACGAGGAGTACAGCAGGCATGACTGAGCGGAAGGAGTGGATTACTCATTGAGCGACGGCAGCCTGAACGAATCGTCCTTTCATTCCTCCCACCAAGTAGTCTTGCACATCGAGGCATAGGTGGGAGTGATGACGGAAAATGCTACAACCTCTTATGGCGTGTCTGTTATCACCTAATTTTCGTAAGGATATTGCTGAGACAGTGAGCCCCGATGGTGATCACGTGTAGGGTCCTTCAACTGCTGAACGTAAGATCATCGATATTTGCACTCCGTTATGACGTGTTACCACGAGGACTTAGATGTACAGTGCTGCTGTGCTCTGGGTGGAGTAGCCATGGAGATGGCCAAGCATCTTAGGGTGTGTGTGGACACCTGAGACAGTGGTCCTCAGGAGTCCGTCGAACTTTTGAGCACGCGACGGGGGAGCAGACTACCTCTTGTCCATCACACAACAAGGAGACTATCAAATAGTCGAAGATTGTAGCAGTGTCTCGTTTTATCGTCCCTGAGCAGTCTGGCCAATCGTGAAACCGTTTATGAAGGCGGAACCGCACGCTTTAAACATCTTCCTCTATTTCCCGGGCCTACCAGCCCACAGTCAAGGCGTGAATAATAGTTCAACGGCAAATAACCCACTCTGAACTCAAATACGCCCTGAATGTCGATCAGGTCATTACCGCAAATTAAAAGTCTCGTGGTACACAGTATGTCCCGCTCGCCAGGAAAGGGACCTTTTGGGAGAAAGTGCGGTTGCCCTTGGAAGCATTGATTGGCGTCTTATCAGCTCTTGCACCTGGGTATGCAGCCATCGCTACAGCCGTGCGGCCGATCATGCTTGAATCGAGCCCGGGAGTATCGATCGAGCACAGGGAAACTCACCAGGAATCTCTCAAGGTGAGGAAATACAGCTGGAACGTGGACCTCTGAATGACTTCGCCAAACCCCACCGTGTTCATGACAAGCTGGCCGGCTGGTAACTTGCTCCAAGCCACACTGCACAACTCTAGTGCTACGCAAAGGTTGCAGTAAACCGTTGAGAGCTCAGCGAAGTAGACTTTCTCCGACCCATGTCGCCATGACGGACTAAGGCAACGGAATAAAGCCCCGGTCAGTTAGTGGCTCACTCAGGCACAGTCCACCCTATGCCCGCGAGTTGACTCTAGCCTATCATTATTGTGCTAGCCAAAAGCATTGGGAGATTAGCACAGCAGAATGGCTGCGGTCTCCTAGGGGTGAGACAATGAGGAACTCATCAGCCTTGATCCATTGTCAACACCGGTCTTGAGTCTTACTATGCACTGTCGGAAGCGCTTGAAAGATCCCGTCAGTGATCACACGACTCCACCGGCACGTGCATGACAGGTAGCACATTGAGCACCTGATGGCACGACAGTGAGCACAGATATATTAATTTACCATCTAGATTGCTTTTTGAGTATAAGAAACACCATTACGCGCCAGGTACTTGATGAAAATGTTCACTAATGCTCGTGAATCACCAGAAATAGTTGAAGATAGTCGGTCAATAGATTCAGCGATCAACTTGAGTGACTGTTCCGCAAGGTCGCTGAGCCTGGATTCGGACATCCTGGGGCATTCTTTCGAGTCTCGGCGAAGGTTAGTACTCCTACAAACGGAGGTCCAGAATATGCTTATATCATGTAATAGGTATCATTCATACCACAATGGAGCGTACTTATTCCCGAACGATGAAGAGGAACAATATCGTCTCGGTGTTTTGCACGAGATAGTGTACATCCTGCAGGATCATAATCTGCGCTGTCGACCATTTTCAGCGGGACATGTCCCACTTCGTGTTCTTGATGTTGGGTGCGGCACTGGTGACTGGGCAGTGGCCTTCGCGGACGAGCACCCATACTCAGAAGTCACCGGGATAGATCTATCTCCTATTCAGGTATGTTGCCCGTTATACAAGGTTACACTATTAACAAGAGGTAGAGTACATGGGTTCCACCCAATTGTAGGTTCTACATCGATGATATGTCGTGTATACCGTGGGAGTTCCCACAGCCCTTCGATTATATCCATGTGAGATCAATTACTGGAGGTATCGGGGACTGGGCCGCTCTCCACCAGCAAGCTTTCCTCTCGCTCAACCCTAGAGGACTTTACGAAATTGAAGGCCATGATTTCATGTTGAGATGTGATGATAAGTCACTAGATAAGGTCTCGTCAATCAAGCAATGGTTGAGTTTACTACATCAAGCCGCCGGTCTAGCAGGACGACCTTTGAATGTAGCGTCAAAGCATAAGGAGTGGATGAAGCACTGCGGTTTTGCTTGCATTGAAGAAGAGAAATTCAGACTTCCGATCGGGACTTGGATGGACGACCCAAAGATGAAGGCAATTGGACAACTGATGCG
This sequence comes from Exophiala bonariae, assembly GCF_035927105.1. NCBI lineage: Eukaryota > Fungi > Ascomycota > Eurotiomycetes > Chaetothyriales > Herpotrichiellaceae > Exophiala > Exophiala bonariae. Next base: position 17,016 of record NW_027042494.1, read on the forward strand.
GGTTCAGATGGCACTCGCGGTCCCATCTTGGACAATGGCGCTTTTCACGCGTCATCTGGGCTGGTCGGCAGTTTCGGTAGAGTCATTCATTGAGAATGTGTTGAAAGAAATCCTCAGTGTTGAAAGGGGCTTGTATATCAGCTGGTACCGTACTTCAGGACGCAGGGAGTGAAATGGGAATACATAATTGGCCGGTCTTGCGTTCCTCACACTCGTCGGATGTCTCGGAGACATCGGCAGAGCCGGTTTCTGAAAACTTCAGCAACCGATCTCACAGATCCGCGCGCTTTGTAACTCGACTACTAACTACTGATTGTCGCGATCATTCGACGCCATCATCCACTCCCTGAATTGATAGTCGCTTCGTTTCTACCACTCCGTCATGGTAACTAGGGTCGCTGTGCATTTCGAACTGTGGCAGGACTGGCGAGCTACCTAGGCATGCATGGGCGGGATTTCAGACGTAGGTGTCATTGGGCAGAGTTGAGCCAACGGGAAGTGGGGTTGCGAGATTAGGCGTGCGCGAGGGAGTCGTAGGCATGTTCAGGGTTGCAAGACTGTCCAGCGATAGCTGTGCTGAGCAATAGGAGAGAGAGATGGTAACTTTATTGGCCATGTTTAGAGAGCAAAAGTAAGTTGGCCTACTCTCTTCATCATAGACGGCTCTTGTGTGTACACTTAACCGAGTCTTCAAATCTCAACGGACAATGATCTTTCTTGGATGCGACGGGAATACCACAACTAGGGGAAACTGTGTCGAGCACTTAGGGATCTTTAGTGTGGACTTATCATGTAGCTAGATTCTACGAGCGCGACTTTCATCCCGTCTGGATGGTCTCACGCGGTGTTCACGACGACAGGTGGGTTTCCCGTGCCTACTGACTGCGTTACGAAACAAACAATGTAAACATTCTACTAGTACCTACGCTTTCAACTATATCTTGAGATAGAGACGAAGCAGCAGGCTGATTGCTTTTTCTTTTCTTAGGTTGTCTGTAGGTTACAATTAAACATGGAGAGCTTTTAACAGCATCACAGTTGTAGATGAATATTGAGAACCTTCTACGGAAGCATTCGGTCAATAAGTGGAAATGTTCTACACTGATATTATAGAGGGGGTAACGAGAGAAATATGCAGATATCTTTGTGAGCGAAGGGCATGGCGGTATCGAGGAGGTGCGGTTGGAGACGTTCTACGAGAAGCACCTAGCCGAAAGCGAAAGAGGGAATAATGCTAGAGATAGGTCATCTCTCTTCGTATTCAGTCTAGGAGTTATTAGCTTATAGACGCTACGAAGTAGACTATAAAGTCTAACTTCTCCGTAGTACCGTGGCAAAACGTTGCTCGAACTACCTCTGGAGGAGATAAGTGACCGTGCCGTAGTCTTTACTGACTTTCGAGCTCATTATTCACCTTTCAAGAGGCTGTATTGGGGGAAGTAAGGGGCGAGAGACGATGTCGCTAAACTTTCACAATCATTGTCCGTTTGAGAGATTATCGGTCGCCTGAATACTTCTTTTCTCTTGCCTTTTAGAGCCCCGAAAGAGTGTTCGATATATTATGATTTGATCCTAGGAAAGACTTTAGGTTATATGCCGACTAATACACTGTTTGCGTAGAATATTCAACTTCTTCTATATTCCTTACTTATCAATCTTAATTATATTCGGTAAACAAGCGTCTGATCGATATAGCTGATACCTACGCTTAGCGGCTCTAACGATGGGTCGATAAAGCTAGACGGTGTGAAACTTCTAAATCTCGGTCTGTTCCTAGGCTCCAGCGCAACTCACTGGTGACATACGTAAACGTGACCAACTCCCCATCCCGAGGCTGCCTAGGGCGTGTTGTAATAGTATCTAAAGCGACATTACACCTCCACGAGAGATTCACTAGTCTGTCACAAAGGCGGCAGCAAACAAGGTTCCACGTGAATGTGGCAAGTCGGCCTCCGTGGCTGGCAGTGGTGATTGTGGCGATCCAATGCACTCTTGAGCATCGTGACCACAAGATTGAATCAACCATTCTTGTGGATCTCAGCAGATCTGGTAAACGGCCATTTAATCGACTGTGCAGTGCCAGAAAAGAAAAGTGTGTTGCTGCTTCCAGCACTCAGCCCAGTAGCTGATAAACAGCCGGCGAAATGCTAACGATGACCCCATCCAGGTTTACTTTCATAGTTCTCAGATTCGGCTTCTTGGATTGATTGCCGCCATAATTCTCTTCCCTGTCGAAGATTTCCTCCAAGTCATCGATCCTAGTGTTAACACAAGCCACATCTACCAGATACAGAAAGAGAGAGACTTTTTTGTCACCACCCACTGCCTATTTTGTTGGGCCGAGTGGTAACCGATTTAAGTCGAGAAACTGCGCGCGTGTGGCCAGCCGCGGCTTGCTCACAGTAGTTGAGCTACTTGTACGTGTTTCGTGTGAATGCTGTTCCCTACTGGAGTATCAACCTCTGCTTCGGCTATCCTTTGGCTTTCGGGTTTACAGCCGATGATATGTGCAGGGCTCCAGGTATTCACTAGCGAAAGCGTAATTGTGTTATCTACTAAGAACCTCGGTTGTCATCACACCAAGTCAACAGATTTTATTTCATCCTCTTGATATTTTCACATCGCCCAGATCTATACAAACTTCTGATGAACCTAGCCCAACTCAAGCACCCAAGCGGCCTCCACCTTCCTCACCTCCTCGATCATCCTCTCAAGTCTGTCCCTGAAACCTTGGTTTAGAGATTGCCACCTCCATTCCTCAAATTGAGGACACCCTTCAGCATCCATTCCCCAGTCATTGCTGTACCACCGCGGTTGGGTATTCATCACTTCGTTGTGCCACTGTTCTCCATCCTCGCTCGTAAGCCATGACTTCGAATTCGGGCTGTCAGTTGGTAATGATGTCTCACAGAAGGTCTTCAGAGCTTCATCGTTTCGAGAACCAACATACCAATGTGTCCAATTCGCAAGTCCCAAGCCCCGATCACGCTTGTCTAGCCATAGGCCACCATTAGCCCACAGAGGCTCACTACCATCTGGGTGTGGGTGGACCATATGTGTTGTACAGCGTCGATTTGGGGTAATTGGCTTTGGCGAGTCGTGGAACTCTCGATTGTGGCTACTGCGCGGGAAGTTTAGCTCATTGGTGGAATGCGGAGCTTCAACCCGTGAGGTCGTCTGATTCTTGTCGTATGAAGACGAGGTGTCTGTCGCCAGAAGTTTTATAGACTTCGCTTCTTTCTCATCGGAAAGCACTTCTGCTGCTATTGTAGGACTGGCCTGGGAGACTGGCTTCGAGGCTCCCTCTAGCACTTGTGCTGCCGGTCCCCTAGCAAGATTGTTCTCAACTGGAGCGACCAGCGGAAAGCCCTTGTCAATTAAGGGCTCTTGTGCTAATCTGGCTGATGACCATGGCTCAAAAGCATATGGAACACCCGTCAGTTCAGCAGCCAGCCAGTAGGTATCTTTATCGCCAAATAATCTCTGATAGGTCACAGTTTCTCGAACATGCTTTGTATTCATCCAACATGCAAACACCATGGCCATATAAGTGTCAGGCTTTGATTTGTCCACCGCGACTAGGGCTGCATCGGCTTCTTCATCAATATGATGTCTGAAGAAAAGAGAATTGTTTGCGAGGTGAGCTGAAGGCAGGCGGCCTGCTAGTTTCAATTGAGCACCGACCCATTCCTGACGTACTGGCGTATTGCCGTTCTCCACGGTACGATCGTGAAAAAATAACAGACCTGTCTCTTTCAAGCTCTGGTACATGCTAAAAATATCATCAGGATTAGCGAAGAAGACTGCATCTGAGTCGAGTAGGATGGTCCGAGGGTAACGCGAGGCAAGAATAGCAAAAGGTTTGGATGAATATCCTTTGAGTTGTATGAGAGTGTTATCGAAGACTTGTGTGAGGTCGATGAAGTTGACATTCGTCCCGAGCCTTGATAAGAAGGCTCGTATGGACGGGCTCATGTCACCATCCCCAACGTATGCGATATCAATCGGCAGCTTGCACTTGTGCACATTCCTGAGGGTTGTGATCAGATGAGCAGTTTCTCTGGCATTACCATCACCTGCAGGGATCACAATGCCCACTTTGTGTCGCAACATTTTGAGGTAGGTAGACGGATCTTTCATAACCTTGAATGGCCATCGCATCCAAGGAAAGTATCGCAAAGTGGAATCATTCCACCAAGGGAAATGCTCTGTGATAAGTCGATTAAGTTCAGAGGAATCGATTGCACTGTTCGTATAATTCTGAGCCAAATCAGCGAGTGCTGCGACTTTATGACCAATGAGGCCAAAATCCTCGATCGCGCCTGGGTTGTGACTCGATAGGGCAAGCCGTGTTGAATCATGGGCTTCTGTGATCAATGCTGGCATCTTCTTGTTCTCGTGGACTCGAAAAGCAACATAGAGCCATTGTAGAAAGAAAGCCGCGAGCAAGAACCGAACGAGTCTTCTGCGTAGCAGGGCTTGGAGAGAAAAAAAATCCATGCCTTGTTCATCACCACGCTCGTCAAGCTGTTTCCATTAAGCCGCATGATGTACTGTTTGGAGGCTGTAGCGCCCCTTTTATCACGGAGGACTGTGCACATTCCATAGCGAACGACTGACACGCGGACAAATGTGTATTGAAGGGGAATGTCTCAGAGGAGCGAATGTTTGGGTTGAACGAAAAGCCGAAAGAATGACAAGATGCCGCCAAGCCAGGGGTATTTTGCTGCATTATTCCATCCCTTGGAGTTCGACGTCGACCAACCCAAGCTCTCTCGACTTTTCAGCGTTTTGCAAAACCGCCCCGACATTCCACAGCATGACAGGTTCGCGACCTACGAATCTCAAAGAGAGAAGCTTTGCGCATCAGGACTTTGTCGAGCGCAGCGTCTGTGCCCAACTCACCAGTGTGGTCAGCAATCCACTGCATGAGATAGATAACATGAATGACACGCAGATCTTGGCCCTGAGGACATGGTAGACGTCGTGAATAAAAGCCAAAGAGGTCCCAAGTCTCCTGATCGCGAAAATTTGGCCCCAAATGTATTTATCCTGCAGATGTTTGGCAGTGTACCTAATTGTATGCCAAGCATTCACATGTAATAACGCGGTGCTTGGCTGTAAAATCCTTGTGCTCCTACCTTGACGATACATCAGGCTCCAAGCACACGAGTATAGGCCAAGTAAAACCAAACAATATCTCCTTCAAATCCGCTGTCGACAGTTGAAAGAACAATGCACAATCAATTGATGCTCCTTCTCCAGAACAACCCTTGCGCAAAATAAGAGAAAGGCTCAACGGAATTTCAAGAGGGGAACTTTGAGATATCATTGCATTGTACCATTCGAGAGCGGAATGAGCACGATCGCAGCCAGGTCAGGGCTATCGAGTTGTCGATGTACTGGGTGTTGGGTCGGACGACAGCAACATGGTTGAGGGTACCTTGCTAGTTGATGAGTGAGACGCTTCGCCCGAAAATAGGCCGAAATGAATCATTGGAATGTAGTGGTTACTAAGTAAACCGTTCGGCACAAGCTGATGGCGAGCGAGGGTCGGTTGAATATGGAATCGACGTTCGTGTCAATGTGGACACATGAACCCATGACAAAAAATTCAATATGGTTATCTCCACTTACCTTGAGATGAAATGACGAGACCATAGATAGCAAAAGGATTGGGTAGGGCAAATTCAGGAGGACCTCGTGGTTTGGGATAATTGGCCAGAAAACGGAGTTTGGGTATGGACATGATACCGCGTCATTCAGCCTTGAGCGAGAGTTTCAATTCTCATGGAAGCCTTGGCACACTGGACAATCGTGGAGCTGGGTGCTGCCGCAATTTCAGCTCTGATTCTATACAAGGGGTGTAAAGCCACCAGGATGGACTCTTCTTCAGTGTGGCCGAGAAAGGGGAAGGGGCCATCCAACAGGCAACCTGAGAGACCCTTGAGCCCCAGACCTGATGCCTCGCCTCTTCAGATACTTGAAGAACAGAAGGTGTAGCGCATCAAGAAGCGCATGCTTGCATGCTGGGATAACGGTGTTGATTCGAGCATAAGGAGGATGGAGACTGCCACTCGGCTGGGAAGGGAGGATTTCGTGTCATGGTTTCTGGGGTGGATTCGGTACCGTTTGATAGTGTGCAAGCAAGATCATTAGCGATCCTGAAAGGACTGCGTGGGCTCGAAGCGATGAAGATGAATGGTAGCTGCTGCTCGAGGTAGAGTTGACTTGAGGGCTTGGAGCAGAAGAATGAGAGACATCCCAGTTGATGAGAGCCCAATATCGTGGCTACCTTCTCTGACCCCTTGCATCCAAGATGACGTCACGCGTTCAAAGAGTTATTGCTATCACGTGCCTGGAAACCATGAGCGTCCATAATTTTCTGACACTTGCAAATATCTAGCCTGCCTGATTATCTCTTCTATGTAGTGCTCCGTAGTAGATTGATTGATTGAAATGCATATCAAATCAAACTCAGTGAGTGTCTCCAGTCAAATTCAAAAAGAGGGCATGATAGTGGAATCAAAGCCACAGGTTCCATGAAGTCGAGTATCTATTTCTGGCACCATTAGCAGAGACGAATTGTGGAGAATAGATATTTCTACGCATGGAGTATCTCAAGTCTCGCCGATGTGAAGAAATTATCCAAGCCTCCAAATTCACCTAACTAGGCGTTCCGAGGATGGCGAAACGCTGTACGCGAAACACTCCGCTGAGCCTCAAATGTTTGTGACGACTGCTCGTACTCGTAGGGGTGGATGGAGAGTGTATGGCCACATCGGGTGTTCCTGACGTCACCTCCCCGCTTAGCTGCGGAATGGCTAACGAAATAGGCTACCACAAATGAAGTCCGCAATACGAGGATAGAACCAAGTACGAATACGAGGAAAATTACTTCAAGACCGAGTTCCAGAGCTTGTCTGTTCGTTCCAACTTCCACATCAATTCTCAGCTTGCCATATCCCTTTCCTCGGGACTCTCAGCCACGATTACGTCGGATATCACTTCATGGTCTCATTATGACACGAGAATTGTCTGCATCGCGCTCAAGAGAAATTCGCAAAGCGCGCAAATCGCACACTAAATCTCGCCGTGGCTGTGGGCCTTGTAAGCGTCGTCGTGTAAAGGTACTGCACCCATCGCATCATTGTATTACCCACCAAATATACTGCCCTCCATCAAGTCGATGGCCATAGCCAATCGCGATGTTTTTGAACATACGTCTCTAGCTCGTCTTTTGACCTCCTCAAGGACTTAGGTCTCCGAAGGGTCGCGAGCTCAATCTCATCCTATGTCAAGCTAACTTCTATGCTCTAGTGCGATGAACGAGGTCCACCGTGCGTGGCCTGCACTATCCGGAACCTTGAATGTGATTTCACTCCCCAGCCTCCACATGCAAGCCCTGCAGAGTCAGGGATTGGATCTGGAAGTGTTGGTGTTTCCAGCATGTCTCAAGGTAGCCCGGCATTCCCCGCACTGCCATCTTGGACGGAAGACTCTCGGCTCCTGGATCTCGAACTCATGCATCAATATACAGCATCTACCTTCAAGAGTATATCTGTTCCTACAGTCAATGGGGACGTATGGCAAGTCTTTGTACCGAGGCAAGCATTGAAGTATGAATTTTTAATGCATGCCATACTTGGGCTTGCAGCATTACAAGTCTCGGTAGAAGACGCCGACCAGCGAGAAAAGTATAAATGTGCATATTTGAACCATCAGAGCCAAGGATTCGCAGCTTTTAGTGAGGCTTTAAGTAAGCTAGACGAGAACAATTGCCACTCTCTGTTTGCGTTTGCTGTTATAGCAATGATATTCGCACTGGCCTCTCCACAACATATCACAACATCCACATCCTTGGACAATGACAACACTGCAGACTGTCAACGCGTCTTTATTCTCTGTGATTTTTTGCAAGGCATCACGACCGTCGCTGTGGCGGGATGGCAATGGATCAAAGATGGCCCTTTTGGGGTTTTCCTTGACCTTGATAACAACATCACGCTTCATAGTCTTGACGCCGAGGACGAAGACATGCTTAAGCGCCTTCACAAGTTCAACGATACTCTGCTGGCAGTGGTTGACCCATTAGCTCATATGACAATTACCTCCTCAATCCATTTACTTGAGAAATGTATCCGTGGAGGTGAAATGATGGCATTGGCGTGGGTTGCAATGTGTGGAAAGCACTTCATGACTCTCCTCGGTCAACATCAACGTCTTGCTCAGCTTGTGTTCATGCACTGGACCATTCTGCTCAATCGATTGGATAGACTTTGGTGGGTCAAGGGGGCTGCAGAATTGTGGTTTAATGAAATCTCATCTGAGCTTGTGGTCTTAGGGCCAGAATGGTTGGAGGTGGTGGAAGACATCAGATCAAAACACCGACTTCAACGGAAACCTTGAGCGGACGGAGGATTTTTCATTCTTCCATTGCCATCATTCGTTAGGTGTCTACTCCGAATCTTGCAAGATTCGTGTATCGTATCCACAGGTTCCATGTTGTGGTCCTGGATCTCAATTCAGCAGGTTGTACCATTCTCTTTCATTCCCAAGTATTTGAACATGAAATACCGGAGTTGAGTCATTCCTGGCTGGCTTGGGCCCGCTCTAGTATCTGTGTTATTCAGGCTGATGTAGAAAATTTGGACGACGACGAGAGGACAAGTTGTCTACGAGAGTGTAAGACTTCTCTACAGATTGAAGCGAATTGTCGAAGCTTCGGTTTCACATTCCACAACAAAATGTGACTTTCTGAGGCGAATCCAATTGATAGCGTGAGATTAATGATCTGCACTCCTTCCATCTGTAGACTTTTGAAAGGAGTCTAGAAACTGCTCTGAACGAAGCCAGCGGCAGAGGGTGGGGCACCCGATACAACCATCTAGGTACCTGGGCAATTTCCATGTCTTCTATCCGCGTGTTTTCTCCACCTTTTACGCGTATTCCTTTGGTGCTGAAAACCTTGCAATTGCGGACTTCAAAGGCCACACACAAGCCTTGTAAAGATAGCGAAGGTGCCAGATTAAGTTCGAGCTGGAAATTGTTTCGTACACGAGGCCTACTGCTCAGGCGCCAGCTTAATCTCTCAACAAGTAACTTTGGAAGTTCAACAAATTGACACTCGGCAACATCTGAACGCTATGAAGCATTTGTGCGACAGGCTACAAGAGAAAGTGAACAATCACATTCCTTAAATATTTGTTCACCACGATATCTGTTTTCATATGATTCTACAATCCTTTTAACTTCTTACAGCAGCAAACTACGCTTGTCATTTCCGTCCCCTAATCAGTTCACGTTATATAATGGCCGAAAATGCAGCAGCTCAAGGTTCAGGGTCAGAGTACAATTTTAAACTCTACCGATATAGCCCCTCACTACCTGCAGCAGTTGTTAGCTTGGTCGTCTTCGGCATTCTGACCGGACTTCACTCATTAAGGCTGCTTCGAGCGAGAGCGTTTTACTTCCTATCCTTTACGATCGGTGGCCTGTGTGAGTTGCCCCTGATGAACTTCGTCAAAGGACTAGTACTGATACTTTGCAGTTCAAACGATTGGCTATGGAGGACGAATCTGGTCGCACTATGATGACCTTGCCATCGGTGGCTTTGTCATGCAGGCGATATTGATCCTTATTGCCCCTGCTCTCTATGCAGCGTCTATCTACATGATTCTGAGTCGGCTGGTTCGCACAGTTGGAGGTGAACACCTTTGTCTGGTACCTGTCAGATGGCTCACACGCGCTTTCGTGATTGGTGATATCATCTCTTTCAGTCTCCAAGCTGGTGGTGGTGGTATTCAATCGGGCGGTACTCTGCAACTTTACCAGACAGGCGAGAAAATCATTGTCGCAGGTTTAATTTGCCAAATTCTGGTTTTCGGCTTTTTCGTCACCACGTCAGCCTTGTTTCACCGCCGACTTATTCAAAGTCCAACAGCTAAGTCGAGGAGCAATAGCATACCTTGGCGGCGTCATCTCTATGTACTCTACATCACGAGTGGATTGATCCTTGTGCGGAGTGTATTTCGAGTGGTGGAATATCTTCAGGGAAATGATGGCTACCTGATTTCACATGAGATCTTCCTATACGTTTTTGACACAATGCTGATGGCTCTGGTTATGGTCATATTCTTGATGTACTACATTCAAGATCTTCTTGGCTCCTGCGGTACGAAACCCAGAGAGAGACTCGAGATGGCAAACTCGCAACATTACGAGATTGAGGGTGCACGGACGTGAATACCCTCTTGTATAGGTACACGCTAGAGTATTTGGCACTGTAGCCACTTGATCGAGGCTCTCGCGCACACTGCCACCTTTAGCATAGGCTCACATTAAGGTCCGGACCTTGAAGGTGTTCCAAGGCCTCAAAAGGTCTACCTACTCCAATATCATGTACAAACTTTCTAGAATATCTGGTTGAGCTCCTATGATGCCTCATGAAAACTTATCTTTGACCCCATTATACGTTATGCGAGATATTTACGCTCGTTTCTACCACGATCATTAGCTACGGTCTCATAATCTGAGTCTTATCTTGACTTTTGTCAACACTAACTTCGCCCCTGAAGCTCATTCAGTCTCTAATATTCGTAGTTGTGGCGTCCCTAACCACTGATATAGCCAGTCCCAATTTGGCCGTCCTAGACAGCCAGGCTCTCCTTTAAGGCCCAGCTACGGTGGTAGTTATCCATCAAGCGCGACTTTCTTACCCACCCCATCACCTGTAACCCAGATGCCACCGACTGGCAATCCTGGAGCTCCAGTCCCTGCTCGAGCGTCATTCAACTTTCCAGTTCTCAGGTCCTTCTTTCATATTGACCTTTCCCTTAACATTCCAGTCAACGTCTCGACGTTGGATGATACAAGTGGCCAAACTCCGATTGTTGGAGGTACGGACCCGAGAGCATCTTCCTCGGATGAGGAGGAGTCGAGCAAAACTGATATCCTTCCTTGATCTAGGCAATGTTACAGGCAAGCTTGGTGGCGAAGTCCTTCCAAGTGTATACTGGGAAAACGTCCCACCAGAGACTTAAGGTACAGTTAGTGTAAGATACCCCATCCGTTCATTTATCCAAGCGCTATCCAGTCATAGGAAATGTTTCAGAATTGATTGGCTTCTCCATAACAGTGCTACAATGCCAACTTCCGCATGCAAACTAACAATAATACCACTCTCCTGTTAAATTCCGCAGGCACTATTACCAATGCCAACGAGGCTCTTCACGCTTTTGACCGAGTTGCGTTCAACACTGCTGAGGAGGAGTATTTTGACCTGGACTAGCGGAGCTTCGTAATCCAGTTTGAAGCATATTTCAATACTGGGAGGGCCTGGGTGGATATTTTTTAACTGGAGAGTGGACGCCAACTCCAGCACCGGAGCGTCCGATCTAAGATACTAGGCTGCAAATCTCAAGATGGAGGAGTCTCAATTGGAAGAATAGGACATGACCGAGTGTTATGGTCGGAGACCATCTTTTACCTCCCTGGGCATTAAATATAAGAGTAATACTAATTTCATTGATACAGATCTTAGAACTGGAAAAATCCGGCGATAACAGGTTAATGGTTCAAGTCATCGAAGAGTTCCGGGAACTAAAGTTGAAGTGAGGGTTGGAATTGCTCCCATAAGTCGTGCCTTCTCGGCAGGTTCATCATCACCTCTATGGACGCTTTTTGAATCACTGAATAGCCACATCACCTTTGCGGTGTGGCGAAGATTTGCAGTATTTAACTTAATGACCACATTTCATTGACTCCTAAAGTCTTTCAAGCGAGTGGTGTATATAGATTTCCAAACTTCTTGTACCCCTCATCTTTCACAAATGTCTGCATCCAGGGTCCTTGGGTCTTTGAGTGAGCCAGCTCCCAGTAGAGATTTGCATGTGCCTCGCCGTCAATACGGTACTTTGGTGATCCATCCGCCTTTCTTTCATCCGCGTAGTAAAACCTTGACTTATCAACCAATTGTAGGCAGAATCCAAGATTGAGACTCACTTGTATCCACGATTTTTATATGCCTCCGATGACGCCCAAACCATATGAGCCGCACCCGACTTCCCAATGCCCGCAGAAACGAACCTCGGGAGGACAGCCACGTTTAATATATTACCAGTGTAAATAAATGTACGCGCTGCTGAGTCCGGGAGTTGTGAAAATCCTAGGACAGCTTGCTGTGCAGCAACAAAGGCGCTGTAAATATTGATGGTAGTGTCGGCTTTTAAACCTTCAAGAGAAAGAGCAAAGGGATCGTCTGCTGGAGTAAAATTTGCAGCACTGGCTAGTAAATGTCAGCAAACTCACAACAATTCTGCAGGAGGATTACCATTATAGACAACTACACTAGGTATCCCGAGTATATGTTTCACTTTCGCGAAGGTATTAACAACATCATCGGTCTTAGAGAAATCGCTCTGGATATTTAATTGATCTTCGGTGCTATCGATCTCCTTCAAGGATCGGGCGGCGAGAGCGACTTTATATCCCTGGGATGCAAAGGTGTGAGCAATAGCTTGCCCAATATTGGGGCCCGCACCGAGAATAAGGACCACAGGGTGGACGGCGGCCATAATGTGAATATTCAATGTGGTTCGTTATCTTGCCTTGCAATGTAGAGAATAAATTCGACGAGGCTCTAATAGTTGGAAAGTACTCTGGCCACTAGATATAATCGTCACTAATGCTGCGCACGCACTCTAATGATTAAGGAATGATACTCTATCAACACTTAACCCCATTGAAACACTTATAACTACGTCATAGTTTGTAAGTTGTGCTCGTTCGCTACTGGTAGGCGAGGTCCTTTGTCAGCAAAAGAAGACTTCCGTCGGAACAGCGAATGAATAATCAAGAGGCCGAAATCGCGAGACGGTAAAACCACGCTAAGTAAAGGACAGGAATCCACCAATCAAAGCACCGATTCTTGAAATACTATCTAGCTTCTCGGGCGATATACTTTGAACTTTACGAATTAACGTCGCTATCTCGAAAGTGGGAAAGGTCACAGAATTTCATAGAAAGAGAACCAGAGTCATGCTAGAATAACCAGACGTAAGCACTGATACTAATAAACGATATAAACGACTATAGTACACTCGAAGGAGCGGCACTTCAGAGTCCCTCATCCTCTTCCAAGAGATAAAAGAACCAAGTAAGACAAGACTTCACCACAGAACTGAAAATATTTGATCTAGACAAAAGCCAACTCAAAACCCCCAACTTCAACATGTCTCTAAAACCAATTACTCTTTGGGGTCATGATAGTGGGCCGAATGCATGGAAAGTCGCTATGATTTTAGAGGAACTCAATGTGCCATACGATTTCAAGATGATTTCGTTCCCAGATATGAAGAAGGAACAATACGAAAAAATCAATCCCAACGGTCGTGTTCCTGCAATTGAGGATCCAAATACTGATATAACGCTATGGGAATCGGGAGCCATCATTGAATACCTTGTCGAAACTTACGACAAAGACAACAAAATCAGCTTCCATCCGGGAACGAAAGACTACTACGAAGCCAAGCAATGGTTATATTATCAGGCATCTGGTCAGGGACCATACTTTGGACAAGCCGTGTGGTTTACTGTCTATCATCCCGAGAAACTCCCACTTATCATTGACCGCTACGTCAATGAGGTACGCCGTGTCTCCGGTGTTCTGGATAAAGTTTTACAGGGCAAGAAATTCCTGGTTGGAGGCAAATTTAGCTACGCGGATGCGGCTTTTGTGACTTGGTATGTCATTGTTTTCCTTTTTGCTGACAGGATCAACCTTGAAACGGATTTTCCGACGTTGAATTCTTGGTTTGAGGGAATGAAGCTCCGTCCAGCTATTGCGAAGATCTTGAAGGATCGCGAAGCTGCCATGAAAAAGAATTAGTTAGAGATTGTCAGGTTGATCTAGTACTACGAGGAATACCAAGTATGGAAGGCAATTATATATCCCAAACAACCACTCTCAGACCTGAATGTGCAATAGCCCTGACATATTATAGTCGATCAGCTCACAGTGTCAGTCGTAGTTGGGTCTTGTGCAAGTATTGTTCCAATAATCCTCAAAGTGTTACCGGTTATAATGATGAATCGCTGGCCGAAAATATCACTCAGACTACCTTGAAAACGAGACTGTTCCAGCAAGAGAAAGCCCACTGATTGGTCATGACAAGTTTTGAGAACTTCACGTTCGTTGGCAGCCTGAGTGATAACGCTAGACAATAGTCCGATGATTAAGATGGGCGCCACAAACCCAAGAGCGACAGACTATGACGACTTAATATCAGTCAATTTTGTAAACGTGGGATCGCCTCACAATGACCGCGCAAAAGAGACTCGATATTGGATTTGTTCTAAGGAGTTGTTGACGGTAGCTGCTCGACATGAGTCTCCGACAGAGCAGCCACACCCAATGCTTCTTTTTTTCGTCCAGCTGTGTCATCGAAATGAACGGGAGGTGAGAAAATTTGCGAAATAGAAAGCGCGAGTTACAACTACCAGAAGAGGCAAGTTGGTGTTTACTGTTGGAAAGCTCAGGCGACCTATATGCTCAAGTTAACAGGTGAAGCACAGCTGTGTGCACCGGATGCATTGTGGGGGCCCTGATCCACGGTTTCCGCATTTTGACGGCGGATACTCCAGCTTTTTGCCTAGAGACGTCCACTTGCGGAAATCCTGATTGTGAAAGAGCGAAGTAGAGTCGGCATTACATTTAAGGCCAGGCTACTCACCCGAGAACTCATGAGCGCAATTTTGGCATGCATAAGCCTTTATGTGCGGTGCTTGGCTGCATACCTAGGTCATTACGGCCATTAACTTTCTGGGGGCGTAAAAGTAACGCCTTCTCTGCTGGCCGCGAGTCTTCGATGGAAGGAGTGATCGAATCACCAAACGCGGCATTGGAAGTGAGAAATTATTGGGTTAAATTTTTTGATCCAAGTTCAGTGAAGACGTAGTCTACCTACAATAGGCTGGAGGCGCGGATTGATCTAGTGATTTGGGAGAGAAAATCTCAGATTAAACGAAAAGAACTCCACACTTTATATTTGAGTCCAACCAGACATGCGAGCATTCGAGCCCCCGAGATCAGAAATATAGCTTCTGACTCGCTCGACGATGCCCTTTTCATCCAACATGAAGCGTTCGTAATTGCTGAGATTCGAAGCAGAGTATCCGTATCCTGTCATCCCAATGCTCGCTGTTGTATACCTCGCCCAGATAGTTGCCACGTATTCTTCGACACTAATGATTGGTTTACCATCGCAAGGAAAAACGTGATCTCGATATTGTCGATCTTGCTTGTCAAACAGATCGAAGCACGGAGCACTGACTACCCGAGTTGATAGCCCTTCGGCTCCAAGGGTCGCTGCAGCTGCCACTACGTAGTGTAGATTTGTGCCGCAGCTGACCAGGGTGAGTTTAGCGTCATGAGGGTCAAGAAGAACGTAAGCTCCCTTTGCAACCTTTGAACGACTTGTGTTTGGAATCTGTCCAACCGGGTCACGGCCAAGTGATAGTATCGAGGGTGTATTTCGTGACTCTAGAGCAATTTTCCAAGCCCCTATCAATTCTTCCCCATCACAAGGTCGGATATATTGCAAATTCGGCATCGCTCGATAAAGTGAGTCAAGCTCCACAGGTTGGTGCGTAGGTCCATTCTGTCCCTCTGCAAAAGAGTCATGCGTTGCAAAGTGAATGACCTGGAGATGACTAAGTGCACCCATGCGCACACCCGGAGCAGCCTGGAGAAACGTGAGATTAGAGGATCACTTGTATATGGCGCGTATACTCACATAGAGATAGAACATAAAAAATGTGGCCGTAATGGGTAAGAAAGTCCCGGGATTGTAAGCAGCAATACCGTTTGATATCGACGCCATAGCGTGTTCTCGTATCCCATATCTGATATAACGTCCGCTGTAGCTGGTCAAGGGATGGAACACATCTGTATCAGCATAGTAAACCTTGTTTGAGTTTACAAGATCGGCACCACCCCCACACAAAGCACGGCAAACAGGCCATAGCTCTTCAATCAGAATTCCGTTCACATCTCGAGTTGCTAGACCTTGGAAACGAGCCGAATCAAGGTCCTCAAGGATTTCTCGATACCGAGTTCCAAGTTTTCCTTGTCTCCTAGCCGCAAGATCAGATGCTTTCTCTGGAAATTTTTCTCCATATTTCTGAATTAAAGAATTCCATTCAGTTTGTAAGCCCTGTCCATATATTTGTCTCTCACGGAAATACTCCAATGATTTCGAAGGAACCTGATGGGTGGCTGAAGGGTCTTGTCCATTTAGGGCTTTGGATTTCCGCACGCTTAAATCGTCAAAGACACCATGGTGTGCTTTCGCTGTGCCGGCAACTTGGGTCCCCAACCCAATAATCGTCCTTATGTTGATGAAGACTGGCCGACCTTTTAAACCTTGTGCTGTCTGCAACGCCTCGGCGATTTGCTTGACATCATAACTTCCATCAGCAATGTCTAGAACATACCAACCACAGGCTTCCATTTTCTGATTGACGTTCTCTGTATTGATCCAGTCGAGAGGCCCATCGCAGGTGACCGCATTGTTGTCGTAGACGAGGACAAGGTTATCAAGCTGAAGATGGCCAGCTAAAGATATGGATTCTAATGCGACTCCTTCCATCAAGCAGCCGTCGCCAGACACACAGTAAATTCGAGACTTGATGACATCATATCCCGGCTCGTTGTACTGGGCTGCGAGGTTCTTAGAGGCTATTGCTAGCCCCACGGCATTTGCGATACCTTGACCTAGGGGCCCTGTCGTTACTTCAATCCCAGGTACCTCGATCTCAGGATGGGCATGGCAAATAGTTTTATACCCGTTCGTTTTTGCACTTCCATACCCTTTGATTTCTTCCATGGTCCAGTTTGGATATCCAACTAGATAGTTTAATGCATAGAGAAACATGGCACAGTGACCTGAATGGCGCTATTAGCTAATTCATGGGAAAAACACTGTTCAGAAGTATCTCACCATTCGAGAGAACAAAACGATCACGATCAAACCATTCGGAGTCCATGGGATTGTACCTCATCACATGTTTGTAAAGAGCGACTCCAATTGCACTCATACCAATGGCTGAGCCACCGTGACCACCACCATTGTGATTGCAGATGTCAAAGATCAGGTTTCGTAGGCTCAGGACTGCAACCTCATCGTCATCAAGATTTTTCTGCCAACTATTCGGATTGCTCGGAAGCTCGCTCGAGTGCACCCCATTTTTGAGTACTTGCCCCTGATATACTAACGTGTTGTCCTTGAGTCCTGACGAAGGTTGGTCAATATCAAATGAATGCATGGCGACGGGAAGAAATGATGTGCCTGAAGCGGATTTTCTGGCTGAGAACGAAGATACTATCCTTTCTTTTATTCTCGATATCGGAATTCGCCCTTATGCCGGTCCAAAGATCTACCTCGCGCTCTGAATTGATTTTCCGAAGACTCGAGCCAGACAGGCTTGGCTTCGGGAAACGTGTTCCGGGAGTAACACAAGAAGCGTGCACTCCCACAGATCTTGAAGGCTAAAAAGCAGCAACTGTACAATATACCTGAACTCCTCAGGTGTTTCAAATCCCCAGTACTCGAACTCCTCATCTTATTCTCACCGGCACTCAGGAAATATGAACGGTTCACTAGTCCAACCACGGCAGATTTTAAAAGCCGATGCTGATAGTTTCCTGAAACATAACGTCCTTGACCTCTTTTCACTCAAAGGCAGAACAATTGTCATAACCGGTGGTAGTAGGGGTATTGGCCTAGCATTAGCCTTCGCTGTTGCAGAAGTTGGTGGCAACGTAGCCATCCTGGATATTCTATCCGAACCTCATCCCCACTACCTGGAGCTGGAAAAGTTTGATGTGAAGGTAAAACTTTATAAGTACGGATGATGTCTGACATTATCGCTTCTATGGCTACTGATACACCGAGATAGGAGCGATGTTACGAACTTCGGTATCTTGAAAGCCACTTTCGACGAGATTGTACAAGACTTTGGAAGGATCGATGGACTGTAAGACCCTCCCTCCCACGATCATCAATTTATGACACTTTGGATATTCAATCGAGTCCACGCTAATACTTTTCAAAGAGTCACCGCTGCTGGTATCTGCCCAGATGAGCCATTTGTAGATCGCAAACCAGAATCTGTTGCACGTTGCATGAATATCAATGTTCTGGGCACCTACTATGCTGCACAATTAGCTACTGCACAAATGCAGCGGCAGGAGCCATTGAAAGATGTGACAAGGCGAGGATCAATCGTCTTTATTGCTTCGATTGCTGCCTATGTGGCCAGCAAAGGTCAAACCACAAGTGACTACTGCGCGAGCAAAGGCGCTGTGTTATCCTTAGCAAAGGCGCTTGGAGTCGAACTGGCAATGAGTGGCATTCGGGTTAACAGTATTTCTCCCGGGTCAGTTGCAATCCTTTTCAAACATCACTTCTCATTGCTCATAAAATCCATGTCTAGGTATATGATGACTGATATGACTCTTGATCTTGCCCAAAAATATCCACATTTGGGAGCAATCATGACGAACGAGCCACCAATGCGACGTATGGGCGATCGAACTGATTTGAAGGGTTTGATCGTTTACCTTCTCTCTGATGCGAGCTCATACACAACTTCAGAGGACCATTTGGTGACGGGTGGTATCCACGCAGGGCGTCTTCTTTGAGATATATTCTACTGTCCATCCATTCAATTCATTGTAAATTTTCATGGTTCAATCAGTTTATATTGAGTGTTTCCTAGAATATTCCTCGATTCCCAAAGTCCAGGCTTAGATTGACGTACTGGATATCCGAACTCTCCACGAAGAACCTGAATTTGCGTTCTTGTTATCCGTGTCTGATTTAGGGGTAGATCGCTCTATCACGGTGATGTAAAATATTGCGCCTGCTTGCTTAAGTAGATTGTAGTACTCTAAATATTAAGCATGAACTAAATTAGATCTAAAATCATAAATGGATACATACATCATAATCTACGAGGGCAAGTTGTGTGTAGAGAGTGGCTGTTACCAATAACTAGCTGTCAGGAAAGCCAATCCTAGTTTACAAGCTCAAAAACCTCCGTATATTCATCATATTGATATGTTACAACAGTGACTCCATAAGCTTGCTGTAAGATTGGGTCAGTCAGGAGATCTCATCTGATAGTTCAGCTGCACTTACTGGCTCCACGCAGAATACTCTTCCCGGTGGCACTTCTACGTCTGCAATCCTATCCCAATCGAGCTCCTTGAAGTATGCAAGGAGCACACGCGCGACTGCACGGTGGGTGATTAACAAGACGTGGTCATCGAGTCGTTCTAGTTCCATAATAATCGGACGTAGTCGATGAATGACATCGGCATATGACTCCCCTCCAGTACCAGGCCACCGATAATGGACGGGATCTTGCCGCCGCAGATTCATCTGATCCTCATGTGAGTCCAATATTTCGCTAAAGGTCAGACCTTCCATCTGTCCAGCGTGAAGGTCATTTAGCGTGCGAAATTTTCTAATCAAGTACTCATCCTCTGGGAAGAATTTGCTCGTTTCCACAGCTTGAACCATTATCGATGTCCAGACTTGGAAGTTGGAGCGAGTGATGTCTTCCTGCGAGGTCAGAATCTCCTTGTTCTCACCTGCCTTTACACGAGATTTGTTGTATGTTTTGACCTCTTCCCATATCTGTTGCTGTTGCTTGATAAAGACTGAAAGCGCGTGGGCAAACTTCGTGCCCCTGAGACTAAGCGAAGAACTTCTTCCTATCTTCCCATCAGCATCATCAATGCTTTCTCCATTTCGTGTAATCCAAATTTGACGTTGATGCAATCTGAAATTCAAGAGATATTCCGTAGCTTGGGCAGATAGAAATCCGTTGATGCGATTTGCGATGACACGTCTTCCGACGTCGTGGAGCTGCAAGTAAGGGGTTTCCTCTTCTTCTGCACTTTCATTCATCGACACGTAATTCTTCTCGTAGAGAACTATTCTTTTTCTAAAGTCGTTTAATGCACTTTCCTCATTTTGTTGGCTGTAGTCTGGTCCCGAAAGTTTGAGGCGTATGTTTCGTTCAAGGAGACTCCAATCATAGCAGCAGCTTTCCAAAAACAGAAGTTCTGTACATGGATGAGCAGTCTTACGTATTTTGTCCAGCACTGCGAGCCGACGCTGAACAGTACTGTTTGTCGCATCCAGGATTCCAACTGATGAACTCTCATCATTCAGCCAAACAAGAAGGTCCTCCAGGGTCTGCAGTGCAATATTTTCACGTCTTTTCACAGCATCCATATCATCTGGATCGAAGAATGATGCTGGGTGGCTTAGAGAAACATCAGAAGATGGATAAACTCCTTTTTGTGGAGCAAGTGCCCTCCGACGGGTTTGACCGGCGTTGAAAACCCTTGTCTCGAATTGAAGCCAATAGAGATACCGAGCAAGCTTTTTCGAAATGTATGATTTACCTCTTGCGGGCAGACCAACCATGACAATTACCAACTTCGGTGTCATAGCTCTTCAGTAATCGAGACTGTGTGCGTTCGACCTCAGGGAATTGATAGAAGTGTTGTATCATGCAATATGAAGCGTTACCCCCAAGACTCCTGGTTGCAAGAGAGGTCAGAATCTGACCAGCCAGGCTGGGACGTATACGTTACGCTTGATTATTGTGGAATACATGTGAGACAATAATATCTGGAAGAACTATCGGAAATACGTCAGCACCAGCCGAATGGTAGCTTCGACCATTCCCTAAGTGCACTAACTACGAAAGTTACCAGGCCGGATTCTGGACTCCGTACGGAATATAGAACCCGACATTTCACTCCCCTTTCTGCCTTTGAGGTGATTAATTCTGACCGAAAGAAGTATTGAGAAGAGTCCAAATCTCAGGCCTGACCCAGATCCATTGAAGAGTTCCACTTACAAACTTGCTACAAATTTGAGGCCTCAGCGTCGCACGTCTTTCCGTCTGGTCCACCCACCCTGGTACTCATATGTCGTTTAGAACTGAGATCGGCGGTATGGAGCTATCAACCAAACTCAATCGCAGGCATTGTCTTGTCCAAACCAGAACTTTTCACAGTAAAGAGGTTGTGCTTGAACCCCCTGGGCCCACAGAAGTACAGATTGCGCCTCGTTCAACCACCCTTTGCGGCTCAGACCTTCACTATTACAATCATTATCGCAATGGTAGCATTATAATCCAAGAACCACTCTGCCTTGGTCACGAGGCCGCAGGTGAGGTTGTGATGGTCGGTAGTGAAGTTCAAGACAGGCAGGTTGGTGACCAAGTGGCGATTGAGTGTGGAGTGCCTTGCATGCAATGCGAGTTTTGTCTAGCAAACAGGTACAACATCTGTCCCAGCTTGCAGTTCAGGGGAAGCGGAGCGAAGTTTCCCCATTTCCAAGGAACTCTACAGGAAAGAATCAACCACCCCGCAAGGTGGACACACAGGTGAGTTATAAAAGCTTGATTAGTATCTGCGACTGAACATCTTTGTCAGGCTACCACGGTTTCTGAGCTACGATGACGGAGCCCTACTTGAGCCCCTGTCTGTGGCTTGTCATGCAGTGAGACGTGCTCAAGTAGTACCAGCTTCTAGCTGTCTTATTATTGGAGCTGGTGCTGTTGGCTTGCTTTGTGCGGCTGTCGCACGATTCAAGCGATGCTCAAGGATTGCCATATGCGACATTGATGAGCGTCGTGTCAACTTTGCACTTCAACACGGTTTCGCTGAGATCGGGCTGGTTGTCAAACGCCGCATGGCTACTAATATTGAGGAGGAGCTAGAAAATGCAAAAGCCTTTGCAGAAGACATAGCCGCTCTAGTATGGCCGGGTGGGCGTCAGGTTGAACGTTTTTCAATCGTCTTTGAATGCACTGGTGTACCATCTTGTGTACAGTCTTCGATATTCGTAAGTTCTCAAGCTTTAATCTACCAGATCCATCTCATACTGACGCATTTATCAGGCCACTCAATCAGGAGGTCGTGTCATGCTAGTCGGAATGGGCACTCCGAACCATACCTTGCCATTATCAGAGATTGGGGCGCGTGAGATTGATCTAATGCCAACTTGGCGCTACGCGGATTGTTATCAGGAGGCTATGAATATGATGTCTGCTATCGCAAATGGGTCTTTCACTCCAGACATTCGGAAGTTGATCACTCAACGTTTTGATGGGTTGAACAGACTCTCAGAAGCTTTCCAAGCGGCGGGGAGACCACAGGACTCCGATGGCAATTTGACCATAAAAGTAGTTGTCAACAATTGAGTAACCTCTACCTACCATGAATTGTACTCTGTGATAGATGAACATTTTGCACGAGTGTCATACAAAACAAAACTTAGCTTAAGAATACTTCGTAGCCAAAATTGTGGCATCTGAATTGCATCCATCAGGACAGTTTAAGATATTGTCCTAATTTCCAAATTATATACTAGCAGGAAAGTACGAAACCATGGAGGCTTATCAGAACATATCATTGTAGAGCGAATGTTATAAGAAATATCAACTCGAACTATAGCATCATCATTGCCACCCCTTCCTTCACTCGTCATGCCAACTATTTGTAGGACAGAAACATTGGAGATGTCGAGTGGACCGTCCATCTCAGAGTACCTCCAAGTTCCTTAATGGATTCTCTCGGCTGAGAATATGCAACTTCATCCCATACCAACAGCCTCGTGTGATTTCATCTCGTCAACATGGAGCACAAACACTCTTAGTCGGTACAAACTTTCTTCGCTCATGCCACGGCAGCCCCGCCTTGAACCGAGCTTCTTCTTCTCGCGTACTCTACCGCATCCTCCAAAACATCTATATCCTCCGCTGAAGCGCGGTCGCCGAAAGCCTCGTCCATTTCTTCCAATGTTTTGCCCATTGTTTCTGGGACAAGGAAGTAGGCCCACACTCCAGCCAAAAAACAGAAAGAGCAGAAGAAAATGTAGGCCCCGTAGTGAATGGACTCGATCATTGGAGGTACAGCAATTCCAATGATGAAGTTTGACAGCCAATTCACTGCCACCGCCAATGCAACACCATGTGATCGACAGGATGTTGGAAAGACCTCAGGAGGTAATGCCCAGCCCAGAGGTGAGTATGAGACTCCATAGACCATGATGAATGCGAAAGCCATTGCGACGCAAGCCCAACCCGCAGCTTTGTGAGAAGCCCAGTCTTTTTCATAAATGCCTGACAAGATAGCGATAACAAGGTAGCATGCAGCACTGCCGAAGCCGCCAAATATGGCAAGCGGACGTCGTCCAACTTTGTCGATGATGCAGAAGCAGATGACGACTGCAACGATCTGAAGAACATTGAAAATCCCCGAGAGAATTAGTGCCATTTCACTAGATTGTCCAATTGACTCGAAGAGGGTTGGCGCATAATAGATGAAGGCGTTTATACCGCTGAACTGCTGAAAGAAGCAGACGCCAACACCGACAGCGACTCGGCGCCAAAGCTTTCGAGAGAATAGATCGACCCATTGCAGCATTTCGAGCTTTACGCCATGGACACCAGGGTGTTTCCGTTCCTGGAGAGAACGCTGAAATTTGACCTCGGCCAGGATACCACGGTATTCAGTTTGGACACGGGAATCAGTCGGTGGAAGGCGACGGAGTTTACAGAGGGATTGGAGGCATTCTTCATCTCGATCGACTAGGGCCAGCCAACGAGGTGAGTATGGGAAGAATTGAAGACCTACACCCGTGATTATGGCCGATACCATCTGAAGACCGAGGGGAAGACGAAAAGAAATCTCGCCAGCCATATGTCGGGTGGCAAAGGTGATCCAGAAAGCAATGACGACTCCAGTTACAATGGAAATCGACTCGAGGACTAGAAGAGTGCCGCGGAGGTTTGGGGGAGAAATCTCAGAAATATAAAGTGGGGCACCCTGCCACGCCATCAGCATTGTCTCGAGGTATCGAACATAGAAACGTTCGAATTAACCGGTTCATAGAGAGTTGACTTACCATGGCCAGTGTACCGACACCAATTCCACCAATCGCACGACCAACGACTAAAGTAACATAGTTTTCGCATGCGGTCTGTAAGATTGCTCCAATAGTGAAGATAACAACAACTAACAAAATTGCGCGCTTCCGGGAAATCTTATCCGCAATCCAGGGGAACACAAGGACGCCGAAAAAGGATCCAAGTTGCAACATTGCGGTCATAAAGCTTTTGCCGAAAGCGGATTCTGTTTGGGGAATCTTTTGGTGGAACTGAGGCATGACGTTGATGATCGACATTACACCTTGGTCGTAGCCAAAAGAGAAGCCGCCGAGGGAGGCCAGAAATGCAGCCCAGCAGACATACTTGGAACCAATGAGCCCCCGAAGGCCATCTGGCCCATATGAAACATGCTCTGCTATGTGCATAAGACTTGAGTCGATGGGAGTTGGTGCATATTCGTCATGCTCCTTTTCGGTTGATTTTGCCATGTCGATGGTGGCGAAGGATATATAATGAATAAGATAACCAAGATTGATGTTTGAGGTTATTCTCAAATTCGCAGTGGAGATGGAATCGATCGGAAGTCTACCCACGTAGGCATCATCCAATATATAGTTTGTGGAATGGGCTGATCAGTTCTACTTGGTCACAGCCAACGAGTTGTTGGAGTCGGGATGGAGCTCCGCACCCCGCCACAAGGATATCCGGGGAAGGACTCTCGAACGGCCCTTGGACACTCAAACGACAGGGTGCGCATCTCGGAATCCTTAACCCAAGTCAAACGAGACGTCGGCCTTCCACCGATGATCCCGGTACGGAAATCATTTCGCGATTCGCCCATCCCATTCTGGTCGGATTCCTGATTCCGCATTGCTTCACCAGCATCCGAGATCTGCAATGCCTACGTGTTCGCGACATAGCAGACGGTGATGGAGTATTTCAGTGACCTTACCAGGACATAGCCAAATAGTTTTCCCTCCTGGTGTTTTACATAAATTTCTTTCACAAGTCTCTCACCCACATTATCCTGCTCAGTAGCAATTTTCCCTACAATGTCACCCTACGATCGAAGCCTCAATGTTGTCATTATTGGCGCCGGTCCAGCTGGTATCGCCATGGCCTATCGGTTGAAACATGATCTGGGATTTGTAGATTTCACGATTTATGAGAAGTTAGATGGAGTTGGTGGAACTTGGAGGACCAACACGTACCCCGGATGGTATGCTCAACTGGCTGGCTCGTATGCGCAAAAGAATAGAGCTGACTTCTTCCAAAGTGGCTGTGATCTACCTTCGCATCTTTACTCTTTCAGTTTTAATCTGAATCCGAACTGGTCAAAACAACTCTGTGAGCAACCAGAGATACTACAGTGTGCGTACCGAAGGCCGATCTCTACATCGACTTCCTTGCTGACGATAGCTAGATATGGAAGATACCGTTGACAAGTTTGATTTACGGCAGCATATTCATTCGGAAGTAGAGTGCATTGGAGCCAAATGGAACGCAGTGAAGGAGAAATGGGACGTGCAGTTAAAGGACCTCAGGACAGGGATTCAATTCGCCAGGGCCGCCTCAGTCTTTATCTCGGCAGTTGGTGCCATCTCCTTCCCAAGAGATGTCAAATTCCCAGCGATGGAGAAGTTTCGCGGTGCAATGTTCCATACAGCTCGATGGGATCATTCCGTTGATTATACTAATAAAAGGGTGGCCGTGATTGGAAATGGATGCAGTGCCGCTCAAGTTGTTCCATCTGTTGCCAAGAAAGCAAGCCTTGTCAAGCAGTACGCGAGAAGTGGACAATGGTATCATGCACGACCGAATCATCAATTCACAAGCTTGGAGAAGTTTATGTTCAAGTGGCTTCCACTTTGGCAGAGACTCTTGCGTCTATATATCTTTCTTGACGCCGACGAGCAAACCACAACCTACTTTCCCACACCCAAAGGTGTTAAAGCAAGATTTGCAGCTGAAGAGGAGTCAAGAAAATACATTCAATCCTTGACACCGAAAAGATATTGGGACTTGATTGTACCAAAGTTCCCGCTGGGCTGCAAGCGACGCATCTTTGATCCCGACTATCTCGTCTCGCTTAACCGACCGAACGTCGAACTCTTGAATCATGGAATTCGGGAAATGACAGAGTCCGGCATCATCAGCTCTGGCGGTGTCCAGGACGATTTTGATATCATTGTGCTTGCAACCGGCTTTGAGGTGGCAAAATTCCTGACTCCAATGGAAATTATTGGAGCCCATGGATCCTCATTATCTGAACAATGGAACGAATCTCGGGGCGCTCAGGCATATCTTGGAACTTATGTGCATAATTTCCCAAATCTCGCGATTTTGTTTGGACCAAACACCTTTCCAGCAAATAATTCGGCTCTATTTGCTTGCGAAACCCAGGTCAACTATACTGTACAGACGTTGATAAAACCTCTTCTCTCCCGGCGGGCGACAATTATTGAAGTGAAGCAAGCCGCTGAAGATCGTGAGACACAAGCTATTCATCAAGGCTTACAAAAAACTGTCTTCTCAGGGGATTGCTCGAATTGGTATATTGGAGCCCACGGAAGGAATGCAGCATCATGGCCTGGACGAGCAATATCTTTCTGGTGGAGAACCTATTTTCCTGACTGGGAAGCATTCAATATGGAGGGAGGATCCAAGTTCTGGTGGTTCAGGTCACTGAGAAGAGGCGTGCAAGACAAATGGATATTACTGTTGTTTGCAGTCATCCTCTTCACCAACAGCAGCTTGCTGTCAAGAATTTTGTTGAGAGGGCTCCCCGATATTGCGGGTGCTACATCCACGAAGTTTCAAGATTGAGAGAACACTCGATCACGATGGTTGTTCACACAATTGCTTCCTGGCGAGTGTAGATAGAAAGGTGTCAATTACTGTGTATACTGGAACCAAGAATGAGATGTATTTGCGATAGACTTCCTTATTCTGCTAGGGACGATTCAATAGATAACTACGCCAGAAGCTTTTCGCTTTCTCTTCTGCCCTACATGGCTGTCTGCGTACAGATAGCTGATACTTACCTAGTTAACAACAGTTCGATAGAGACCCCTTGATTCTAGGGTTACTACACAGCTCTTTTGGCAACGCACTATCTGTGGCTGAGGTGCATTTCAGCCAACCCGTTCACCTGTAGTGTAGAATCACGGAGAAGGACACTTAGCACGATTGTAGTTAGTGATCAAGGTAGAACCACAAGAACCGAACTCACTGTTCATAGCCCAAGATATCATAATCAGTATGCATGCTCGCCACCAGCAAAGCTTGCGGGTGAAATGGCATGACAGCTTTCAATGTATCATATGTAGGAATGCCGCGCGGAATCTGAGTTCCGCAAATATGACAGTGAGAGTTCCAGCTCCCGGGTCCCGGCCTTTGTCTCATCGGGTAGAGGTACAGCTTTGATCACATAAGACGGAGTTTCCAGTATTTGTTTCAAATCCCTAACTCCTTGAATATCTGGATATATTCATAAAGATTTGACACTCTGCAATGAAATCCCCGAAATTGAGCCTCGCCCTTGCGGGACTGGGGATAGTCGGCAAGAAACATGCCACAAATATTCTCAAACAAAGTAGAGTCATCGACTTTGTTGCTTGCTTTGCTCCAACCCCGGCTGAATTTCAATGGGCTGTTGCAAATTTGACATCTCATGGTGTTTTCATCTACTCTCAATACGAAGAAATGGTGGCTCACCCCGGCCTAGACGCTGTTCTAATATCGACTGCAGCCGTGGTGCATGAGGTTGAGGTGGTACAAGCACTTGATCAGAATCTCCACGTCTTGTGCGAGAAACCACTGTCAACTAATCTCGAAGCAGTAAGTCACTTGATGGAAGTGGCAGCTTGTCAGCATGGCGTCGCTAACTACAGCTTGGTGATAGTGTTATAGGTTATTACAGGCAGCTCGAGAAAAGCCCAACCTCAAAGTGATGTGTGGCTTTTCGCGCAGGTTTGATGAAAGCTATCGCCATGCGAAACAAATAACCACCACCGGTCTAATCGGGGATCCGTCCTTCATTCGATGCCAATCGTGCGATAGATACGATGCAGGAGGTTTTTTGGTGCAATATTCTGAGCTTTCTGGAGGGATATTCATAGACTTGGGCATCCATGACATCGACCTAACACTGTGGTTTCTGGGCGAGGATCTAGTCCTGAAATCAGTGACCGCAACAGGAGCCGCCACTCTACATCCACAATTACTGTCCACTAATGATCGTGACAATGCAATGGGCTTAGTCGAGTTTCACGGAGGAAAGGTTGCTCAATATTATGTCTCACGAATAATGGCTCATGGACAGGAGGATTCTGCAGATATCATCGGTACAGAAGGCAAAGTCACGGTTAATTCTCAACCTGCCAGAAACCTTGTCAACTTGTATCATGCAGGTGGAGTTACCCGCGAGGTACCGCAAGACTTCTGGGCCAGATATGAGCATTCTTTCTCTGAGGAGCTTCGAGAGTTCGCGGACTGCTGCTTGCTTGACACTACTTTACCGATGAATCTGGCAGTTGCAGTGAAATCTGTTGAGATCGCTGCTGCCCTTCAAGAAAGTCTGATTACAGGAAGGCAGATTCGTTTCAATGAGCAAGGGCAACGGCTCCTGATGGCTACTCTTTGAGTATATCCGCTCATGCAGCGCAATTTGTTGGCTATCAGGTTGTAGTGTCAAACCCTCGGTATTACCATTGATCCTTTTCAATCAGAATCAAAGAATATCAAGTTGTCCTTGTTTAAGCATTTCGTTATCATATCCTTTCAACAGCCTCGGTATATCTTTGAGAAGACTAGCTCTATTGGTTGCCAAAGCAACATCATCTCTTCCATCTGTTGATACGACAGTTGAAGTAGCGCTCGAAGTCCGAGCGACAATGCGATGATGTTTGAGTGACTAGCTGGAAATAAGAATGTAGGATCTGGAATCAAAGGATCCACGATAACACGAATACACGTATTGAAGGGCTCTATACATCCCATCTATCACTATTTATCCATATTCCCTATAGTCACGCTTTTGATGACTTGGTACTCTTCCATGCCATAGAGGCTGCCTTCACGACCATAGCCACTCTCCTTTATACCCCCGAAAGGAGCTTCTGCTGCTGATATTTTACCAGTGTTCACACCAACCATACCGACTTGAAGCTTTTGAGCTACTCTCAATGCCCTGCCAACATCTTTGGAGAAGAAATATCCTGCTAAGCCGAAGGGAGTTTGGTTAGCCATTTCAATAGCTTCTTGCTCGGTTTCAAAGCTGAATATTGGGGCAAGTGGTCCAAATGTTTCCTCTTGTGCTACCAACATGGAAGTAGTGACACCAGACAAAATTGTTGGCTCATAGAAAAAGCCTTCGCCCGCTCCAGAGCTACCTCCTATCTCAACTTTAGCGCCATTACTGACGGCGTTACCCACATGTTCGGCCACTTTTTCCACGGCGGCCTTGTTGACTAGTGGTCCTTGGGTAGTAGCATTTTCAAGCCCCGGACCAATCTTCAAATTCGAAACTTTCTTTACCAGTTTCTTGGTGAAGATGTCAGCGACTCTTTTGTGCACGAATAGGCGGTTTGCGCTATCTCTTGTCAATTACAGAAGCGTGTTTGTGTTTCAAGGGAACCATACTTACCAGACGCATGTTTGTCCAGAACATCGAAACTTGCAGAACATTGCGCTTTCCACGGCCAGATCTAGATCCGCGTCTTCGAATACAATGAAGGGTGCATTACCACCCAGTTCGAGGCTAACTCTTTTTAGAGTCCCTGCAGCCAGCTTGGCCAACATCTTTCCCACCCCAGTGGATCCAGTGAAGCTGATCTTTTGGATTTTGGCGCTAGTAGCTAGTTCAAGAGCTGCTTGTCGATCCTTTGTAGGACAAACTTGAATGACGCTTGCAGGAATCCCAGCCTCAACAGCAAGCTTGGTCAAAGCAAGGCACGTGAATGGCGTTTCACTAGGAGGCTTTATCACAACAGCACAGCCACTACCAAGAGCAGGCGCTACTTTCCTTGTAATCATAGCTGCAGGGAAATTCCATGGTGTTATGATCCCGCACACCCCAACCGGTTCTTTCACTGTGAACACAGTAGAGTTGGGAGTGGATGAAGGAATGGTAACGCCGTAACTTCTTGTAGATTCTTCTGCAAACCAGGAAACGAAACTGGCAGCATATACAACCTCTCCCTCTGCCTCTGTGTAGGTCTTACCATTCTCTAGAGACAAGATTGTCGCCACTGAATAGAAATTTGTTAGTTGAAAGTGGCTGAACAAATATCAGGAATCAGGGAAGTTTACAGTCTTGCTTGTTGGTTAGTATCAGGTCATTCCAACGACGAAGGAGTGATCCCCTCTGAGCTGCTGTTGTGGAAGCGTAGTATTTTGGCTGTGCTTGACAAGCGTCGTCAATCGACGTCTGGATGTCTTGAAGTGTGCAGTTTGCAACTCTTCCAAGTGAATTTCCCGTCGAAGGTTCTGGGGTTTTCGTTTTAGTACAAGGCAGATCAAATTTCATGCTGCTCTTACCAATCACTGCAAATGTGTCCGGTTTTTTTTGCCACACACCTCCAATAAAGGCATCACCGATGAACAAATCGGGGTTTAGTAGCTACCAAGCGGGAGTTAGTACGATTAGAACTGCTTAGGCCTGACATGATTACCTCGGAAAGAGCCTTTTCGTGGTAGTTTACCCCAAGGCTTCCCATCGTGTCCTATCAAGCGTCGGTAATGATTGTGTCCCTGAGAACAACGAGTGATCTGGGCTCGAGCGTTTTATGTTCCAAAAGTCATCAACTAAGCCATGGGGCAGTAACAAGGCATAGTTCACCGGGATCGACTCTAAGGTACACAGATGTTCACATGCTATGAGCATATCGGGAACCCATTCCCGGTACCTAGATAGGGCTTGAATATGAAGAACTGATGAAAGACCCGAAAATCGTTGAGTTTCGGAATCATGCTCTAGGACCAAGCGACCCCGAGTCGAAGACTAGTGCAGTTCTTTCCCGAGAGATCGATGCTGTTTGAGGACAAACGAGAATGTGAGATACGGAACTATCGTTGAAGTTAATCTCAGCCCTACCTCTCTCACCGTGTCAAAGCATTGAAAAGATTTATGATCGGACACAAGTACCTAATCATGTCAAGCTGATGGAATTGCGGGATAGGAGAACCAACTTGAAGGCGAGTTTCATGTTTGTCCAATGGATACGAACTGCAAACACACCGCGTCTGATTTTTCGAGTCAATTATCGTGACTCGATGATAGAGCTCGGGTTCTTGATTCCGAAAAGTCTGTGTCAGGGACGATCATTCGGCTAGAGCTGCCTACGGTGACATAATGAGAAGCAATATCAATGCGGGGTCGTAGCTCGGCATTGAGCGTCCATGTCTTCACATGTTGCACTGCGGGCGATTCATCTTTCATACCTAGTTGATCACAAGAGAGATTTCATTTATCGCTCTGTCGTTGAACTATTGCAGTCTCCATGCGGACCCTCTTGCCGAAGAGCCATTTCGACATAGATGTCCAGATCTGAAGATAAATCTTTGCCTGGATTGTGTTTCTTTTCGACCACTTGATGCGTAGTTGGAGATCGGATACTCATGCAGGAAGTGCTAAGCTTTGTTGCTGTGCGGGTATTTTTGATTGAAAAACTTCATTTGTTTCGATACATGTCATAGTAGCAATGCTACGAAAACACACGACCACCGCTTGCCAGGTGTGTCGAGAGAGCAAGACCAAAGTACGAGAAAGACCTTCTACGCGGTGACCCAAATCCGCGATTGACGTACACAGTGCGATGGGGTTCGGCCAGCGTGTGGAAGCTGCTTAAAAAGAGGAAGGATTTGCGAGTACTCGGCAAAAGATGATAAAAGAAAGTATGCACAGACCAAATAGTCCGATTCTGGTACACTTTTCAGTCCATTTAAAATATTGACTTAATCAATTCCTAGGGTTTCTTTGCGGACGGCGCTTGACATTGTCTTCAATCGTGTTGAGGTATTGACACAACACATGCTCAAAAATGGTCTAGTGGTGCCACCATGGCAAACATCAGAACAGAGGATAATTGAGCAAGCATGTGCAAGTTTGGAAATACCCTTGGAAAGCATCATTCCAATTCCTCACAATCAGGAAATTGGTATTCCATCTTCAACTCCGGATTTCGCTTCCCAAATCGACCTTTCCGCGGCAATCGTATCAAATGGTGATATGTCAACTTTGAATCAGATCCGGCAAGATAGCCAGGCCAGCCAAACCACACCATTTGATTTGGTTGACTGGACCGAGTTCCCATCATCAGAACCATGGGAGCTCAGCCCTTCTGACTGGCCGTGGCAGATATTGAGTGGTTTCTCGAGCGACCCAGCCGACGGTCTAGTCATACCAAAAGAGCCCTTGATACTGGAAGATTTTCCAGCAGACCAACGCCGGGATGACCTTCCGAGCGGCCTACCTGAATCAAACGAAACATCAGATGACGATGGAGACACTGACATCGCTCCTGGTCTAGCGGCTCGACTTGGCTCCCTACACATTGCCGCAGATGGTAGACTGCGGTTCTACGGCACTGCATCAAACTATCATTTTCTGCTCGGAAACCAAGATTTGTTACCTGTGAACGATCACACCTTCCTGGATATCAGGCGCGAGGCTGTGTTGGCCCTCGAACACGCTAAACTAGATCGTGAAGTCCCCTTGCGCTTAGAGGATGAATTGATTGATCTCTTCTTCAAATGGCACAATCCTTGTCATGCCACCATCGATCAAGTTACTTTTGACCTGGCTCGAGTCCAAGATCGCAGCGGTCAATCAACATTCTGCTCACAATCTCTCATTGCTGCTATGTGAGAACCTTTACTTTTCAAAGCCTTACTTAATGCTAACACTATGGAAGATGCGCAATAGGAGCAGCGTTCAAAGGACGTTATCATCAATCTTTCATCACATATCCTCAGTCCTTGGCTGATTTCTTCGCGGCTAAGAGTAAGGTTCTTCTGGAGATTGAGCTTGATAGCCCATGCGTATCGACAGTACAGACTCTTCTTTTACTAAGCAGCCATGAAGCAGGGGGAGCTCGAGATGCTCGTATGTGGTTATATAGCGGTAAGCAAACCTGATACCATTGTTCGAGTGAAGGTTGTTGATTCATCATCCGTAGGAATGGCAATGCGACTCGCTTTCGACCTTGGATTGCACGTCGATGTGGACCCATACGTAGAACAGGGAACGTTTACCGCTCAGGAAGGAGAAGCACGCAGGACCACGTTCTGGAGTTGTGTGGTAGTCAATCAGTACGTTTTCTGACACCTTGCTATGCCCTTAGCTAACCTCTCAGTCTCTGGAGTTTCAGTTTAGGACGCCCATTCAGAGTTGACAGTGAAGAAGTGACGGTCAAAAGACTACCACGAGCTCGATCCTCCACAAACTCAGAGCGTTGCATCGACTCTTTAATTAGTTCCGCAATGATCTCACCGCCTATCGAGGTCTCTCAAAATGGCAATGAAACTTTATATCTTGTTGTAGAGCAATGGGTGTCATTTTGCGAGCAGCTAGCTCCACTTGTTCGGATCCTGTCGGTCTTTCCACGTCCGGTGAATTTCTGTTTGATGCTGACATTAACAGGTATGGCTGTGCCAAAATCTCACAGACCACATTACAAGAGCTTTCTATGCAAACTACGAACCGTCTATCGAAGTGGCAAGAGGCAATTCCCGATGCCATCAAAATCTCTCCAGACAAGACGGCTCTTCCTCATGTTCTTCTCCTTCAGTGAGTATCACTGTTATCCGGGGAAAATGCACTTCAGCGAACCAAGCTAACCCGTTAACGAGTAGTATGGGCTATCATAACTTTTGTATTCTTATTCATCGACCCTGGACATCCAAGGCCTCGCTACCGAGGGGCAGACTCGGCCCAGGCTACCAACACGCACGAACCATTTGTCGACAATCGGCTTCTGAGATAGCATCTCTTTTACGAAAATACGAGGCCAGCTATACTTTACGCACTATGAATGTTTATATTGTTACTATTATCTTCTCTGCGTCGGTCATCCTAATCTTTGGCCTGATCGCGGAAGACATGCCACAAGGGTCACAAAGTGAGAATGAAAAGCTCAAGATTGCTGGGGATCTCAGCACTTGTTTTAGGACACTAGATGAGCTTTGCCAGTCCATCGAGTGCGCAAAACGAACTCGTGATTTCCTGCTTGCAATTCAGAAACGTTGGACCCAGTCAAAACGTGACCCTCAGCTAGGCTTGAAGCGGAGAAACCAACCACAAGATCACGGGAAAGATGTTTCACAGAAAAAGACCAAGCACCAACAGAAAGTATGACCACCTGAACATCGCCTGATTGCTGAGGGGTGGATTGATACAACGAAAATTCTGTTAGCAGTGTGTAGAGGTAGCAACTGGCGCGTATCAGGATCCCTGGATCACCTAACAGCGCCCTTTTGGTCAATACACTCTACACTTCACCGGATCGATTTTATTGACAGCGTTGCACCTCTCTCAGCAGGATTCATCTCTGAATTATCGTGATTGATTTAATTGTATATAACAGCTACACATCTCTCTAAATCTCAGTGCATACTAGCTAATCTATTCATCGTCGAGCAGTTTGTCTTGCGTAATGTTGGTTACCTGGGGCGACAGGTCAAAAGCTAGAGTTATTGATCCCCAAATTCTGTCAGAAATCTGGCTCGGTGAGCACTTGCTTGTTCTAATCTAAATGTTTCTCTACTCCAGTATCAAGATTGCTCCGAATAGACTAGAGAGCGTATTATGGCTTCTGTGACCTCTTTCGTGGTTGCCGTACCACCCAAGTCTCGAGTTAGGATCTGACTCACAGTTACCAGGTTGATTGCTGTGAGAATCTTATCCGATGCCTCCTTTTCACCGAGCCACTTCAACATCTCAATTGCGCTTATGATCATCCCCAAAGGGTTTGCCAGCCCTTTGCCTGCAATATCAGGGGCACTTCCATGGATTGGCTCGAACATGCTGGGATGTTGTCTCGTTGGATCCAAGTTGCTCGAAGGGGCAATTCCGATACTTCCAGCCAGGGCAGCGGCGAGATCTGATATGATATCCCCATGAAGATTGGTCGCTACAATAGTGTCCAGGGAGCGCGGATTCTGAACCATTCTCACCGTCATTGCGTCCACTAGCATCTTATCGCATGAGATTTCAGGGTATTCAGATTGCAAACTCTCGAATACCCGATCCCATAAGACCATTCCATAGCGTTGTGCGTTACTCTTGGTCACTAAGGTCAGTTTCTTGCGATCGCGGGATCGTGCAGTCTCGAATGCAAATCGCATTGTCCGCTCGATACCAATTCGAGTAAAGATTGCAACTTCAGTTGCAGTGGCATTTGATGAATCAGGGTGTGAGATTCCACCTTGTCCAGCATACTCGCCCTCGCTATTTTCTCGCACAATAACCCAGTCGATGTCGCCATCTTTGCATCTGCGCAAGGGAGATGATACTCCGGGCAGCATGCGGACTGGGCGTACATTGACGAACTGGTTAAGCTGAACGGGTATCAGTACTACGAAACCCTCAACGACAAACATTTCATGGCTCTGTTCTTACCGATTTTCTAATAGGAAGCAGAAGGCCCCAAAGAGAGATGTGATCGGAAACAGCTTGACATGATAGAGTTTGTTAGTTGAGTGCTCCCTTTGACTGGCGCTACCGATGGGGGAACTCACTGGGAGACCCTACTGCTCCCATAAGAATAGCATCGTGTGTGGCAAGGGAGGTTAGTCCATTTTCAGGAATATAAAACCCCTTTCCAAGATACTTCTCTGAACTCCAATCGAACTCAGTCAATTGCAACTGAAATGAACCAACACATCTCTCTACTGTGTGCAAGACTTCAAGGGTCGCAGCTGTCACCTCAGTACCAATACCATCACCAGGGATAACTGCAATCTTGTGGACTCGTTGTTCAGACACCATCCTCGCTTCGCTCCTATAATTCTAGTTTGTGCACCAAAGAGATATACTACCTAAAAAGTGTTCCTAGTCTTCATCCCGCGTTTATGAAAGTCGCCTTGTGAATTTCTGAGGCGGCTTTATGCCGATAACGTTGCGGAATCCGAATTCCGGGTGCGTGGAAGTCCCTAGTCCACCAGCACAAGATACTTCGCACTAGGCATATGACAATTGTTTA
The DNA here is from genome assembly GCF_035927105.1 of Exophiala bonariae. Lineage (NCBI taxonomy): Eukaryota > Fungi > Ascomycota > Eurotiomycetes > Chaetothyriales > Herpotrichiellaceae > Exophiala > Exophiala bonariae. Next base: position 53,198 of record NW_027042494.1, read on the forward strand.
TGCACGAGCTTACTGGATTATTCTGTGAATGAACTTCCGCCCCTTGCCAAGGGCCAATTCAATCTCCGAAGACTCTCGGACGGAAACGGGGTCCCGGCGGCTTTTCAGATCCTTTATCATTGAACCCGTAACCTGGCCACAGACTCCAATATCTTCATCAAAGTTGATCCGTAAGTGATGACAGGGTCACACCATAAGAGAGACAAGAATGTCAACAGAGTCGATCAAACTTAATACTGGTGCTAGAATCCCAATCCTCGGATTAGGGACATGGCAGTCTGCACCAGGTGAGGTGAAGAACGCTGTTGCATATGCACTTCAAACAGGCTACAAACATATCGACTGTGCATTCTGCTATGCGAATGAGGATGAGGTGGGTGAAGGGCTACAGGAAGCTTTTGAGAAAGGAATCAAACGAGAAGACGTCTTTGTGACTACCAAGTTGTGGAGCACGTTCTCCAGCAAAGTGGAAGAAGGCCTTGACCTTAGTTTGAAATCTTTAGGCTTGGAGTATGTGGACCTTTACCTTGTACATTGGCCGATCGCTATGAATCCAAAAGGCAAGTACTACGTCTGGAGTCAGTGGATTTGGACATCTAATGCAGTGGACAGGCAACGACATACGGTTTCCCAAGAAGCCCGACGGGTCGCGAGATCTTGATTTGTCCTGGTCACACACCCAGACATGGAAGCAAATGGAAGATTTATTGAAGATAGGCAAAGCTCGAGCCATTGGTGTGTGCAATTATAGTGTCAGATATCTCAATGAGCTTCTTCAGGAGTCCACAATAGTTCCTGCCGTCAATCAGATTGAGAATCACCCACACCTACCTCAAAACGACATCGTCCACTACTGTAAGGAGAAAGGTATTCATGTTACCGCATATTCTCCACTGGGTAGCACCGGATCACCTCTGGCCAGAGATCCATGCGTTCAAGCGTTGGCAGCCAAATACCAAGTATCTCCGTCAACGGTGTTGTTGAGCTATCACAGTAGGTCAACCATCCATTGGCTCCGCTCCTTTCATGGTCGCAAGTGCTAACATACGCAAGGCGCTCGTGGCATCTCTGTATTGGCCAAATCCGTCACTCCTGGTCGGATCGACCAGAACCAACTGCTTATTCCATTGGGCGAAGAAGATTTACAAATGCTTGAGGCTATCCACAAAACGTCAGGCGTAACTCGATACGTCTACCCTCCCTTCGGAGTTGACTTTGGGTTTCCCGATAAGGCACAGGATCTTAAAAACAGTAGATAGGGTGTCTAGGGGGGTTTGGTCTGTTATTTGTGTACATCCTTGGGGGTGAAAAGGAACTTTGTTGATGTTGTCCTAGATAAGCTGAACTGAACGATAGGCAAGGCTGGTCTTTGTTTAGTTACAAGGACTCCATCTTTGCCAAGGCCAGGTGGCGGATCTTAGATATCCCATATCTCATGTTGAGAGCCAGGAGAATCGGCTTAGTATGTACGCAATTTTGCTCAAATACGATGCCGTATACCTTATTCAAAATTGAAGACTGCGGAACTACAATGGCTTACGGGACTAAGTTGTATTTCTAGCTGGCCACTCTATGAACGAATTTCCTTCAAAAGGGCTCACAGTATTATGTTCCAGATTCGACGCTATGCCATTGTGAGTATATCATTAAGTCCTGTCTAAATTGGAGTCATTCCGCGGAAAGGGGCTTAGAAATCAGTAAATATTAACAAGAGTACAATTCCCAGAGGCATATAAGGGAAAGTTCCCCAGCTAGAGGTCTTAGTTGGCCATTCCATCCAGCACGAACATTCTCACCGATATCTCGCGACTTATTCCAATACTCACCATGGCATCTCCTCCTCTAAAAAGTTTTGTGTCGTTCACCAAAACATGGCATAACAGGCCGTACGCCGCCATCTCACCCACGAGGCCAGAGTCTTCAGTAGCCGAGAAGAACGTCGTCATCACAGGCGGAGGGACAGGTATCGGAAAAGCCGCCGCCATTGCCTTTGCTCAAGCCGGCGCCAGATCGGTTTCCATCATTGGACGTAGAATTGACCGTCTCCAGACTGCTGGTGCCGCAATCTCTGATGCCAATCCTTCGACTCAAGTAGTCTTAGAAAGTGGCGATGTCACCATACGCACGTCCATTGAAGCTGCTCTCCATTCCATTGCGGCAAAAATCCAGGGCAGGATCGACATATTTATCAACAATGCGGGTATACTTGCAAACGAGGGTGCAGTGATAGACTATCCCGAGTCAGAAGTGCGTCGGTCTTTCGACACCAATCTTATGGGGTCTTTCAATGCTCTACAGGCGTTCACATCACTAGCTGCGCCTGGTGCGAAGCTCCTTAACATTGGAAGTGCCATCAGTCATTGGTCCCCCCTTCCAGAAGTACCAGGAGTGTGGAGCTATGCAGCCACGAAACTCGCGGCACTGAAGATGGTCGATTATTATGCTTCTGAGAACCCCTATATCCATGTTGTGAGCATTCAACCAGGTATCATTGGCACAGAAATAAATCCCAAAATTCCTGTGGGACCAGATACAGGTATGCTGTCTCCAGTTCGCACGCCATTAGGTAGATGAAGCTGCGTTCAACGCTGACATTTTAACAGTGGAGTTGCCTGCCCACTTCCTCGTATGGATCGCTTCGGATGAAGCGACGTTCCTGAGGAACAAGTTTGTGTGGGCAAATTGGGATGTGGAAGAACTCAAAGCTAGAAGGGAGGAGATTCGGTCATCATCTTTACTGAGAGTAATTTTGAATGGTGTCGACATGTAGTAGGCACCACGTAAGTGGGATTAGAGGACTAAAGGGCTTGGTGCGCTGAAGGTGGTTGGAGTAAATTCAGACATCAGCTCGAGGTGTTAATGCACAAGCGTAACACAAGAGCTCCTCGCATGCGTTACGTAGGTCCTTCAGAGACCCCTGTCCTGTTTGTTGGATCAAATCATCCAGAAGAACAATGGCAAGGTTAACTATTGACAGGTCCCGTTCCACACTCGAGTGACGTGGATCAAACATCATATTAGCCGTTAGGCAAATCGATCCGGAGATATAGGTGCAGACCGTCATCCTAAATGATTTATAGTCAGCTGTTAGTCTAACATCAATGTTATAACGATTTGGGTTACCCTATAAATGCCTGATCTCTTGGATTCACTTGTCGAAAGAGCTGCATAAAACCACGAATCTCAGCAACGAGCTTCTCCCAGTCCCGAAATGATGGGGTAGGCAGGGGTATTGGGAGAGCCTGCCCTTGTTGCGTAAGTGTTCTGCCAAAGCCCCGGAGGTTCTGTATCCAGGGCAACGCCATGGCATGAGCCTGACAAACCTGAGTCCGACAGGCAATGTGGGTGGAGTAAAGGATTGCAAAGCTTCGGCAAAGGTTTGGCTGGCCAAATTTAATGACAGAGCTGGGTCGAAACGGTAGCGGTATGGTAGAGATCCAGTCGTCGAGCATACGGTTCAGACGAATTATATTATCGTCTCGCTGGTAGTTATCCGTCTTCCCGGCGCGAGTTGTGACTATGAAGTCATAGACTTCACCTTGGATCCGCGCAAGACGAACCCGACAACGCAGAAAGTTGAACGGAAAGGTACCATCAGAGGTGGTGACATTTCCAGCTCCATCTTCAGGGTCGGACGATGGCCATTCAAGATCGATGTCAGCCTCACGTTGTACAGGTGGTCGACTGGAGCGCAAGCCGATATCTCTGTCAAGGAGGTATGCTATCCAAAAAACCCGATCCTGTTCTAGTGCTTTTGATTTGTTGAGAGACTCAGGTTTCCGACGATGAAGTCCTAATTCGTGTGCCAGGCGTAAGGCGATGGCAATTAGCATTATCGCAGGCTTGAGGTCTTGCATTCCTTGGAGGATTAAGACCATTCCGACGAGAATCTGGACATTAAGAAGGTCACCCTCACCCATGATTACCTCGGAAAGTACAGACTGTGCATTGTTGAGGTAGAATGTCGCGTTTTCGTTGGACGGTCCGTCGTTCGGCGAAATTCGACTGTGAGCCAAGGCGAGCATCACATTGATTGCGGCCCATGCTGTACGTTCTCTTCGACCCGGGTGTGTGTACCAGCTGTTAATTAATTGTAGCAACCTACCTGGATGGAACAGAGGAAGAATGGTATTTAGTGTGGTAAGGTAAACCTCCGCGGCAGACAAGACTTCATTCAGTGGTGGCAACGCCAAGGCGATCTTAGGATGCTCCTTGACGCCCAGATGGACCTGGTCTTCGTGGAAATCCATAGGGGAAGCTATGATTGACAGAGCCTCTGGAGGCTCATCCAAGGTTGTTGCATGCCCTCGAAGCTCCTCGATCTTTTCTAATGCCTGGCTAAGGCTCGATTCGAGGCGCTCCACTTGTGATCGCAGAATGTCGATGACTTGGCCTGACTCTCGGTGCTTCGCCTTTGCCTTACGGCTTACAGCTTCAAAGGCACAGGTTGAGTCATGCAATATACAATTTGAGCATCGAGGCTTTTGTGCATCGCACTTGATCCGTCTGCGGTAACAAAAGTCACAAGCCTGATGAGAAGAAGGTCAGTCTCCGAATACATCAAATGATGGTGAGTAGTAGAAGAATGCGGAGCACGAACCTTTCTACGCTTTAATTGCAGCATCTGGACACCGCAAGTGACTGTCTAATGTCATCATTCTACGTTGGGGACGATGGAACAGAGTACCTAAGTATTTAGCGTGCCTACCTTCCGCGGAAGCAAAGCTGACAAATGTCCACAAGAAAGGTCCGTGTGTTTTAGAACTGCTCCCCATCAGCCCGCAACCTTAGAGGTTCCATCGCCAGATCCTGGGCAAGACTGCCATGGTGATCTCTCTTCAGGTCTGTGGTTGTAAGCTCGAGTCATAGGTGCTGTTGATGGTAAAGATAGCAAGCTATCTAGCTACCTCGGTAGGTTACGAACCGCCCGGGCCAGCGACCGCTGATCCTACGTGAGACATGTTGGGTCACGTGTCGTAAATTGGGAGGCTGCGCTTGACTTGATAAAGAAGGATCACGACGTCATTTATGCCAAGATATTTTCTCGATGACCGTGACCGTGGCAGCCTCGTCCTGAGACGCGTGCCTGCTAAATTTTGGCTAGGTTGACATTGAACATTTATCGACCCAGCCCAACACTGAATTGGTCCAGATACTCGTCCACGGCGATACAAGACCCCCAAAACCTTGACCAGACCTCAGGAGCCCTCCTCTTCCTGGTACAACTCCCTCTCAACAATACGTCTATCTCCTCGTCCAACCATTTGTGCTCCAGGCCACGAGTAAACAGTCCCATCAGTCTCACAGACTTTCAGACTTTCGATCTTAGCGAAGACACAGCGCAAAGTAACACTTTCCCGCATGGTACAATGAGCGAGACCCCTCGACTTCGGTCGGCCTTTCCCACCACTCCAAGAACCGAGTCTTCACAGCTGCGAACTTTCAATAGCAATGCGCAACCAGTGTTTGCCTCTTCCCAGTCGCGGCAGTCCTACAGATCTTCACCCATAACCAAACCCATACAAACAACCAATAAAGCAAGAGACGATTCACCCCTCATATCCGAAGATGTCATCGATGCGCCCACGCAGCGAATGTACGTCTTTGCTTTCTGGGCTTCGTTATGGGGGTGGAGGATCTACAATGCATGCAGTATTGAGGACGGTACAGATGCCACTTGGCAGTTCCTCAAATGGAGTGGCTTGGACGTATGCTGGTTGATCTCTTTGCCCTCCTTAAGGATACCAAAGCTGCAGTTCTCTATCTGGGTCTTGCTGGCCATCTTGATCGTCCATTTCTTCGCCAATGCGTTCATGATGTTCAGGATAACGCCTCCATTGATGTTCTGGGTTGGACCTCTTTGGAAATTTTTCGATCCAAGCGAGCAATCATTGTCAGGAGCCAAAGTCAAAGTGGACACGATTCTTCACAATTCCTCCATCATTCTCGGCCAGCAAACAATTCACATTTTGCCAGACGGATTGGCCATATTTAACCCCGAGAAAACTTCATTCTGCCTAGACCCCGCAAATACAGCGATCGAGCTTCCGATACGCATCAATCAGACCGACCCTATACTTATCGAATTGAGCAGATATGATCTTGACACCGACGAGGTTGAGCTTATTACTATCCACAGCAAAAATCTAAAGCAAATGATTAAGAAAGCCGAATCCGCAGCACAAGGTTTGGGGAAAGGTACCCCGCTCACGCTATATTACTCCGTTAAGAAGACTGGTCTTTATCAATTAAGCCGCGTGATGGACAAATCCGAACTACAAGTACGAAGCCGTAGTTTTGATGCGGCAGTCGTCACATGTCCCAACGCTTCAATATCCTCGAAATCCGTGGACAGATGTACTGGAGATTTGAGCAGTGTGTCATTAAGAGTCGAAGGGGTTCCTCCATTCATGGTGAGGTACAGCAAGACAGTAAATGGAAAACAATTCAGCTCCAATGTGCAAAATGTTCAGCCTTTGCTAGATGACTATCTCAAGCCTGATGATCCATCTAGCGTGGTGCTTGACCCTCGGAAGCCGCATGTTGGTTGGACAAAATCCGTGGGCGAATCATTTGAGATCAATGAATCCCTTCATCAAAATGGAACCCATTCCTACGTTATCGAATCAGTTGAAGATGGATTGGGCAACAAAATCCTATATGGTTCTCCCAGTCCAAAGGACCTCCATGCACCACGGGTACAAAGTTTGGTAGTGCACAATCGACCTCAAGTGAGACTTCATGACTGCAGCCCCGATCTGTTGATTCCAATACCATCTGGAAAGACCACGCGACTTCCCATACGGATCCAAGATCCCGCTAAGCTTCATGCGTCCGACTGGCCCTTGACATTGAAGTATCGCTTTGTGGCAGAGACAAACGAAGAAGTTCCTCAAATTGAAGTATTTGCTCATGAAATGACAGACGACCGGTCTGGGCCCACAATTGGGAAAGCTGGTCGCTACAGCATCGATTCCATTGCTGGGCGGTTTTGTCCTGGAGAAGTACTTGAGCCCTCTTCATGCAGTTTGTTCAATCCACCAGAACCAGATATTTCAGTGGCAAGAGAAGATATCTTTGACAAATGTGCTGGAAATTCAATTGGGATGACTCTGAACCTCGATTTCACCGGAACACCACCATTCAAAGTCATGTACAATGTTGCACGCGAAGGCAAAGCTCGACCTCAGGTAAAATCGTTCTCAACGATGCGTGGTCAAATTGAATTACTCGAACAGTCTGCCGGAACTTACACCTATACTTTGAACCAGATCTCGGACTCTGTTTACGAACCTAATTCTCTGAAAGATCGCGGCCTCGTGTTTCAACAGACTATCAGACCACCAGCTTCTGCGGTGTTCCAAAATTCTCAAACCATCATCAAGGCATGCCTGGGTCAACCCGTGCCTGAGACGGTCAAATTGCTTGGTGAAGGACCATGGGAACTCGAATATGAAGTCATCCATGGTGGGAAGAGAAAGAAGCATACTATTCATTCAGACACAGACCTTGTGACCATCGATTTCCCTGGCCAGACAGATGGAGGTCGATATACTTTGATGTTGGCCAGTGTCCAAGACAAGTCTCGATGCAAGACCATACTCAAGGAAGAACGACACCTTGAAATACGGCCTGACCAGCCCACCGCTGCTTTCGGTGACATTCAAGGTAAAAGATCCATTCTTGCCCTGGATGGAAAAGAGGCCAAAATTCCTCTACGTCTGAAAGGAAATGCACCATGGGCGGTGAGGTTTCAAATGTTGAACGATCCATCTAGCTCCGTTGAGCAACATTTCCGTCAACCAAATGCATTTTTCACTGTCAACAAACCGGGCAATTATGAGATTGTGTCTGTCCATGATCAGTGCTCTGGCCTTGTTGATCCCACAGCCAGTCAATTTCAGGTCAATTGGATCCCCCGACCTTCGCTAGAAGTCAAAGACCCATCATTGGCAGAGGATAGTGTCAGTGGCCTTCGCAAGGCGCCTGTCTGTCAGTACGATGAATCAGCACTGGCGCTTGCCATGAGAGGCACTCCGCCCTTTAGTGTGAAATATCAGCAAAAGTATGAACCCACCAAAGGTGGGGCTTCAATAAGCAACAAAGAAAGCAACTTTGTTGGCATGAGCGCACTCATCAACCTAGACACATCCAAAGCCGGCGAATATACGTACGTATTCTCTGAATTGGGTGATGAACGCTATGCTCCTGACAAGAAGCGATTTTCACCCATCGTTGTGAAACAGCAAGTCTTCGCGCCACCCTCGGCAAGATTCAATCAACCAGGGAAAACATACAGTTATTGTCAAGATGATCCCAGCTTCACGAGTCATGGCGTAGAGACCGAAAACATACCAATTGCCCTTACCGGAGTGCCTCCTTTCAATCTTGAGATCGCAATCACGCATCATGGGCAGGCCCCTCGACCTGAAATCATCCGGCAGAAAGATATTCAAACAAACATTTACTCCTGGCCACTGTCTCGAACCACCCTGGATCTAGGGATTCACAGCATTGCCATCCGCTCGGTCAAGGACAGCCGAGGCTGTGAGAGTAATCTTGAGTCTGACCCATCTTCTGTTCGAGTACAAGTATCCTCGCCACCAAGCATCAGCCCACTTCAATCACAAGAGAACTTCTGTGTTGGCGAGCACGTGTCGTTCTCACTAAGCGGCCAATCGCCGTTCGAGGTGTTCTACAATTTCGGCGGTCAGGAGAGAAAGGCCAAGGAGAATAGTCATGAGTTCAAGCGCCTGACTGACCGCCCTGGTGAGTTTGTTGTGACCGGCATCAGCGACAGTGCAATGGGCAGCGGTAAATGCCGCGCAAGGAAAGAGATCAAGAAAACGATCCGTCCCTACCCGACAGTCAAACTAGCTCAAGGCAAATCACTAACGAGCGACATCCACGAAGGTGGTGAAGTTGAAATCCACTTCAGCTTCAGCGGTACTCCGCCCTTCGAATTCACGTAAGAATTTCTCTTTCCACTCACTCCGACTTTCTCTTTGAAACTTGCCAACTGACTGCGATATGATTCAGGTACACACGGTCCGAAGACGTCAAGGGCCACGCAGGGAAAATCCTCGAGACGCGACACGACACGTCCTATGAGTACAGCAAAGTGATTCGCGCGAGCGACGAGGGTATCTACCAGGTCGTGTCTATCAAAGACAGCTACTGCTCGTACACGAAACCCACGCACAAGAAGCATCGTGATTCCAGTGGCAAGGGAGGGAGTTTTCAGAAGCTCTTGAATTTTTGAATGACACAACAACCAAGAGGCAATTGCCGAACGACTTAAGCTTTTTTGTATTGCCTGTTTATGTCCGCAAAGAGCAAAAGATACTGGGGGTGGAGTGTGGAGTTCTGGTGTCGGGCGCAGTGCTAGGCACTGCAGGCCTGCGCTGCCGCGTTGTTTTGTGAATGTACTGTAGTGTCATGGATAGCCGCAGCAATCGATCGGTAATTAGCCCGAGATTCTTTGGATGGGATTGAAGACTGGAGGACTTTGGAAGACATGGAAGACTTCGCTCTAATTATTGAGAGCTAGATTTGTCGGGCAAGACTTACCTGGACAGCAGTATAATTAGTCTTCTGGCATCCATCAACCCGTTTCATTCGTGCAGCACTCCAGTTTCATAGTCTGGGTTTGGTATGATAAGCACATGGGTTATCTTGATGCTGTTCCTCTCGACGGGTGGTACAATCTGTATACACTCACAACTGGGCATTAAAATGCCTGAACACTCACTGCTTGGCGTTGATGGGCACAATTCGCCATTGAGAATACGAATCCAGATGCAGTCAGTAGATTTTACCACCCAGTACGAGGTGAGGGTGAGGAAAGCACGAAGATCGAGGAAGATGGATGGGAGAGTGAAGAGCAGGGAGAAGTAGAGGTACTCTAGAATTGGGATCTTTTTTATCAGAGGAGGAAAATAGTATTCTTGATTGTGGTACGACTCTCAGTCTTGTCTTGAGTACAAATGGTGACATCGAGATGGGTGGATACTTCAGACAAGCAGTCTGCTCATCTTCCATCCTCCTTTCCTCAGGTCTGTGAATACAGTTTTTGTTTGTCTAGCCAAATACACCATCAAGAGAGGTTCTTGCATTGCCTTGCTGCAAGTCCCTTTACTCTGCATCATTCCGAGTTCGAGACTTGAGGTACAAGCTACATCGATCAGACACATACGATGGCACTGATGGTAAGTTGGATGAGCTGTGCTGTTTGGTTTAGTGAGTTTTGACTATCGGCCTTCCTCCTATTCTTTTTTTGTGGATTTTTGTTGTTTTGTTGTGGTGTTCGAGGTATGATGCTGTGGCGTTGAAAACTGCTCTGTCTTGAGTTGGGGTCGACAAGACCAAGCTCAGTGTCGGGTGTCATCCATGAAGAAGATGTATTAGGTGTTAGAGGGCGTTTTGAGCGACGGTGTTGGGTTCGAAGGGTATCTTGATTATGAAGACTGTTCTGAGTCCGTCTGCAGGAACTAGAAAGGTATGTGACAGGTTGCTCTACTGCCTGATGGAGAATATTCGTCGGCAGTCGAACGACGGTGGAAAAAGGAGGTAATTATCATTGACGAGCCTTGATGACGACTGGGAGGAGGCAATCGCATTGATAAAAAGAAATCGTTTGACAGAGGTGTATGTTGGTTATATAAGTCCGGTGGTCGTGCGTTCTGTGTTGAATGTTGAGAGATGGTACGGACCCAGAATGAGTCAAGTCATGATCCAGGTAAACTGGAATAAACCAAAGTAACGCCATGCAGATCTACAAAACCCATTGTAGATGATGCCCCGAACTCTTCAGGCTTTTGACACAAATCCACCGGCCTGCTGGTCTACCCGTACCAGATAGAAGAAGGGTAGTCCTTGGAGAATTCCCAACGCCAGTGAACCCTAGAATGCAAGCAATGAAGAATGAAAGAAACCTGCTCGACGAAGTCCGTCCCATTCTGTTGTCGATCCAGAAAGTCCTCAACAAGAAGAAAGCAAGAAATTGAAGCTGTACGACACTGTTGTACAGACCTAACAACGAGCCATAATTTCAACTCCGAGCTGTCGCATGTCGCATATCATTGGTCTTCGTGAGCATGGAATGTTGAAACGCCATAAGGAAAAGAAGAGATCTTTAGATCGATCCCCCGGCCCAGTAAAGACTGGAACCTACTGGGCGTTTTGAATAGGTGTTGTTGCCTGTTGAGCATGACCTCCACGACCGCGTTGGCCTTGACCACGGCCGCGTCCTCTGAATCCACCTCTGCCTTGATTGTTGTATTGTTGTCCATATCCATTTGAATAGTTTTGGGGTCTGCGATTTTGGCCTTGAGCCTGACCATTTTGACCTGCTGACGAAGGAACGGCAGCCGGGCCACTTGAGGCGTTGGGTAGGACTGATTTGGACGGCTGCGCTGGAGGAGGCATTGATCGAGGGATGTTCTCGGGGTTGTCATAAACATAAAGACTCTTGTCGATGGAAGGGGGAATGGGCTGGATTTCCGTACCCAACTCCTGCTCAATCTTGTAGAGATTGAAGCGATCATCCCAGTTGATCAAGTTGATGGCCAACCCGAGATGGCCAAACCGACCTGAACGGCCGATACGATGGAGATAGGTCTCGGCATTCTTGGGGAAATCAAAGTTGATGACCACATTGACGGCTTGAATGTCAATACCACGAGTGAGAAGATCGGAGCAGACGAGATTTCGAGAGACACCAGCTCTAAAATCGTGGAAGACCTTGTTTCGATTTTGTTGCAACATTTTGGCATGGGAGTAGAAGCAGGAATAGCCAAGCTCGGTGATTTTCTTGGCCAAAAGCTCGACACGATTGGTCGAGTTGCAGAAGATGATGGATTGATTAATTTGTAGCTTGGAGAACAGAGTGTTGAGACAGTGGACCTTTTGTTTTTCTTCAACAAAGGCATAATATTGGGTAATACCGCGCAGGGTCAACTCGTCCATCAAGTTGATCTCATATGGGTTGCGCATGTGCTTGTCCTTGAATGACTTGACAATCATGGGGAAGGTCGCACTAAACAGCATAACCTGTCGATCTTTGGGGTGGAAGGAAAGTAACTGCTCAACGACGACGGTGAATTCGGGGGAGAGGAGCTTGTCAGCTTCGTCCATGACAAATATGGGACATTCGGATAGATCAGCGACGCCCTTGCTAGCGAGGTCCAGAATTCTGCCGGGGGTACCGACAATGATGTGTACTGTCTCCCCCAGACGGATAATGTCGTCTTTCAAACCAGTACCACCAGTGGTGACCATGACATTGATACCCAGATGTTTTCCGAGCAATTTGCAGACTTGTGATGTCTGAAGAGCGAGTTCTCGAGTAGGGACAAGGATGAGTGCCTGAGTTTTGGGGTTTTTGGGGTTGATTCTTTCGAGAGTGGGAATGACAAAGGCGGCGGTTTTGCCGGTTCCGTTTTTTGCTCTTGCGAGTATGTCTCTGCCTGTGAGGGCTACAGGGATGGTCTCTTCTTGAATAGGGGAGGGCTTCTCAAAACCAGCTTCGAAAATGCCCATCATGAGCTCTCGCTTGATGTAGAAGTCCTCGAACTCGAGGCCTTTTGTCGCTAGGACATCTTCGGTTTGTTGTCTTTGGTCTTTGGCGGGGAGTTTGAGGGAGTTTTTCCAGTTGGCGTCATCTTGTGCGTCGTTGAGAGAAGTTTTGTTTAGCTGTGAAGCTAAGGCGTCCGTCATGTTTCTGGTGTTTACTATGTCGGTAGGCCAAGGGCACCGAGCAAGGCAAAGGGAGGGGTGGAAGGGGTCAATTTGCGAGTTATAAGTGTAAAAGCCGCGCCGATGGTGAGAGACCACGGAATCGAGTAGGCAACCGTTTGTGTGATGACCGAAGGCAGACACTAGGCAAGTCAGGAGATTGTGGTGAGTTGAGGCTGAAGGGGAGTGTGTTGTAAGGGTCTGGCCTTGGTGGTTGGAGTTAGAGTGGTGTATTGGTGTCGATAGACTTGACCGAGTCTCAATGAGGCTGTAGATGGCTGGGATGAGAGGGAGAAAAAGAGGGATCAATTAGATCGAGAGTAAGATTGGGAGTGAGGCTGTTGCTGAATCAAGTGTAATCAAGTCAAGTCAAGTCAAGTTGGTGGTTCAATAATTGGCATGAAGATGAAGAGAAGCGAGTTGCAGTGCGAGAGCGAGTGCGAGTGCGGCGAGAATGTTGGTAGTCGGTGCATTCAGCCAATGGGATACAAACTGCCGGAACAGGGAAGGAACAATGCCAAGAGGTTTAATCATGTGACCGGGATCCACGTGCAAGTTCAACTTGATGCCTGCCGTTGCCTGTCCTTCAACTTCTCGCTCTTTCCATCTATCTCATCTCTCAACTTGAATGCCAAAACCCAAGCAATAGCTCCGCAAGGACGCGCAGGGAAACCCCTTGACGGGTCTTCTGACACGACCCCCTACAGAGAGAGCCTTCTCTGGCCTTCGCGAAGTCGTGTCGAACCGCGTCCATCTCCCATTCCCAGTCTCCTTTATGCGATCGACTATCTCTATCTGCCACGCCTGCGGCACTCTCTTCCGAAAGGCTGTACAACAGTACAGACACGTGATGACACGTGACTCAATCACCATGCTAGCTGTTGGCGGAAATGCATAAAATGGAGTAACTCACAGTATTGGCTGATCATACAGGCCAACGCAAAGGCGGTCAAGCATGAGTTTTACTCAGCGAGTTATACGGAAATGATACAGCTAATTGTTGAAAGAACTTCGAGGGGCTCTTAAAGATGGAAAAAAGCCGTTCTAGATCGCTTCACTAGCAAATCTATATAGCAGGTAGAACAGACAACATTAGGTACAAAAAACAAAGCATTTTGTCGCTTTAATGAACTACCCTATTGCCACATAATCATGCCAACACGATCAAACCACCGGATACAGGACACCGTTTTCAGGCCTGCACCTACTCGACTTTCCCAACAACTACCATATCGCAATCGCAATCCTACGATTCTTCAATGCCGTGTTTGTTGAAAACCTCTCTAATCCAAAGTTCCTAATACTCAAGTCTGTGTTGAACCAGGATTAATCTGGAGTCATTATCCTCCTGCAAGACGAGGGAATCATCACGCTCGTCTTCTTGTTCGATCGCACGTCTGAAAACACGGATGTGGTCGACATCGACTAGACTGTCATCCTCCTTAATCTCACTCTGATCATGTTGATTCAGGAATCTCCCAATATCCAATACTTCAGATTGATCTTCAGTTTGTCTAAGCTTTTCCTCTTGTCGAATTTCATCAACGTCATGTACGTTGACTTCTTCGTCGGTATCCATGAAATTGTCTCTTCGAACCGTTTGGTTGGATTTCAATACCGTAGTTTCACCGATGCTCTCTTCAAGATTATCGATTTCGTCGTGTGATAACGTGTCCATGTGTTTCGCTTCGCGTGGCCCAGCATAGCAAATATCTCTATCTGAAGATCTTTCATCTTCGGAAAATTCGTCCCTCGATAGATCATCATCATGATCATTTTCGGGAGAAATATCCCAGTCTTGTTCTACGGGTCTCATGGGTTCGAAATTATTCACGACCTGGTTATCATTGACTTCGGGTGGGAAAACTTCGTCGTTCAATTCTTCTAAAGAGTCATCATCAATGATTCTCAAGAATTTATGATTCCTGCAAGGGCGGCTGGTGTATTCTCTTGCGTTGTATGTTGCAAAACAATCATAACAGAAGTTGGTGTCTGGACAGGATTTGCAAAAGTACAAAGAATATCTTAAATCTCGACTGCGATTACGGCAGAACACGAAAAAGAAATTGCGGTATCACAATACACTGACTCTTGTAGAGCAACTCGAGCAGGTGGATTGTCGCCCAGAAGCAAAAGACAATGGCCAATATGGTAGAATAGATTAGGATCCTTAAAGGAGGATTTGCGAAATTCGGCCCCAAGATCGGCAAGTGATTGTACTCGGAGTTGATGCTGGAGGGCTTCAGGTGTCGGACAGGCCGCTTTTGGAAACAAATCAGTCAGGTATGAACCTCCTATCGATATCGCCCAGTCCAGAGGCATTCTGCCTGCCAAGTCGCGAATATCAATGCGCATGCCATATGATAGCAAAAGGTCGATGGTCTTCCCGTGAGATTTCCCTAAAGCACAGGATAGTGGCGTCTTTCCGAATCTATCGCAGGC
The DNA here is from genome assembly GCF_035927105.1 of Exophiala bonariae. Lineage (NCBI taxonomy): Eukaryota > Fungi > Ascomycota > Eurotiomycetes > Chaetothyriales > Herpotrichiellaceae > Exophiala > Exophiala bonariae. The sequence goes on from NW_027042494.1 coordinate 68,375, forward strand.
ATTTAAGTCGGCTTTCCCTTCAGACAGCGCGGTAAGACATCGACTCTGGCCTTTCCAAGCTGCCTCATGGACTGGTGTAAAGCCACAGTTTGGACATGATCGGCAGAGAGCACCAGCGCCTTGGAGAGTATAAATTATCTCAGCATTACCTTGCCCGGAAGCGTAGTGCAATGCGGTGTGTCCGTATTTATCATGTTGATTGAAGTCGACACCTTGACGTAGAAGGGCTTGACAAACTTCGAGGTGGTTGTTGTTTGAGGATAGTATAAGCGGTGGACTGTGATCTCCTTCTGCAGCATCCAAATTTGCACCTTTTTCAATAATCGTTTCCACAATAACTTTATACCCTTTGAGTGAAGTGTTCTGTAGGGCAGTTGCATATTTCCCCGGAGCGTTGACATTTGCCGCGTTATCCAATAATATCTTGACGGTCCTTTGGAAATCATCTTCTTCCAGAGCCGTTGGGATGGGCTCTTCTTCAGTCGAATGACTCTGGTCGGAACCGCTCGACCAATCACGCATAGTCGGGGGGGTCTTTGCCACCTTCCTGCACCAAGTGCAATCTGACCAATGCAGCTTGAAGAGCACTGCCATATCTTCCACACTGATTGTTAACATCAGCTCCTCTTTCTAAAACGAGCTTTACTGCTTGGTAAGAACCTTTTGACGAAGCAGCTTGAAGAGCAGAGCCAAATATACCTCCACGAGCATGGACGTCTGAGTCGTGGTCAAGCAAGGGTTCCACAATGTGTAAGCGACCACTCGCACATGCGGCTTGGAGGGAACTTCCATACCTTCCACTTCGAACATTCACGGTAGCCTCATGTTGCAAAAGCTTCCGTACAGTCTCAACCGATCCAGATAAAGATGCTCTTTCCAATGCGATACCCAATCGAAATCGAAATGGACCATTGACTTCAGCTCCTTCGACTAGCAGCATATTGACTATCTCGGATTGACCTTTGCCTGATGCTATCTGCAAAGCAGCGCCATTTAATTCCGAGGCATCAACATCAGCACCATGCTCGAGTAGGTGCCAAAAAACACGACAGTGGTTATTGGCAGCAGCAAGATGTAAAGGCGTCTCATCATTCAAATCGATTAGATTCAAGTCTGCGGAATGAAGTGGTGTATCATTCCTCGAATTATATGTATCAGGTTCGGTCCCGAGATCCAGCAATATTCGCATTACTTTTAGGCTACCTACCGCCATTGCCAATGGAATTCGAGTTTCCAGGTGACCTTGAGCAAAAGGATCAGCACCATGCCTGAGTAAAAGCCGAACGACGGGCTCGGAGGAACCCAACGCTGCGTGATGAAGTGGAGTACCATGCCTTGTGCTAGGCGCTTTTGGGTCAGCTCCAGCATCTATAAGTAATTTAACGATGGCCTCATCTCCCCCGAGTGCAGCCACATGCAGAGCTTCGTATCCGATATCATAAGGACTTTTTATGAGAATGTCCCCAGGAAAGAAGTAATTTGAGGGCTTCAAAATGACCTCCCTTAACGGCAATGTGCAGTGGGGTGATGGAATATAGCGTAGCTGGCTGTTATTGAAAGAGGATCCATGGAATGTAAGTTTACAAGTTGACACTCAAAGTGCTTTGTCTCAATTTGATGTTCAAAATTTTTGGGGCAAGATGACGGAGAATAATAGCACGAGGCTGGTATTGTTATTTTGATCTGAATTCGAGAGATCTGATGGTCGTGTTCACCATCTCCCGAACAAAAAGGATAGGTAGTTGACGTCGAGTGCTGCCAGAGGGGGAAACAGGATTGTCCAAACCGCAACCGAGAGTGCTGGAGTGCATAGGACATCGTTGACTTTGGCTGAGAACACGAGGGTTGGCATTGGCTTGAGGTGAGGAGGATGATAACCAGTGGCAGGGTTCAAGGTGCACCTGCAGTCTTCTCTTTCCGGCCTTCGAGCGAACAAGTCTCATCCAGTTCATTTGACCCAAGGTGTGCAGACCTCTCTAATGCGCCAGCCATTTATTAGCTAGGACTGTTCGTATTATAATTCGTATTATATCACATCCGCGCCTTTGACTGTAGCTCCCTGCGATACTTGAAAAGCGGGTCGTGTTCAAGCAACACCACCAAAGCTTCAGGTGGTCTAGACTTCTAAACCACGAGCTTGGCACTGATCTTGCAGCATGGCTGAAGCCTACCTAGGTACAGCCTGAACAGGCTGAGCGCAGGGCCATCTATCTTCGGCTTTCCAGTCGTGAAAAGCTATGTTGTCGAAAATGCTGGGTACTAATGATGTCGGTAGGCTTGGATCAGAGGAGAGTCGGACAGACTGGTCAAGTAGAAAGGAAGACAGAACAGCTGCGTGAAACGCATCGACCTTTGTAGTCAGTGGCTGCAATTCTGCCATGAGATTTCAACATTCTCATCGTGGCATGTGGCTTGTGGTTTTGCTTCTAAGCTGTCAGATGATATTGCACTGTCAGGTGGGAAAGTGCCAATCACAGACGATCCAAGACTTCGGTGCATTGAACTTTTCAGCCGAACCCAGTACTTCACAAGTGGAAGACAACCAACGTTGATGTCTGGTCCCAGGTATGGCAGAATCGGTCGTTGGAGAGTACTAATATCATCAAAGCCTGCCTGTCTTACTTCAACATAATATAAAAACCATGTGCAGGCGGTGACACGATGCACGCGCATGTAGGGTATCTGACGAGTAAGATCCACCCAAAGACTTCGCAAGTGGGAACACTGGGTGGAGGGCAGTAGGCCACCAACCTCTCGGGTCGAATCAGGTCTGCCTGCGTGTCCATGGGAACACATGATCCAATCATCTCCGTCTTCCACACAGCCGGACATGTGCATTCTCCTCGAGCATGGAAATTTCCAGCTTCGTGTCACAGCTGCTGGAGATTGCTGGGGGTTCACAGACTCCGTAACATCATACAGGATCCTTCACCAGGAAAATCTCGTCTCATGCAGCAGTGAATACCAGTCTCGTCTGTCCCCTCTCTGGTTCGGCGACCCTGTTCATGTGTTAGATACTGGTCTTCTTCAACTGATTCATGGCAACTTACTCTTGGGCATGGACATCTGGTGCCTCTTTGATATCGGATCTGGCCCCGGGACTGATCAGGATGAACTGTTTCCCGATACTTTGTCTTGCCCCTTCAATTAAGAGATTGATGCTGATAGATCGATTTACTGCATCCATGAAAACATCAAACTCGTCCAAGCATCGGACTGGGGATCCCATGGCTTCCCATATCGCCAGAAGTAAGCAGATTTGTGTAAACGACTTCTCGCCCCCCGATAACGTCCTAACTCCTCTTCCGGTCCCATCTCTTGTTGTAATGTCGGGTTCGACCTGGAGTTCCATCATCTTTTTCTTGTGGTCCATGGCCACCTGGCCTCGGAAGCCTCTCTCACTAAGCATATACATGAATTGAATCTTGATACGGTGTGAGATCAAACTCCGGAACAACTTCCATCGGTTTTTGCGTTCCCTAAGCGACTCCCATAACTTCTCGAGCAGCTGTTCCATGTCTTTCATCTCCTGCTGCGCTCGGTTGTACGCTTGTGAGCATTCGGCTGCTCTGGCGGCAATCTGTTCTTTGCTTGCCCCGATTGTTCTTTCATGGGCCGCATAGTCTTTGGAGAGTCTCTTGTACTTTGCATCGAGAGCTTCATAGGTCACTCCTTCAGGAATATTGACCCGCTCGGATACCGCACGTGCTTGCTCTGTGTAATTGTCGATGTTGTTGGTCATCTCGTCCAGCTTGCGATTCATCGTCTCCCGGTCCCCCTTGGCATCACCAATTCGTGCTAGTGCTGCGTTCTTCTCACCCAGAGCATATGCCCTCTTCTTCCCGGCCTTTTGGGCCATCGCCCGGGCATCATTCGCAGTCGCTTGGAGGTGGGCTATCCTCTCATCCAGATCGGTAAGCTTTTGATGCGCCTCTCTAAGCTTGTGCTTGACGTCGTCCAGAGCAGTGACAGAGTCTTGATATGAAGTTGAGTTGATACCCTTCTCTTCCTCTGCTTCCCGTTGAGCTTCTCTCAGGGCATCCAGTATACCGCCTTCAGAGCTGTCTGCATTGATCGCGTCACTCAGGCGTTCGGTTTCTTCTTGGGCTCTTTGAACGGCCACTCTGAAATCACTACTGTCACGGCCGTGTTTGACGAGAACTTGCTGCGCTTTTACGTGTTGGGCCTGAACACTGCGGAATTTGTCTTCAAGCTGAGTGAGTTGCAGCTTTGATTCTTCGACGGCTTCACCCTGTCTCCTGATACTCTCGTCGATGTCAGTTCTCATGCGGGGCCCGCCTTGAAACTGGTGCACGGGATCTTGAGCTGGTTGTCCATTCCGATAGAACAAAACAGCACCTCTGAGTCGAGTATTGGCGCTGAAACAGTAGCATCTCTTCACATTCCGTAGCGGCTGGCCTGATGAGTACAAAGTCTCCGAAGCCTCTGCCATGTCCGGAATCAGAATGGCCTGTTCGATGTTGTGTGCAATAACCAGTTGTTTCCTTACAGACTCATTGTCAATCTCCAAAATCCTCAGAATGGTATCGAAACGAGCGTCTGGCTCGTGGCTGGTCACATCTATGGGTTGGTTATTGCCGATGAAGATCGGCAAGAAGCATTTCGTCCGTCTCATAAGGTCGCTCAGTAGTCTTTCGTCCGTCTTATTGTTCACAAGAAAAGCATTCATCGTGCCACCAAACGATTTCTCCAGAATTGAAGACCAGTCCTGTTTGAGCAATTTGACATGTTTCCCAAGCGGGCCAATGGGGCGAATCTGGAATCTGGTTTCATTCTGAATGGCCCTTAAAAGCTGAGGCATGTTCTGATGGAAGGCCAAATCTTGAGAATTGCGATTGCGCGTCATCTGATCAAGTATTTGGGTCTGTTGTTTGACTTTGTCCTCCTGGGAAGTCCTCGCTTGGTCAGCCTCCTCGACAAGTCTTCGAAGGGTCTCAACATTGGCTTGCAGTTCAGGTAAACGTTCAGCATGCTCCTTTTCATCCCGCTTCGCTTGAAGGAGTGCTTGTTCGGCTTCTTGCAGGGCCTGCACGCGAGCGGCAGCACCTCCACCGTCCAACTCGGCCAATCTGTTCATTTCTTCTTCGATGGCTTTCTTTTTAGCGGAAATGACAGCTTCGTTGCCCTTTAGTCTCCCCCGAATGGTACGTTGGTCCGTTTGAGCTTGTGTGGTGGCTTTCTTGACTTCATCATGCTGTGCCTTTGCCTCATGCTTTTCTTCATCGACTGTGGCGAGCTCAGCACTTGCACGTTCAAAATCGTTGGTGGTGTTAGTGGCGTCTTCATCTGCTGCCTGGTATGCCGCTTCGAGCTGGGCAGCTTTGTTTTCCGCATCGACAATCTTAGCATCCGCTTCTTCGATCGCTTGGATGTACTTGTCCCGCACTGCTTCTTGTTGCTCAACTTGTATCCATGCCAGCATGCGGCGGTATTCTCGCATTTTTGCGAGGAGGCCATCATGTTTCTGCGACAATTGTAATTTCGTGTTGGCGCTTTCCATGGATTTTCTCAAATCCTCCAGATCGGGGGCTGTAATTTCAATCTTTGCTTTGATGTTTTCCGACTGTTCTTCGATCAACCGATAATCTTGATCGAGCTGTTCCAGTTGAACACCCTTCATGAACAGTTTGTACTTTTCGGAAGCGGCCGAATTGGAGATAAATTGCCTCGCCTGATCCTGTGAAAGAACGGACATGGGATTGTCAAACTGCATCATCATGTGATCCAGAATATCCTCCAGGTCCATTTTCCGGGATGAGATGATGCGACCCTTTTCCGACTTCAGCTTGAAACCACTGCTTCCATTTCCCGCGCGGGAGAAAAAGCGTTGGACTTGAATTGTTTTGCCGTAGAGTTCCGGCTTGTAGGCGTTTTCTCCTTGATTCTTGATGTAACAAGTAATTGAGGCGTGATCTCGACCCTCCTTGATAAAGTCTTGAAGTCGGGCGCCTCGATTAGTGGCGGACGCCTTTCCACCGAGGCACAGTGTGATGGCAGTCAAGACTGCGCTCTTCCCACTACCATTCTTCCCACAGACAAAGTTGATCAGAGGGCCAAATTTGAACTCATATTTCTCATGACACATGAAGTTCAATAGATCCACCCCCTCCAGAATTCCATATTCAGCCGCTTCATTTCCCTTGCTCTTGTTTTGGGCTGCTTTGACCCGGAGAGCTTGTGTGGCAGCAACGTCGGCTTGTTCATCATCAGTGTCGAAATCTGAAGGCGGAGTGCTTGCGACAGGTGAATCTTGTCGGTCAGTGAGAGGGGTTCTTCGGATCGAGGATTCGTCGCTAGTGCGTCTTCGTTTATTCTGGAATTAATGTGAGCGTGCTTTCCTTGATCCTTCACTATGTCTAGGCCTACCGAAGCAGATGCGGGTGAAGAGGATGGCGCTGGGGTCTGTCCTTGATCTCCGTCACTTTCATCGTCTGAACGGTCAGGCGCCGGCCTCTTTTGGGGCGCCATGGGGCAAGGCAGAAGCGACAACCACCAGTGACGGAAATGTGAGTTCTACTGGGGATGGGAAAGGTGCACGATCTCAATTGTCATGTGGTGTTGCATGTGCAATAGATTGAGATCGCATGGGTTATCAGCGACAGCGGTGGTGGTGGTGGTGGTGGTGGTGGTGGTGGGTCCCAGGCAGTCGCGTCTTTTGCTGACACGTGCACGTGGTTGTCATTTTACGCGACGGGGGTTTAGCCATTTTTTTCCATTTCCACTCGGATTTCACTTCCCCACATTTGCATCATCTTGAATGATTCTTGACAGTCACTCGTTTCTCCGCAGCCTCCAACCTGGGAATTGTTCCAGACGCATGCCTGCCAGTGTACGAGGTAGAACGAAACAAGAACAAAACCTAGCTTCACCTATTGGTTTCTAGGAGCTTTGAGCTTTCTGAGCACTCTCTTCAATCAGGCCCAATCTCATCCTCAGAGGAGGTACCCCTCCGACAGAATGGCTTCGGCCATAGCTAAAGATGGCGACAGTCCAAAAGCAAAGGTATTCTATCCGATACTCGAGTTCCAACCGAATCTAATGAGAGTGTCCCAAAGCCCAGTGCCTTGCGGTCCATAATCGCCGGCTCTACAGCTGGAGCCGTGGAAATTGGTGAGTCTCTCCACCGCATGGAATTATGCTGGCAGCAGCAAATCCTTGTTATCCATTCATCTACTCATCGCCTTTTGCAACAGCAATAACCTTCCCCTTCGATTTTCTCAAAACAAGAAATCAGCTCAATTTACGGCTTCCCGAATCCAAAAAAGTCCCTCTCCCTCCGTTTCCTTCCAAAGCATGGTATACAGGATGTACCACGGCTGTCATAGGAAACTCGGCCAAAGCGGGTGTACGCTTCTTGGCTTTTGACTCATACAAACATCTCCTATCAGATGCCGATGGACAAATCTCCGGCCCCAAAACAGTGCTTGCTGGGTTTGGTGCTGGAATCACAGAATCTTTACTCGCCGTTACACCCTCAGAGTCCATCAAGACACAGCTAATAGATGACCGAAAGAGGGCGCAACCAAGAATGCGAGGTTTCATCCACGGCTCAACCTTGATCGCAAAAGAAAAAGGTATCAAGGGGTTTTTTCAAGGATTCGTTCCAACCACTGCAAGACAGGCCGCCAACAGCGCAGTTCGCTTTGGCACATACACGACTTTGAAGCAATTTGCGGAAGGTTATGTCGCTCCTGGAGAAAAGTTGGGTTCCGTCACGACGTTTGGTCTTGGAGCAGCCGCCGGTGTGGTCACTGTTTATACAACGATGCCTTTGGACACGGTCAAGACTCGAATGCAGAGTCTGGAAGCCAGCAAGAACTACAAGAACAGTTTCGACTGTGTTGCCAGCATTTTCAAGAATGAGGGACTACTCACATTCTGGTCAGGTGCTTTACCAAGACTAGGTCGGCTGACATTAAGTGGCGGCATCGTCTTTACCATGTGAGTCACCCAGCAATTTCCCTCGGATATCTATTGACCTGATATTCAGGTATGAAAAAACCATCGAGCTCCTCGATTTACTAGATCCACACAAGAGATTCATATGAGGTCTTCTGCTTCGATAGATGGCGCTCTCGCAGAGGTGTTTAAGATCTCAACACTATATACTACACCATGGTAATTGTGAATTCACCGATCCCGAATTGAAGGCAGGAGGGCAAGTATGTGTCATTTGGAACAGGGAAGCCCAGCGAAGCTAGACACGGCAATATTTAGGTTCGAGATGAAACAATCCTCACAGGAGGAACGGGTCCTCTGATAGTCCTCATGATACCCAATACTAAATATACGATTTTAGAGATCCACCATGCTTTTCCTCCTATGCCCCAGCCTAAGCCTTCGTCCTGATCTGCTTGACAAGTCCTTCGCCCAGGGCACTCACTTCAGCCAGGACGGCATCCTTGTTGAACACACACTGCGCTTTATCGGTCCCATCATCTTCTTCCACCGCCGCTGCAGCAACTGGCACACTGGACCAACCCAGCCTGACGCGCCATTCCTTCTTTCCCACCACCGCTGGCCTCCACAGTCCAGCAATGACATCTCCTCCATGCCCATCATGGAAGAATAGTGCAGTATTGCGGAACGTAGCTTTCAAGTCCTCAATGAACAGCACCACAGGATCGTAACCGATCGAATCAATGTCCAGTGATCGACCGAGCTGAAGATTCTTGAACTCGCCTCCATTCCTCTCCCGGCGTGATCTAGACCCGGCCTCGCCGCCGTGGTGCTTGACCACAGACGGCTTGAGATGGATACGGAAGTCGAAGTCGTCAAGGGGGCTCACAAACAACCCCGACCAGTCCTGCTGCTCCATTTTAGACCCGCGCTCTTTCACCATTTCGACCGCCGCGCTGGCCAACGCCCTAATCCGTCCGGCGACTACTCGCTCTGGTCTCGATCCTTGCGTCCAGACCGTACCGGTGGTATCGATGTTCGTGCCGACAAACCAGGTCATTGTGTTCAGACTGGGATCGAGTTTCCGCCACGCCTGGAACCGCGTCTTGGCTTCATTGACCTGCTCGCCCGTCATGGCCTGGGACAAGCTCAGATCGGCGACCAATGGTGTGATGGAGAAATCCCAACGCGACAGTAGATGGAGACAGCGGAGGAATGCGGTCGTTGGTGATCCGGGCGCTGACCATGGAGACGGGCAGAGGAATATGTGCGCTGCAATGATTTCGAGGACTTCTTCAGGAAGGTGGTGCAGGAGGAGGTGTGATGAGATCCATTTCTTCAGGAGGCGGATCGTGCTTGAGAGGCTTGGGAAGCGTGTGCATAGATTGCGGATGGCGGTTGTATGGATCGGCGCAGCGATGAAATGTCGTTTGTATGCTGCTAGTGCGGTGGCGAGCGAATCGCGGACGGAGCCGTGGAGGGACTTGTCAGACAGTGCTGTCTGCAGGAGATGTTCCTCGCGATCATGATAAATGCGCGTGCGGAAACAGATTGGGGAGAGATCGGGGGCAGGAGATGGGTAGATGATGTCGAGAAATGAGGTATTGAAGTGGCCATTTGTTGCCAATTCGGTATTTTCCAGACCAACGCGAGTGCTGACTTTGGAGTCGGAGGCGGACAGGAGCTCTGCAAGTTTGAGGAGGAATGCAATCTTTGTATGCTGGATCGCTGGGAGCGAGTCTGGCCATCTTGTGGATGAGTCAAATTGAACGAGGATATCGATTGGTTCCGTGGTTGAGGGGAGCAAAGGATGGCTCGCTGTGGAAGAACGAAGGGCGGCACTAGTCGGAGAAATCGACCGGATTGGTAGTGGCAGACCTTCGAGTCCATGAAGAGCTGATGCCAAAGATTGGTAAGTGTTATTGATGAGTCTGTATGCATCCTTCGGCCCCACAGATGCATCGTCGCTCAAAACACTGGCTTCTAGATCGCCACTCTTCACCGACACTGAGCTAGGAAGCAGTTCGAAATGATGTAAAGCCAGATGTCTGACTATTTGCGATGTGACCGGGCTCCCAGAAGTCCAGACCAAGCTCTCAGTGATACTTCCATCTCTGAAACGCCTTCGCTCAGCCTTGTCACCCCAGAACTTTTGGAACTCTCCAGCTTCATCCGGTTCTTCGGCAGAAGGACCGCGGTCCACAAGACGAGCAACAGTTTCTGGGTTTGTCAGAAGACGGACTTCGAAGACGTCTTCGCCAGTCGATGGATCTTGTTTCAAAGCCCAAGAATGTTCAGTGAGTAGCTTGAAGTCCACTAGTGATACCCTGTCACCAAGACCACGTACCAATATGCTGTGGAGTTTATGCACCTCCCGCTGTTGTTCTAATGCAGTGCTGAATTTCCCCATGGGGAACCTCATCGAGAATATTTCATCGAATTGCAGCAGAGGCTCCGCAACCCGTGACATGAAGACTGACTCGAAAGTATCGAGGACTTTTCCATTGACATTCGTGAGCGATATCTGGGCGTGATGGCGGAGCGATTCGTAAGACCAAGGACTCATTTTGAAAAGGATGTTGACACCAGTTTCAACATCGAAAAAAACAGGTAACTCAGAACGAGGAATGTCCACCGCAGTGCTGCCAATGACCCAGGGATTTCTTAGATCTCGTCCAGATAGAACTTGAAGCATTGCTTTGAAGAATTGGAGGCTGCTATATTGTTTTGAAAATAGCGGATGGCCACGATGACCGCCACCACGAAGCAGTATTGCACACATCTGGGTCCATTCTGGATATCCAAAGCCTCCATTGGTGATAGAACTCGAGAAGCCGCGCTGACGTAACCATGTCTGACCGAGGCGACATGCGTCGTCAAAAGCCGGACTTCTGGCTGACTCCAGTGTGCTGGTATGTTCCATGACTGAAGCGACTGATCGTAGACAGCTGTTGTAGAATGGAGTGGCTTGTTGATGGCCAGCATCCTCATAATTGGGTAAATGGCGCAAACAATTCTTGGTTGGCAGGGTCTTGTCCAAAGGTATTGACTTGCTAGGAAGTCCAAATGAGACCTGAAACTTGAATTTTGATATGGATAACTGCTTTGGAGTCAAGTTGAGAATTGGTAGCAGATCAACATCATCCGCATAGGAGAAGGACAAGTTGAATTCTGAGTTGGCTTTTTCTTTGATCTCCAACGCAATAGATGCAATATAGAAAGCTCCTTTATGGAAAGCTCGATTGTTCAGATAGTCTTTCTCTTGGAGAGTTGCATCTGGCAGGATAACCTTCACTTCTATGGTTCTGTCGTCCCTAATACTGAGTTGGTTCGACATGGCACCTTGAAGGAATACCTGACTTGGCGGAATGAATTCGAACTTGTAGTTGGTTTCCTTGGTGGGAGAAGGTTTAGAAAAAGGTATGTTGACGCCCTTCTTGCGGAAAGATTTGAGAACGTCGGCTGCAGTCATGGCAGGCTTTGGTGACATTTGCTTGACGATTGATTCGAGCCTGTTGGCCACATCGATCCATTTGGTACGGAGTTTCTCGTAATTTGGTTTGAGCTCCGTCCCAAGTTCATGAACCTGCAACGCAAGCACCGAGGACTTGTTGATTCCTCCGGTAGGTAATGAAGTCGACTTTCGAGATTGGTCGCTGGCTGTCTTAGCCTTGTTGTGAGACTCAGATAATTGCTTTCTTGTTCGAGTATGTTCGTGTCCATTCACAAATGAGTTGGCGTGACCATCTTCATTTCTATGGTCAAGTTTGCGCCTTTTCAACGAACGATGGTCGGAATGAATATTTGAAGCCGCCATTCTGCGTCCAACTTCGGACCCGAGCCGGGTTTTGAGTTGATACTAGCGCAGATCAACGCATGAGTCGTCCCCCCTCAATCACGGCTTCAACAAATCCGTACATCCATAGTCTCATATAGGTGGTGTTCATCTCTAGACCTGGGGCCGAGAAAAAAGCTGCACTATCTCAACTCCGAAACTTTTTGATGCCAAGAAATTGTCCATTTCGGGAGTAGCCTCATGCCGCCCTGTCGATGAACTCCAATTGAACTTTCCAAGGTTCCTCCGAGCGAGTAAGCTAAGCGAGCGGTGAGTGACAAGCAGGCGGCAGAAAAAAAGTGTAAGGGGGAGAGCATGAACTCGTTGGAGGGAAGCAGCAATGGAGGTTGTCTTGCGCCTTCCGACAACAAGAGTCATAATCCTCAAGAGTTTCCTAGGTGCCTACCAATTCAAGCACAATGCATCCCACCTGCGATCCAAGTCCAATGTTTCAAAACACTTTCAGTTTCTCTCCAACACAATCATGGCAACCACGTTACACCTCCGATCCGAGTCCAAGCCACTTGAACACCGCTCCGCCTGTAAGTCACCCATCTTGATGGACACAGTGACAGGTGGACTTCAAACTGACATACTACTCAAGTAACTCCTGCGACGACCAAGGCGCTCCTCGACGCCGGCTACAAAGTAAATGTAGAGCGAAGTCCCGAAAGAATCTTCGAGGACTCGGAGTTCGAAGAAGTTGGTGCGACTCTGGTTCCTGAGGGTTCTTGGGTTGATGCTCCTACAGAACACATAATCGTTGGCCTCAAAGAACTGCCCGAGGACAAATGTACGCATCCATACTACCCCAATCACTGTGGTTCGTGCTGAACAAATCTAGTTGCTCTCAAACACACCCATGTCCAATTCGCACACTGCTACAAGGACCAGGGCGGCTGGCAAGATGTCCTCTCTCGATTTCCCCAAGGAGGCGGCACCCTTCTAGATCTCGAATTTCTCACAGACGATACGGGACGTCGTGTTGCGGCGTTTGGATACCATGCAGGCTACGCAGGAGCTGCTCTCGCTGTCGAGGCATGGGCACACCAGCTCAAGAATCCTTCAGATGCGGCTGGGTTGCCCGCAGTCTCCAGTTATGCTAACCAAGATCTCCTCCTCGCTGATGTGCGTTCAAAGCTTGAAGAAGGTGCCAAAATAACTGGTCGTCAACCGCGTGTTCTTGTCATTGGTGCCCTGGGTCGTTGCGGCCGTGGCGCTGTCGACCTGTGCACTCAGGCCGGCATTCCCGATGAGAATATCTTCAAGTGGGATATGGCCGAGACTGCCAAAGGTGGTCCCTTCACCGAGATTGTCGAATCCGACATTTTTGTCAACTGTATCTACCTTTCGGATCCAATCCCACCCTTTATCGATGAAGCGTCACTCTCTTCGGACAAGCGAAACCTATCAGTGGTGTGCGACGTCTCCTGTGACACCACCAACCCTCATAACCCGGTTCCAGTTTATACTGAAAACAGCACTTTCTCCAAGCCAACACTACCGGTCAAGGGATACAAGAATCCTCCTCTGTCTGTCATTTCCATTGACCATCTTCCTAGCTTACTTCCTCGAGAGGCCAGTGAAGCCTTCAGTCAAGCTCTGCTGCCGAGTTTGTTAACTTTGAATGCTCGCAAGACCTCTCGTGTGTGGCAACAAGCTGAAGAGCTATTCGACAACAAAGTCGGAACCCTTCCTGAGACGCTGAGAGGTGCATGGAAGAAGTTGATGGGTGGAGGTTCGTAAATTACCGACCTATGATAAAGCCATGAAAGATATAGATAAGAATTCAAATATGGATGAAGCCGTCATACTTTTCTCTCCCCTACTTACGTCTGGTGTGACCACGAGAACTACGAATAAATCAGCTTCATGGCCTAGATCGAGAAAAGGCGAGTCAGTGGGACTTTGGAGAAGATATGGGCCACGATTGTGTATGGCGATTGGCCATCCACGAGATTGAGAGGTGCTAGAATATTTATCCCCAAATCGGAAAACAATCCCCCAACTTGAACTCCAAGGCTCCGGGATCGGCCCAAAATTTCTCATAATCGCGGAGTCATGGTTCACACGCCACTAATCAGATGATGTGTATTGTAAGAAAAACGACTTCACGATTGAATGAAACAATATATTACATATCTCTCCTTGGGCTATTGATTTCTTCTTCACCATGCTTGCTGCCGTTGGGCAACCTGTCCCCAACACTGAACATGCCGTTAGTGTGTCACTTCCATCATGGAAAGCAACAGTGGGGTACGAGGAGGGAGAAGAATGGGTGGTTTCCAAGATGAGGACTGGATACCCTAGATTCTTCATCCATCTGAGTATCCAAGAGCTGCAGAATGAGGTCTTGAAGCTGCATGGACGCGTAGCAGAGGCTGTCATGCTCTTCCCGACCATCGCTGTGGCGAATCGATGCGAGAAGTTCTTGCACGACAGAGTCGACGGTCTGGCCCCTGAATCCGTCCGCGTACTGGTGCTTGCTCCAGTCATCAACAAGAACAAAGGCCGGAGCGTTGAAACGGTCTCGTCGGGACTGGCTTGCGTATTCTTTCCCAAGGAATATTTCAGCACAGCCAAGCAGGTCTGGCAACACTCCGGAGACGGCATCTCGAGTCGAAGAGGAGAATTCTGCCTAAAGGCCCTCCGAGATGGGTTTCTAAAACCGGTATCTTTCTCGCCGACAAAGCCAAAGTCGGAAGATGTCTACACCAAGGGCCCGCGAAGGTATCAGCGTCCGACCTCACAAAATGGTATCGTTCCTGCGTTGACGGCCAATCCTGAACCAACACCGACCCAAGATGAAACCCTCGAAATCGAGGGCAAAGACTACTTTCAATTCGTGGAGGAACGCTTTGGACGAAATCTCAACGCCAAGCTCGCCTCACAGGCCAAACTTGCCATCCGTCGACGCATTAGTGGCTGTCTGACCGACGACTCGGATCTGGATCAGGCACTCGCCAATTCTCCCAGTAATTGCGACAGTCGACATGTCGGATTGAAAGACCACGACGTCTACCTCTTCCCGACCGGCATGTCCGCCATCTTCAACACGCATCGAATCCTCCGGGCCAACGCCGCCGCCAAGGGGATGGAACCTCGCAAATCCATCTGCTTCGGCTTCCCCTACGTCGACACGCTCAAGATCCTCGAGAAATGGGGACACGGAGTGCAGTTCTACGGGTTTGGCAGTTCCGCCTGTCTGGACGATCTCGAGAGACGCCTCGAATCGGGCGAACGTTACCTCGCGCTCTTCTGCGAATTCCCTAGTAATCCACTCCTCAACTCCCCAGATCTACTGCGCATCCGCACACTAGCGGATAAGTACGGGTTCGCGGTCGTCGTGGACGAGACGGTTGGAAACTTCATCAACACAGATGTGCTCAGCCATGCGGATGTGGCCGTCAGCTCTCTGACCAAAGTTTTCAGCGGCGACAGCAACGTCATGGGCGGCAGCGCTGTACTCAACCCGCAGACCAAGATGTACGCGGAGTTGAAGCAGACGCTGGAGAGCGAGTACGAGGACAACTACTGGGCCGAGGACGCGGTGTTCATGGAGCGCAACAGCCGCGACTTCCGCGCCCGCATCGCTCGCATCAACACTAACGCCGAAGCCATCGCGGCGAGACTGCAGGCGTGTCCCTCGGTCAAGACCGTGTACTATCCGAAGAACAGCCCTTCTCGGGCAAACTACGAGGCATGTCGAAACCGCGATGGTGGGTACGGGGGACTGCTGTCTGTGTCGTTCCAGCATCCGGAACAGGCCGTGACGTTTTTCGACCAGCTGGAATGCCAGAAGGGGCCGAGTCTCGGTACGAATTTCACGCTGGCATGTCCGTACACGATTCTTGCGCATTATTTGGAGCTGGAATGGACGAGTAGTTGGGGTGTGGAGCCGGATCTTGTGAGGATTAGTGTTGGGCTGGAGGAGGCGGAGGATCTCACTGCGAGGTTTGAGAGGGCGTTGAAAGCTGCTGAGTCGGCGGTGCCTCTTCATGGGCAGGGTGGGCAGTAAAGGCGCGGAAGAAAGATGACCTTGATTGATGAAAGAAATAATGGAGACGGTGTGCTGTTCAACTCAGCCTCTCGTCTCCTACTTTACTCAGATGTCATCAGATAAAGACTAGAGATGGGCTGTAGACAGCGTCTATATATTGATCTTGACATTGATGAATCAATGACACATGGACCGAGAACAAGACGAGCACAGTAATAAAGGCTCCAACGCTTTTGTTCGTAGGAAGAGCAGCAAATGATCAATCACCGGACTGAGAATGTTCTAGCTGATGTTCCCCTTTATTACTAGACACCCAGGGGTTCCAAGGTTCCTCCCATTCCGCTCCGCTGTACTGCAATGAGCGGGACTTGATCTTCCCCGCACTGCCTTCATCCTCATCCACCCCTCATCTCAATCTCATTCAGGACACTGACAACTTGCTGCTTCATTGGGGATACGTCATTCTGACATTTCTCTTCCATTCTATCTTCATGGCTCGTGAGTCGTGAAACTCTGACCAATTCCACGAAAATACAATGTGAAAGCAACCACAACGTCAACGGGGCGACAACAATTACTGGTCTGCCACTATTTGGGAGTCAGTCATTACACAGTCATCGTTCACATCAAACCGCCATACCGTACCCCGTCCTCTTTCTCTCATAGCATACCCTAACAGACCCCATCAAAATGGCTTGGCGGTGCAGCGGCGCGAGCAACGCTGAACTCATCTCCAACCTCTTCGCCAAAGGGCTGATAACCTCACCACGAGTCCGCGACGCCATGTCCTCGGTGGACCGGGCGCACTACTGCCCCTCGACGCCCAGTGCGGCGTACGAAGACTCGCCTCAATCGATCGGCTTCCGCGCCACCATCTCCGCGCCACACATGCACGCCGCGGCCTGTGAGTCGCTGCTGGGTCATTTACCTGAGAGTCGCGGGGCGCAGGTGCTTGACATTGGCTGTGGGAGTGGGTATTTGACGCATGTTCTCGCGAACTTGGTGTGCGGCGCGGATGGGCGTGGAGACGGCAAGGTCGTGGGCATCGATCATATCCAGGGTCTGGTGGACCTGGCGGGAGGGAATATGCGGCGGAGTGAGGAGGGGAGGAGGTTGTTGGAGACTGGGAAGGTGGAGTTGGTGGTTGGGGATGGGAGGAAGGGGTATAAGAATGGTGGGCCGTATGATGCTATTCATGTAGGTGCCGCGGCCAAGGAAATGCATGCGGATCTTCTGGAGCAGTTGAAGAGTCCTGGGAGGATGTTCATTCCTGTCGATGATGAGGATGGCTGGGGTGGTCAGTGGATTTGGGTGGTGGACAAGGATAAGGATGGCAAGGTGACGCGCACGAGGGATATGGGTGTCAGGTATGTGCCTTTGACAGACGCTCCGAAGTGAATGTGATGAGAGGATCGAGGAGAAATCCGACAGAGAGATATTGACCAAAGGCTCCACGAGATGAGATGAGATGCTAGGTCGAACGACACAACAGAGGCCATTAGTAAAGATTGGCAGAGGCTGCTCGCAGAGGCTTCTAACACCTATTGCGAGGAGGATGAATGATCTCGAATAACACGGTTCAAGATCACAACTAATGCAAATCGCATTCCCAGTTGACTGCAAAACACGGAAGCAGGGCAAGGCGACAAGACTGCTTGTTGGACAATGCCACAAATAAGTGGTGATGAACATGCATCGCAGAGGCGCCGCGGACTTCCGTGTGAGCCAACAAGAATGCGCCGTCTCGTATCACCACACAAGCATGGTTACAATGATATGGAGTTTAATGCATCCAAAGTATTTGAGGAAGGTGAGGTGACTAGTTGTTTGACGAGCGTACAATCCGTTGAGCGGATTGAGCATTTGCGAGTGATAACTGTATGAATAGTCTAAATGATGGCTCGCTCCACATGTCAATATTGCTTTTGATCTGCACTGCACCAGGAAAGTGAAAATTGACCTCACTCTTCATCCCAAGTCTGCTCGTGGGGTATCATGGGGCCTGGTTGATTTTCATGTTCAACCCTCTGAGATGGGCTCTTCAGCAACATAGTGCAAGTAGGCACCCAACAACTTAATTCCTTCAATATAGTTTCGGCGATCCAGTTTCTCGTTGATACTGTGAGCGGCGTCCGTACTAGAACCCATAGGAAGAAGCAAGACATTCTTGCCCGTGGCCTCCTCAAAAGTGATGGTCACTGGAATACTGCCGCCTTCACGGGTGTAATCTGGATCGACACCGAAGACCTCCTTGACTGCTTTTGCGGCAGCAGAGAAATTCCAATGCTTAGGACTGGAAACCCACCACTTGCCTCCGTGCTGTTCGGCAATTTCAATGGTGTTCTTGGAATTGAGTTTGGCGAATTCGCTCTTGACATGCTTGATGACGGCCTCATTGACTTTAGACCCTTCCATGTCTGGTACAGTCCTGATGGAGAACTTGCCAATCACCTTGGCCGGGATGACTGTCTTCGCGCCAGGAGCGGAAAAGGCACCTTCGATGCCGTGAAGAGACAAAGAGGGGTACCGCCATCGAGCCATCAATGTTTGTTCCTTGTCTTCAAAGATGGTGGTTTTGGAGCCCAGCGATTCGTATAGATTGTCCATGGTATATGCGATGGGACCATACAACTTCTTCTCATCATCCGTCAGAGGGGCAACTTGTTCGTTGATTCCAGGAATCAGGATCTTGCCATTACCATCAACCAGGGTACTCATCAAACGAACCAGGTCAGTCATGGGTTCTTGGGTAGTACCCCCGAATACACCAGAATGTAGATCCTGACCTGGGCCTGAGACTTCGAGAGAATAGTACATGACTCCACGAAGTCCATATGTCAGACATGGCTTCTCGGTGCCCAGCCAATAGTTATCAGAGATACAGACAGCATCGGTATCCTTGAAGTATTTCTTGGCTTCAGCATTGATAAAATCGTCGAGGCCCTCGGAGCCATATTCTTCCATTCCCTCGAAGCAACATAGGAGATTGACGGGAAACTCGACACCGGCTTTTTGATGTGCTTCAATTGCGTTGAGCCATCCCAGAACGGGACCTTTGTCATCTGTGCTGCCACGGCCGTACATACGATCCTTGTCATCGATGGTCAGAGTGAACGGTTCGGTGGCCCAGCCATCCTCCAGTAGTGCGGGTTGGACATCGTAATGGCCGTAGACCAGGATGGTACGCTTCTTCTTGTCATTCCCATAGCGAGCGATGACAACGGGAGGGAGATCGAGGTGTTCTTTGTGCGGTTGTTTTCCTAGTTCTCGTAGTTCGACTTCGGCACCCAATGCTTTCAATTCTTCGGCAAGGAATTTGCCCATCTGTTACGAGAAGGTCTGGTCAGCCCCTCCCTCTCGTCTTCTTGTTTGCCAGTGACTGAGATGGTGGACATACTCGGACAACTTCTGGTCTCTTGTCTTCATCGGCCGAAACTGAAGGAATGGCAACGGCTTTCCGCAAGCCTGTAGTTGAGTCAATACCCCGCCATGGAAAACTATATATGGAGTACTCACGATCAATGAAGGATTCGGCCAATTCATCGACCCTGGATTCGGTTTAGTAGGTTATGATGGCATGGGGGTGTGATCCCTACTTTTTGAAATACGGTTCCAATTGAGGGGCCATGTTGTGATCAGAGATATGGCCGTAGTATGTTCGATAAGGTGTCACAAACAAGGAAGGCAATCTGCTCGCAAGAGGTAGGACAGAAGGACGAGAGATTGATGGTTTACAGAGACTGCGTTGTAGAGTCCTGATGGAAGCTGGATATCTGGACCACATGAAAGAAGGAAGGGCGCATGAATTGCTGTAGGAACAGGAAGGAGCAGAGCGGCTATGTGCGGTTGGAGAGTTTGTTGATGGTCGAGTCACATTCAAAAAACCATCGGATCGGAGATGGGAGATGGGAGATGAAGTGATCAATTACGACAGCTCCAATCACACGAATTGATTTAACATGGATACATCTGCTCCAAATCCGACGGAGATCAAGGATGGTGTGAGAAATGTGTATTGAATACAATCGTCTAGAATATGCTGGTGCTCGTTCTATACCTATCCTACAGCTTCACCTCTGCCCCGGGTAGGAGTCTATGCATCTCTCTGCCAAATTTCCTTTCTGATTTCTCGGTCTTCTCGTGCAATTCTCTTGCCCTTGCTCCATCTAGACTTGACCACAGCCGTGACAGCTTCTTGCATCTTCTTCTTGTCGGTCACTAGTCCGTCCACGACCCAAGTGACGAAGAGCGGCGCACAGTCATATTTCTTGGCCAATTTCTTGACGCTCCAGAGCGTAGGATCTTGAACCCTCAATGCTCTCATCTCGGCCATATCGGCGTCGTTGACATGGTATCGCTTTTCTCTTTGCTCATGTAACGGAGGGGCTAGCAAGGCTTCTGAATTGGTGGTTTTGACCTTTCTGGGATCGCCGTTGGGAAGAAAAATGTTTGGAGTGTGCATGACATTGGGCATGCTGGGAGGAGGATTGTGAATGATGTGATCATGCTGTTCGGTCTTTGTGGGTAAGAAAGCGGGATCGGGTTTTATATTGAGTCTTGATCTTGTTCTCCTGGCGGATGATTGATGGCGGCGATATGATGGAACCAAGATTTGAGCACATAGCTTGTAGAAGCGAGAGGAGGCATTCAAGGGCGTGGCAGGTGTCAGTGGTATTAGTGATTGCATAATGTCGGAGATGTCGCGTGAAGGGTATGTAGGTAGTTGAGCAGTGAAAAAGGTGAAGCAATGATGGAAATTTGATGGATTGGCTGGCGTGATGCTGGACGGAATCAGGAGAAGATGAGTATGGTGTCGACTGTGGATGCCTGATGCGAGGAGGTAGACAGGCTTTGCCCTTGAAGTCGCAGCTCGCGGCGAGGGACAGAGTGAGTAGGGAGTGGCCGGTGATGATCTCGACGACGAGGGAAGACTCGATAATGCATGATCCACTGTCACAAGAGCAGGAACCACTAGTATGGGATATGAGCTAAAAAGCTTGGCATCACTTAATGGAGCCCTTCAGCTCGGGGAACTTGCAGTGTTCGTCTTGGATTTCAGCCCCTCCGGAAGAGAGCAAAGATTGTACCTGGGCAATCAGAATGGAAGGAATTAATGCCATGTCACAAGACTAAATCACTTTGTACATTATGATTGAGGATGGTAGCACATGAGCTGGAGCCACTGCAAGTTTGATGCTCTATTATTATTATTATTGCAGTCCCCGTGCCATCGACATTAGTTCCCCCTCAACGCCAATACCAACAACTACCACTGCACTGCTACCTCATACGTCTCCCACTATTACCCAGCTTCCTCCTACATCATACCTCATCCCTCATCCCTCACTCTTGACCGTTGCACAGGCCACAAGTTCCTCTCTTCAGTTGGCCAGAGAACACCACATACACAACTCAACCTCTGGCTTAATTTATCTTCATACCAACCTCTTCATCTCCGCCAATTTCCCTTCCTACTTTCACTGCTGCCTCCGCCCCCCTCATCCCCATCCCATTACGTCGCCCGCCCGCCCGTCCCGACCAACCCCTATTCATTCACCTTCAACGGACATGCTATAATTCGTGGTGGTGGCTGTCTTTGTTCAACTATTCCATCCCTCCCCTGACACCACATGCTTTGCGCCGCTTCCTCCAACATGACTTCAAGAGATCCCTCCATCAATGCTATCCAACCCAAAACAAACACCCCTTCTACGGAATCAAAAGATTCTGCTACTCCCTTGTTGAAGACCAAGAATTTCTCTCTACCTACCTCCGCCAGTCAGTCATCTGATCCCGCGGAGAGCGATCCAAATACAAAGCACCGAAAAAGAGACTTCTGGAAGTTCAAGAAGCAAGACGAAGACAAACAACAACAAAAGGGCAAAGCAGCTGCAGATACAAATCCAATTCCACGCACTGCCTTGAGCCCGGCTCCCAACAAGTCCCCAGATCCAGCAGGTCCCGTCTCCCCTGGTCGAAGCCTTCCTTACGCACTACCCGCATCCCCGAGCGTTGGGATGCACTCCTCTCGGCCACAATCACCAGCTTCATCCATGATCTTTGAACGAAATGTCCAAGAAGATGTCGTTCTCCCAGAGACTTCTCCCCACCTTCCTTCCCATGTCATCATGGAGAACCATATCGCACCAGCTCTTGACGCCTCCGCCGCTGCCATCACCAACGAGAAACTCGATCCTGATACTGTCGAGATTGTCACCCATGCCACTCATCAGCCTGCTGCTGTCACAATCACCGGTGTTGGTCCAGATCATTCTCTAACTTCTTCCGTGACCGAGGACTTCCCCTCAACTTCGCGATCGGATCCAGAGGAGGCTTCGAATTATGGGTCTCTGGATCAGACAGATGTTCGCCGTTTGAGCTTCATCTCCTTTGCCGATGTCGTTCATGGTGAGCAGGAATTGGTTGATGGACGCCGAGATTCAGCCCACTTGTCGGGTCATCATGGTCTGACCGCTCCTCGATCACCCTCACCAATTCGATCCCCAACCTCTTCGGCTGCATTTGGAACTTCTCCCCCAACCAGTGTTTCTGCATCAATCAAAGGCTTCGAAACGTCACCTCACCGCGCACCAAGAGGTACAGCAAGTCCCCTCCCAGGTCAAAGTTCACCTCTGGCAAGCGGTAGTGAGATCAATGTCGAGACTATGAGACAGGCCTTGCGAAAGACGGGCAGTGGAGATCTCAGTCACTTTCGAAGTCCTCCTACCAGCGCAATTGGCAATGAGGATGGTAGTTACGATCGACCATTCCGGTAAGAATGGTCCAACAGTGGGATGATGACAACGGATCCCCATGATATGAATGCACATGATCTACGCTGGCGCACATCATGGTAAGGACGGTGGGTGATGTTGGGTTGTAAACCTTTGCAGCGGGAGTCTTGAAGGAACTCTTTTGGGTTAGATGAACCTCGTTTTCTAGTATTTTACGTCGCCTTTCTCTTCGACATGATTATGTAGGACACCACCGCTAGATACCACCGACTGCCTCACTATTGAGGCCTCGCTAGATTGAATATGACAATTTCATAAGTATTATCACCCGACCCAAAATCCAGGACTGAATACTGATGCCTGACCCGAACGTGTTTCAGCTTTCCCCTCTTGCGTCCGTCTTGGCGCCTGCCGAGGTCTGATGAACGCCTCATTTGACTACTCGGACCCAAGTTACTATTCCTCCCTTTTGACTCCGCCTCCTGGCAAAGATGATGTGCCCCGGATTTCTTTGGGAACTCTATCCCTAGCTCGCTTTTGTGGTCAGGTCTAACAAAGCCATCTCGCTTTTGTTCCTCTCGTATTTCGTTCCTATTGCTCCCAAAACGCGTCTAGAAGCGGGGTTTGACTCAAGATCCTGCTAGTTCACAATCATGTGAAATGGCTATATATGTCACAGACGACCTCGGTTTCATCTTTCATGTAAGTTCTGCCAGTCGCATTTCATCAATCTCGACTTGAGATCTCTCGACCGTCATCTCTTCCCCCTTGTCCTTAGCCCGGCGCTCCTTGGCTTCAGGCCGCTTGACCACCATTCATACTTCGAAGAATCCAAATCCTTCACGCGTCGAGCATTGTGACTGGCATCTCACCCTTTAGACTCTACCACAGCATCATCCGACTATCATTGAAGTAGAATCGGGTTCCTGGTTCGCACGCGCGTACAACCATGGCGGTTCAATCAGTACCATCTAAATTCCCTTCGCCAAAAGAACTACTTATTTCTCCTTACATTACTGGCCCTCTTCTTCTATATCTTACCAAAATCAACCCCTCGGCTTTGGAGAGGATTCCATGGTTTCCTGATTTGTCCATGACCCTCCCGTTTTCTCTTCCTTTTGATATTCGCAACAATGTGACTCTCAGGCCAACTCCACTGCTGAAAACACTCAAAGTCCTCTTCGCGTTCGGGGTCCTCGCTCACCTCAACCGTTTCTTGAATCGCCGTGCCTTGAACTATGGACATTTGAAGAAACAGGGCGTCCCTTGGGATTTCCAGACCGAGGGAAAGGAGACCATCCTGATTACTGGTGGATGTAGTGGATTTGGCAAGGAAATGGTCAAGATGTTTTCTCAACAAACGAAGAGCAAAATCCTGGTTCTCGACGTCCAAGAATTGCCGGTGGATCTCAAGAATAGTAGGTCCAATCCATTTGTGACGCCCTTGTGGAGAGGCCATGTCAAGATGTATCATGCTGATTAGTCTTTGTAGTTCCCCGCCTCACTTACCACAAGGTCGACCTGACTTCAAACGAGGACATTCACAACGTGATTGCCAAAGTCCTATCCCAATCTCCACCAACCGTACTAATCAACAATGCCGGAATCGCCCACGCTCACACCATCCTCGATACAACAGATGAATTCCTTGAGAAGCTCTTCCGAATTAACGTCATGTCCCACTTCACCCTGATTCGCTTAATTCTCCCCACGTTGATGAAACAACGCAAGGGACATATCGTCTCCATCGCCAGCATGGCGAGCTACACCGGTCAAGCTTCTCTTGGAGACTACTGCGCCACCAAAGCCGCCGTTCTGGGCATGCACGAATCGTTAGTTCAGGAATTGAAGCATCGATATGAAGACCAGGGCGGTCATACGATCCAAGCCAGTATTGTTCATCCTCTGTGGGCGAATACGCCTTTGGTTGGAAGCTTTGGTGCGGAACTCAGGAAATCGGGACAGCCAGTGCTGACTCCAGCTGATGTCGCGAGTCGAGTTGTGAACCAGGTTTTACAGGGAGAGAGTGGAAGTGTCTTTGTCCCTGCGAAACAAAAAGCAGGATCGCTCTTGAGAGCACTACCTGACTGGGTTGCACTGGCTGTGAGAGCCACTCTGGAAGGTGCAACGGCCACTGCACGTGGGACTAAGCCGACATGATGACCAGACTGGGGATTCACATCCATTCCAATTTTGTGCTTTGGCCTGGGGTTGTGACTTGGGCCTGTTCACTATCTTGCATCGTCTCAGCTGTCATACCAATATTGTATGCACACAGGTGTGGTATAGTACTGTTTCACCGCCAGCTCTATCTTCGTAGTTAATCTTCGTTTTTTGAATCAAACTCCCATGTACAATACAACTATCTGGTCAAAAATTTCATGACGTCTTTTCGTGTATAGTTGGTTGCCTTTAGGTGATGCTGTTCATCACAGCCACGTGATATTCAAACTTCCCACTATTTAATCTTCAATTTCTTCCACGGAACGTGAATGATACCCTTTCTCGACTGATAATCATCGGGTTTTCTTAATGCTCCTGTTCCTGCCTAATCTACCTTCCGTGTGTAGAGAGCGAGGTGGAATTTCCTTGAGACACGGCGTACGAGGAACAACAGCCTAAGAATCCGTTCCTCACATTACTTGAGCTCTGAGAGAGAGATCCAGAATGCCACGCAAGGTAGGTCCGACATCACACCTCAATGATGGTCCAATTGAGTAAAATCCAGCTTGAAGCATTAAAGCCATCGAAACCCTCCTAGTGGTATCTCTGATACTTAATCGGATGGATTTTTTCGTCGAGAGATCACAGCTCTAACAGCTTGTTTTCAGCCAAAGAACTATGGCTACAATGCTCCTTTTGTCATCAAGGACAATCCAGTCATCGCCGGTCACTTTCCAGACCCGGGAATTTCACTCTTGTCTCCTGCCTTCAGATCTCCCAAAACGATTCCGGCCACTTTTGGAAATGGAACTTCTGGCCCCACGGAGGATCTCGTTCTTGGTGATTATTCTTCACACGTGAGTTTAGTTTGGAAGCTGACAAGTTAGACCAATTTCTCGATGAGCTGGATGGTCGTAACGACTGTATGACATACGACAAGACAACTTTGAGATCCGAAGAGGGTAGAAACATACCCTATGTGGTACTATCTGCGTCCTCCAAGCCTACTCGATCTTTACCGAAGGACCCTAGAAAGCTCCGTCTTTGGATTCAAGGAGCAACCCACGGGGATGAACCAGCAAGCGATCAATCAATCCTAGCACTTCTGGGAAAGCTCGACACAAATCCCGGTCAAACTTTATCAATGCTACAGAACCTGGATATCCTGATAGTGCCAAGATACAATCCAGACGGTGTTGCGTACTTCCAACGACGCTTTGCCACAAATTTCGATCCTGCAAGAGACCATATCAGATTGCGCTCGGCACAAACCAGGAGCATCAAATCTCTTTTCAACTCATTTGCTCCACATGTTGCTGTGGACATGCACGAGTTCAGCGCCAAGGCTAGGTATGCAGAACGATATGTTCGGATCCTAGATGGCCAGTTCGCTGTCGGAAAAAATCTCAACATCCATTCAGACATCCGCGCTTTATCCGAGGAACTCTTTGTAAAGAGTATTGCTACTGCGTTGGAAGATGCAGGACTGCGATGGGCGCCTTACTCAACTGGCCTCAGAGATGCTGCTGCAGACGGACTTTTAAATTTTAGCGAAGCAGGCAGTGAGGCTTGCATTACACGTAATGCTTGGGGACTCACTCAGACAGTGGCAATCCTCTGTGAAACACGTGGGATCGGTATCGCCGATCAACATTTCGCCCGAAGGACGTTTACTGGTCTCAAAATGCTCGAGGCCATAATCTCAACCACAGTTCAACATGCTGATGAGATCCATCTGAAGCTCGAGGGGGCCTCCCAATCCTTCATAACCAGTAAGGAAGATATCATTATCACTGACATCCCTGAAATGGTTGATTGTACATTGCCATTCTTCGATCTTCGAACAAATAACCTCGTCGATGTCCCCACCACCTTGAAAAGCACGACAAAACTGAGACCACAATTCAGCCGAAAAAGACCACGAGCCTACCTGATCCCGAAAGCATGGTCTGAACTAACCAGCAGACTTGAAGCGAATGGCATTGAAGTACAAACTCTGGATCATGCGTTTTCTGGTGAGGTCGAGATATTGAAGGTCACTTCCGTCGAAATAGATACCGAATATGACGAAGGCTGCATCCGCGCGAACATAACAACGAGACCTATCATGAAGCACGTTCGACTGCCTCTTGGAAGCTTCAGTGTCAATACCGTGCAAAAACGCGCAGGCCTTGCATTCATGGCACTCGAGCCCGAAAGCGTCGACAGTTTTGCCACGATGAATATCATCCCGCTCGTAACTGGGGACGAGTATCCAATCTTTCGACAATTGTGGAACTGACCTAAGTTCTCGTACCACAAAAGATGCCCGCTCTGAACAGACTCCGGTGGTACGCCATGTCATTCTCAACGAAAAAGAAATGGCAATGTATCACTAGATCCGGAACGAGCGAAACCTTCAACATGTCGACCCCTTGGTAGATCACAATCTGGACTCAAGGTCCAGACGAACTATATTCCTTCGGGGCCCAATGACCTGCGAAAGCGGGATAAGTACCTGAAATCCCTCGACCGGTCATGTCCCGTGAAAATACTACCAGGACGGGGAAGGGCGGATGAAAGGGTCGCCCCATCTCCACAATATCACCCCGCAAACCCTCTTTTTTCCCCATGGAGTACCTGAAGTGAGGTATCTAGACGTCATCCGCACACATCCCGGATTCACATTCACCAGATGTACAACCAGACCATCATGCGCCAGTAATGCACCAGGGTACCCCATGCCCGGAGTTTTCTGCTTGTCTCGTCGACCCGCCGGCCTCACGGACTTCGAGACGTCCTTGACATTCTTGAAAAGCGGGCTTACCACCGATGAGGGGTTGGGAAGCTTTTAATGACATACATTGGACCATTCCCGGGGGACGAGGAAAGAGAATAAGTAGGTAGGTTGTGAAGCAGGGTGAGGAACGAGGGGGGGGGAGGAAAGCTCGCCTAGCTAGCTAGCTGCGTATCCTTTGAGCTGCTCTGTTCATCTCCCAGTCATCTGCTCGCTCGCTTACCTGTGGTTAAAAACGAGTGTCATCCTCCTCCTTCCCACCACTTCCAAAGCTCCCATCTCTACTCCTACTTGCA
Source organism: Exophiala bonariae (assembly GCF_035927105.1). Classification (NCBI taxonomy): domain Eukaryota; kingdom Fungi; phylum Ascomycota; class Eurotiomycetes; order Chaetothyriales; family Herpotrichiellaceae; genus Exophiala; species Exophiala bonariae. The sequence goes on from NW_027042494.1 coordinate 96,099, forward strand.
ATGGCAACCACTGCAGCATCACAGACGGTGAACCGGACCGCCACGCAGGGCTGGGGCTCTACGCCTGCTCAAAGACACTACATCAACCAGACACAGGCACTGGCGGTGCTGAATGCCGGGATTGAGCGATCAGTCGAGATAGGGTAGAGTCTCCCACCTTTTATCAGTCCAAAGACGACCTCACATCCAGATAACTAACGCGCTCTCGCCCCAACCCCACAGCGTCCAGCAAAACATCGCGGTGCTCGACCCCTCGGCCTTCCTCATCGGCTTCATCCACATGGACAACGCGTTCCTCGGGAGCATCGACATCAGCCAGAAGAAGGCCAAGACCGTGGTCCTGTACAACGGGATCCCGAACAACGCACTGTTGAACCGGAGTCAGCCGGGCGGCGACATCTACGGCATCGAGCAGACGAATGGTGGCACCGTTGTCTTTGGTGGTGGGCAGCCGATTTTCGATCCGGAGGGCTATTTCATCGGTGCGGTGGGTGTGAGTGGCGGCACGGTCGAGGAGGACATTGATGTTGCGGTCCATGCCGCGCAGAGTATTGGGACTACGACGACGTTGTGAGGGAAGGGACGGGGAGAGTGATTGTCCTATCAATCCCAGGAGTTGGCGGGAAGCAGTTCTGGCATAGTTACGGATGGCTTAAGCTTTCAGCTTTCCAGGGAAGAGCTCCCTTCACAATTGAGTTAGATATGCTTATGAAAGACAACCATAGTGCTTTGTAATGACGCTAAAATGAGTCCCATTTCGAAGAGGATGATACTTCGCTATATGTCATCATCTAGACTCTGCAATTGCGCGATGTAAGTATTGGACGTCCACCTCTGCATGAAGATTCATAGTGTTCCACGACGTCTTTTGGCTCGCCTAAATCTCGCCATTCAACACCACGAAACTTTCGGTAGTGTCTATTTCCCACGAAGGAGGCGCTTACCGCCACCTACTCTTTGAACGCTACAATAGTATAAGTCAGCGGGATCCTCTCCCTCCCCTGCAGAAGACGATATTCTCCTAACTCCGCCTTCTCCATCCTCCCACGCAATGCATTCCACGGCACGGAGTCATGTTCCTCAACCAACGTGATGCGCAAGCCACTGTTTATCAATGCCTGGACGGTCTCCGCGAGTCCGTGGTTGAATTCTATTGTTCTCTTCGCAGGTGTGGGACTAGCGAGCGTCCCTTGAGGATCTAGTACTGCTGCACTTGGAGCTTCCTCAACGTTGTCCACGTCTGTTCCGGTAGCCACATCATCATCCACATAACTCAACCCCTCAGCCGTGACGAGCGGCAATCCACTCTCGAAATATGGATAAATCACCCGCAGCTGTTCGGCGGGATACGTCTCAGTCACATTCGAATCGTCAAGTCCCCACAAGATGGGGTGGCCCTCACGGATGAAGAAGCGGCCTCCAGGCTTCAATAGATCGGCGACGACGTTCGCCCAGCGTTCTACACTGGGCAGCCAGCACAGCGCGCCAATGCCCGTGAAGACGAGGTCGAATGCTTCGCGACCGAGAAGCGCCACGGAATCGTAGACGTCGCCTTGGACGTAGCTGACTTTCCACCCACTGGGATCAGGTACCGAGTCGGCCAGAAGGCGCGCTTGCTTCAGTGACTCGGGTGAGAAATCTAGCCCGGTGACAGATGCGGCGCCGAGACGGGCGAGGGAGAGGGTGTCCGTCCCGATATGGCACTGCAGATGCACGATGCGCATGTCTTGTAGGGGCGGGAGGCGCGGAAGGTCGAAGCGCACGATGTCGGAGATATAGTTAGTATCAGCTCGGTAGGCCGCGAGATTGTACATTGCGCTTTGGGCGTGCTGTCGGGATCGAATTGATATGGTCAGAATTTGGAACGGGGTGGTGCGATGAGAGCGGCACATACTGCCTCAGCGCGTGCATCCCATGATGCCTGATTGACCTGCGCGTAGTTTTGCGCGTCTGCTTCGGTGCCAATTGTGATTGACATGATTGGGCGTTGTTCTCTGAAGAAGAGTGCAATACCAGCCGACTGTATATAAAAAGAGACAAGTTGACTTGTGTTCTGTGGCTTTTACTTCGTCACCATCGATCAGAGTCGCGTCATCTCCTGGAGGGAGTTAGGACATGTCCATCATTTACTGAATATGATATCCTCGATGAATGGTGTTCTTCACTCTACCTAGTCACCATTTTCGTGAGTCATTACAACGGATCCTGGTCTTGTTACAGGGAGTGGGAGCCATGATGTGGCCAAGGTCTAAAAGCGCTATGGTGGGCAGTGCAAGGACGATGGGAAGAAACGCTGAGAACTTACGTAATTTTAGTACACGATCAGCTTCTTCCCAGGAGACTGATCATGTTCAAGAAAGGGCCGCTCTTATAAGACTTGCCCTTGTCATCGAGACTGACAATAATGGGTTCAGTTGCTTAGTCAAGTGTCTGTGGTGAGAATTGGTCGATGGGGAACATAAATCAATCGCTAGCGATACTCCTATACGCTCCTGGTACTTTGAGCCGAGGTCAAGTCAGCAATGCATCAGTTGATAAAGTGATATATGGAAGCCATCTCCAAATTAATGCATGGATATTAGTAGGTTCTATCCAAAAAGCAGTATCGATCGTATGCATAACGCACGGCTTATCCCACTGAAGGGTCCAAGGTATTGCAAGTCCTGTCCAATGTTCCAAGAGAACCAGTCTCGAGAAAAACAAAGGGCCGCCACACCAAACCATGTCTAAAATCCATCCGTGTAACCATCCGTGGTTCTTGCTGCGCCAGCCGACTTGTGTTAACAATGATGAACCGAGAATTCCCAGTGGCCGAATTGGGCCCTGGATGTGTGCTCATCTGCTATATCAAACAAAGAAAGTGAGTAGAGAACAAGAGTAGCATATCCTGGCCGTCGTTCGTGTGGTGGACAAAGTGATCCACGTTCGCACTATTCGCCGTATCTCTTAGTCCCCGAGAGTGAAAGCCTGCCGCTCCGCTGTGGTCGTATCGATTTGCATCCCTCGAATATTCTTAATCCTACTCCAATAGTGCCTCAATCTGATCCCACCCGTAGCCGCATGCCCGTTCTCGTGAAAACCAATACGACGCCCATTTGAATTCCACTCGATCCCAATATCCATAGCCCGTTCATCATCGTTTCATAGTATAACTGTTCGCTTATTGTAGAAGTAATATCAATATTTGTGTATGTAAAACTCGTTCATGGCATCATAGCCTCAGCCTCTTCATCGGTGACAAAGATTTCCGCGACGGGACAGTAATCATCATCACCGAAGTCACCATCGTATTGCTTCTTTCGTCCTCGTTCACCATATCGGCCGAGAAGATAACTGGGTAGGAACAATTCATCATTCCATGTGAAGCCTTGGCTGTGCTTGGTATAGGTAATGAGACGCGGTGGCTCATCTGGATCATCATGGTGAGAGTTCAAGTTGATGGACTTGTAGGAGCTTGAGGCCAGCATTGAGGGTCCCAGTGGGGAAGAGGATGGGTTGAAGAGGTTGGGCATGGTGGATGGAGGTGACGAGCCGTTGGTGTTGGCGGTGGATTTTTGCTTATCTTTCCTTTCCGGGCCAGCGTCTACTGAAGTCGAAGGGGTGAAGGGAAACCGGCGGTTGTCTTGAGGTGAGGCTACTGCTTGAAGGGTATTCTGTGGCCGGTCTGGGAGAGGGCTGTAGGACCAGGAGGAGTCATGATCGGAACCTAGGGAAGATGGCCCAGCATCGGAATCAGCTCGTTCGCTTTGTTTGGCATAGCGGCCACTGCGGCGTGGTTGATTCGAAGTGGTGGTGTAATCTCCTCTGGTGGATTTGGCATAGATTGGGATCTTGATGGCTCGAGAGCCGGGAGGAGGATTGGATGGGTCGGACATGATGTTGGGAGAGTGAGTGCAGGTGGTGAATAGGAGGGAAAGATGGGATGGAAAGGACAAAGGGAAGGTGATTGTATTGGAAATGGGAGATGGCAAACGGAACAAGTGTTTGTGAGATAGCCGAGACTCGACTTGGAGGGAGGATGTGTGTAGTATGTAAGGAACAGGAACAAGAACAGAAGCAACTGCAGACGATGTTTCAGTACGAGTTAGAGTCATGCACTGTCATTGACATGCAGTCACGATAGAGTCATAATTGCCCCGCATTCAATCGCATCCGTTATCGTGGCTCCACTTGGGACAGTCGCCGCCTAGATAACCTCTGGTAGACATTTCACCAAAATAGAGGACCTTTTGGCATGGCTTTATACTGTAGTCGGAGCAGGCTTGCTAAAGGGCTGTTGATGAAGATAAACTAGACAGTACTCTTCAGTGAGCAGATCCGTGCCTGGGTAACCAACTGCGTTACACTGCCAGTATGGCCCATCGTTTGGACTGCCTACAACCCTTTATCCATCCAGAGCAGCAGTGGGCACATGGACCAGGCAATATCAACCAGATTATCCAAAAGCTATATTCCCTACTCAAACACTCGATCCGCATTGTCAGCTCTGCTCAATTTCTGTCCCAGTCTCCTGAGGGCAGACCCGACGGCAGTCCTGACAGCAGCCCAAACTCCCACTCCAAGCAATACATAGAGGAGCCTCGATCTCTGAATGAATTCCCTGTAATTCGGGATGTATCCGGCACTCGCAGGGGCCGAGTTGTTCCTTAGCCTGTCGGATGCACGTGCACTTCCACTGATGATCCAGTCTTCCATGTACTCTCCGCCCAGATACCTGAAGTCTTCCCCGGGCGTGCCCATAATCATCCTCCTCCTAGCGGCTCTAGAAACCTTTTTGATTCGGTCCAGTAACTCTGCTTGCGCAGTTTGTAGTCCGAAAATGAAGGCGGGAATTGCAATCAGAGCCAGAGTGATCCAGAATTTCCAAAGGGGAGCACCGTCTTTGAAGGATTCAATATTCATGCCAAATACCCCCGTCACAAAGGTCAACGGGAGGAAAACAAAGGCAAGTTGGGTCAGGCGACCGATGGCATGTGCCTGTCTCTCGGCTCTCACGCCAACGTCCATGGCTCGTTTGGAGACCTCGATGCCTCGTCTAGATTCCTCGATAGACAATCGTGATGCAGAAAGCGAACTTATTCCAACGAAACGATTGAGTCGGTCTTTAAGGCATTCGGCATCCGCCGCAATGGCGTCAAACTCTCTCTTGAAACGCAAACTTTGCACCCCAGGATCGCCTCGAAATGCTGGGTTCTGATTCTCGATCCAGCGTGATAGGCCAAGGGAGCCAGATTGCAGGTCATAGACTGCATGAGAGAACTCGGAGAAATAGTCGATGGTTCCACGTTCGTCCACTGCGCCATGCTTCCATTGGCTGCGAACAGTGTGGGGGCTCCAAAGGAATCGAATCCAACATCGCGCAAGGGCATAAATTACCTCTCCCATATTCCTACCGCCCTCAGACTTAATCAAACTGAGTGTTGAACAGAACTCATGCCAAGCTAAGTGCTCGGACGCCATGCCCCGGTAAGGAATATATATCGAAGATTCGGGCCTCGAACTTATAAACAACCCAAATACTGTGGGGTTAGCCTAACTCCTCAAGAAGACCAGCACTGACTTACGATTTCCCACGAAGCGTTGTGGATCGACTCCCCATCTCGTGCTTGCCTCGCTCAACAAGATGATATTTCCTCTCCAAGGAAGTATGCAAACGCTAGTATCTAACAATGAGGATCGAAATGGAGTTAGCTGGCTGTCCGGGACTTCCCTGATTCGGAAGGCCATGAATTCTAGTGCAAGTTGGTAGAATATAGGATTGACATGAAAAGAGCTGCCTATGACCCCAATATGAACAGCTAACTGAGCTTCATTGTTCACGTAGGAGCAGGTCAGGGGATAAGGCGCATGGGCGACGTTTGCTGGATGGTATCCTCCAAGCACATTCATCAACTGATGATCATTGCGCGTGGTGAAGTTCATGTACTGAGACAAAACGAGATGTTCAGGGTCTTTGGATGACCAGCTTCCCAGCTCACCCGTCGCCGATTGTATCAAGCGTCGCAGTAATTCATACTCGGGCAGCTGGGACTGTATGAATCGGTCATACGTACTCATGACATATTGTCTTCAACGTGTTCTCGCCAATTCGTCCTCAACCAATCCTGGTTCGGCCTGTCTTTGAGTGGCACCAGCATTGTTCGACGCATTGTGTGGTCGTCCATGCTGTTGGTTTTCATTGTCTTCGACCATGCTTGTAGCACCAGCATTGTTTGACGCATCGTGTGGTCCTTCTTGCTGATGGGTTCCGTTATCTTCGACGATACCGGTCGCACCAACATCGTTCGACGCTTTGCGTGTTCCTTCATGCTCATGAATTCCATTCTCTTCGTCGAGAGCCGAGGGCCCTTGGCTCAAGTCAGAAGGCTCTGCTTGGTCCGCAGTAGCCTCGCCATTGGCGAGAGAAGCATTTCGAGTTCTACCATGATTCTCACCCTCTGGGACCGGTGTCGTCTCTGATTGAGAAGTCGTTCCAGCCATTCCGTTCCAGGCTTACGGATGTATGAATTAAAGACAACATTACATGCATCTTCGAGAGAAAGGCTGAGAGCCGCCATGCGCTTCAACTGAGACTTGAAGGTGATTGGCGGCGTGGGGTGATCTAGAGCTGACAGGCAGAATTGCCACATGCTGGACAGTCTTGGCGTTCTACTCTTCAGCAGCAGCCTGAGCGCCCTGGGCCAGCCTCGGAAGGTACGTACTAGTACCCCTCTAAAGCATCAAGTCGATGAGGGAACTATGCAGCATTAATTAAATTCCTGTGTGACGAAAACAACAAGTTTGGGGAAACACCAGAGAAAACCCCGGTTGCTTTGGACACTAGCAGTACTTGATTTCTCGGGTGACACATACACATCAAAGCTACTGCACCACCAACATTCACTCGTCTGGAAAGGGTAGTTGTACCATATTTTACAAGCAGTAGTAGATACCCAGGTAGTTTACGCATAATACCATGGCTCATCAAACACATGATATCGATGACCTCGTACCCCCTCTCCACGGAACAAGGCTGGGAATCGTCGTGACGGATGGACCTGTTCCTCTGGAATCCTCTCATCAGAATAATTGGGCTCCTCTCCAACCACAAATTTGCCCACCTAACAGCAGTCAGTATCAAAGCCCACAAAATCACACACATGTTACTCACCTGGATTTCGGTGTCGGTAATAGTACCCCGACTCACTCTGGCATACCCTACACGCTTGATATCCTTGTAGAGAATATACTCGCACCATCTGTCCCAATCTCGACTATCAATGTCATGCATACCGCTCTTCTCTCCTACATATGTGTTGTAGTTTCCTTCCTTGGGCTTGGTGACCAGATAGCTCAATAAGATCGCGGGACGAGGGCTTGCCTTCATCGCCTTTGCGAGATACTCGGATTGAAGTCGACGATCTTCGGGATCTTCTTCCTGTCCGGAATGGAATACGAATACATCCACCAATGTTCCATATACATCCAGGGTGGCTTCGATAGCAGGAGCAAGCTCACCAACGGGAGAGGGAAGAAGATGGTGGGTGGAGTTGAGAATGGGGAATTTGGACAGTAGTGCCGAACCCCACGTATGCTTGTTGGGACCCGGTCCATAATCCACATACATTCCAAGATCCTCGGCAATGTATTGAGTGGTGTCTCGATTGCCCATGATAATTCTCTGGTTATCGGACTCCAACAATCCAACGACATCAAGCTCCAGTTCCTTGATGGCGTCTCTCATTCGTCGTTCAGAAGACCACATGTCGTTGTCCAACGAGAAATGAATAGTCCAAATACCGGCCGTCATCAGTTTCTGATCCTTGTGATATGGTTGATAGTCGTTGGTGGGGAATCGAAGATATGCAATAGAAGCGCTAAGCAATTGAAGGACAACAAGAATGTGGAGATAATATGCAGACTGCTTACGTCCTTGTGGACTGGCAGGGCCTTTCTGTCGACGACCAGAATTGGTGATCAAGGCTGAAAAGACGCCGGCGCCTATCAGCAATGTAGTTGTAATCATCACCCAGTCGGTATGTTCTCGAACCAGTGGCCCACCAGGGACAAAGGCATATGCCACCACCCAGACGTGGAATAATAGCATGATGTTGTACACGAAGAGGCCAAATCCAAAAGTAATGGCCAGGTTGTGTTGGATGGCTGATGTGATCAATACGGGTGTGCTGCCCATCAGATAGACCGTCAAAACTAGAGCACCATAATATCCGGTCCAGTTGCTGTAGTAGGTGAGAAAAGCTGCACCCACAGCTCCCAATCCAAATGCTGTCCACGACCCGAAAAAACCTGGCAATGCGGTACCCAGGAAGAGTCCCAAACTCATCGCTAGAATAGTGACGGCACCATGGGGAGCGGCCATAGGTCCACGTACTGGAAAGCCTTCCCACACCCACAAGATCATGGTGCTGGAGTCTGACAGCAAGGACTGCAGAGCAAAAAAAAGGCCTCCTATTCCGAATGCTGCCAGGACACTGGAACCTTTCTTGGCGTGGGGTGGCTCATAATCTCCTCCACTGGTGTTGACTTGTTGAGTAGATTTCCACACTGCGGCCACCGCCAGAATAAAGCCGGTCTTGTTCCAACCACCATTGCTGGCGTTCATGATGGGCCAGATAGGATTGTTGGTTCCGTTCGCGAATTTGGAGATACTGGAAAGGATCAAGCCAATACCCCAAGCGAGAATCTTGGCTTGAAGCCGGGAAGAATTTTTTCGTTCCGCATACCATGTAGACGTCCAGGCCAAGCAGCCCATGAAGTTGGCAAAGCCGATGGTGAAAAGACGGTTAGCTGGGTCCTTGACATTCCACGCAAGAAGACCTGTGAGAGATAACATGTGCACCCATCGGATGTTCTTGATAACCAGGGAACGAATGGCAGGGATGCCGAGGAAGACAGGAGACACCGAAACCATGATCATGGCTTCGTATCCGGAGATTCCCATATGCCATAAAGGAAAGTACCAGACAAGTAATCCGACAGAGGTGAGGTTGGACCAGAAAACAAAGCCATTGTAGATGTCCGCAGCGGCATCAAGAACGGCAGGCCAATAGTACGGACCATCAAAGGTGGACGTTTGAATGAAGGGCGAAGCTCTTCTAAGCAAGAGTTAGGTTAATCCCGAGATGTAGGAGTTGACATACTCTTTTTCCTTGATAGAATCCTTGTACGCTTTCGCATCACTGGTCAAATGTCAGTAATGGAGTCGAGTGGAACGCTCGACTGAGTCGTACTTTTGAATATCTTGGGAGCATTTGCACATACCCACGACTGATGCCCTTGACATCTTTAACGACGATTTCGACCGCTCCAAAATCCAGGGTGGTTACAGCGTCGAAACCGACATCGAACAGAATTAACGCCCATTCGAAGAAAGCGTAGATGGTGTATGCTGGGAAGTATTAGAGATTACCACGCAGAGACGTGCAAGAGGAAACCGTACCACCAGCAACCCTGTGTACTTTGTGTTGAATGAAGAAGTAGATGAGTGGAACCAGGGTACCGAAGAAAGAACCAGCCAAGACCTTTCGATATTTGATGGCAGTTGGATTGGGAGGGCTCAAGGCGAGACATCCAAGTGTCCAAGGAAGTGTTGCGACAATGTATGAAATCATGAGAATGTCGTGCCAATCATGATCGTCAGTGGATGTGATATAGGTCCATCCTCCGCAGGTCAGAGTGCGAATGACACCAGTGACTGCGACGATTCCCGGAAGACTCGAGTTTGGTTTTCGAGTAAGCAGGTAGAACAGGCCGACGAGGGCGAATCGTGGGCCGGATGTGATGGCAATGAAGAGCATGAAGAAGGAACGTTCAGGGTATCGATCGCCGATGGTAGAGGAGACAGAAGGAAACCATTCTTCTGGATATCCATACCACTCGTTTTGGACAATCTTTTTGTAATGCAGAGCGCAGCCAACAAACAGGGCGCTGAGAAAGGCAGTGTATGCAATGGCGGTATGACTCCAAGAGATGTATTTTCCATTAAACTGATGAATTGTGAGTTGAGAGAGGTCTCGACAAACGAGTAGTATCTGGGGAGACATACAGAGAAGATGACGTCCCCGTCCTTACGGGGCGCCATGTTGAGAAATGATTCGGAGATGGACCAAGATTTAAAAGGCGACCAGCGACATTACAGGGCACAACAAGATGAGTAGATAAAGAATGACTAGAAGTACGAGATTGGGAATCTCGAAGAGGGAGAACAGGCGAAAGGTGAGGAAGAAGTGGATTCGAGTTCGGTGTTGATCAGCCAACTTGGGAAAGAACGTGAGGGAGCAGTCGCACTCGCACCTGCCTTTGCTGCCCCTGAACATCCGCAGCCTGCCAGACAATCTTTTTTGTTTTTTAGGCCTCGGAGTGCGTAACCTTCCCTGTAAATCGATTAATGATGCACTAATTCTACACTAAATCATTACCCCACTAGAGATCCACGGGTGCGGAGAAACTTCTCTCATCGTTCTCTAAAATTTACTGCCATAACCAATTCAAGTTCCTTTTCATACCCACTACACTGGCAATTCCATGGCGGCCGCAAGCGACAAAGCCAGGTATTTCCTGGAGCAATCCATCCCCGAGCTCAAAGAATTTGAGAAAAAGGGCATTTTCTCCCCAGAAGAAATCACCCGCATTGCCCGTAAACGATCCGACTTTGAACACAAAATCAACGCCCGAGGCTCGACGCCTACCGACTTTGCTCGTTATGCCGAGTTCGAAATCAATGTCGATGCTCTAAGGCGTAAGAGGGTCAAGAGACTGGGAATCAAGGCCACCGCCCATACCGGCAAGCGACGCATATTCTTCGTCTTGGATCGCGGAACTCGAAAGCATCCTGGCGATATTGCGTTATGGATGCAGACCATCGAATTTGCCAGAAAACAAAAAGCCTACAAGAAACTGCAGGAGATCTTCACCAGTGTCCTACGTTTGCATCCTACAAAATCCGAATTATGGATCTACGCCGCCCAATTTGCTGTGGAAGAGAATGGTGACATGACGGAGGCGAGAAGTTACATGCAACGAGGATTGAGATTCTGCAAGAATGTGAGACCAATGTGGGTGCAATATGGGAGGCTTGAGATGTCATACATTGCCAAGATCCAAGCTCGACGGGAAATTCTGGGGATTGGGGCAGACAGACCAGAGCAAGTCCCAGAGGTCCAAGACAACGAGGATCTACTCAAACTACCCAGGTTGACGGCTATGGACATCAACCCGGATCTAGAAGACGATAAGATCGATACAGTGGCTCTGGAAAACCTCGATGCTACCCCTGCCATGACCGGTGCCATTCCCATGGCTATATACGACGCCGCGATGGCTCATTTCGGCGATGCGGACATTGGACTGAGCTTTTTCAACATGATTCTTGAATATGACCAGTCTGTCACTTGCAGGCGCATCACCAAGCACATCATCGATCCTCTGTTGGCCACCTATCCCACAACCTGGCAGGCCCACGCATGCTACATTCGGGCACCACTCGTCTCTGTTGCCGTTACAGACCCAGAATATCCACGAGCGTTCAAGCAATCGTTGACCAGGTTGAGGGAGGCACAGAAAACCAGCGAGAAGAGCAAGGTGAACGAATGGGCTCAATCGTGGCTGAAAGCATTAATCGACGAGGAGGGTCTCGATCCAGGAATCCAGACTGTGGGAGAATCGATTCTGAGATCGCTAACCGCCTCTTGACCGTGTCACTCGTATCCAGGCTTTCCTCTAGTCTGCTTCTTGCTCGAATGCAATTTCTTGGCCTTTAATCTTGCCTCTTTCTCCGCTTTCTGTAGCCTGATCACTTTCTTCTGCTGCTCCTCAGATGTCTCCCCAGGCACAGAATGGCTGTAAACCTCGGCAATCAGATCGTTTAATTTTCTAAAGCAAGTATCTCTGTTGGCCTGCTGTTTCCGACTTTCGTCTGCTTGGATGAGGAGGGACGAGGACTTTTCGGCACAATATCGTGAGGAGAGAATTCCCTTGTGCAGGACAGCGGGGATCAATGGGAATAGTTTGTCCAATGGTACACGCAATTGAGCTTTGGAATTGGTTCTGGAATCTGTATGAGACTATCAAGTAGTGGTGGCTCCGCGGTATGAATCATGTCTTACTTGTTCACATTTTGACCACCTGGTCCGCTTGCTCGACTGTAAGACACCTCGCCAATCTTGCTCAACGTGTCAGGAGAGTATTTGTTCTTGTACCAGTCCCTCGTCGCCTCATAATCCAATTCAGGTTGATCTGTTGTGGTTGACGACCGACGGTGGGTGCTCGACCAGACACAATTCTCAGCTGATACCAGGACTGGTCTCTTTTGAACAACACTTCTCCATGGTTGCATCATCAAGGCAGTCCAGGGGGTTGTAACAATTGTGCAGGTGCATGAACTCATGTGGATGTTGATATCCGTCCTCCCAAATCGTCACCAGCACTTACTCTGTTCTACACCAGGAAACTTATCCGAGCTACACTTGCTATTATTGTTTGACTAACCTGGCCAAGGTAAGCGTCCGGTTCTAGCGCATGGTTAGCGTCCAGTGTGCCTGATCTGCTCGCTCCTTTCCTCCCTCGTCTTTGCTCTTCCCTCGTTCGTCACTTCCTTTCTTTCCCCTCCGTTCTCTGGCTCTTTGGATTTCCTCCGTCATTCAGGCTCCGGACTGCCACTCCCACGCTTCTCACAGACTACAGACACTCAACCTCCCACAGATCGGGTGTTGAAATTCATCCTTCCATCAATCAATATCTCCCTTGTCTATATCCATCCCTGAAGAACCCATCCCGTTCCCTTTAACCCATTCTTCTTCTTCTCATTCTCAGGTCATCTTGACCTTTTCCTTTTTTTCCATTTCCCAATCTTTTCCCCCACCACCATCAGCCTTATCAGCCATCGCACCATGAATCCAACCTCATCATGACTGAAACAAGCCCCCCGATCGAAGCTCAACGCTTTGGTAGATCCCAGACTCCCGAAAGTCCACGTCCAGTTCATCTACCTGAGCCTTCCAACATCCCAGTCCTGCTAAACCAAATGGATCCGGTCTTTAATGATACTGAAACCTATAACATTCCACATGATCAGACTTTCTCTCCTTATTCCGAATCTGCCCGCGCAGTGAATGATTCCAATTCTGATGAACAAGACGCGGTTCAGAATTTCCTGAGAGGTGCCGAACAAGAGAATGCTCGTTTTGATCCACCACCCACCACCGCGCCTGCGCCCGCGCCCGTTCAAGATGATTCGATCTTGTCGAATCTTGCCAATGCTACTGCATATTCAGGGAATGAAACTACATCCCAAGCTCATGATTTAGTTGGGCCCACTCAAGATTTGTCCAAGCCTGGATTTGAACCATCTGAACCGTCGTCAGAACCTGGACTTGCACTCCCATCTGTGGCAGATGCTCCTTCTTCTTCCAACCATGACATTTTACAATCCATTACCGAAAGCATCTCAGACCCAGACTCCAATGCAAACCCCAACCCTTCATCAGGTCCGGCCGGGATTGATTATCAGTCTCTTCTCGACACCATTTCTCAATCTGCTTCTACTGCTCCTGCTGCAGACCCTGTATCTGCCCCAACCACTGCATCTGCCCAAGATCCAACTACCCATAATTTACCCATTGTTCCAGGCTTACCTCCCAAACCTCCTGCGCAAGAAAATGGCCCAGAAAATACTTTTCTTACCTATGCCCAACCTATTAATGATACTACTCAAGTCGTCCAAGCTCTTTACCAACCACCAGAGATGCCTCAAATGCCTACCTATGATGCACAACAAGCTCCTGCTCCCAGCTATGGTGGTCAAGCTCCAGGTCTGAGCTTTCCTCAGTCGTCGCCGACTCTTTCCAATCCCGGCACCGGTCCCTTTCAACCTCAAGAACCTGTTCGATCCGCCGATTTGCCCGAACGGAAAATGTCACCCGTCACCCAAGCCAAGTATGACCAATTTCTCGAAGATGAACGACGTTATGTGACTGAAGGTATCTGGGATAAATTTCCTCTAGGATCTCGCCTGTTTGTGGGCAATCTACCTAGTGAGAAGGTAACCAAGCGTGATTTGTTTTTCACGTTTCACAAGCATGGCCGATTAGCCCAAATATCCATCAAGCAAGCTTATGGGTTTGTGCAATTTCTTGAAGCTTCATCATGCGCATCTGCTTTGGCATCGGAACAAGGTGTGGAAATCCGAGGAAGAAAGGTTCATCTGGAGGTCTCCAAACCACAAAAAAACACCCGCAATGCAAACAACCAGGGAAACAAAAGACGCCGCTCACGTTCACCGGACCGTGGCCCTCGACAGAATGATCGTTACGGTCGCCACAGTATGGACAACTTTCGAGATGATCGGGTCAACAGAAGGGAAGATTATCGCTCAGGGAGATCCCCCTCACCCAATCGTTATCGATCTGCTGACGATTATCGACCACCTGCACAAAGTCCAAGAATGTTTCGACCGGAAGGCAGACCGAGGTCACCTTACGGCGCTTCATATCCACCCCCATTACCAGTACCGTATGATGAAGAGGCCTCTTTACCACTACCTCGACGAGACTCACGCGATGTCCCAGATGTTCAACTATTGGTTCTTGATCCTTCGGTCGCTCAAAGCTTTATCCAATGGATCGAGCAAGGATTTCGTGCTAAAGGACTTAGGGCTTCAACAATCTGGCTAAGTCCAAGACTTCCTTTAAATGGTGTAGTCAAGAGACAGATTATTGAAGGCGTTTCAGCCATTGTCAAGCTAACACAAGCCACGCAGTATGTCAGCAAGATTCCTTTGCAGGTTTTTGATCGATCTTCTGGTGCGTCCAACGTGAACTTCAACGAGTATGTTGATCTCGACGTTCCTATTGCGGCAGATATTGTTTCACACGCCCGACAGCAAGAACGAAGAATGGGACGACAGAGAGAGATGGTGTCTCCAAGTTATGGTCCCGGGATGGGGCCTAACCAGTATAGTCACCAACAGTCTCCTCAATTCCCACAACAACTCCCACCAAACTTTCCACCACAGCAGCAAAATTCTTATCAACATTACAATCAGCAATCCGCTTATGACTCCCGGATGTTACCACACAGTCCAGCTACTTTGACACCTGACTCTGCAGGAGCTCCGAACCTTCAACAATTGTTGGCGAACCTTCGTCAACAGCCGGATGGGCAAAAGAACATGTCACCAAATGACCGACCAGCCCCCGATCTAGCTGGACTGCTCAGCAATGCAGTTCGACATCAAATCCAAGGAGGCCAATATGTGCACCCCTCACCACAGC
This sequence comes from Exophiala bonariae, assembly GCF_035927105.1. Taxonomy (NCBI): domain Eukaryota; kingdom Fungi; phylum Ascomycota; class Eurotiomycetes; order Chaetothyriales; family Herpotrichiellaceae; genus Exophiala; species Exophiala bonariae. Next base: position 111,368 of record NW_027042494.1, read on the forward strand.
AGCAGCATCAGCATCAACAGCAGGGTCAGTATGGAGGTGGACCGGGGTATGGGGGAGGACCACAGCAATCGCCACAGAATGTTCAGAACATCATGGACACATTGGCAAGATATAACCGATAAGCCGACAATGGGTGTGGGTGGTGTTGAAGGACTTCGGTGATGTGAGGAGGCAACTGCAGATCAAGGTGATGATGACGGTGGCTTGTCGGTCTAAAGACGATGTTATGTGCAGAGTTCAATACTTGTATAGATGACCATGTTTCTTATTTTCAATAGCATAGCAGAGCGAGGTGTCTTCTTGGCCCAGAGCAGATACGAGGAGACCTGGCTTGCATCAAAGACCGAGTTTTAGGCACTACGATTTAAACTTAACTCCCGCTAGATGGGAACGGAGGTACCGACGAGCTTAATACAAGCCCGATTCCAAAAGAAAACCCGTGCGATCTTTTTCTAGCATCCAGCTCCGTCTATGGGATGACCACTCTCCTGTGGTGCTGAAGGGACTTCTATCAAGACAGATTGGGTCTACCTATATCTGCTCCCAAGGACTCATCGGTAACAATAACAACAGATATCAGGTCGATGACCCTGGAGTGTCTGTGTATGATGATGTGACGATGATTTCCAGACCGCTGGCCCGGAAACCTCGACACAACTGGACCACAAAAAGGCCGCACAGTGGGTGGGAATTCTGTGTCGATGGAATTCAATTTTGGACCAGGAACACTGGCCGAGAGACGAGCCGACATCAAATTTCGCTGGGTAGGCTGTGAGTGTGGTTTAGATGTGATAAAAGGGAAGATATGGTATGGCGGTAGAGTAACATGGGAGCCTGGAAAAGGCTTCTGAGCGCTCGAATATAGCAAAGCGAACATCGGATGGGACTACGAGGCGGTCTTCAGAGCCTTGTCCGGATCATAAGGCCCAGAATCAACGTCTTGTATTCTTGACATGGAGCTGTAGACTCCTGCCAACTCGAGGTTGTCTACTGGCCTCCCGGATTTCTACATGTTACTGCAAATGCACAGCCATCGTCATATCTTGCTCTCACTTTTCTTTCTCTGATGCTGAGACGACCTCGCGACCTCCGCATCCAGTGTTTCATTGACAAACACAACCATCTTCTCGACCATTGACGCCGGTACCTCATGCCCGACGCCGTCGAATACATGGTCCTCGAGATGCAGGTCTCCGCCGTTGAACCAACCCCCTTCTGCCGAGGACCGCTTCAACCAGTCTAAGAACGGCTTACTGTGCGCATAGCTGACGAGTTTATCGTCCCCACCGGAGAGGACCAGGATTCGTTTATTCCCGAAGCATCGCGCCATCACGGGTGCAAGGGCCGCTCTGTCATCCGCCGTGAGTGATGAAGTCGAGAGGAAAGCCTGCTCCGTTGGTGTATCGCGTAGGTGTGAAGAAATAAACGCCGCGGGATCCGTGCGCCGCAGACTCTGTATCAGACTGGGCGGAAAATCGGGACTGCCCAGAAACTTCCTTCCTTGGGACTCAAGCCAGTGTTTCCGTTTACTCAGGCGGGCTCGATCGGCCATCAGGCGTGCGTAGTCCGGGCAGCCGATGACGGGGATGGCAGCGCTGAAGCGGGGATCGTGGGCGATGACGTGCCAGGCTGCGTGGCCGCCGAGGGAGATGCCGAGCACGACGTTATGGTCGATTGTGCGAGTTGAGTCTGGGAAGATGTAGCCCGGGAGGTAGTCGAGGAGTAGGGATGTGTCCTGTGCGGTGCCTGCGTAACTGCTGTACATGTCCAGAGCATGGTTTTCATTGCCGCCGCGCCAGGCTTCATTGGCGAGGGGAGAGGCTAGGCGCGAGCCATGGTTGCGCTGGTCGAAAGAGATGGCTATTAAACCCCTTGATTTCGTGCCTGATATATTGTTGCTGCGGTGTGTGTTCCATTCGGTGATTAAATGTGCAGCGAACGGTGCCATGCATGCTTTCGTTTGAAGGCGGGGGTGGAGGAGCCATAGTGCTGAGACCGACGCGCTTTCGCTGGCGGGTGGAAGTTCCGAAAGTCCAAATACTGTGACAAGGATGCCGGCGATGTGGACTTCCACTGCTGATATGGGCTCCGGGTGTTCGACTGAGTGGGCGGTGGCGCCGGTGTTGGGTGCGCCGTAGGTGTATTCGACAGGGTTGAGGGTCGTTTTGGGTTTGGTCATTGTGAGAATGGTGAGGGTAGGTCGATGGGATCAAGGTTAAGGTGAAGTGAAGAGGAGACGGAGGACCGGGAGACAGTTGGAAAGTAGCAAATACTTGTCGAGAAAATATGGCATTCAATGAATCGGGCCAGAATAATGTTGAAGTCAGTATGTGCCGCGGTATGTGTTTGGGTGCGGGGAAATTCGGATGGAACTGGAAGTGGAATGCCCTTCTCCAACAGGTCACGTGTCAAGGAATATAGGGAAAAGAACCAACACAAAGCAACTTGCATACATAGATGTAATATATACATGGGACTGATATGTGGTCAGGTCCCCTTTTTCGACCTCTTGAGACTAATAGATCCTCGGATGGCTGGCCTATCGAGGTCGGGCTGGTCGGTCGTACCCGAACGGGTACCAATGTATCTCCGACGGCCCGATGACTGAGATACTCACTTTGAACGGATTGTTCGCGTGATATCTTGTCGCATAACTGGGCTCTCTCCTGTCCAATAGACCACGTCCACCATGGGTAGGTCTTGAACATACGCCAGGTAGAGTCCGTCACGAAAACGTGCCCGACATGGTCGTAGATACACCTCAAAAGGGCATCATGACGGTGGCTTGCAGTGCTGTACTGGTCCCGGACATCGACTTCATCCTTTTCCCCAGTGACCTGGTTTTGGTAAAAAGAGGCACATCAAGGTCACGAACAGAGCCTTGGTCTGCGGGATGGAGCCGCCATCCGCCATCCCCTGCTCTCATCTTTGGTGCAGGCTGCGATAAAGCTTGAGCTCAAGAAAACCGTATGGAACCCTTTATTTTCTTCATCAAGGAATCTGTCCAGCTTCGAGTTGGAGCTTCCTCAAGCTCCTTGACCAGTTCGTCGTAGTGGGCGGGATTACTCCTTGGATGGCGAACATTTGGGGGGATGGGAAAAGCATTGAGATATTTGTTCTTGAGAAGGGAGTCGAGAGCCTTGACCTGTCGCAGCTCCTTTTCTTCGCTATAGACTGGTGGTTGAACAGGTGAGACAAGAGCATCATTTGCCTTGATGGTAGTCGTTGAAGGAGCGTGGACTCTGTCTATACGAGATTGCATGATTTTCTGAAACGAGACATTGTTGGGCCTGACGCGGTCAACGGGCCATTCCTTGATGATTCGGGCCCAGTGTTTGAGAGCGACCTGGAGTGGTCAATGCTGAGGGATGATTGAGGGTGTAGATGAAGACTTACTGCTTGATTTGTCGCCATGATGGGTGGATGGGTAGGATGAATATGAGATGGGGTAAACACTCAAGCCATGAGATGAGATGAGGCTCGGATGCCAATAATGAATAATGACGCGATGATCATCAATCAATTGACGAGGGACCTCCAGCTCGCTCGCTAATGGGGCTGTGCAGAACTGCAATTACAGTTTACCCGTGCGCTTAGGGCCAGCCCTCCAGAGTCCAGGCACCAACTTGGGATGTTTCCGGCACCCGAAGCCTTGCAGCCACCTGGGACCCGCCTGGGGATGACGCCCGGAGAGTCTTTCATCCACTCCCACTGCACTTTATTCTTCCCTCTTCTTCTTTGCCTCTGCCTGTGCCTGCGCCATAATCCTTCCTCTCTTCCTCCCCTTCTCTCCTCGTCTTTGTCTAGCCAACCAACGACACACTGACCATCTGCCTTTCACTTCCTTTCAACACCAATCCATTCTCTTCCTCGGGTCAATTTCTATTATTCTGTTAACGACAACTTTCCTACATTCCTCTCTTCTCTTCTCTTCTCCCTACATCTCCTTGCTCTGACCACCTCCTAATTGCTCACGGCCGCGCAATGGCCCCTCAGAGATATGAAGCGGTAAGACTCTCAATTCCCAACCCATCATCATCATTGCCATCATCGCCATTCTATTCAAGAACATCCATACTGACTCAATCCAAGGTCAATTCTCAAGACGACGATGACTTCAATTCGCCAACATCTCCACAGTCCCCTCCACCATCATTCCGCTCCAGAGCCTCTTCACCCACATCCCGACGCTTGTTAGCACAGGATCCTCTAGAAAACCATCCCGATCATGACCTAGAGGATGCCTTTGACGATGGAGAAGCCTCAGATGCCGATAACGATGGTGATGACCGACAGCGATTGATGAGGGCCGATCCGGCCACCTCCAGGTCAAGCCAATCAAACCTTACATCACAGTCCAATGTTGAACGACCAGCCGCACCACTACCAACATTCAGACCCATGCCTATGCCTTCGTCAACGTCAAGACCTACTGATGGTGTCTTTGCAAATCTTTCTGCCAAACCCGAGCGCGGCGAACAATTGGAGGAAAAGCCACCCGTGAGTCAACATGTCTACGCTACTGCCCAACCATAATCACTGACTTGAATCCTTAGACATATGAACAAGCTGCCGCCGATGCCACCCCTCCATACTGGGAGACTACTATTCTCGCTCCCGGAATGTCATCGGACGAGGTCTACGTAGATGGACTTCCAGTTGGCTCCGTTTTCTCCTTTGTCTGGAACGGAATGATCTCAATGTCCTTCCAACTCGTGGGTTTCCTTCTCACCTATCTTCTACACACAACACATGCGGCAAAACACGGCAGTCGCGCTGGTCTAGGATTGACTTTGGTCCAATATGGATTTTACATGAGCGGTACCGAAGGCGGAAATTCGGACACCGGCAACCCTGGTCAATTCTCAAACTCATCGCCCCCAGATCCAAACAGCCACAATTTTGATCCTAATAATGTCGATTCAGCTGGCTCATCCGACAATGCTGGAGTGGGTGGTCTCTCAAGTACCGACTGGATTTCTTATGCCCTGATGATTATCGGTTGGTTTATATTGATTCGCGCCGTATCCGACTTTTTCCGGGCAAGGCGTCATGAAGCGTTGGTTCTACAAAGTCCCAATCGTGGTCTTCCTGTCGCGGTCGTTGCAGAGGGCGAAACCCCAGAGCAAGCTGCATGATTTTTCCTATTTTAGATATTTAGCGACTCAGGGCAATTGAGAGCATTCCCTATTTTATGTTCCTATGCATAAACTGGCTTTTCTACCCTACCAGCTCGATTGTCGGGCATAGGACGTGGTTTCTCGATGCGACTTTGTGTTGCACTGAAAATACCATCAACTTCACATTTCTAAGAGTGACTCGCAAAGAACATTTGTAGTGGGAACAAGAGAGTTGAGAAGTATCAACCTCCAAGAGTAGAATGAACACTAAAGGGCCATGCTCGCGCGGTCTTCAACAACGACAGATACATTCCGAATCATGTCTTCTCCCATCTTCAACGGGCAGCTTGCTTGTCACTTATTTTGACTACCACTAGGCCTATCAACTGTAACCTTGCAGCTCTTCTCCCTACTCATGCATGTTGATTCTACTCTCCATCCGACGTTCATCCCGCAGTTCCACGAGTCGCTCTAACGCAGTGCGCAGCGGAATCAACTCACCCATTTTCTGTGTGGCGGGATCATCGCGGTTGCGGATATTGACGGTGCGAGTCTCTTGTTCTTTGGCGCCGACAACTAATTTAGACAGACACATGGCGAGTTAGTAATCACGCGATCAATTCATCCTCACCACCAACAAAGAAAGACCAAATTGGGTTCAAACACTCACCAAAGATGAAGTTATACTGGGCCAACTGCCCGCTGCGGATCTTCTTCTGCAGCGTATTCCCACTGACATCGATGTCGACGTAGAGTCTCGCCTTGTGGAAAATGCCCTGGATCTCGCGCACGTAGTCCTCTGCACCCTTCATGACGGGAATCACCAAGACCTGGCGGGGGGACAGCCAGAACGGCCATTTGCCCGCGAAGTGCTCGCAGAGAATGGCGATGAAGCGCTCGAACGAGCCGACGATCGCGCGGTGGATCATGACTGGGCGGGCCATGCCGTGAGCAGGCGCCTTAGGGTCGCGTGGAGCTGCGGCTTCGCCGTCTTGCTTCGCGGCCGCGGTGTCGCCACCCTCGCCGGTGCGGTACTCGAGCTTGAAGTTCTGCGGGCCCTGGAAGTCCAGCTGGATGGTCGCGCACTGGTACTCGCGCATCAGGGCGTCCTGGATGGTGATGTCGATCTTGGGGCCGTAGAACGCGCCGTCACCCTCGTTGAGCTCCCAGTCGTCCCCGCGGAAGTTCTGCAATGCCTGCTTGAGGCGCGACTCCGCCGAGTCCCACTCCTCCTTTGTGCCCATGTAGCCCTCGGGCCGGGTGGAGAGCTTGAATTTGAAGGGGAAGCCGAACAGGCCGTAGACGTGTTTCATGAAGTCGAACAAGGCCTCGATTTCCTCTTGGACCTGTTCGTTGGTGCAGAATATGTGTGTGTCGTCCTGTTGGAACTTGCGTACGCGGGTGAGGCCTGACAGTGCGCCGGATGCTTCGTTGCGATGTAGGACGCCGAAGTCGGCAACTCGCCAGGGGAGTTCGCGGTACGAGCGTTCTTCATCGCGAAACATCAGGCAGTGGCCAGGGCAGTTCATGGGTTTCAGCGCAAAAACACCCTTGTCTTTGTCTTTTGGTTCGCCCGCGGGAAGGGGCTTGCCGTCGGGGGCTTTGTCTGCGAGAGGAATTGGGTCCGAGGCGTCTTCTTTGATTTGCACTCGGAACATGTCGTCTTGGTAGTGCTGCCAGTGGCCGGAGGTCTTCCAGAGTTCGACGTCGTACATATTGGGGGTCTGGACTTCCTGGTAGCCTCGGTCCCAGTATTGTTCGCGCAGCATGGCTTGGAGGGCGTTGAAGATGCGGACGCCGTGGGGGAGAAGGAAGGGTGATCCGGGGGAGAGTTTGCTGAACATGAAGAGCTTCTGTTGCTGGCCGATGACTTGATGATCGCGCTTCTTGGCTTCTTCGAGGAAGTGCTCCCAGTCTTTCAGCTGTTGTTTGTTGGGGAATGCCACGCCGTGGATGCGCTGGAGACTGTCGTTGTTCTGGTCGCCGAGGAAATAGGCGGAGCTGTTCTTCATAATCTTGAAGGCTTCGATCTTGCGTGTGTTTTGGATGTGGGGGCCTTGACATAGATCGACGAGTGTGCCGTTGCGGTAGACTGTAGAGGACTCGCCGTCTGGAACGAATTTCTCGATGTAGTGCATTTTGTATTTACTGTAACCAAACAGTTTTCGTAGATTCTCCTTGGAGACCTCGAGGCGTTCGAATGCTTGTTTCTCTTTGGCGAATTTCTTAGCTCGAGTCTCGAGGGATGGCCATTCACCTTCGCGTACGGCTTGTCCGGGTGGAAGGGCCATGTCGTAGAAGAAGCCCATGGCTGTTGGGGGACCGTGAGATAGACGACAGCCATATTCATGTTCGGCACATTCACCTAGAACGTGAGCTGAGGAATGCCAGAATACATCTCGTCCTTCTGGGTCATCAAAGGTGAGGTAGACCACTTTGCTGCTCTTCTCAAGTGGTCGGTCAAGGTCCCATAATTCACCGTCGACCTTGGCTACAACGATTTGACCGGCTCGATCCTTGGGGACGTTCTTCAATAAATGACCTGGTGTGGTCTCCCAGGCTTTGCCTTCGATGACGGTCTGTTGACCAGGTGCTGATGTGAGATTGATCTCAATTGTTGGTTTCTCCTTACTGGCCAAGGCTTCATCATGTTCTCTCTTCAGTTGATCAAACAGAACATTTCTTTCCTGGATGAAATCTGGTAATTCTTTGGGTGCCTGGTGTTTGGGCGCCGCTGCTTGAGACGACATTTCTTTTGGTCTGTTTGGTACTTTCCTACTCTGTTGTTGAGGGTTGTCGGGTCTCTTTGATATATTGCTTCCAGGGGTAGATGACTCAGAAGTCTGAGGATGATTTTGACTCATCTTGGGACCATTCAAGACACCCCAGAGATCATGGGGGTTAAGACTTACTTTCTTCTGGTGGCTCATGGTAAAAGAGCGAGAGAAGGAAAGGGAATTCGCGTTGTGGAGACCAAATATGGTAAAGCAGATGGTGGGACTGGGACAGTTACGGTGTCCACGTTGAATTGATGCCAGTGTGTGTGAGTGGTGCCGGTGGTTCTGGTGGTGACAAGTCACGTGCTGGCAGCTTTGCCTGCAACTTGAATAATGCCGTCCAACTGCGAATAATCGTCCATGAAATTTCATCCCCTCTCCAGCCCCAGCCCAAGCCCAAAGGAAAAAAAAGTATTCCCCGTTGTCAACCCACTCGCTTCTCCACGCTTCAACAACAATGGCGTACCGAGGCGATTCACGAGGTCGTGGCGGTTTTCGAGGTGGTGATAGAGGAAGAGGATCGTTTGGTTTTGGTGGAAGAGGTGGATGTAAGGATTAATTTCCCAAGCCAAAGTCTCCGGAGTTTCGAGGCAGAGGGCCTGCACACAAGAAATTGACGGCCAAAAATGACTGACCTTGCGGGTGAACAGGTAGAGGAGGATTTCAACAACAGAGCTATGGACCACCTGATCAAGTGTTCGGTGAGGCTTGAAAAGTCTTTGCGACACCGTTCCGGAGCTGATTTGGTATTTTAGAAATGGGCAAATTCCTCCATGCATGCGAAGGAGAACTTGTCTGCGAATCAGTCAACCCCAAAGTTCCTTTCTTCAATGCACCCATCTACCTCGAGAACAAGGTGCGATCACCTCCTTATTTCTACCGCGACAGCTTCCTAACGCTGCGCAGACTTCAATAGGCAAAGTCGATGAGATTCTTGGTCCGATCAATCAAGTCTACTTCACGATCAAACCACAAGAAGGAATTCAAGCTACATCATTCAAAGCTGGAGACAAATTCTACATCGGTGGAGACAAGCTGTTGCCTTTAGAAAAGTGAGTGGAACACAGCCCAGAGTTTGAGATGCAATGGAATACTAAAGAATTTCAAGGTTTTTGCCCAGGCCCAAAGCACCACCAGGTAGGACCAAAATACGTCTCAGTATATCACACAACTTACACAGATACAGGATCGAAACCAAAGCGACCAGTGGGTGCTCGTGGCGGTGCTCCTAGAGGTCGAGGTGCCCCCAGAGGCCGAGGCTCCTTCGGTGCGGGTGGACGAGGTGCCCCAAGAGGCAGAGGATCCTTTGGTGGCGGTCGAGGCGCACCCAGAGGTAGAGGATCCTTTGGCGCAGGTGGAAGAGGAGGTTCAAGAGGTGCTCCAAGAGGACGTGGCAGATTTTGATTGTGGTCACTGAACTGGAGTCTCGCTCTTTTTGCTCTTCTGGCATGGTCAGGCGTTATGGGAGGAGGGATCAATACCCGGTAAAACAGTGTACAAACTGGATGGGTGTGAAAATCGCCTGTGCGATTGTCATGTGTGATAGTCCACTCGCTCACTTGTCAGGACTCAGATGGTCTTTACGAAGAATAGAAGAATGGTACGCCAGGCCCGATAACGATCACGTGACCATCCTTTCTTCCCTCAACATTGAAGTGGCTGTGCTCTGTCTAGGTCTGTGGCTGTGCACGTAGCTTTACGTAAGTCGGACTGTGGCGCTTGAAAATCCAAAGTTTGGACTCTGCAGACGATGACGTTGTGGGACTGAAACAACAGCAGCACCACCACCACCACCATCATCATCATCAACACGTTTCCTCGTCCGCGGCCTTGTTTCTCCAAAAATCCACCTTCTTGACGTCGCTATTTCAAAAGTCACCCGCTCGTCAACCTCTTCTTCCCCCATATTCTTCGCTCACAAACATTTCACACCTTTCCCCCTATTCATTCCATACATCATTTTCACCAATATGTCTCGCAGAAGCGGTGCCACCACCGCTGGTCAAGAAGAGACTTCCGTGCAGCCTTCCAACAACGCACAATCGAAGCAAGCAATGTTGTTAGCACAGGATACCGGGCATTTCAGCTTGGTCAAGTGAGAGCCTTCGTACACCATGCAAAATTCAGAACTGACTCCAACAGAGCTCTGCACCTGGCTGATCTAATTACTGAATTGAATGGTGAGTCCAATCCCCTTCGACATGTGAAAATAGAAAAATGTTAATTCGTTTCCAGGCTTCTGCGGATGTGCGTACCCTACCATCCTGATGTTTTCACCTTGACTGATCATCATATCCTAGTCATGTCTGTCCTCTCCTCGATGCGCTACTGCCTTTCCGACCCCAAAGATTTGACAAACTTGTGGCTCGCTTTGGGGTTTATGCCCTTTGGGCTGTTCTTCGACTTTTTCGATGGCAAGGTTGCAAGATGGAGGAAGAAGTCTTCGTTGATGGGACAAGAATTGGACTCGCTGGCTGATCTGGTATGCTTCTCAACACAATGGCTTGATGCAAAAATACTGACCTCCCGCAAGATCTCATTCGGAGTGGCTCCAGCTGCTGTGGCCTTCGCCATTGGATTCCGGACCAACATTGACCAACTCTTCCTCAGCTTCTACGTTTTGTGTGGCTTGACCAGACTTGCGAGATTCAATGTTACGGTTGCAATGCTCCCAAAAGACAAGACTGGCAAATCACAATATTTCGAAGGAACTCCAATCCCATTTGCATGCTTGACCAGCTCTGCAATCATGGCGACCTGGACCTCATTTGGGTGGATTCATGATTCCATACCAGTCGGAACCGTTCTCGCAGGAACTCCATTCGAGTTTCACCCAACAGTACTGCTCTTTGTCTTGAACGGGTCTCTGATGATTAGCAAGACACTGCACGTTCCCAAGCCATAAGATTGGAGTAGCAAGACTAGAAATTCAATGGAAGACGGCACACTATATCCGGCGCTGACTGGACATCCAAAGCAATAGGCATGAAGACGGCACTGGACTTGAAAAACGGGATAAAGCCAAGGTGTACATGGTGTGGGCTGTCTCACTTGGTAACAGATTTCTCTCCACGGATAATGATACCAATCTCCCCAAGGAGTACCGATAGACTGGGGCTTTCGGCTTCTAGGATAATACATTTTGAGTCGTGCCCAATCATGCGAATCCAGCTTGGTCCTGGTATTTGTTCCGCTCTCCACAATCACCCCACAACTCGATTTGTTCATTCCCTTTGATGACTGCCAACACTACCCCCTCTTTGTAGCGAGCGAAAGGGCCGTCAAGGGGACTTGCCTGCCTCAGACAAATAACCCTGTCAGATGCCATTACTTCTACATATGGCACAAAACCTTCGAACTCTCCGTTTCTTCCACAGGTACTCCCGCGCCAGACATTGAACTAAGTTCTGCTAAGAAATTCGCTCATGTGACAATCCCATGTCGAGGCAATAACATAGATAGTACTATTACTTCAGGATTCGAGTACTACATGAATTCCTTCACCGGCATTATAAGCTCAAATAATATGGCATTCGATCTTTGTGAAAGTCACGGATCGCGGTTGCTGACAAGAAGACAATCGATAAGCGCGTCTGTACAGCAAGGATATTGCGGGGAATATATTTCTCACGATTCCTCCGCTCATCTTCTCGTACTACCTTCACCATACATTCTCTTCAATCACAACATGTATCCCTGATCCAGGCAGAGATAAAATTGCCGCATCCCACCCTGGCTAGCATCCACCGCGTCTTTGCCCATGAGGAATCTGAGGTTGTACAAAGCTGCCTGACCTTGGCTAAGGAAGGCGGGGGCCTTACAACTTAACAATCCCGCGCTCCGTGCTCAAATTGATGCGTACAGTGTCCGGCAAGGCATAAGACGAGCATGTTTTCCATTCTTATTATTGACATACTCTCTCCATCTTACAGACGCGAGATGCTCTTCACTATATCCTGACACAAACCACTGATACTCCGCAATCGAGAATCTCCAGGGGGAGGCATCTATCTGTTCGATCGAACACACCGAGAGCTAGCAAGCAGCAATCATCCTAAAGTCGACACAACATGCCAATCGAGAACCCCGCTCTGCCGCCAGACTCCATAGTCCTGATCACCGGCGTCAACGGGCTCGTCGGCTCGCACGTAGCAGACCAAGTCTTGCTGCACGGTTACCGAGTGCGAGGGGTAGTGCGAAACCTCAAAAAGCATGAATGGATGATTGCGTTCTTCGCGTCACGCTACGGTGCCGACAGATTCTCACTGACCGAGATCGCGGACCTCACGAAAGCTGGCGCATTCGTCGACGCCGTCAAAGGCGTCGCGGGCGTCATGCACGTAGCCTCGCCCGTCGACATCAACCCGGACCCGGACGTCGTGATCCCGATCGTGGTGGACAGTACGTTGAACGCGCTCACCGCCGCGAGTGACGAGGCCGGCACGGTCAAGCGATTTGTGCTCACATCGTCCGGCTCGGCCGTTGTATTCCCGAAGCCGAATCACCGCGTGAACGTCACGGCCGAGACCTGGAATGAGGAGAGTGTTCGAATTGTGCAGGACTTTCCGGCTGATATGTCGGTCATTCAGAGGGGCTTTGTGGTTTACATGGCTAGTAAAGTCAAGGGCGAGCAGGCATTGTGGAACTGGGTCAAGGAAAACCCGAATTCGAGTTTGGCTGTGAATGCTGGTATGTCGATTCTGATCCGAGCTTCCAGGTTTCAACGCAGGTCAGCCTGGTAGCTCACATTAACTTGTGGCAGTCCTCCCCGGCGGAGCGTTCGGCCCAGTCCTCAGCCCCGAGCATCAAGGCTACCCGTCGACGACAGGACTCGTGGCCGCTCTATTCACCAACAACACCGAAATCGTCGACCTCATCATACGCGACTATGCTCCCGGTAAGTTTCGACCCTTCCCAAGAGACCCGTCTACCATCCAAACTTCACTACTGATCCTAACCCCGAACAAATAGAATATTTCGTCGACATCCAAGACGTCGCCCGCCTCCACGTTGCGGCCCTACTCCACCCGGACGTCAAAGGCGAGCGTATCTTCGCGTACAACACGCCGTTCAATTGGAACACGGTACTGGGTGCGTTTCGGAAACTCTACCCCGAACGGACGTTTCGGGACGATGAGCCCGGTCTCTGGGATGATCTGTCGATCGTGGAACCGGCGAAGCGCGCGGAAGCGTTGTTGCGGGAGATGGGCAGGGAGGGGTTCACCGGCCTCGAGGAGAGTCTGAGAAGGAATGTCCAGGAGATTGTCGACGCCGACGGCTCGGGGCCTTGATGGTCGACATGGGGAGGTAGGTGATTGTGGTTATGGGTTGGAGGTGGTGTGGAATAGTGTTGTGAGGAACATAGGACGTATGATTGGAGAGCTGGGATCTTCACTCTCCATGTGCTCTTGCCCATGTTGGAGACCTGGAAGAGTGGATTCACTAGAATCAATTGGCCACTGTTCTCGAAGCCATCTCCAGATTCTCGGTAATCTGATGGATGGCCACCTCGGTAGATGGGAAGTGATGATTGGGAAGATCCCGAACCTGGGACTGGATCAAGACGGGTGGAGAGAGGACGCGTGTAGAACCTTCCTTGCAGAAATCCAAAGCGTCGAGGAATGGGTAAATGGCTAACCGTTTCTGGGGAATTTCTCACTGTGATCGACATTTCGGACGGGAACAAGTTCAACTTTATATCACATTTTTATTTGAGAGATTGCGTACCTCCTAAGTAGGGGTCGCTCTAAGCTGAACTGTGCGTTTTGAAACACACAGAACATCTGGGAGAATATTCAGTGGTAGTCAACTCGTTATGCCCTCGAATTTTTTACTCTACCCCCAACAATCATGGAAAACTCCTCAGCTAGAATCATATAAAATCATCTGCCATTTACTCGGCATCTGGCATCTTGAGGACATATCGTCCTGCGATCTGTCCGGCGTGCATCAATTCGTAAACCTTTGGTAGATCCTTGAGATCCACAGTCTTGAAGGGAACCTTGATCAAACCACGGGCGAAGAAGTCCAAAGCCTCCTCACTATCCTGTCGGTTACCGACGTATGAAGCTTGAATTCTGATCATCTTGAGGACAGACTCGAAGACTGGTGCTCGGATGTAGGCCTTGGCTGGGAGACCGATGACAATGACGGTACCTCTGGGTCGGACGTATTCAGCAGCCTGTTGGAAGGGCTTCTCGTTGACAGCCACGAGGATGACGGCATGGGGACCAAGACCGTCCTTGGTGGCAGCCTTGACATCCTTGACAATGTCGCTGGATGTTGCGAAATCGATGAATGCCTAGAAGGAATTAGTGGTTTAAGGAGAAGGATATTTAAAGATCAAAACTTACCGAAGCACCCAATTTGGTGGCAAGAGCCTTCTTCTCCTCACCAGAATCAATACCGATGGAGTGTAGACCCATGGCCTTTGCGTATTGGACGGCAAGAGAGCCCAACCCGCCACCGGCACCAACAATGGCAACGGTCTGACCGGGCTTAGCACCGGACTCCTTCAATCCCTTGTAGACGGTGATACCGGCGCAGAGGACTGGTGATACCTCATCAAGGGGAACACCTTCTGGGATATGTGCAACATGTCGTGCGGACGCAATGGCGTATTGTTGGAAAGATCCGTCAACAGTGTAGCCTGAAAGCTTGGGAGTCAAGCAAAGGGGTTCATCGGCTTGTTGGCAGAAAGTGCAAGAAAGGCAAGAGTCGTTCAACCACTTGACACCGACAGCCTCGCCAATCTTGCAGATGTCATCGGTGACGAGTTCACCACGTGCAACGACAATACCAGCACCTTCGTGACCACCAACCAGGGGTAGTTTGGTTGGGATGGGCCAGTCACCATTGACGGCATGGAGATCAGTGTGGCAAACACCAGAGTACTTGATGTTGACGAGGACTTCCTCTGGGCCAGGCTTTGCAACTGGAATCTTCTTGTATTGAAGAGGGCCACCGACCTTGTCGATGACTTGAGCCCATTGCTCGGTTGGGATCTTTGGTCCAGACATTCTGAGTGAAGAAATGGAGATGGGTTTTGGTTACAAGTTTGTTATGTTTGAAAAGAAGGATTGATACTGAGCTTGGGAGATGGATAGTAGAATGTGAGCAGGGGAAGCATATTCTTTATGTAGACTTGAATAGATATCTCGAGCCCCTCTCATGATCAGAGCAAGATCCATAGTATGGCAGAATGAATCATCAGGATGAGCGGAAACCCCTCAATGCATGGGAGCATTGCATTGACGGCGCAGTCTGTCAAGCAGGTGCCTGAGATCTGTATCCTGTGGGCCGCTGTCAAGACTAACCAATGGACCAGATAACAAACATAGTTTCACATCTCATGACGGTCGTAAGGAAACCATGCTAAAAGTGGATACATATCTTTCCTAGATTTGGGAGTTGTTGAGTGGATATGGAGTGTGGACGAACGGCTTAGATGAGATCTGGGCGAATAATGGAGGGATCCAATGCTTCTCCAGAGTGACGGCCCAGACCAGACAGGGATGAAGCTGCTGAGGAGCTGGAGAAAAGGGAGGATGATACAGAGGGGTATGGAGTAATTTGGCACGTTACGGGTCAATAATGCAGTAAAAGACGGATTGATTGAGTCTGTGGGTTTGATCAATGCGGTTGTGGATGTTCACGAAACCACAGTCGAGTCAGCTTGGAAGGATTCCCAAGAGTTTTTCTTCGGAATTGAGGCCCAAGCTCGCCGAAAGTTTACAACACCACGGGACTTGATCACCAGGGCATGGAGATGCCTGATTTGAGGACTGATGGAATAAGACTTCCCAAGAGGACCAGAGGAAGCAGAAGGCCAAAGGGAACGAACATGAAAATTCGTGTCGCAGAAATGGAGAAAGTGACGGGTATGATGCGGGGGATAGTGCCCTAGGTATGCTCATCACGGGCTCGCCAGGCCACAGGAGGGCTTAAAGGGTTCCAGATAGCAGCTTCCCATGGGCCACCACCCCCTGATCCCTGTCTGGACCCCGCGCCTGACGCCGAGAGTGGGCATCAAACTTTGATCTTTTTGTTTACAAAGTGGCATGAGCGTGAGGGGTTGTAAAAATGTTTGAGAGACAAATTTCAGGGAATTACGTGAGTCTCAGATGATGATGATTGATGGAGGAACTTGTTGGTGGCCAGTGATGGAGGATAGATATGCTTGCCTTCTCAAAAGACATTCAACATCGCTTCTTCTGAAACACATGAAAGTCGACAGGCTGGACAGGTTCCATGTCATTTTTTCGGTTACTCCTCGGTCGCTGCCAGTGTGTGAAAGCACGAGTTGGTCGTACAGCGGAGCCGCGAGTTGATGGTAGCGGAGCCGTGAAAACGACCTTCAACGCATCGAATTACATGGCTCAACACTTCCAGAGCCATGCACTGATAGCAAGGATACTTACTGAGGTGTAGCATCATCCAGAGGCATTTTCGTGCACGATGCTACCACTCGCAATCGCACCAGTCGAATGAAGCAATGGCAGCGAGGATTGACAAGAAATGTTGATCATCAAGAAGCCACTGGATGCAAGTGTGGTCTGATGATGGATTGCACTGCAACGGTCTGCGATTTTGGATGGAAGTGACGGATGACGAAGGAAAAAGCGAGTGGATTAGAAATATACCTCTCCGGCATCTCCTATCAACCAACTCTTCCAGAAATTGATGGGATTGAAGAAGGTGCCTGCAGGAACAAACGTGAAACTTGGAAGGAGCAGACGACAATCTGTCTGGAGCACATGCCAGTGCGACCGCCCTTACCGATGCCTAAATACCTCAGTAGGTCCAAGAGGTCCGTCGACCACCAGCTGACGGTGACAAACAGAGCAAACAGAGCAAACAGAGCAAACATCCCCAGAAACCTCCAGACCAGATCAGTCGGATTTGATACCATGACGATCTCCCCGATTCGAATTCCTTCTACACCCGTTTAAAAAAAAAGGGCAGACTTCAGAGACAGTTGTACAATTCAATGCAAGCACTCAAGAGCCAAAAGTGGCAATCCGAGTCCCTCATCAGTGAGTCTGCATCAACAGGCGACGCCCAACAGTGGCCATGCGGTTGAGATGGTCTTCCTGCCTTCACCCGAAAATTGATTCCCGGAAGAATTCAAATTCATGATGACTGAGAGTCGGCAGGTAAGAATATTGACTACCATTTTGGTGACTATCACCAACGTGTGGATTGTGTGAATCTGTCTTACTCGTATCTTGATTGTCAATTTCCTTTCCCTGCACAGGACGAGGATCAGGACGAGTACTCGGAGTTCCTTGTTGAAACCATCTTGCACTCAACTACCCATTTCCGTTCAAATCACGTGGCTCTTACTCGGAGCTCCAGGGGCAAAGTCGGCTCGTTCCCGCAGTTTCGGAGTTACCCCTCCCGAGCTGCACTGGCCCCTGGCACGCCCTACATTTGGCTACGACTGCGGGCACTCTCACTACTCGTCTAGGTAAGTTTCATCTTGGTGGCGGTGCTGTTTCCCCCCCAAGAGCCTCCCAATTGTGCCCCTCAAGCTCCCGCAAAGCTTCGGGGTTCCGGGTTGACTTCAAGCTTCGATCTCACCGGCGTCATCATCGGATCCTGCACCCACCCCGCTACCCCTACTACCTATCCAGACCAACTGCCCATATAAATGGTCACCTCGTAATCGACTACCTTGTCACAATGCCGCATCGACCGGGTTCGGAAATAAATACTACCTCCTCTGGTAGTGGCTGCTCCTCCTCCTCCATGAGAAATCATATTTGATTTCATGAGATCAGTTACAACTCTGCCATTTGGAATTCACCCAGAGACATAAGCACCCTCATACTGTAAGATCCTTCCTTCCCTCTGCTTGTAGAAATATCAACTTGATCCTCCAACTTCTCGCTCCGTCAACCTCACCATCATACAACTCTCAACAAACCCATCTTCGACTTCATCTCTCTCAGAAAATGGCTTCCAACGGAACGAATGGCACCGCCTCATCCGGCTCCAACTTCAACTCCTCCTCCACTGTTCCCCTCTGGCTCGATGGCAAAGAGGTGACACCATCCTCTACCTTTGATGTCATATCTCCTCTCGATCAGAAGACCCTCTACAAGGCCTCATCGGCTTCCGAAGAGGATGCCCTCAAGGCGATCGCTTCCGCAGTAAAGGCAGCGAAGGCATGGGGAAAGACGAAGCCCAACGAAAGACGAGACATCTTCTTACGCGCGGCCGAGGGGTTCAAGAAGAGAAAGGATGAGCTACATCAATACAGTCGTACCGAGACCGGAGCTGCAGAGTCAATGTTTTCCTTCGAACACAATCTTGCCTATCAGGCCTGTTTGAGTGTCGCTGGTTTGATTCAGGTCGCCACTACCTCCAGTTCTCCCGTGGTCGCAGAAGAGGGCTCGAGCGCTTTGATCATCAAGGAGCCTTATGGAGTGGTTCTGGGTATTGCCCCGTGGAACGCCCCTTATGTCCTCGGTCTTCGTGCTTGTCTCCAACCTCTAGCAATGTAAGCACATGCGCATTCGATAAGGTGAATGCCAGGTTATTAACATCTTCTCAGGGGAAATGCAGTCATTCTAAAAGGTCCTGAAGCTGCTCCGGCGACTTATTGGGCGATAGCATCCATCCTTCATGAGGCTGGTTTGCCGGCCGGAGTTCTGAACACCATCTATCACCGTCCTGCAGATGCTGCATCAGTCACCAACACCCTGATCCAACATCCAGCCATCAAGAAAATCAATTTCACTGGCTCCACACTGGTCGGATCCATCATTGCCAGTCTTGCAGGCAAGAACCTCAAGCCAACTGTCATGGAACTGGGTGGGAAAGCACCTTCAATCGTATGTGAGGATGCCAATATTCAAACCGCCGCCCTCCAGACTGCCTTGGGAGCCTTTCTACACGCTGGTCAGATCTGCATGGCCACGGAAAGAATTATAGTCCATGCCAAGATTGCAGACGAATTCCGCGCAGCTTTAAAGGCAACCATGGATCAAGTCTTCAGTGACCAAGGAATGGGTGTACCTCAGCTGGTGACCACCGCTCCAGTCGAGAAGAACAAGAAGCTGCTTGCAGATGCCCTATCCAAGGGTGCAAAGACAGTCTATGGCGACGCTTCTCACAACGAAGAATCAAAGACGAAAATGCGACCCGTCATTATTGAGAATATCAAGCCCGGCATGGACATCTATCACACCGAGTCTTTTGGCCCAACTGTATCTCTCTACGTTGTAAACTCGGATGAGGAAGCACTCGAGCTTGCCAATGACACCGATTATGGTCTGGCAAGTGCAGTGTTCACCGAGGATTTGAGACGAGGGTTGAAAATTGCCAAGCAGATCGAGACTGGTGCTGTGCAGATCAATAGTATGAGCATTCACGATGAGGCGGCTCTACCCCATGGTGGTGCAAAGAAAAGTGGATTTGGGCGATTCAATGGCCTACCGGGCCTGGATGAATGGGTGCGCAGCAAGGTCATCACCTGGAAGGATTGAGATACCACATGATCTGTGCATTTGGATGATGCGTATGATAAGGCGGGGGAGTTCGAACACCTATGAAGCTGTTCATAAACAAAGAATCAAAAGTTGACAATCTTTGGCTATGTCGTCTCTTGAAAACCCTCCCCTGTCACCACTGTAACCTCCGATCAAGAGTTGAGTAAGACCTAAAACCCGTACCGACGAATAACTCGACCAAGTCAAACGATCCTTACAGTTTGGGCGTGTCAGTCAGATTTTCATATCCGTTTTCCGTGATATGCACATCATCCTCGATCCGAACACCTCCGACGGTCCAGTACTTCTCCAGCACCTGTTTGTCGATGTATTTGGCCAGCGCAGGATCCTCGAGGACGGGGTCTAGAATGAAATTGCAGAAATAGATCTGTCCAAGAGAATCAGTTAGCCACTCCGAGTCTATCCTCGGGGGAACCTCGGACCGGAAAGTGGGAATGACTTACACCAGGCTCAACCGTTATCACCGCGCCTGCGGGCACGTTTCCTCGAACTCGGAGATACTTGAACATGGTATCTGGATCGTCGTAGTTTGCATGGCCCCCGGTGTCGTGGGTGTCCATGCCCAGATAATGGCCGAGGCCATGCGGCATGAATGCGACGCTGATACGCTTGTCGAAGATCTCCTGCTCGTCGCCCACCAGGATCCCGGCCTTCTTCAACCCCCGGATGGCGACCCAGTGCGCATTCTCGTGCACGTCCTCCCATCGCACATCCGCCTTGAGGAGTTTGAAACAAGACGACTGCATCTCGTCCACGATGTCGTAGATCGTCTGCGACTCCGGCGTGAATGTCCCATTGACCGGGAACGTGCGCGTGATGTCGGCGCAGTAGCATTCGTATTCGGCGCCCGCGTCCAGGAGGATGTTGAGGCGCTGGCGCAGTGGCTGGTCGTTGCGGATGTAATGCAGTGTCGCGCAGCTGGTGCCGCTGGCGCAGATCGAGTGGTATGCTTGTTCGTGGGCCCCGTTGGAGATACATGTTCCGATAAATGCGCCGTAGATTTCTTGCTCGTTGCTGGCTGTGGGTGTCACCTTGGCGGCTTCAATGTGTGCGAGGGTGGAGATCTCGTTGGCTTTGCGGATCAGTGCGACTTCGTAGCTGTCTTTGACCACACGACATTCGTCGATGGCCGTCCTCAAAGACGTAAATTCGGTCTCCGCAAAAGGCAGGAAAGTGATATGCTCTGATATTTGTTCTGGGATGGCATACACCGTAGTTGACTTTGAAGGGCCATAAGCTGCCAACGCGGCATTGACCTCGTTGCTGTAGAGCACATCATCGACATCATACCTCTGCAGTGCTTCTTCCTTCGACTCCGGAAGCCCCGCCCAGATCACGCTCTCGGGATCTACCGGGGGGATAAATAAAGTCAAGATGTCCTGTGGGATATTGTATGTGATGTACGCATCGGGCAATTTGCAACCGGAGAGATAGAAGAAATATCTTCTTTGGCGGAACTGCATCGCCTGGTCGTCGTCCTCGACCATCACCGTCTTCTGCGCTTCGAGATAGATAACTCCATCGCGGGAAAACCCTCGGTCGGTCAGGTACTTCGCTACCCGCCTGGCGTGGGCTTTTGCCGGATATTTCTGCTTGAGGGTTGTGTCTGTCAATGACATTGTGTGCTCTTCACGAGTTTTCGCAACATACGAGGACGATGAGAGGAGGGAGGACGAATCGATGTAACATGAACAATCCCCCGCATTGGTTAGGATTTCTGTGTGGGGGTATTCTGGTTATCAGCGGATAAGAGAGAGCCTGGTCACGTGTAATGATATCATACACCGCTAGCTGAGCTAAGCCATAGGCACTATACCGAATAAAGCACAGACTACCCCCTCTGGAGATCGGGCTTCAGAACACCTCTAATGGCTTGGTGACGCGACTTCTGCTTAGTACTAGATGTAGAGGGTGCTACGAGATGCTCGACCACAGATTTCCTGCTATAAAGCCATCAGTGCCGTGATACTTTCAAAGAGCTAATTTGGATCTATTCCCCAATGTCGGAGGTCCGTCAACATGCTAGTTATTCCAGTTTGTACAACAAGACATAACGGGATTGGTCGATGTGGGAAGCCAAAGACATAGACACAGCCGCCCGAGTCCAGCCTCATTTAAGCCGTAGCCTCTCCGACTTCGTTGTTGATGTCTCCAACGATGGACTATTGCTTGTCTCAGAGACATTGCCTGCCTACCCGAGCCAAGACTTCCAGATGTAACGGCGACCCTAGCCCTCTTGCTCGAGGATATCCACAAATCTGTCATGTCGAATCCTCCCCCACCTCATAATCGCCGTGGGTTCAGGTTAACAATCATCTGCGCCTTGCCACTGGAAGCTGAAAATGTACAATCTGTGTTTGATATATGCTGGGAAGATGAGGACATACAATGTGGGAAAGCCGAAGGCGACCAAAATGCCTACTCAACAGGAATGGTTGCGCGGCATAATGTTGTCCTGGCCCATATGCCTAGCATGGGGAACAATAGCGCCTCAGCTGTCGCTGCTGGTCTCCGCTCTAGCTTTCCCGAAGTTAAGCTTGTTGTTATCGTCGGAATCTGCGGCGTTGTTCCATTTCATGCAACCACCCAGCAAGAGATAATTCTGGGCGATGTCATCATCAGCACTGCGGTAGTTCAATATGATTTCGTAAGACAATACCCCGAAAATTTCCAGAGGAAGAGACATATTGAAAAAATTTGGGAAGAGCTTCCCCTGAGGTTCGCTCATTTATCAGTATGCTGAGAACCCGCCAAATTCATAAAAGGTTGACAAAAAATCTTGCACTGTTGATAAACTCGATAGAGTTCCAGAAAGAGGTACCTTCAGCTAAGTATCCTGGTACAAGCCGAGATCATTTATATGAGGCATCTTACCTACACCGACATCAAACGGATGCCGGTTTGACCTGCGACATGTGCAATGACAATCTCGTCCCCTGCCCAAAGACTTGTGCCGATCTTGAGTGCGGACAAGATATGATCATTCGTCGTGACCGGTTAAATCTTCAAGAAGTGCTGGGCCCGGAAGGCATTCCGGATCATGTCCCAATAATTCACTTTGGCCGTTTCGGATCGGCAAACATGGTGATGAAGTCTGGCGTCGATCGCGATCGGATAGCAAAAGTTGACGAATTGATCGCATTCGAGATGGAAAGTGCAGGGGTCTGGGACCAATATCCTACTCTCGTTATCAAAGCTGCCTGTGATTCCGCGGATAGCCACAAGAGCAAGAACTGGCAAGATTATGCTGCTGTTGCAGCTGCGGCTTGCCTGAAGGCATTCTTGAAAGAATGAGTCGTATCTGAGCAGGTATCAGACCGAGGTTAGCAGCTTTAACACTCCACCACCACTTGAAGCTGACAGTAGCTCCTTTTCTCAAGATCCGTCGCATGGCCATTCTCGCGATCGAAATCGCTCAAAATTAGTGGGTGCAGGGTCGGAGGAAAGTGATGCTACTCGGAAAACACTGAAACTCTCTGGTACGCCGTGGGATATGCATCTAGAGATTGGCAAGGATATTTTCCAATGAAACTCTGTACTGACTGGTTTTCGGCACCCATCAGAACTTTCTGAAGCAGAAAAGCTCTGCCTCCAAGGATTTTCGTCTGACTACGAGACCATTCGCCAGAAAATCGCTGTTCATCACGAAGGTACCTGTGAATGGGTCCTCTCCCACAAAGATTTCAAACACTGGAAGGAGCACAGGGCCGCCACTGGTCCTTTATGGATAAGTGGAAATGCAGGAATGGGGAAATCGGTTCTCTCCAAGTCTCTCCTACAGTCATTCGAGAATGAGCATAGTGAGAATAAAGTGGTTTACTACTTTTGTGATGCTCAGGATGAAAAGCACAGAATCTCTGATTCGAGCTGTGATTCACCAGTACAACCAGATCTTTCCGTTCCTGCTGCGGAAACATGTCCTACCCATCTACGAGGCTCATGGAAAGACAATTTACACGTCCTTCGGCATTTTGTGGACCATTCTCGCATCTGTCTGGGCTGAGCCTGGGCTAGGCCAGTTTTATTGTGTGCTGGATGCGTTGGAAGAGTGCGAGGAGAAGTCAAGGGATGAGCTGCTTAGGCAGATAGGGTCCACTTTCTCCATTGTCCAACAGGGTCAGAACGAACTCATCACCGCCAATGGGGTCAGATTGATTATAACAAGCCGCCCTTATGAAAGCATCCGAGCCAGACTGTTCCCATTCGCCATCATAAGGCTGCGAGCGGAAAGCGAAGAGCTTCACATTAATCGTGACATCACTCGATATATGGAGGATGAGGTACCAAAGCTGGCCGCTTTGAGACGTTACGATAAATCATTGCAAGAGTGTGTTCGCTCAGCTTTGATTACAGGGGGGGACGGCATGTTTCTTTGGGTCTCCTTGATGATCGCTATTCTGGAGAGAACTCCGGCAAAAGTGGTTCGTAATCGTATCAAGAGCATACCACGGGGCATCGAGAGTGTCTACGACCGCATTCTGGAAGAGATCCCTCATGAGTCGCGAGAGACAGCTTTCAACCTGCTCATGTGGGTTGCTGTTGCTCGCCGACCACTCCATCTTGACGAACTCGAAGTTGCTTGCACGGGAACTTGGGGTTCTGATCCGTTCATTCAATCTCATCCCACAGAGCCCTATTCACGAGATGATATTTTGGGCGACATTCAATTGTGTGGACCGATCTTGAAGGTACAATCCGACGACTCCGTCCATCTTGTTCACCAGACAGCCAAGGAGTACCTTATCCAATTGTCATCATCGCCCACTCACGTTCCCCACATTTTTCTGGAAGAAAAGGATGCTCATGCTAAAATTGCATTGGTCTGCCTTGCCTACCTTGCATCGGACCCAAACGACGAGCTAAAAGCCTTCATTGACAAAGTCAATCCTTGGTATAGTTGGGCGTGGCACACAGGCGATCCCTGGAAACGGCTCCATAGTGCCCTGCCTCTCATGAGATACGCGGCTTCCTTCTGGCAAGATCATGTACGTCAGTGCTCGTTCGAAAACAGGCAAATATTGCAAGCCCTGCACATTGCACTAGCGGCTGAATCGTATGCTCATAAGTGGCCAATTTTGCAAAGAAAGGGTTCTTTTCAGCGCCCCTGCCGGCCTTTTGCGGGTTATACGCCCCTTCACATCCTTGTACACAATGATCTTGAGGCCGTGGCGCTCCGGCACATGAAATCAGAAAACTTCTTCGTCAATGCAGGATCTACGGGCAGAATCAGTGTTCTACAGCTTGGCGCGGAGCGTGGCTACTATGATATCATCGTCAAATTACTCTCAAACAATACAGATATCAAGCTGATCCAGCAGGCAGGCTTCGACACGGGTGGGGTTGGCTTCACAGGGCGCGAACCCAAGGCCACTCGCAAGAGTGCTGCTTTGCACCTAGCTGTTCGCAACAAACACACCGAGGTTGCACGACACCTGCTACATCACGGCGCCAATGTCAATGCGACCGAGATAGAGTTAGAGGTTCATGGGGGCAATGGCAAACGTGGTATCATTATCAAGAATAAAAGAACAGCACTACATATAGCTGTTGATAATAACCCTCAAGCCTTGATCAGACTGCTAATAGAGTGCGGTGCAGATATCGAGGCGATCTGGGAGCACTACGCGCGCTGAAGGGTTCATGGAGTGGGGAAACCTGCTCAAACACAGAGAGGCGAACAGCGCTGTGTGGTGCTATATCGAAGGGTTATCAGGACATTGTGTCGCTACTACTTGAGAAAGGCGCGAAGGTGACGCAAAATGAACAAGGCTTGCTTGGTGGGTTCTATGAAAATAAAACAACGGGCGATCTGTCCATACGAAGGCATTTTCGAATGCTGCCAAGATGGGCGACAAAGAACCACCTGAGTCACGATGGTAAGGTCATCATTGGCAGCAGTGACGATGTTGGTGAAACATTCGGTTATGAAACATTCGGTTATCTCGTGAATGAGGCTGCGACGAAACGAGCAGAGAAAAGACAGCGAAATCCATGATGCGATCGCCGTTACCAATTGCTACGAGATTCACAAGCGCGACAAATCCAATGTATTGTTTATCAAGCTAAGGAATGGCTGATCAGCTTATGGCAGAAACTCCTTACAAGCTGTCTAGTGAGGAAAATGACGTATGACCATGGCATCCTGGAGAGCACCGAGTTCTCGTATTCCTCTACATCCATTGTGGAAACAGCTTGAGATGTTCACAATCTACGAAACTAGTTCATCACCACCGGACGCTATCAATTCCCGGATTGTGGCTAAGCAAATAATCCTTAGCCTTGCAAGCCGCATGGCCATTCGACGCTCCGAACTATCTTGCATAGTTCTTGCAGAAGTCCATACTGACCAAACTCTACCTCTCTTGGTATAGTTGATCTCGAAATTATTGTCCGCTTGATGAGCACAATGTAGCTTTCTCTCACCGAGAGTCTGCACAAGAATGTATCACCTTGTACCTATCAACAATAGCCCACCTGTTGATCGCAACATGACTAAGCAGAGGACGTTTAATAAGGACAGTAAGAATGCCTGGGTTGAATTACTCTGTGAGACAAATAGGGCACGAGCCTCTATCCCGGCAGTAGGCGGCTAGCGAGAGAACAATCCAATATCATCGAAACACCTTCACAATCAGGCGGAATTTTGGTCGAAATAGGACTTCCCACCAAATCCGGTATAGCGTCGTCCAGACCGGGGTTGTTCGGAGCCCTCAGGCTTTACTATGTTGTCCTTGACACCGGCGACCGTACTCTGACGAGCTCCTACGTCCGAATCGAATCCTGGCCCTTAGCGTTGAAGTTCTCCGTGCGGGAAGATTAGACTCCGGTGGTACAAAATGTCGCCCTGTTAATGTTGGTATATCTTCTACAGGTAACATGTGAGTCCCTCACAGCGCAGCAGTAATGAGAATAAGCACACGCATTGTACTCACATCGACAAAATGCCACCTCAGACCTACGAGAGCCAGCGCGCCTGGAAAGAAGTCCAACAATTCCTTCCGCAACGTCTCCACTTCACTGACAAACACCAGCCAGTTGAAGAATGGTGGGAGAATCGAGGGCATACAATCCACCTCGATCGATGGAGGAACCCAGCAGCTAAGGTGAGGCTGATTATGCATCATGGTGTCGGTACAAATGGAAGACAAATGTCCATGATCCTTGGTGTCCCCTTACATCAAGCCGGGTTCGAGCTCGTTGCCATCGATATGCCCGGCTACGGGTGCACACAGGTCGCGAAGGGCGTCACATACTCATACGACGACTGGGTCAATATCGCCAGCGACTTCATCAACTTCGAACTTGAGCATGACACGCGACCCATCGTGCTCTACGGCCTCTCTGCAGGCGGCATGCTGACCTACCACGCTGCGGCACTGAATAAGAAAGTCAGCGGTATCATCGGTATGACCTTCCTCGACCAACGAATCCAGCAAGTCGCCGACGAAACAGCGCGGAATTTTTTCATGAGTCGGGTTGGCCTCCCGATGACTCGTTTGTGCAACAATCCACTCACCAGGAAGTTTTCTGTCCCCATGTGGCTGGCGAGTAAGATGTCCGCGCTGGTCAATGACCCCCAGGCTCTGGCGATCATGTTGGCGGATCCGACGTCCGCCGGCTCCTGGAAGTCGATGCGGTTTTTGGCGACATACTCGTCGTATAACCCCACGATTGAGCCGGAACATTTCAATTTCTGTCCAGTTCTATTGACGCAACCGGCGGAAGATGCTTGGACGCCACTGCATCTGAGCGAGACGTTCCTACCGAAGATCAAGAAGGTACCTGTCAAGACTGTGATACTGGAGAATGCCGGCCATTATCCTTTGGAGGATCCCGGGTTGCAGCAGTTGATTGACGCAGTCATTCCGTTTTTGAGGGAGTTGTCACAAAACTAGACGGTTCGTTAGAGAATTAATAACCATATATTCCTCTTCATCTCGTAATCGTTCTGCATACCACGAATGCTCAGAGTAGACCACCTTCGCGAGAATCGAAGTCTAGAGGCGAGTCGATTCGCGGTTAAGGTCAGCCATTCAAGAGGCATTAGATCTCACTAGGTCAAATAGAGCTCGAAGATTGGGCAGCGCAAAGCCTCCCAAGATGTAAGAGGTCTGCTGCTTTCGACCTCCCCGGGAACACTTACCGGTGGAGAAGTAAGAAAGGCTGGGCTTTGTCAATATAATGTTGGTCCTGAGCTCCAAGAACGGCCACAGGGCTACCGAAGGAATTTCATAACGTGGTGACGCGATGGCGAGGAGTTAGAAAGTCACATATTCATGGTTCCGGCGCAGCCTACCATCAGTGTGGAAAGGGGATACCCGTTATTCATTCTGCTTGGGTTATCAATCGTTTTGAGCATTAGAGCCCTGGCGTGGCCAGGACATCCAGGTAGCACGAAAGGTGCTTGAGAGGTGGAATTGGGTGTGAAGCTGTTGTCGGTGGTGAAGTTGAAATTGGGGACGCGTTAACAACTTGGGCACTTGAGATAAGCCGGCTGGGATCGCTGGGCGTTCGAGCCAGTGGTCCTAGCCTCCTAGATACCTACGAGTAGGTAGCTTAGTTAGGTGCTTAGCCCAGGTAGGTAGAAATTGATCCTCAGTAATGACTCAGCTCCGGAGGGTGGTGACTTATCAGAAGCTTGTGGGCGCTCGCCACGGTGATGGTGCCTGGAACTTAGGACCGAGGGACGTGCCTTACCCCAAATACCAACTATAAGGTACTCGTACCGGGGCGCATCGCCTAAACTCCGGCCTTGGGCTTTCGGCCATGACAATGTCGCCAAGCAGTAGCATCCGCGACCTTGGCCTGGAGGACTACGAATGTCAGAGATCAACATCGCTTGTCTCACACGGTCAAGATGATATGAAGACTCAATAGTCATTGCACAGTGATAAGCCATCATGGCATCCACGGTGCCATCGCAGAAGCCCCTCCTTGGATCCGCTCCCATAGCCTGCTCGGCATGTCGGCGGCTGAAGGTGTGACAAAAGCACAGAAGACCGTCGAGAGAGCTAATGGCCATTTTATAGATGAGGTGCGTGGGAGCCGAGAACCCGCCATGCAAAAGGTGTTCCGGAGCCAACAGGAAATGTGTAGTGAGTCCATCGAGAAGAGGCCTAACGCAGGCCAATTCATTGCGCAAGAGATTACCTCCTCTACCAACCTCAGTCGCCGATCTTCCGGATATTCAGACCGCAACATCTTTTCAAGGGAGCATTTCTATCAAATCTCCGCGGTTAGCTCTATCAGAAATGACGGGTCTTCCAAGTCACCGGAGTCCTACGCACCGATCGGATACACATGAATCTCCTAATAGTATTTCACGAACCGAAAATACTTCCTTTCCGAGCCTTCCATCGGTGTATTCTTTATCTCCTCTGGATGTACTAGGCTCTGTGACACTACAGGAATCGCCTTCTGACTCCCGGCATCAATATCAGTGGGAGCCAAGGGACCGTATGATTAGTGAATCTAGGTCTGCCGAAATCTCAGAGAACGTTTTGGCTGAGTACATTGAGTTGTAAGTCACTGTTGCCCGCGTTGCCGCTCGCAGGCGATCCTGACTTTCTCGCTCGATCCTAGTTTCCGGGAAAAGATCTTGTACTGTGTACCTGTTATCGACGATGAAGACCTCAGAGATGAGCGGTATGTTATTGCTCATAAGCGACCTTTAGCTTATTGTGCAAGTTTTGTTGCTTCCCAGTTCATTCCTGGAAGTGCAAATGTACGACAACAGCTTCTCGCCCATACCTTGAATTTTATTGAAACTACTAGAGGCCCTTTGACGCAGGATGAAGACATACTCTGGACTCAACTACAGGCTCTAGCCGTTCTCTACGCATATCGCTCAGCTGGAGACCTCTTTCCACTCTCTGGAGCGCCTCGACCCCACGGCTTCCTTGACCACTGGACGCTAAAATCTTCAATTGAGACTTTCGCATTAAAAGCGGGACTACACCGCTCGATCGATAGACTTAAGGTTCTACTAAGAAAAGATTCGTCAGATATATCAAAATCATTGACCTTGGCTATGTACGTGTACTGGTTATGGCTTGTGACTATGTCCCATCACTTCTCCCTGATGACTCGGACGCCTCCGACGTTGCGAGAAGACAGTACCATTACTCTAGCGGTCGGCCTGTTAAGGGATATACCACGACCATCGAGGATGACTCGCATTCTCGCCGAAGTGGACCTGTATACACTCTGGCAACAAGCTGGGCGAAGCGCACCAGGTCTAGCCGAGTGGTGGTGTACACCTTCAGACTCAATGAGCGTCGAGGCAATTGTTGCCATTCTGGACGACTTTGAAGGGGCTCTGGATGTATGGAGCAAAAGATGGGGTCTCCGTGGCGATTCCAACGTAACTATATCAAATGTCGACACATCGAAGAATGGAGCTGTAAATTTCCACTTCCAAAGCACTCGCTTCTGCATCAGCTCATTTGGCACGAGATACATTCTGGAGAAGACTCGATGTGCGTACGACGAGGAATTTACTTCTCGTTCCACTCTCAGCCAGTTGGCCCGAGAGTCTGTTCTGAAGTCCGTTCAGGCGGCGCATGCTTGTTCACGGTGTCTCGTGGATATTTCGCCACTACGGCGGGAAACTTTCCGGTACATGGGGGATCTTGGGTACGCTTTCGTTGCTTTCTGCTGCCTGTACCTCATCCAGGCGTACGAATTGTTCGGAGCAACCTTACCGATGCCGGACAGCTACATGACTTCTGTAGAAGAAGTCGCCAACCTTATGACAGAAATGGCTGTCGCCAACAACACCACTCCGCAACTATACGGTAACTCAATATTACGACAGCTGAAACGCGCTCTTGAGGGATCTACAGCTGTCTACCGGGATGCTCAGCTGTGGACTGAGACGGATAACGAAGCTATTGGAGAGCCTGCACATCCCCCGATGGAACAGCCTCCACCGACACCTGATGTTGATCTCATTAACGTTCCACCACCTGGGCATTATCTCCGCCATGATGACGCAGGATTCCAATTGCAGGCGAATTCAGCTTTTGCCACGAGCCCGCCACTCTTCTCCATATTCGAACCCAGCTGGGCTCATCTTCTGAGGTAGTATGACAGGCATGGAAATTGTGTTAGCATGATAGCTCTGCTGCATCGATATGAGTGGGTGGTTTCCGTCTTCTGGGTATTTTCGTCCTGGCCAATTGTGTCAAACGTGGTCCGCGAGTCTCATAACGACCCTTGCTTCAATGTAACCAGCTTAACATGCCACTGCTGGACGTTTGCGCACAATTAAGCTTGGGAAGCCGGGCTCTTGCTCGTCGAAAGCCCTACTCGCTCGCTGGCAGGCATCTTGCGCTTCCCTAGTTAGTGCCTATGTTTTGCCAGATACCTGTCGGTATGCGAATCCGGAGTACCTGCTGATTCATCAAAGACTCCTGTGAGGGAATGCAGGATGATGCCAGGTCCCTGACGAGCAACGCACTACGTGAAGTCTACCTTTAATTCTCAATAGAATTGGTCGTTCGCAGTTGAGCATAAATCTTGCAGAATGAGAAATCTTCTAACGGGGACAACCTATCTCGTGTGTTTCATGAGGAAACCAAAAATGGTGCTGATTAGCATTAAAAGGCGAATTTGAGGAAGATGTCTATGTCGGGACTACGGGAAACGCCGGAGTCGGTTTGCTCAGTCGCCATCTTCCCTCCACTCACTCGATCTCATCCCCTGACGAGCCGGTCGCATAGCTTCAATCAAGACTCGGACGCGCTCATTCCATCATGCTTTAGCAGCACCAAGTATCAGATCCGCTGCTTTTTCGGCTATTGCATACACCATTGCCATGGGGTTACCGCTTATGTGAATGGGAATGATACTTGCGTCCACGCACCTCAGCTTGGCGACCCCCTTTACTCTTAGATCAGTGCCGACGACTGTTCCCATAGCAGCCGTGCCGATGGGGTGGTGCTCTGTTCCTACATGGCTGCGAATGTACGATATTTCACGGTCTCGGTCTCCAAGTCCAAACGTATCGGCTAGGTTGAAGCCTGGATTGAGCTGCGCTTTGACAGCTGTTGAATTCGAGACCTTGTTCAGGAATTGCAATGTTGCACGCAATACTGCGACATCTACCGGATGTGATAGAAAGGATGGGTCAATCGTGGGTGGAGCTTCGATATCACTGCTCGTGATGTGTACACTTCCCCGACTCAATGAATACTGAAATGCTGTTATTGCTGTCACATGATTGTTTCCAATGACTGCGGGTCGAATGAATTTGGACTGATCTGCACGCCCTTCCGCAGTATCAATATTTCCTGGAATGAAGAGAATTTGAATCGCCCCAGCGTGAGGATCGCTCAGCCTGTTGATTACTCTCTGCTCTTGAGCCGCTGTGAGAGGTCTTTTCAGCCCTTCGATTTGTCCTACAGCATCGATGGTGGCTTCAAGGTCGTTGGAGGACACCAAGGATGAATAGCTGAGAAAGCCCATACCTGATGGAGGATTCGCAAGAGGCCCACCCCCTGTACGTTGATAATCTTCCATGGCGGGTTGAGCAACAAGTGGGTCTGCAAACGCATCGATAGAAAAGCCTCCTGGTGCTAGTTCAAGCGTCGTGACGAACGCGGTGTGATCTTGCATATCTTTGCCCACGAAATTATTCGGTACAACGCAGGCCACTCCAGCAGCTTCAAGGATTTTAGGATCTCCAATTCCTGAAAGTTCAAGAATTTGGGGCGTCTTGTAAGTGCCTGCGCTGAGGATGACTTCTCGCCTGGCATTGACTGCATGCCTGGCTCCCGAATGCCAGAAGTAAACTCCTTCCACCACCGTGTCGGAGCTGTCTCCTTGGAACTTCACAGACTCGACATTGGCCTTTGTGAGTATTCTGAGGTTGGTGCGGTGCAAGTAAGGTAATAAATATCCGGAAGCTGCATAGCTTCGTGTTCCGTTGCGATCTGTGCGGTTGACGGTGGAAAGAGCCTGGAAAAACCCATCATGTGTTCCGTTGGTGGCATCCTGCCCCTCTGGGTCAAATCCAGCAACTTCTCGACAGGCATCGAGAAATGGATTTTCCATAGGAATTTGGGATCTAGTTGAGCTGGTGTGGATTGGCCCGTTGGTTCCGTGCGCTTCAAGATACGTCTTTTGGTAATCTTCAGCCTCTAAACGTTCATTTCTTCGGAAGTATGGAATCATCTTGGACCACGACCACTCGTCTGAGCCAACATAGCTCGCCCATTCATCGCAGTCAGAACGGAGTGGTCTACTATACTGCATGTAATTAGTGGCACTAGTGCCTCCCAACACTTTCCCGCGTGGCAGAGCGAATTCGAGGTTGTTCACGTGGACCTGTTGACTGTTTAATGGAGATTTACGCCACGAGTCAGTGACTTACTTGTGGAACGCTCTTCAGCATCCAGTCATAGCCAGGGTTGAACTGGGTTTGTGGAAACAGATTTGGAATATTGACCATAGGATCATCCAGCCTGTTCTCGCCAGCTTCGAGCACGCCTACACGAAATTGCCCATCCTCAGACAGGCGTGCGGCAAGTGCGAGACCGGCTGTACCTCCACCGGCAACAAGAAAGTCAAAATGACTAGAGAGGAATTCTGCGAGAGAACAGAATACGGACATTTTCTTTTTGAGCGGAGGCTGATTGAGGGTCGACGATTGAAGCAAAAAACATTTTCACCCCTAACATTCATTTCAACGCTTATAAGGTGCCATCTCCTCTCGAAACCAACTCCCCAATCTAGGATAAGGTCAAAGATCTATGTCTACCCACAGGCGCAGCATTGCCTTAAGATAGATCATAAAAAGCTGACGCAGCTCTGCCAAAATCGATATCGTCAAAATCTGGCGCAAGATGAAGGTCTTCATTAACCCTGGACAGGGACGAAGAAAGAATATTGTTTTACTGGTGATGTAAATATGCCAGAACAGGAGAGTGGACCTTGAGGCTTCGCAGGATTCGCTAGATCATTCTTGCCCCCCCCGTAGCTGAATTAAACCGTCCTCTCCACTGAACGCATGTGAAAGAAGCTGCTCCCAGTTTTCTTCTGCGGCCATTACATATTGCAGCCGTACGTAGTACTCACTATGCTTGCGTCGAGACTCGCTCCATTCACGAAACGGGATCAGTTCTGATCAGCTCACTTCCAAAGTCTTCGAACAAGTACAGACCAGGTGGAATTTGAGCTGCGAGGCTTTCAATACTCATGAAGTCATACCAGTTCACGGAATTGAGGCATTATCGAGAAGCTTAAGCATGCACTTTTCTGCTGCTTCAGTAAGACGATAATCGTCAAATGAACGAAATCGATCTCCTGATTACTAAAGTGCCATCTGGGTCCGTCGCCACCCAGGTCGCATCCATTGAAGCCGGAGCTCATCCCGAAGCTAAACAACCGGTCACCGGACATGCAGATGCACCCTGCCTATTGGAGTCAAGCTCCTTTCCACCGCATGTCGCTTCGCCACGTTTCCTAGATTTTTCCGGCGACCAGATTCACAGACCATATGGCTTCTTCGTTACCAAGGAAATATGAATTTCCGAACAAAGTATATGCAGACATCCTTTGCAAGGGTAGACATTGCCCCATGCTATTTTGCTGCTCCAGACCCCACATCAACAGATTTGGAATTCGAATTCAGATTGGCCCCCTTTCTCCTTCAGAATTCTGGAGATAAAATCTGGGGTTCCAGCCGCAGTCATGCCAACGAAAAGCGAAGAAGCAAGTCGGGCTCCATTCCCATCTGGGGTATTGCTCCCTGAGAACGAAGTCTGGAGACGAGATTTGCGATCTAATAGCTTCGTAGACAGCATTCTGGGATGTTAAAGAGATGCCGTCCGCACTCTCTGACACTTGAGCTATATCGTTGCCCATCGTCTCCCTTCTTATTGCACTTTGAAATAATTACTCTCCGCCTTCTCAACATGCCATCCAAATCCGAGCCCGATAACATTGAGCACGGATCGTCTGTTACTATTGAGGACACTGACCTCAAGAAAAAAAATATCCGAGACTATGACGTTGCGTTGAGTTTCGCTGTGGATAGCAACAGTACTGATTGGACCGAGGCTGAGGAAAGGAAGATATTGTGGAAAATTGACGCTGTGATCTTGACCCTGGTAAGCTTCAGCAATTGCAAAGTCTCCCAGGATGTTGAACAAAGTTATGCAACTTGCGTTCTAATGCAATTGTCTACGTTTCATAGCTTTTTGTGGGCGCCGTTGTCTCATACGCAGATACCCAAGCATACGGATTCGCCGCTCTGTTCGGCCTGGTCAAAGACTTCAAGTTATTTGTGATCAAGATCATTGGAGGGAAAGCTATTGTCGACACAACTAAATACCAGCTTTCTGCGGGCATGAACGCATTAGGTGCAGCGGCTGTGAGAAACTTCTGGACAACCGTACAAGAAAAATGTACTCAGTCTATACAGGGTCAATATCCATTACTACTCCTTGCCCAACACCTCCCAGCCGGTAGATTTTATGGTGTCATCATCACTTACATGGGATTGGCTGCTATTCTGGTTATTGTATGCCAGGATTTCGCTGGCATTGCAACTCTTCGGTACGCCTAAGATATTAAGGTTCACAGGGTTTAATGCTTATATGAAGTCAGATTCTTTACCGGCTTTGCTGTGGTGTCACAGCCGCTGTCTGTCATCATAACCTCCATGTGGTATGTTCCTCTTCTATATAAAGACCCCTGCCGTTGATGAAACTCGCAGGTGGCAGAACAAAGAACAACCCCTGCGCGTCGGAATCTTCATCTCGGGAACCGCAATTGGATCTTTAGCAGGACAAGGGATTGACCTCGGCGCAGTGCATCTCTCCGGTGCATATGCTACGAGTCCCTGGAAATGGATATATGTTATCCTAGGTTCTGTTACCATTGGATTCGGCATCTTCACGGCGCTTGTCTTCCCTGCCAATCCTATGAATGCGTGGTTTCTCACTGCCAGAGAGAAGGAAATTGCTGTGCGACGACTTGCCCAGAACAATACGGGGATCCAAACTCACAAGTTCAAATGGAAGCAAGTCAAGGAAGCTTTCATGGATCCTCAGTTGTACATCTTTGGGGTTTATAGTTTTACATTTGCGTTTGTCAACAACGCCATCGGCTCGTGAGTTTGTCCTAGTGGAACTCCTCCAAGCCTCTGCAGCTGACACTCTTTCTATAGATTCGGAGGGTTTTTAGTCTCGTCCTTCGGCTATTCAAACACGAGAGCCCTTGTTCTTTCAATGCCTGCAAGCGCTGTCGCCATTATTTCGATGGTATCATCTGGAATGTTTGGCACGTTTTTTCCACGCCGACGCATTCTGATTGCTATTCTTTATCTTCTCCCTGCCATGGCAGGAAACATTATCATGTGGAAGAGCGACAGGTCAAGCAAGGGGGCTCTTCTGGCTGGATTATACATCGTAAGCTCTTTCCATTGCCCTCAAACTTGTGGCACTCTAACACTGATGTTCTGCTGTTGATAGTCTACTACTCTCTACGGTGCTCTTGTGCAGGAATTTGCTCTCCTTTCCTCCAATGTAGGAGGGCACACTAAGAAAACAGTCATCAATGCCACAATATTCGCTCTCGCAAATCTCGGTGGCTTTTCTGGACCGTGGGCGTACAAAGGAGACGAAGCCTCGCGAGGTTATCCTACAGGTCAGATTACAACTATGAGCCTTTTCTGTGCGAGTGTGGGATGTTTCGTACTGCTTTGGTGAGTTCAACGCCCCTGTAATTGATAAGGATGGAACCCTGATGCCGGAATGCCCGGTGCTTTGACCCGCAAAAATCACCACACAACTAACATTCTGTCTAACACAGGATTTACTATATACATTGCAACAAGAGGAAAGCTCTGCTCAGGGAACAACACCCTGAATTGACAACAGATCCGAATGTCGCCTTTGCGGACTTGACAGATCAGACGAATCCGGTGTTTCAATACGTTTGTTGAATAGCGTTGAGTCGTCTGGCTGGGCACTTGTGGTAGAAATGGTAAGATACGGTGAAAATGATTACGATGGCTATGCACTGGTGCACGGTGACGCGCAGATGAGTGTTGAACAATGGACGAGAGATGGGGAAAATTGCATAAGAATATCGGATTGACCAATTCCTCTTTCAGAAACGGTTAAGCGTTGGAAAAGCGGAATATGCCAGTCAGTCTGCATAGCCTTGCAACGCCTTGTGGTGAGGTCTAGTTGCGCTACTAGCACACGTCCTCTCACTTATCCACCGAGGATTGAGAGGAACCTGGATTAATGCATGAAGGGCTGTGTATATACTTTCAGTGCTATGTACGCTAATGATAACTTGGATCTCATAAAGTCGTCAATGAGTGTGTTTTGTGCGGTGGATCTCTCTCTTTCCTCTCAACCACGTCTTTCCATTTTGTTTATCTACGTGGTAGGGTGTAGTTCCTATCTCAAAAGCCATTATAACACTGGCATACAGCGACTAGCTCCGAGGGCTGAGTGTTTCGCTACTTTTAACTCTTTTCAGAGGCCTCAAAAACATTCCCACCTATTAAGCTTTTCCAGAGATCCTGGATATCCCAATAAAAGATCCACTACACAGGTTTCAAAAATGGTTCCGAACATCTCAGAGTGCCTAAAACTCCCTCGAAGCTTTTCTCCTTAAGAGACGCTCTCATCTACCTTACCTACCTAAACATATTGGCCAAGCCTCAAACAACAGCATTTACCTCGGCTGCTCGGCCTGGTCTGCGCATCTCCGGCCACCGGGCGTGCGGCAACTTCGCTCTTAGTCTATGCTCCCACACGCGCGCTCCATTGACTTCTCTGCTGACCGTGCGTGCTTACGTGTGCTGAACTCGAAGCATTTCGATTCTTGGTTGACAAGCATCCAAAGAGACAAGCCTCAATGTACTTCCGCTATCCACGCACAAGCGCATTCACGGAACCATTGTTCCCCGGTTTTATGATTGCGGCTTCTTCATGCGTCCGCCTTCGAACCAGGGAGAAGCGTGTGGGATACTTCTTTAGAAGCGCGATGGGAAGACTGCGGTCAGATCGACTGGCATCGGTCGCGAGGAAAAGTGATTCTACTGATATCAAACTGGGAGACATAAAAATACCTCTTTCAAACTCCGTTGCATTAATCAGTGACCACTATCCCTCCTCACCTCTCCTATAACCTCCAGCGACGAAACACATACGACAATTGACCCCTTAAGCCGCGACAGAAGATGGCAGACCTAAAGATACCGCTGGCTCGCCGTTCATCTACGATAGGTACTTTCGTTAGCGCTCAAAATGGCACGGTCACGGTGCCCAATCCTTACGACTGGCTCGAAGACACCACCAGTGCCGAGACTGTTTCCTTCATCGAGGCTCAGAATGCCGCCTTTGCATCGTATCTTGACGATGAAACACTTGGGCCCGCGAAGCAGCGCCTGGCGAGCAGTATGGCGGCTATGGGGAAGTTGACCATCTTTCCAGGTGTGCCGCAGAGTCTCGGAGACGAGAATGGGGAGTATATCATCAGAACGATGGGCCGCGGACGGGAGTTTGGCGTCTCATATCGGGTCGGCAAAGCGGCTCTCCTGGGAAAGTCCACTGCTACTAATGCTCAGACCGATCAAAACGGAATTCAAAGCCCAAAAATCTTCTACGATGAAGCCACATACAGCTCCATTTTGACTGCTTCGTCTCTCAGTCCGAGTGGTAGTTTCTGGGCCTTCACAACCAGCGACTCTGGGTCGGACTGGGGTATTATTCGTGTTAAGGATACTCACAATGGGAAGATCCTACCTGATGAAGTCCGCGGTACCAAATTTGCCAGCAAAAATTGCAGCACCATCCCCTGGCTCAGAGACAGGGGCTTCTTTTACACCTACTACCCTAATGGCAGGCCACATAGAAATCGTGATGTGGTGAAAGCAGTGCCACCTCAGCTCCGTTTCCATATCCTTGGGACAGAGCAGGCGGTGGATGAGGTCGTGTATGAAGATGTAAATCATCCTGGGTATTCGATCAAGGCGAGTATGTCGATGGACGCAAGAACGGTGTTTCTCGAAGTGTACGATCAAGGTAGAGGATGCCAGATCTGGTATGCCAGCATTGATATCGACGGATTAAATAAGAGTGTTGGTGCTGCTCCAAATGAGAATAAAAAGCTCGGTCTGAAATTTCATGGACTCGTGTCGGATCGCTTTGATACTGAGCTGGAGTAAGTATTCCCTATCGAGTCGATACAAGCACCTATTCCTTTTGCCCCTGCTTTTTTCCGCTTCCCTAGCTGACACGAGTGGTAGATACATTGGCTCTTCTCCTGATGATTCAAGCGTGCACTTTTTCTGGACCACAGAGTCGAATGGTAAGGTTGTCGCATACAGCCCTCACGACAAAGACAAGGGTATGCCTCTCCGCGAAATCATAGGCCCTCGAGAGCACGAGACTTTGAAGTTCGCACGCCTCTTATCTGATGGAGACATACTGACCGTGCGCTCTGTCGATGTTCGAGACCAAATCCAGATCTTCTCGTCACGGA
The DNA here is from genome assembly GCF_035927105.1 of Exophiala bonariae. NCBI lineage: Eukaryota > Fungi > Ascomycota > Eurotiomycetes > Chaetothyriales > Herpotrichiellaceae > Exophiala > Exophiala bonariae. The sequence goes on from NW_027042494.1 coordinate 150,290, forward strand.
CAGGTGCGAGTCTCACGACTGTGTCAGGTGATAAACTACCTATGTGGACGATCTTGGACGTGTCCTTTGATCCCTCAACGCACACTCTATTCTTACTTGAGTCAGCGTTCACGCATCCGCCCCAACTGTGGTACACTCGAGTTTCTCCTTCCGTTGCAGCTACTGTAGGCGATAGAGAAGGACGTGTAGCAACCGCTGTCGGTGACTTCAAGCTCTTGTCCCTCTTCCTCGAAGACAAATCATTCAACCAACACTCCTCCGTCAAAGCAGCAACGGCAACGATATCACCGCCACAATCCCTCTCAACGACTCAAATGTTCTACCACTCGACCGACTTAACCACTATCCCCATGTTTCTCACATCTTTGTCACCCAGGACTTCTAATCCCTCACCCACGCCATACTTAGGCCCTGTGTTGCTATACATCTACGGCGCCTTCGGATTAACAGTAATACCCCACTTCCGGTCTGATTTCATCACATTCCTGCGCGTGTTCCGGGGCTCCACGCTTGCGGTTGCAAACATCCGTGGTGGTGGCGAATACGGAACGGAGTGGCACCACGCGGCGCAGAAGCTGAGGCGGCAGCGTCTTTTCGACGATGTTATATGCGCGGCGGAACAGCTCCATCGGAACGCCAACTCCAGGTCAGGAACGGCAGTAAGGAGAAAAGTCATCCTCATGGGCGAAAGCATGGGCGGCCTCAACGCCGCGAGCGTCATGACGCAGCGCCCAGATCTATTCGACGCCGTGCTTCTAAACGCCGGCGTTCTGGACGTGCTGAATCGAAAGCGCATGGCAGGTACAGACCGCGGGGTGCAGGAGATCGGGGACGTCAATGAAGGCGTGGAGAGCGATTTCATCCGCTCATGGACGCCACTTGAACGTATTCTTTCCTTACCAAAAGATGAGGCTAAAGGCGAGGTCGAGAAGATAGTTTACCCTCCAGTCCTCCTGACCGCGGGTGATGAAGACGACTTGGTCAAGCCATCACACAGCCTGAAGATGGCGGCAGCGTTGCAATATCATCAGCATCGGGACCGCGCTGCTGATCGAGGTACACCAGCAGCAACACATGTTAGAATTATCAAGAACCTCGGCCACGGGGGCAACATCTCGGCCAAGCAAAAGGCCGTCGTAAGCGTCGAGCGGTGGCTGTGGGTGAAGAAAACTTTGGGGTTGGAGGTGGATGTAGATTCCAACCGGGATTAATGTGGCTGTAGGACAAGACCGAGATGCTATGGATGTAAATGATTGATTAACCAGGGGTTCTGCATTCAAGAGCCAGAATAGTTTTACCAAAGAATCTCCGTGTTGGTACACTTTACTAACGTCTAAGGATTTGAAAATCATTGGGTGGTCTGTTCATGCATGGATCCATTGTCTCTAAATCCCACAGTGCAGCTTACGGCCTTTGGTCCCCATTCTACTACTCAGCATCACATCTTCTGCGCTCGTGAGGTATACTCGATGCCCCCGTTCCAACCCCGTCAAATATTCATTCTCTTTGGAATATTTGTTCCAGTTTTCGATCCCCTCGAGATAAGAGCAACTCTGAATTACAGCCGCTTGAGATGCAAGGACGATCTGCTCACCCACACAGTAGAGGAATTTGTTACATGGTAGTACGTGAGGTGCCGTGGTATAAGGACCTTTCCTGGCTGCCAGGCGCGACGATCTGAACGCGATATATCTGTTGCAGTCCAAGACCAAAAAGTGGCAATATGAATAATTATCTGCCTGCGTGCTAGATCTTTAGAGATTCGGTATGAGTCTCACCCCGACCGCAGAACACATATGTTATATCCACCCTAGGAGGATTTGGAAGGTTTTCGACATGTATCCAAGATAAAGTCTCGATTCTCTGGCCCAGAGCGATTTGTTCAGCCTGCTGAGACCCACTCTCCTCAATGTCGATGACTCGCTCAACAACCCTGGCTACGCAGATGCTGTCCCAAACAGCTTCCCGTATAGGATGCCGTCGTAAAGTCCCCAGAGCCTGGCGACGGACCACAGGATGCCGACATTTGACTGCGATTAAGTAAAGCATAGGAACAATTCCAATTTCGGGGGTAAAAGTTGGTTTTAATGACCCAGGGTGTCGCTCGTGCGCAGTCGCTATTCCGTCTGCCAAAGAAGCGCATTGCTGAAAATCAGTCAGAAAGCTGTCATACTCCATTTCCTTGCCAGGCCCAAAGCTACTGAGGTGAATCCATGCGACACCATACTTCAGGCGCAGTAACGAAATGAGCCGGCCAGTGTCAGTATCATTTTCGTGGGAGGTATCTCTTGGCACCATGTTTTGAAAACGATTCAACCATACCTCAAGTTGCCTGAGAACGATAGGCCTAGATATGAACAGCGATGCTGACATCTCGCTGGTACCATTAAACTGCTGACCCGTGTTGTGTAGTCTCAAGACTTCGTTGACGAGGATCTGGAGGCAGTCGGCGGCTTGATCAAGGGTTTGAAATACATCATCAGAGGGTGAAGACTGAGACATGATGGTGTCATGGGTATCAGTGGGGATCCAATCAACTAAGAACGTTACGGCCTGAAGGTCGAGACGGCGAATTTGCCGCGTGACTTGGTTGATAACAGTGCTGACACTCGAATGTGTGGCATCATAGTCTGGATCCTCCTTGTCAAGGATACTGTTGTTCATCTTACATGATATGTCCACGCCTCCACGTAGGTGCTTAATTGCTTGGACGTAATTACCTGCCAGATGATCGAAGCAGGTCAAAAGATAACAGACCAAAAGGGTGATAGCCGTTCTCTCCGGGTTGTCACCGGTATCATGGTCTAGGAGAAGTTCGATGGCTCGATTATAATGAACTAAGGGTAAATGGCCCGGTGGGTAGTCGCCGAATGATTGTGGAGGATGCAAGCTGCTGGGAGAACCACGATCCGTGAAATCTCTGTGAAGTAGAGCCAGAGCCAGAGCGGCATGGCGCACTGATGGCACTGTCTGGGAGAAGAACATCATCATATTCCGCCACGATTGAGAGGGTTGATAGTGGTTCAGATTCTCGATTGAAACAAATTCGAAAAAGGTTATTGCGTCTGCCTCCTTTGACCCTATCGATGGTAAGATCATCAACGGGTCAAGATTGTGCCCAGTGAGACCATGGTGGTTTAGACCCCATCGCTCTTGCCTCCATATGTTGATCGTGGTAGGGGGCGGACAATGGCTGTGGTTCTCTGCTACCTGGGGGTTCTCGTTGTGGTCACGACCTTTTTCCATCTCGCTATTGAGGTTGAGCGACACATCTCCATAACCGTCACAAATGCGACCTGTGGTATGGCACTTCAAGCATGAAGGGCGAGAAAGATCACATTTGATTCTCCTTATCCTGGATTGATAACAAGGATTGACGGTCAGTCTTAACAGCCCAGGGTTTCATCATGAAGGGAGCGGGACAATACACCAGATTTGGACTCACTTGCAGGTTTTGCAACCTAATCTTGACTTTGAAGCGAAACTGCGAGGCTTTTTCCTCCAAGCTTGAGTGGCTGGCTCAGTATCCTTGTTATTGATTTGGGACATCACTCTGAGGAGAGTGGCTCAAGAGATTAAATGAGGGGCTAGTCGATCGGCACCGATGTTATATCACAAGCACCTAGGTAGTCAAACGCGTGAACCGACTGGCAGAAGGCAAAGGCTTCGTCCCTCCGGTGAACAAGCTTGCCAGTGCAGAAACCAAGCGTCCAAGTTGCTTGATGCGTTCTCAGGCTTGTGAAGAGGCCAATCTCTACATGTTTTGGAAAGAGTGCTTTGGCAAGAGAGGATGAACAGTACAAAAAAGGATGCCTGCAGTGGCTCAGAGTTCCACTACTAGTGGCATCCCCTTGGGGGCTAGCTGATTAGTGCGAATAGCTATTGGTTAGTTCGTACAGGTGGGGCTCTAAGCCTGCTTTGGCAGGAACTAATCTGCACATGGATGGGATATGCCTGCCCGAAGACGTCACCGACTAGAATAGTAATTTGAGCCTCCTCACATTCGACAGGTACAAATAGTTCCTAGACGTCGTAATTATACTGAGTGCGATGCGCGTAAGTTTATATAAGAGAAAGCATTAAGAATCCTACGAAAACATCATCCCGCGACAACTATGAAACCATACAGCATACTGCCCATCCTCCTCGTAAGCGTGGCTTGTCAAGCAGACAGTGCCAATACTTCGACTACCGCGATCGGCTTTGATGCTGTAAGTCTCAGAGTCCATTGGTATATCTTCTGCAAGGCTTTCCTGATTTTAACTTCCCGTCCAGATTGAACCCTCGGCTAATCTCAACTGGACAACATGTTTCGATGACTTTACATGCTCCCGATTGGAAGTCCCCTTGGATTATTCGAATAAGAGTGTTGGAAACACATCGATCGCCTTCATAAAGCTCGCCGGGAAAAATGCCACAGCCGATTCCCCAAGTATTGTATTCATTCCTGGTAAGATCTTCACGACCTCCATACAGTCCTTCCTGGAGCTGTTATAATTGGACTGACATTTAATCAGGTGGTCCAGGAGGCTCTGGTATCCAGCTTCTCCTGGAGTCCCGGGATCTTGTAGGTACCATCCTTGGAGAACAGTACAATTTTGTTTCGTTCGACCCAAGAGGTATAAACAATAGCGGTCCAATCCTTGATTGTTTCTCGGGCAACGCAGAAGCAAGACTTGCCTTCAACCAGCTGCACAGCACAGGGATTACCAACGTATCGTCAACATCACTCGAGGAGCAGTATTATTCGAGCTCTATTTACGGTGATTGGTGCAACAATGCAGTGAAGAATGAAACACCCTATGGATATTATGTGACTACACCGGCAGTCGCCCGTGATCTGCTCACTTTCGTTGAAGCGGAAGCCGAAGCGACCAGCCAGGCACTATCAGATGCAAAATTGTGGAGTTACGGCGTCAGTTATGGCACGGTGATTGGCACAACTTTCGCCTCTATGTTTCCTGAGCGAGTTGGAAGAATGATACTGGATGGTGTTTTGGATGCTGAGCAATACTATGACAACAACTGGAGGGATAACGTCAATCAAATGGACGCGACCATACAAAGTTTCGCGAGCTTCTGCCACGCCGCGGGCCCTACAAACTGTTCTTTCTGGGGACCAACAGCAGATAATATCACGACCAGGATTGACAGCATTATCGACCGGCTTCAAACTCATCCGGTTGCCTTGAGCGGACTTCAAAATCCAGGTTTGCCAAACGTGGTCACCTATTCAGACTTGAAGGCCCTTTTCGTCAACACTATTTACAATCCATTACAATCATTCCCATTGACAGCGGAAATCCTCCACGAAGTCGAGCATGGAAATGTGTCTGCTCTTGTCGGAGCTTTTGACGGCTTGGCTATCACGGACGATGCCCGCCTTATTGTTCAATGCACCGACTCTTCACAAAGGAACAAGCTCAGAACCATTGAGGACTTCAGGAGCTATGTTCAATATACGACTTCTCAGAGCCATTATATCGGTGATATCTATCCAATATTTCTGGAAACTATCTTGTGTCGATCATTCCGAACCAACTTGCCTGAGAGCATGGTAATTCAAGGTCAGTAACCCCAGTTGCTCTATTCATTCAGTCGCTACTCATCCTCTAGGAGCTTTAACTTCACCCAAGATTCACTATATGTGCATTTGGACAAAGAAGCTAACTGCCCCCGTTTCTTTGCAGAGCCCATAACCGGCACAGGCAAAAACATGTCCTTCCCAATCCTGTTCACGAGCAACACTATCGACCCAATAACTCCATTAAAGTCGTATGTATCCACCAATCTATTACGCAAAATGGCACCTACCATGTCGCTAACATATGTGATCTTTTTGTAGGGCGCGCAAGATGCATTCACAATTTCCTGGGTCGAAACTTCTTTTGCAAGAAGGCGTTGGTGTAAGTTTTTGCTGAATCTCAAACCAATCAACATTTCGCAAGGAATCAAAGCTGACCAGTGATCAATTTCGCTTAACCGCAGCACACAGTTATCAACCAGCAAGGGTCAATCTGCTACTTTGGATATATTCAGGCATACCTTCAGGGAATAGTTCCGCCAGCCAACACTACATGCCCGCAACAGTATATACCTTTCATAGATTCTCCTTTATAAGTATTACCAATGAGCCGGGGATGGCGCAGGCGAGTCCTGGGAAAGACTGATATAATATATCCCGACCACAGAATCCGTTCCGAGCATCTGTGCGCTGCATTTCGGGGTGCCTAGGTAAGCTGGCCGGCACCATGACGGAAGTTTTCCGCCGGATGTTCTCAGACATTCAGGCTCGCCACTAGAATTTCTCGGGAGTTCGTTCTAGCTGGATTCAAGAAAGTAATCCTAATCTATCTAAGCTCTACATGTCCAAGCAAATGATCCATTTCCGCCGCCGTCGGAATCTCCGCGATTAGCAAGTACAGGATATCTGATTTCATCATGTCTTTGGCGGCCCCAATCAACCCGGAGCTTGAACCATTTCGACTTTCAACCATACTTTTCACCCCTGATACGACGCGACCTTCAGAGGAGGGCGCAGACTGCCTCCCAGTAAGTTGTACTAGCCGCATTTTGACATCATCGGAGTTGCGAAACTTTCCTCCTGTCAGTAATGCAAGAGGATGGCCCGAGTTGACAGGATGGTTCGGATCCGAGAACCTGCTTGCGAACTTTGCTGGGTCTGTTGCTCCAGGAACAGCCAGAGTTGACTCTTGCCCATACTTTCCCGCAAATGTTGCCTGTGCACGCCGATCTTTGTATTCTGACACAAACTTGCGAGTATCCTTCCACGACGAGGAATTTCGTTCCTGTGAAGATTTAAGTCCAGTCGTATTGCCATCCGTTTCTTGTGATGATACTGGATCATGGCGCGTGGTCTTTTCCACATAGATCAGCTGGGCCGCTTGTGGAATCTCTAGCTGACCGTGCGACACTCCATCAGACTGGCGGAAGTTCTCCTTGGGTGAGGTTTGCGGACAAGTAGACAGCGCAGGCCACACTCCTGGAATAATGTGTTTGGCACTGACGGGCCCGTGATTAGAGTCCAAATCCAGGAAGATATTTTCCTGTCTATCAGGCTTAAAAGTCATGATCATACAGTGCAAGTTCTTGGGATGGAAAAATTCCTGGTTGACCTTGTCGAGGTAGTTGTTTGTTCGAATTCGACTTTGCACCTCAATGGCAGCATTTGAAGCTGCCGTTACTGCCAACGAAACAGCTATAGCGATTGCTGATGGTGCAAAGCCAGCACCGATAGCCGCCAAATTGATAACTTGGAAGACAGGTGACGCTTGTGAGGACTTGTGGAACTCTTCCAAAAAGTCGAGAAAGCTCTGCTCATTGATGCATTTGTAATGCCAGAGGTCAGGTGCATATGCCCGGGCGAAACCTCGACTTTTGGTATTTGGGCGACGTTGAGGTATAATCACTGGTCGTGGAAGAGGCTTGATTTCAGTAGGACGATCTGTATACTCTGGCGGAGGCTCTCGTTCGATCGGCTGCGTACCAGGACGCACACTGCACCCTTGGTCATTTGGAATCTCGTTGTCGATGCTTTCTAGCTCTTTGTGATGGACAACCTTTTTCGACTGCCTCTGGGCATGGATTTCTGTGGCCAGCCCGATCAGACCACTTACACCTCTTGTCACTCGAGACAGTGGTCCGGTACTTCTCTCCCCTATCGAAACCATGGCCAACCGTTGGTTTTATGGAAAGTGGATGTACATGAGTAGATTTTGAATTGTTTTCCAGGACGCACGTTATATCAAGCCAAAAGTTATCATTTAAACTACGCACTCGTATCAGCACCTCTCAATCGCAGTCTGAAATGGCTGGAGCCTGCTCTTCAAGCTCTAGGAGCAAATTGTAGGAGCCCATGCGTCGTCCTGAGGATCTTTAACTTCGAGGACAAAGTTGTTTTAACCATACAGAGAGTCAACGGATGGCTACTGAGGTAAGCTGAACCAATACCACCACGCCGTCGAATGTAATGGAGACTCTAGTTGCGAAAATTGCCAGAAGCGGTATGCAAGTCACACGCTACTTAAGTGCCTCGTTAGTGCTTATCTGAAATTAAAACACCCTAAAGAAGCTTGAGTCCAGTATTACTACGAGGCTAAAAGTTCCCTAACTTGTCAGGTCTGTGGTGGATAATCGTTCCCCCGCTATTTAAAGCCTGAGAGTGTCACTATTGTGGTAATGGATTGTGGAGTCATGCTCAATGAAACCTATTCAGATATCGCATCTCGGAATAATTTCCCTACTTGGCTTAGGGGGGAGGGTAGCTTTTACTGACGCGCAAGACGGTACATCTCCTGCAAACGTAAGTACATTTGTAAACCTCGTAGCTTTGTTTTTGAGGAAACCGATGACCCCGTTATCCAATTGACATCAAATCCTTGGATTGTCCTCAGAGACTATGTTACAGGCGAGAGAGATAAAGTAGCCATGTCATAGAGTCACGTCAACTTGACAGGACTCGCACACCCCCAATCTGACCGTGGGCATAAAGGAGCTTTATGGCATATCTGAAATAGCTGCATCCATCAAGGCTTGATTGTGCTTGATCTATGCCAATGGTTATGATGAGAAGAATGTACCGAAGTAGGGATATGAGTCAGGTTGGTTCTTCAAGGCCGCCTTGAATTTGCTTTGGGCTACCTTTCTGCCAATCATAGCCAGGGGAAAAGAGAGGGCTCAAAGTAGTCTTAAGGAATAACACTTCTTGCGGCGATCGCTCGAGCACAAGCCTTCGTCCTTCGAAGTATCATAGTCGTCAAGTGCTACTGCTTGCTACTCATGGTGGGCCTCTTAAAAATCAGCCTAGCTAATGCTTATGAATTTCTACAGTTCCGTAGCTATCGACATCTGTGTCCCCCGAAATATACTCGTCTCGCTTTCGTGATCGCCTACTCAATCCTACAGGACAATCTCTGGATGAGACTACCGAATTCGAAGCCGAGCAGCAATAATTTTGGCCTGCAGCCTGGCCAAAGCAGGAATGTCCTTGCTGCAAAGCAAGCTCAGTCTAACTTCGAATCGATCCTGTACTAGACCAAAGTCTCGACAGCAGCGAAGGTGTGGCTGATTATTCTGGAGGATGATCAACACGTTCGTGGTCAAGGTTTGGTCTCTGGCCTAACAGTTCGCGCATGAGCATCGAACTGAGGATTGACCGTTTATACAGGGGCGGGATTATGACAAGTCCCTTGAAGAGGGCCGATCTATTTGACAATAATTCAGCTTTTGGTGTCCCTCCTAGACCGTATCATAAACGAGTCCAATCTGGTGGCCGAAAGAGGATAATTGCACATCCTTGTGTCAACAATTTGTCATGTAGCAAATATTTGACTATACGCTCTTGGAACATCGGAAAACATAACTCAACATGTGAAAAAAGACTTCACTAGCTGTGATAGTAATATCCCTGTATTCCAAAATTGCGCAGAACTTCTCAAAGTATCTACCATTTTGGATATAAAAGGCAAAGTCGATTGCAAGTTGTTCTAAACCAGCCAATTGATTCATTCAACCGCTGAAAAGTACCACATAAAGACTCATGGTTCTCACATACGAGGCAAATCCACATGTCCGACATAGCGGCTGATGTGCCGATTGCACCGTGAGTGCTTGAGTCCACCAAGGATTATTCACATAGGAAGTATCTTGGTATGATGTATGAAGGTCCCGGCAAGGCTTGGTCCCAAGTGCTGAATCTTCCGATGACTGGTCAGTAGGCGAAAAGGGCGGAGAAGGAACATCGTCATACCAAGACCTGGTGTCGTCTAACGCTTGGCTGCTCCACTGCCCATATTTCAACCCACTGAAAAAACTGGCACTGTTATTCAACCAGTTCCTCGGCACTTCATAAGCATTACGGCTTACGTCGCACAGAGGGGGACAGCAAGCATGCATTCCGTCGTGGTAATGTGGGTGTATTTCTCAAGCATGAGTATGCTGCTTGCCATGTGTGCTCATCATAAAATTGAACACTATCCAAGAGGATATCGAAAATTGGAAACACCGAGTGCCAAAATTTTATGACTGGAGAGATATACCACGGAGAGCGTGCTTCCAATATCTGACAAAACCTTACGGCAAATGCTGTCGAGGTACCAATTCTTCGTTGACCAAACGCCCAAGAGGCAAGCCAAGGCGATCAGTGTCTGGGCTCAGCGAAATCCAAGGGAAAATTTCGATCTCGATGATGCAAGTCCCATTTGCCTGAAAGTAAGAAGAAGAGATACAATCTCAATATGATCACACGATTGAACGAAACTCCTGCCGTCTTCGCATCTATTATGGACACCTTTTCCTATCCTCTCGCTTGAACTTTGCTCTATATTTTGATTATATCTTCGAATCTTGTCACGAGCTGTTTGATTACCCGAGGCACACCGCAGCTACTTATTATCCATAGTCACCATGGATAGAATTCGGAAGGTTGTGAACGTTGTGGCACCACCACCAGCGAAGGGTGCCGATGGGCGTGATCAATGGCCATCGCGTACTGCTTTTATCCTGGCCTCCTTAAGTGGTGTTATTGGCATGGGAAACTTCCTACGATATCCATCCACGGTCTTCAACAATCACGGATTACAATGGTTTATCCCGTATCTTATGGCTCTTTGCTTGCTAGCAATTCCTGCCTTGGCCCTTGAACTCGCTGCTGGCAACGCCTATCGGGGCGGTACCGTGACAGCTTTCAACAAGATCAGTAGACGAATGAGAGGTATTGGTTTCGCCTTGAACTATGTCGGCCTTGTTGTTAGCATTTATTTCATCCCTATTATTGCTTGGGGGATGGTCTTCTTCCAGAAGTCGTTCACCAGTCCACTCCCCTGGGCTGGCGATACCGCAAACTATTTTATGTACGAGGTTGTTCAAGCCATTGATCCCGACACTTCTGGCACCTGGATCGACTATCCTGGCACTGCTCTTGACGGCCGCTTGGTTGGATGGAACGCCTTTCTCTTCTTTCTTGTGTGGCTCTGCATGTTCCGTGGTACTGGCTGGACGGGTCGAGTGGTCTACTTCACCATGGGCATGCCTCTCATCGTCATCATCATTCTCATCGGACGAGGTGCATCGCTACCAAATGCTGGCCGTGGAATCCGCATGTATTTTGCAACATGGAGAAGCGAGGTCCTTTCTGGGACCCGTATCTGGCAGGACGCGGTTGGGCAAGTCTTCTACTCGACTGGTGTCGGTTTCGGATTTTACACGGCTTATGCCTCCTATAACCACCAATTTGCAAACGCCGCTCAAGATGCCGTCCTTCTTGCATGTACCAACGCCTTCTTAGAAGCTACCCTCGCCTTTGCAGCATTTGGCATCGTTGGCTTCATGGGCTTGCAACCTGACCCAGACAATCCGATGGGGAGCTACAGTTTAGGCTTTATGACCTATCCTGAGGCTTTTGTCCAAATGCCCGGTTCCAACTTTTGGTCTGCTCTTTTCTTCCTGACGCTTGCTGTCGTCGGTGTTAGTTCTACCTTTGTCATGCTTGATGCCGTCATGACGTTGATAATGGACTCTGCATTCGCCAGGCGCTGGCGTTGGTCACGCCCTTGGGTCGCGACTGTTCTTGTCACCCTAGTTTTCCTTGTATCCCTGCCGAACTGCACACATTTCGGTTATTACTACCTGGATGGGATCGACCGTTGGATCAACAATGTGGGTCTGGTCTTCGTCGTATGGGCTGAATGCACCTGTGCCACTACCGTTTACCGCTTCGAGGATGTAGTCGACCAGGTCGGCTTGCGTTCCTTCGCAATATACAATGCGAGCTTTCTAGGTGCCGAGCTGCTAAGCCTTATCATTGGACATACGGTCAGCGTGCCGGTGGGTGCGGCTGTCGGCTTTGGTGTTTTTGCAATTGGGGCGGTACTTGCCGTCGTGGTTGCAAAGACCCCCACTGTACGCCCATCTGCTCGGCTTTTCAAGAAAGGTAGGTTGACATCCATCATCTACTATCTCGCTTTCTACTCGGTAAGTTTCCACGGTGACAATTCTGCTATGCATGAACTGAGAATAATTACTAGGGTAATCAATTGCGCCATGATCTCAATACTGTCATCGGTAGTGGCTCGAACTGGTCATTGCCCTTCCTCTGGGCTCCCCTGCTGCGATATGTCTCCGGTCCAATCCTCGCCGTCATCCTCAGTCTTGCATATCCCAGTTTCGAACAACTCAATAACGATCCTCTGCATGTCATGGGCTTCATAATCGGTCATTTCCTCTTGCTCTGGTGTGTTGCGGGATTTATAATGCCTCACTGGCTAGATATTTTCATAATAGAGGAGCGCCGTGACGATTGGAAGCAGCCCACAGCACCATGTATCCTTCGAGACACTACTGAGGGTGAAATAGCTCATAGTCTAGAAACTGGTTCGGCCTCCGACTCATTGGCAGATAAGACGCAGACTCCGATGGGGAAAACAATCAGACGGGATGATGTTGACGCGATGGGCGAAAGTATTCAGCGCGACAGCAACAGCTCACTGACAGTAGATGGGCAAGGAGAAAAGATTGGAAAGCAAATCTAATGAAACATGACGCGAAGTGAACAACGACTCTCGGTAGTGCTGATATTTGTACAGTGTATCGAATTGCCGATGCATGGTGGTTGTACTCAGATTTTTTTCGACGTGACAAGCACTGTCAAGATTGCCCGTCCAACCTCTGTTTTGCCTCTTGCAGAAGTTGTTTTGCATATTGGGTGACATCACAATAAAAACAAGTCTTAAAGGGTTTCATTAATGCCGTGGGGTTTACCATATAATGAGCGCCTGATAGTGACTCGATTGTTTTGCTTTATCTAGCTATCGCTGGGTCAAACTTGAATACACAGAGACAGGTAGGACCCTATCATCATTCTCAAAAGATAATGTTCGCATTTGCAACATTCCTGCACTCCCAGATATGATATACTGAAATTCCACCTTTTGAAATGCATAATTCAAACTGCGTGGACTTCACCGAGAGCCCATTCTGCAATGCCGCGAGCGTGTATTGTCGTTGTCTCAAAAGTTGGGACTTTCTGGTTTTCTTGGTCGAAAACAAGTCGCAGCTCCGTGCATCCCAAAATGACACAATCAATTTGATGATCTTGCAAGAGTTGCATATATGCTGCATGCCACTTTGCTTTGATGTCATCGGGAATCCTGTCCTTGCTCATTTCGTCGAATATCATACGGTCGGCGTCAGACCTGAAGTGCTGGTCTGGAACGTAAATCTCCAGTCCAAACCTTCGCAGCCGGTCAATATAAAACTCTTCCTCCATCACAGCTTGTGTTGCGAGCAGTCCAACCTTCTTGAAGCCACGATCGACAATCAATTGTGCTGTAAAATCCACGATATGTAGGACTGGTAATCTTGTTGATGCTTGTAAATCCTCAGCCGCTTTATGAGCGACATTGGCGCATAAGACCAGTGCTTGTGCTCTAGCTGCCTTCAAATCATGGCCACACCGGCAAAGCAGTTTACTCATGCCATTGTAATCTTTCGCATTCACTCTAGCTGCAAGATCTGAGTAGTCGATAGATCTGATCAGGAGATCAGCAGAATGTATGCCTCCAAGTCTTGAAGCTACATGCTGGTTGATCTCTCGGTAGTAGAGTGCAGTTGTCCTCCATGAAAAGCCGCCAATGAGACCCACTGTCTTCATCCTGCTTGGTACAGAAAGCTTGACCATAAATGAAGAATAGCGGTACAAGAGTCGGTTACCATGCGACTATGAGCATATCATGATTTGGTTGAATCTGATGGCGTCGATTAGCTCAAATATTGATTGGGGTATGTCGAAGATTCAGGTTCGCGTTACTCCAGTTCCCACGGTTATCCGCGGGATGTGAGACGCGGGGAACGTCATAAATCTAAGAGGTTTTTGGAGTTGGGTTGATCTGAGCACGGGTTTATTCATCAGGGTAACACACTGTCGACGATTGGCCTTTTCCATTCCCACTCCGATATAGGTTGATCACAGGCTCAAAAATCCAGCATTTGATTTTGGGAATTTGTCCTCCGCATTCAACTTGTATTTGCGCCATATCAAAACTTAAAGAAACAAAAGTCGTACTGTTTGGTAAATTTTAATCTCGACAATATTACATGACTCGTAATTAGCTCTGAACCTTCATAAACCTTGAGAAGAAAGAGTCCATCTGCTGGTAGTCATCCACAGCGCCAATCCAACTTACATACTGGTCAGGTCGAACAATGATAGCGCAACCCGTCTCCACATCAATCCCGTAGTTCTTGTAAGCTTCCCCATGGCCCTCATGGTATGACTCATCATCCACAAAGATCTTCCAGTAGTCCCAACCAACTTCGTCGTTGTACGGGTGGAAAATATCAGGAAAGTCGAAAATTGTACAGTCGGTTCTAGGACTCGAATGAATACTCAAGACCTCAATGACTGAATCTATCGGCTTTCCGACGGGTCTGAAGCGCGAGAGGAATGATGTAGGCGATGCGAGTTGCTTTCCAAGTTTGTTCACTCTAGCCAGCTGTGTCGATCTTTTGATATTGCCGGCAAATATCAATATTCTCCATCTTCCATCACTTTTCAGGCGTTCTTGAAGGTGCCATGGACGAGCATCGGATTGGTTGAGTACTTTGAAACTTGGCATGCGCATTCCAAGTACTACCTTGCTTGCAAATTGACCTTTGCTTGTCACTTCATTGTCAGCTTTATCACTCGGATGATCTTCGTCTGACACAGCAACAATCTGCGATCCCGAGTACTTGACACCTATGTCATCATCAATACAGGCGACGTTAGGAGGAAAAATTTCAGATCACCTACCAACCCCGCTGGTGAACATGTTACCATCCGCAAATGCTTTCTTGAATTCTGCGAGACTGATACCCTCAGTATCTAAGATATCTTTGGCTGGTTTTCCGGAAAATAGTCTAGAGAACTTATGATCAAAATCGATGAGGTCTCGGGCAACCTTTCTTCTCTCCGCTTCATAAGTCTGCAGAATTGATCTATCCGCTTCTCCTTTTACTACTTGGGCGATTTTCCACCCTAGGTTATACGCTGAAGTGGTGTTATCAAAAATGGTAGCTCCGGTATGAGTATGAATGAAAACTTACTGTCTTGCATGCTGACATTCATGCCTTGTCCGGCCTTGGGACTATGTGTATGCACGGCGTCACCAGCAAGGAAAATGCGATCATGCTTCGAGAAGCCCTTCCCAACACGCTGCCCTATCTGATAGACTGTCCACCAGTCGCAGTACTTGTACTCGATCTTGTAGGGAGCCAATACCTTTTGCGCTCCTTTCAGTATAGTAGCAGGTGAGATAGTGGACCTGTCGATTCGACCTCCAGTCGATACTTCTTTCAATTGGATATATAATCTGGTGAGTTTGTTCTCTCGAGGAATAATCATCATACTGCCTGATTCTTGGGAGTGAATAGCACATCTCGTGCGGATGTCTGGAAAGTCCGTGATGGGAATGATATCGAGCACCCCCCATACGTAATCTGTTGCTTCACCAACCAAGGCAAAGTCGTCACCAAGCTGTTTTCTGACCCAGGAATGGGCGCCGTCACAACCGATAAGATACTTCGCGTTCACAATCTCTGTTCGGTCCTCTTTAGCCTTAGATGTCTCCAAAATGCCTTCGGTGTCATCTTCGGTGATGTTGCTTCGGAAAAGACCATTCTCTACTCCTGATTGTGCAGGGGCAGGATCTTCAGCCAAATGTCGAAGACTGATACGGATTGGATATTCATTGTCGAGAGCGACCTTTGATTCATCGAGTTCAAGTGTCTCAGGAATGACCAGTCGCTCCACTCGAATCTTGCTGTGCTCCGCTATTGAGTCCAAGAAAAATCTTTCGATGCGACCTTGGTGCAAAACCGCCTGCTGGAATCTGCTAAGATTCTGGATTGTATCGATCAGTCTATCGGTCCTTTGTATCAATCCATTGTCATCTGGATTCCACAGGCACATCTCTAGCATATGGTTAGATTCTTGCCAAGCTCGGTAGGCGAACCCGAATGAGTCGAATATCTCCAGAGTTCGAGATTGTAAGCCATCAGCTTGTCCATTGAAGATCTAATCATGGTAGGTTAGCAACTTCTTTTGGAAAAGATCCGAATATCCGTGGCATAGGTAAGATATTCACACCTTTGTCCCTCGTTTGTCCACAATGCGAGTTTTAATCCCCGTCCGGCTCATCCAATTCGCCAACATCAACCCAGCAGGACCTGCCCCTACAATAAGGACATCCACACAGGACACTTCTACTGGGTTAGACATCCTTGGTCAAGGCAAAGCGATACCGTAGGAAATGGATCAGATGTGAATTCTTCCTTGCTCAGTCCTCCATGACTTGGGTCTCATCCATCAATGGCGAGCCTAGAGCTTTATTCGCAATATATGATGCTAGACTCACGACGGTCCACGGTATCGGATCGTTATCCACCAGGGAGTAGGTTCCTTGGACGCTTAGACAAGCGCATTCTGGAATCTGGCCCGGTATCCGGATGCTTGCAATCAGGGTCAGGAGCTCGGATGATCGAAATTTGAAGTTCCACATCGGAACCTGGACCAACCAGCAAAAACACAAAGCTTTGTGGCCAATCCCCACGGGGAAAGTGTGTAGCTAGTTAATCTTGGCTCTTATGCTACCAGGTTGGCAAAGCCTAAGCCCCTGAAAAAGCCAAATTTTCGGGATGTATTCCGAGCCAAGGTCTTGGATACTTGGATCATATCGGACAAGGGTATCAGATTACGTGCCACAGCGAATCAGACACGCGAAAAAGGTCTCAATAGAGCTTCAAGGTTGCTCAGTGACTACTTCCGATCCCGATGTGCATTGTTCCACGACTCGAGGTTTCCGGCCCCCGCAATGTGATTCTGGCTAACATGGAGTGACAAGTTTCTCCAGATTTGAGAAATCCTGGACCCCGGGAATGGGAGTGCAGCATCCGTCACGGTCTTCCATTTCAGCTCAGCTCAATCTGTGTGTATATATACATATATACATTCTAGTCAGGGCTATCTCACACCACACATCGACTATCGGCTCACCTCTACGTTCCACCTCGCTACAACGTAATGGATACCCCTCAACACTCTCACCTAAACCATGTTGACAGCGAGTCAAAAGCTGTCCCACATGAAGCTCATCACCTCGATCACCTGGAGACTACACATGAGATTGCAGAAAGAGGACATGCGGCTACTGATAAGTCAGACTACCTCTCTAATTTTGACCTCAATTGGACACTACTAACTACTCGGCAAGACTCGGTCGACCTGTTGTTGACTTCGATAAGGCAGCAGAAGCAAAACTCAGACTTAAAATTGACCTATACATTGTGCCAACCGCATTCATGCTGTATCTATTTTGCTTCATCGACCGTACCAACATTGGTAAGCTCATCGAAGTAACCATTAAACCTCAGCTGATGGACCTGAAGGCAACGCAAGGCTTGTAGGCTTTGAGAAAGATCTCGGTCTCAAAGGATACGACTACAATGCAGTCCTTTCATACTTCTACATCTCATATATCCTGTTCGAAATTCCTGCCAATATGCTGTGTAAATGGATGGGACCCGGCTGGTTTCTCCCAATCTGTACTATCGGTTTTGGCATCAGCTCACTCGCCTACGCGTACGTCAAGGACATCCATAGTGCTGCGGGAGTCAGGTTTCTCCTTGGGGCCTTTGAGGCTGGTCTTCTTCCAGGTCTGGCATACTATCTTTCAAGGTACGAAAGTCAGGACACTTACGTTTAGTATACTAACAATATTTTCCAGATGGTACAGGCGCAGTGAACTCGTGTTCCGACTATCACTCTACATCGTCGCGGCACCCCTTGCGGGAGCCTTTGGTGGGCTTTTGGCTTCCGGAATTTTAAAGATGACCAGTGTTGCTGGCCTGCGTACTTGGAGAATGATCTTTTTTATTGAAGGCATTGTCACTATCGGCGTTGGCATCATTGCGCTTTTCACCATGACAGATCGGCCAGGCAGCGCGCGTTGGTTGAGCGAAGAAGAGAAGGACCTTGCTATATCTCGACTTAAGTCGGAACGAGTCGGAGTTACTGAAGTTCTGGATAGGATTGATAAACCAAAACTCCTCCGTGGAATGTTCTGTCCGATAACCCTGGCGACATCTTGGATATTCCTGTTGATCAACATCACGGTTCAGGGGCTCTCAATCTTTGCTCCAACAATCATCCGAACAATCTATCCAAAACATACGGTCATCTCACAACAGCTTCATACTGTACCACTGTACATCGCTGGGGCTGTCTTGACTGTTGCGATATCATTTGCAAGTTGGAAATATGATCGCAGAACTCTCTTCATGCTTATCAGCGGCCCGCTGATTGTCATTGGATATGTCATGTTCCTAGCCACGAACAATCCTCAAGTTCGATTTGGAGCAACTTTCTTGATTGCAGGGGGGGCGTTTCCATTCGGGGCCCTTTGCAATGCTCATGTGTCAGCAAACGTGGTATCAGACACCGCTCGGTCGTCTGCTATTGCAACGAATGTGATGATGGGGAATCTTGGTGGACTCATCTCCACATGGTCTTTCTTGCCTAGGGATGCACCAAATTTCCCGATTGGTAATGGTCTCAACTTAGCCTCCTCAACGCTGGTGGTCATCACAGCTGCAGCAATGCTGGTTTGGATGAAATTTGACAACAAAAAGAGAGAAAATGTTGACGTTTCCTCGAAACTAGCAGGGCTCTCTCAGAAACAGATTCAGGATATGGATTGGCGTCATCCAGCTTTCAGATGGAAACTCTGAGGCATGATACAGTTTGTTTGCTATTGAGCGCGCAGTGTGCGGACAATTGAGAACTGCCCTGTTCTTCTTGTCTCTAGTGGAAGCCTCAAGATTGACTTAGTACGTACTGTCTCTTGATAGACAGAACACTATTGCGTGATACTCGAAAACTAGTTTAAGGAGTGACTTCACATGTCTACACATGCCTAATTTGGAGCTGCACTTCATCATTGCTGGATGACCGTTGGGAAATGCCATATCCTGGTAATTCATCTAATCGCAATCTCAGAGTCAGACTTGAGCTGAGGCGCAGTGCTTGATCGCTATGCTAAGGGCTAGAGCGAAATGTAGAAGTGTCGATAGTCAAAATAACCATGTAAGTTGGACATCGTAGAGTTTGCCTTCTGAAGATCACCAGTTATGCTATCTACCCCTTGAAAGGCTCGCCAAAAGATGCCTTATGAACTTTGTTAATGCCCAGCTTCAACTTCTGATTACCACAAATTGTGACAACTGCTTTCTGTTGAACACCCGAATTTATCGGCAGAGTAGGGTTTCCAATAGCATTGATCGTTAGAATGATATCAGGCACAATTCGTGGCAGTGTCCGACGTCTGATAATAGTGAATATGCCACAAAATGCGTCCCTGTTTTCCATGGCTCACCTAGCCGCCACTACATCCCCTTCAGTACATCCCCTTCATTATATCCAAGTTGCAGAAGGGTTAGGTTCCGATATTCCATCTCCGCCTTTGGTTCATAGTGGATTGGGCTAAAATAAGCACTCGAATCGAGCTCATATCATAAGGTAGTGTTCCGGAAGATTGGGACAGGCGGTTTCGCCAGGTTCCAAGCCGAACAAACACAACGGAATCCATACCGATTTATCACGGGTCGTATCTAGACACAAGACCGAGGTCATCTGGTGAACGGAGAAAACTTATCTCACTAGTGAAATGCCATCTCCACATTATCGGCTTGTGTTCCGAAAATGCAGATCATCCACACCCCGACATGCTCTAGCCAAACGGATCCGGGGTCTAGCCCATTGCCGTTTCGGCACTGTTCACCGCGACAAGAAATACAAAAGGCGGCTGTTTACAATGTGTCCATGGCTGTGCGCTATCCATGACCTTCAGCCAAGTCTCGATCAAATCTCTTCGCTTTTGAGCTATCCTCAAACCTGAACCACAACGAAAATTGGTCCCGCATTCTGATAGTCAAAATGGCTCTAAATCGCTCAACAACAGCAACCATTGCGGTTGAACGCATGCCGGGCAAGATTGCTTTAGAAGAAGCAACTGGTAGCCCCCATTTTGTTGCTCATGGTACCCATCCACCAACTCCTATGATCATCGGCTCAAAGGATGGTCTTCCGCCATACAACACGCCATTCTTGGAAGATATTGATGACCGACTAAACAACGTCGAGAAACGTCTGCAATCAATGGACCAAAGCGGGATTGGCTATGCCATTGTATCTCTTACTTGCCCGGGAGTTGAGGGTATCTTTGACCCCAAAGAGGCCGTTGAGTTAGCACGAAAGACCAACGACTCCTTGTATGAGCTATATGTCAAACCACATCCGACAAGGTTTGGATTCTTCTGCTCAGTGCCAATGCAAGATCCAGAAGCAGCGGTAAAGGAGCTGGAGCGATCGGTCAAGGAGCTTGGTGCAAAAGGTGCACTCATCAATGGGTTCACCAATCTTGACATCAACGATGTCAGTAAGGTTCAATATCTCGACGACCCGAAATGCGAACCACTATGGCAGAAACTGAACGATTTGAATGTCCCTCTGTATCTTCATCCACGCATCCCACCACTAAACCAACAACGAATGTACGAGAACATGCCGAATCTGTCTCAGGCGGCATACGGATTTGGTATTGAGACTGCTGGCCACGCACTTCGCATCATGTGCTCCGGTGTATTTGACCGCTACCCAGCAGTCCAACTCATTCTTGGACATTGTGCAGAGGCTCTACCTTTCCTCGCTCACCGTATTGATCACCGCATGGCTATTGGCATCCGAGGCAACAACGGACCATACAAGAAATCCATCATGTACTATCTTCAGAATAACGTCTATGCGACTTTGGCAGGCGTACGACGAGAGAGTACCATGCGCAATACAATTGATGAGCTTGGGGAGTCCAGGACATTGTTCAGTGTCGACTATCCCTACGAGAGTAATGAGGATGCGGCAGATTGGTTTGACGGTATGCAGATGAATGAAAACACTAGACGTGCAATTGGGTACGAGAATGCTCAACGGCTCTTCAAACTATGAGAGTGCGGGATGATCAGGCAGCTTCCCGCTACATTGTATGGCGTTCAAGCGTATGGGCTCTAGCAGCATATAAGAATAGGAATTTAAATCTCTGTTCAACGTCCAACATGATTGCGTTATTGCATGATCGGTCTGATCACGTTCACTGTTTGTGCTAATTTAGGCTTGGTGAATCCGCAAGTAGCAGAATAAGAACCGACAACGCGTTGTTTATCGAGTCCAATCATGAAACGGGCAAGGCTGGTGATTTCAGGAGTGCGGGCCACGATTATAGCTCACCAAAATTCACATAGACGAAAGATGAGGCCGAATTTCATGCAATTTGTTGATCGCATACTAGAGATCTTTGAACCTCGACTGTAATGAGGTACAGCAAGAAAGTTTATTGCGGTGTTGGTGAGATGAAGGTTTGTCGGGATCATGCCGACGATGCCAAGCTGAACGCCTCAATTGCGACCCCGCAAATTCTCGAAAACATGCTCCAACTCTTCATCTTCCTTGTTACTCTAACGGGCCTCGGAGTTGATAGCCACAACGATAGATACCCTGCATATCGTGAGTCGAATTTCGGGGATGATCGATATCCAAAGTCGTCTGCCTGGCGCCGTGGTCGAAGATGTCTCACGACCTTCCAAGACGAAGCGTCAAAAGATAAGACTAGCATGTCAATCTTGTCGGGATCGGAAAACACGTTGTGACGGCGTTAAGCCACACTGTTCTCCCTGTATCAAAAGAGGTGTACCCACCAGGTGTGAATATGAAGCACCAACTTCTGTGTCGCGAAGGTGAGTGCTAAGCCAGCTTCTCGCCGGGAGACTTCAGCTGATTATCCCGAACTTAGATACATCTCGGAGTTGAAGGAGAGGATCGTACGGTTAGAGCAAGGAAACAACCATGGTCAGAATCTATCAACACGAATTAGAGCTTGGAGGTCACTGACTATGATTTCATCAATCTAGAAGCTCTTCCTCAGATTATGCAAGATGATAGTCCTTCGATTTCGGACTCAGTTCATTCAAACTTGCAAAGTGCTGTCCTGATGGAGGCAAACGATCCTGCCACTTTGCCAAGTTCCCATATGGTTTCGATAGGATCAACCGGAGTTGATGGTTTGGCAACTGTGGCTTGCCCCACTAACGATGACTGTGTCTATGGAGACTCATCTACCATTGCGTTTGTGCGTCGAGTAGGTCATGAAGGTCAAAGAAGCTCTACCAGCCAACAGCAGCATTCACCAATGGACACCATGCCGCAAAGAACTGAAGGTGCAGAGGTATATCCACTTCGACATGCTGCAGATGATTACCTTCATTGTTTCTGGGAATTCATCCACCCGGTATTTCCCATTCTTCACAGACCAAGCTTTATGCGCAGATTTGAAGCATTATGGTCAGAGTCTCAAGGTCCGAATGCTGGGTCAAAGCAGGACGAGTTTGATCACATCGTCTTCGTCTCGTCTTTGAATTTGGTATTCGCATTAGGTTGCCAATTCAGTGACCTCGTGCGAGAACCAAACCGAGCTCATGTCGCCGAGGAGTTCTACCAAAGAGCCAGGAAACTTTTCATTTATGATATCCTGGACTCAGCATCGATCACTCTTGTTCAAATGCTACTTCTGACATCAGTTTACCTCCAATCCACAAGTCATGCCAATCGATGTTGGAATGTTGTGGGACTCGCTGTCCGTGCAGCACAGAGTATAGGAATGGATTCTGAACCCCCATCTCGGACGCCACGGGATCCACTGACGCGAGAGCTGCGGAGGCGCTTATGGCATACCTGCGTTACTATGGACAGGTATGACGAGAGGCCCCTTTTGATGAAAGCTCAAGTAACCCTATGTTAACGGACAAGTTAGGCTGGTAGCAATGACGTTTGGTCGAGCAACTATAACCTCAGGCACAGAAAGCGTTCCGAAACCTCTAGTAATTGATGATGAATATCTAACTGAGCAGCATGAGGGCGTTCAGCCTTCTGAAGAAGTCCCCCGTCTCGGTTTATTTGTATGGTCTCTGAAACTGTACGACATTTTGCACGAGATCCTGGCAACACTGTACAATAAGCGTTCCGAAAGACCAGGACCCAGAGGTCGAGATGGAGAGAACTGGAACCTGTTGTCTGATATTCTCACACTCAATCAGCGACTTGATGAATTTCAGGCGCAATTACCTGAATATCTTCGACCTCAGACCCAGTCAATGTCTCCTCCAAATCTGCGCAAGGCAGACCACAAAAACCTCCAACGACATGTTTTACATTGCCGGTATGCGAAACCACCCACTGGCGACATGATTTGGAGCTAATCAAGTGCAGTTTTCTCTACACTCGTGTAATTCTTTTGCGACCGCTCCTTCTATTGGGAAACGATTTGGACTCGTTATCTACGCCTTCCGCTACAACTCCTCACCTGAAAAACATTATGTTCACATCAGCATGCTCCTTGTGTGTCCAGACTGGTCATCTACTGCTCGAAAAGTTGCGTGAGAACTTGGAGGGTCCTTATAGAGTCTCTGCGTGGCACAGTGTTTACCGTAAGTTTTAGCCAGACTCCGTCATGTACTACTACTGATCATCCTGTTAGTGGCCGTCGGTGCAGCTATCGTACTACTCAGTGCTCAGAAGTGTGCCAGTTTTAGGACTGAATCAGAGCAAGCAGCTCTTGGTAGATCATGGCAACGATGTCTTGCTGTCTTGGGCCATTACAAACAACGGATAAATGCTGCTCATCATGCTATCCGTGTCTTGGAATCTCTTAGGCACGAGATGATGTCAAGGTATTCTAAAGGCAATGATACTGGGAGAAGTAAGCACCAAGCTCTCTTCACGCTTCGATTTGAATCTGATCTTATACTAATCTCAATGGAGAAGGTGTCATGGAGCCTAGGATCGTGGGCAATGAACAGCTACAAGACAACGGCGGCAATGCCTCCAGCACTGAGAGAAACGCCTGGGGCGACTTTCCAGAGTATTACGCAATGGACACTCCTTGGAACGGCTTCGATTTCCCTGAGGAAGGAACGGCCTGGTTAAGTCAGCATCTGGTGGATCTGGACTGGATGGACCTGCCTTGGGTTCCACCAACCTGATCGATTATTGCGGTGTAGTCTGAGCCACAGTGGCTTCGAAGATTTCACCACTACTATTTTACGATCAAAGTCTATTGAAATCGTCGAAATTTCGACATCACCGAAGGCTGAGCGACTTCCATGGTCAAGAGCTATCAGCGCCCACAAGATAGGGGACTATTACTCAAACTCCTACCATTCATCTACTCAGCCACAGCCCTGCAGATATGGTCGATGATAGCCTCTAGGACTCTTGCTCCCCCTTGGTCAATTTGACCCCGACTCGCTACTCCAGAGCCTTCATGAGGCACGTCAACCATAGATGACTGACAGTCTGCGAGCCCTGCGCCGATTTGATACCACATTCGAAGCATTAGAAATGAGACTAAGAGCATACCAATCCTAGAAGATGATTATGAACTAATTAGGACCTTCTACGGTTCCGGAACTTAGACCAACAGCCCTCTGAATGTCCGTGCGCCCCTCCGAGAACCCAAAATGGAGGGCTCGTAGTCTAGAGTTCAAAATGCTTTGGCCAGCTCCGAAAATAGGTTTCAGCGGCAAGGAACAAGCCGCACGCTTCGCTATTCGTTGTTATCCCAGTAGCAACATACTGGGGAAAATCGTCAAAGGTAGCGCTGCACGGAAGGTGGTCCGTAGTTTTCAAGCACTTCAACGGCTTAATCAGTCGACTGCACTCAGACTTTACTCCGCAGCTGACTATCTCCTCTTTCTTGCTCGCTCTCACGCCGGCTCAGAAGGTCTTCAATATCTTTAAGCACAGTGCCTTGTTTGCCACCTTGATAGTCAACTTTTCGCATCCATTCTTCCAACGACTTGATCCTTCCTGGATAAATCTCATCCAGTAGCGCCATATCCCTTGTGGCACCTTTTCCACTACCCCAGAATTTCCACCACGCCGTGAAGTTCTCTCTCCATGTCATCGTTGCTTCATCGCGTGGATTGCCCGCCCAGTTCGCTGGGGCATTTGGATATGGCTCGCGCTTAGGGAGATATACCTCGAAGGAAATAACTCGATGAATAGCTGTACGTCCCGTCACTCGAGTGAAAGCGGATGTAATATCTGAGAAAGAGACTTGATCCGTGGCCATCTCCAGGTTGATCCCCGCTGAACGCTCGGGATGATCGAAAATCCACTTGACGAACACTCCAACATCGTCAAGTGCCATTAAGGGAATCTTTCCATCTTCTGCGTTCGAGTTTTCAGGATCAAGTGAAGAACCTCTGGAAAGCAGACTAACCTGAAGGATTTTCCCATACAATTGTACCATCTTCATGCACCTCCGATGGATGGAACATACCATCCAACAGCATATCCATATATGGTCCGACAGTGAAAAGGGTTGATTTCATGGACTGTTGACCTTGTGCAAGGATGAAATCTACCACCTTGGTCAACACTCCGAACACACGAGTCTCACCTTTCGGTCATACCTCCAATTCTTCCTTTGGCGTCATTGTGGCCCCAATGATATTGTTCATCCCAGCCCGCAATCCTCAATGCATAATCACAATTTGCCCAGACATAGTGTTGAACCTTTTCATGTCGGGCAATCTCATAGGCACGGAATCCGTAGAACAATTCTTTCATTTCCCCTAAAGTGAACCCATCAAGATTGACCCACGCTCCATAAACCCCGTGGAAGGCTTCGTGAAGCTTCTTCTGCTCATCTTGACTGCCCTGTAACAATGTCACGTTTGGCAGTGATGCGAGCTCTTGTGCTCTTTTTGATGAAGGGTCTCTGGTCAACACTCGGACAGAGTAAGTCGAGCTGGCAGAGAGAGCTACAGAGAGTTAGGGAATCATTTCAGACGGAATCGTGATTTGATCACCCTTGACGACAGGAATGCCCTGTGCCCCAGTACCCCCAATAACCAAGATTTCCTTTCTTGCAATCTGCGACATGATATCGTCTCTATCGAGTTATTCCAATGCGTAGAGAGGATGAAGTCGCACAGTCAAAGGAACAAAACCTGGTTCAGGGTTGTTGATGGGGTGAATCATGGTGACCATATACCTGCCTCCCCAAAACAAGAAGTTCAACCTCGATTGTCTTTCACTAATCATAATAACATGTGATTACTATTCACCGCTTGTCGTTGGCAACTAATCATAGAGCCATTGAGACTATTGTTCAGCTGAATCATGTAGATTCGCGGGTTCGTAACGAAGAAGAAGCAAAGCACACAAAAACTCCTAATGTCTCAAAATGTTTGTGAAACATATTGGCCAATACCCAATATATCAAAGCCTGTGAATTGCCACCAAGGAAGGAAATCAACCGGCCGGGTGCAAGCTTTCATTTCGATGATCCAATCAGAACTTGATGCATTGGTCTATGATGGATATTCTAGCACAGTCGCAAGCTTTTACATCCGCTCTGCCGACATGACTCGAATCAATACTCTCCAGGACGGTATTTCATGTGTCCTGAGTGGGTGAACTATTTCAGCAAGCCCGTCCATTGCATGGGTCTCCGTCGTTCGATCACCTATGATACCTCCATGACTAATTTACACCTCTGCTAGTAATCTGTACACTTGAATTTGGTACAGTCTCACAACCTGTGCCTACACAGTCGATCTGTGGGACATATCAACTATCCAATTGAGAACCTCGGCTTCTGATGTCCAATTAGGACAGTGATCGCCTTGGATTCTGGTCACATGGACCTTGTTCCCAGAAACTTTCTCCACGGTGTCGATACCCTCCTGTTGAAGTGAAGGCGGAAGAACTTGGTCGCGTTCACAGAACAGGTAAGACACAGGTATATTCTTGTACCCTGCGTAATTCAATTTGTCTTGATAAGCGTAAGTTGAAAAGTTTGCGAATTTCCTAATCAAGGCGGTTGGTTCTTCCCGAGGGATTCCTGGCATGCATCGAGTACCAATCTGTTCAGGATCAGGTTGCCTCAACCAGCCGTCCTCCTGATCACGATAGAAGTCAGCATACAAGAACCTATTGATGAAAATCAGAATGGACACTTACAAGCAGTTCCATAGGCATCCCTGATCCCTGCACCAGGGATCTGCTACAGACTTCGCCTCCTGACTCGTCATTCACCACACAGGACAAGTCCACTCAATGTCAAAATTGTTAGCCATAAATTTCATGCCTCAGCCCGATAAACAGTGTTTGAGGTTTTACCGAGACACGACGAGCTCAACAACTATGCCTACTGTTTTCGCTGTGGTGGTAGCGCGTCACTCGTGTTGATTCATTCTCCCCCATTGTTGGTTATTGAGGCGATATCGATCAGCATTATGATTCTGCTCATTCCTATCGATTCTGACTCATAGCATGAGGCGACGCTTTTGAATGTCCGCCCATTCCGTTGTACCAAG
Organism: Exophiala bonariae; assembly: GCF_035927105.1. Taxonomy (NCBI): domain Eukaryota; kingdom Fungi; phylum Ascomycota; class Eurotiomycetes; order Chaetothyriales; family Herpotrichiellaceae; genus Exophiala; species Exophiala bonariae. The sequence continues at coordinate 177,776 of NW_027042494.1, forward strand.
AGGTTCAAACTTGTCCCTCGCCGAACGCAGGTAGAAACTCTGTCCATCCCAGTTACTTTGAGAGGATCTACTCCTTCTTTCTCAGGGTAAACTTCTGTTGTTTATTAGTTCCGGTGACGATGACCTCAGTCACCACTCTCAGTAACATGGGGACCGCATACTTGGGAAGCTTTTGATGAGCCAATGTTGCGATACTCTGAAGAGTAGCTTCTGGCACCGGCGTATCCGGACTCGATATGTCCCGCAGCAACAGTGCAGCAAATCCTGCACGGCCCTCGTGAGGGGTAGTTCAACGCCATAGACATTGGGTTCAAGGATAGCTAGATGGGTACACAGTGCCTCGGCAACCTCGTTTGTGGAGACGTTCTCACTTTGCCGGCGAAATGTGTCACCAATCCGATCAGAGAACCAAAGTGTCCCGTTGTCGTCCAGACGAAGGACATCACCAGTACGAAACCACGCGTCGCCAGGGCGAAATACATCTCGCCAGACCTTTGCATTACTCGCCTTGGAGTTGCCCCAATAACCTGAATATGTTGCAATAATGTCATTTGCGTTGACTGCACAGAGAAGCTCACCTGGTTCCTCAGGGGTGACCCGGGTACAGAACCCAGTAATTGGATCCTTGCGAGGCTCTTCGGTTTCCCAATCCAGCTCAACGATCGCCTGAGTTGTCACCACCGACAATCTACCCAGTAGCCCAACATCGCCAATTGCACCACTACTATAAGTATTGCGATTCAGGTTCAGGCTGTCACATCGTACGTTTCTCGGAAGGTCCACGTCCGTTCCTCAAACACGATGAAGATCTGGACCTGGATTTGGTGATGGTTGGCGTATTCTTCCAGCAGACAAAAGGAGTTCATCATACCAGTTTTCTCTCTTGTACTCAAGGTCCCCGCTGCAGAGAGCCTGCTTCTCATTACGTGTAAATCAACAGGAATGCTCCATCGAGCATTCAGATACGCTAGACCTGCTATCATAGCGGCCGAAGTCGCTAGGGCCGAGCCAACTGTAGAGGACCTTGGTCAGTCAATGACTTTACCTTGGAACATTGTCATGGTGGAATAATACTTAACCGAAAATTTACTTACCCATAGTCATTCCTGTTCTTCACTTCTTTGGCACAGTTGTAGTCTCGCAACAGGATCGAATTGAAGGTGATATCATAGATGTTCAGAGCATCGTTTCGTATATGTTTGTGACTTCCTGAGTGGGTCAAGATCGGAACTCCACGGCCCACGGCTATCACATTGAGTCAAGTATACTTTGCTCTTCCCGTTCGGCTTTCCATATTTCCTCCCCTTGGAAGAACAGTTCTCAACTCGCATGGGATCATGCCACAAGCCTCGGTGATATCTGAAGACCGCCCAGGACTTACCATCGAGAGGAGAGTAATACGTGATCCCGTGCACATTCCCAGCCGACGGCTTGAATGTTGGGCTATTGGCAAACGAGATCTCATCGTTGGCCTTCAAAACGTCCACGCCTATCAATCAAACCAACTGAAATTGCATCACCATTTTCCTCTCGTAGACCTCAGTCCCATCCGAAAATAGTAACCATCTTCAGGGTAAAAGGACCATGTCTTCTTATGAAGCCATAGCGCTTGCGCTTACGAGTAGAAGCACTCGACTTGCATGGCGTGCTCTGAACACACTTTATTAGGCCCTTTCTGAGAATAACACTCCGTGGCTAGGAAAAGGTTGTTGTTCTGACTGGTGGTGAGTTATCCATCTCAACTTAAAAGCCTGTCTTGTCAGTCAACTCATAGAAGCATGACCAGAGAGCATGCGCAGAAACTGTTTCGACTGTCTCCCTACTGATAGCAGTATCTGCGGCCAGGGCGGCTGGGAGGGAGTATGGGAATAATGGATCTCGATTGTCGGATGACCGTAGGATATAATAAACAAGACGGACGGTGTAGGGATCGGGTCACCCTGCAGCAAAGTTTACATAGCTGAGATCTACGTAGCACTTAAGAGTTTCCCTACGAGCAGGCATATTATCATTATTAATGTATATCAATTTGTATAAATCTAAAGATTCAGCTGTCATCTTCGCTTTCAAAGGACTGTTTCCCAGCGAGCCTGTTGTATAGCATGCTCTCCTGTAGCTTATCGACAAACGCCCCCAGAGGTATCGTGATGTCCTTTATATGTTCTAGGTTATTGCATTCATGAGAAACAAATGTATCAGAACTCCACTATGCTCTCTCACATCAAAGAAATCACAATTCTGCCATTACCAGCGCAAACTCACTCATATCTGGTGGTGGTTTGTCGATCTTCACCTTCAACTTTCTGTTGAAGAATGCGCCCCTGTTTCCGATTGCAATGTAACGGCTCAGCGCCCTTGTTCTTTGGACTTCATCATCACTGACCGCGACATCGTCCCTGGGAATCCATACGCTCGGCATAGGTTCTCGCAATACAGGATGTGTAAATGCAACACTGACCAACATGTCTCGTTCTTCCGTCGTGAGAGCTTCCAAGTCATCATTGTGCTGCATGATGATTTTACTGATTGGATCGTTCATCATCAACGCTATAATTTCGCGTTTGCGTGGGATCAAAGCGTTGCTGGCATATGCTTCAGCTCGTACGAGTCCCGACTCGAGTTGAGCAAGCCTAGCTTCGTCGAGAGGTCGGTTCAACCGGGCTAGGATCCGCTTTGCTTGATGCTTGTCATGCTCCTTTTGCTCTTCCATAAGTGTTCCACGCCGGGACCTCTGTTCTGCCGTCAATGATCTTGATGACGTGCGTCGCACTTCATCCAAGAAAGGGGGCTTTGGAAACTTTTCAACCTTCTCAACTTCACCAGTCTGTTCGGGACGACTATCACTTTTCCCCGCAATTTCGGAGTCTCTCTCTTTGGCTGCTACGGTCTCGTCGCTCATCGGGCGATCTTCGTCCACGTCCGATGCTCTGATCGGTGTCTGAGGCTCGTTGGACTGTAAAAGCGTCTCGCTGGTTAGTTGTAGAGGAGCGAACCTGAAAAGTCCGTTGAAGTGGAGTGTCAACCAGATTTGATACATGATCGTTAGGACGAACACAATGGCCATGATGATGCCTTGAGCCTCACATGCAACATTGTTTTTTGCGTCACGGACAAGGAAGAATAAGCCGATCAAGCAAACTTCCATGAAGTATAACCCTGTGAAGGTCTGGTTGATTGCACTTGGAAACCATACTCCACCACTGTCGACGTCTCCTGTCCGAATGACATACAGGATATTGTTTTTGATGACGAGATAGAAGAGGCTGAATGTAATCAACATGAAAACCAGCATGAGTGGGGCGATAACGGAGTAAACCATTCCAATGACAGCGAATGTTGTGTACCAAGGTATGTTTGATCCGATTCGAGTTCTCCATGTAAAGCTCAACTTTCCAAAAACATCGTCAGGAGTGTTGACCGATGCGAAGACATAGAAGTTCAGCAGGCGAATCGTCTGTAGAATTGAGCTTGAACTTATTGACAAGGCTTGAAGGACCAGGAATGAGAAGTAGTAGTTAGCTGCCGTTGGCAAATTCGTGGCCAGAATTTCAGGAACCGATGCCGTGTTATGTATCAGTTCTTGCACAATACTAGTGAGCCCAGAAGAGATGGTTGGTATGATGAAAACCTCGAAGAGCAAAAGAATGAAGTACCAAAGTTGGAGGGAGCGTTCGCCTCGAGAACCAGTTGTGGCGCCACGAGTACTGTTTGTCATCGCACGGAGAACAATCGGTGTTGGGCCACTCAAGAGGATAACGAGGATGACTGGAGGAAGAGTACCTTGTATGAAAGACAAGAGCCAGCGAGGTAGCGTACCGATCCATCGTAGCCATGAAGTTGAGTCGGCCAATGTCGAAATTCTCGAAAGCAGTCCGGTGAAGAACGATATCAGACCAAAAACAAACAGGAGCACCAGGAATAACAAGACAAAAATGACAAGTCGGACAGCTCGATTCTGCCTAGTATGGTTCAGGGTGGACCAGTTGATATCCGCTGGTGACATCTCAACATTTCGTTGTGCCATTCGTCCTGGTGCTGTAGCAGCGACTGCTTGGCATGCCATATGTGCCGCTTTCTGATCGTTGAATTGGATGAAAGCCGATCCGTTCTGTGGGCAGCTATCTGCTTCCTCTATATCCATCTCAATCTCTCGGTTAAGGCGTGCAAGTTCCCGCCGACAGAAGTAAATGGTATCCACCTTGAGTGAGAAGAAGCGACCAATGAGAGGAATTTTGCATATTATGGGATGATCAGGTCGAGGTATTCGCATAGTAGGTCGCTGCTTAGGGGTAATGAACTTAGTCCACAGGGCCTTTGTACTCAGGTCATGTTGAAGATCATTCTCGCAATCCGCTTGAGTTGTAATCTCAATTACTCCTTCAGCAGAATGAGGCTCCCGGTCAGGATGGCATGCAGTTTCAGAGCCTTCTTTAGGTTCTGACATCTCATTCGAATCCCCACCACCGGCCTCTTTTCCTGTCTTCCGATGCTTTTTGATCACTTTACGAATGAGATTTGTTTCGGCATTCTCCAGTCGATGCTCGTAGTTCCTCCGCATCTGGTCCTTATTGGCAAGTGACTCAAAATTTCGATTGAGCCATATTCTTCGTACACCCCCAGGAAAATCGTCGTAAAGCTTCATCAAAGCTTCTGTTGTGCACAGACTACTGGGTATGTCCATGATCAGAACAGTGGTGCTCGAAGCCTTTAAGCGATGACGTCGACTGCTAAGATAATCCTGACGCTTGGCGACATAGTGCAGGAGTTCGTGATGAAACAAGAAACACACCCAGGCGATGCCACCGACGGCCAGGACCAAATGCGCCCAATAACGATCGGTGTGTTGAGGTGAAACGTTGGACCAGGCAAGTGTATCCAGGCCGGTGACATTATAGCGCGTATCTCCGATTGTATTCGTGCCTTTACCATTCGAATAATTGATTGGAATTAAGATGGGAAGGATGATGAGAGCCATGGGACAAAACATCTTCAAGCACATGCCCAAGTACCGGACGAAGAAGTAAGCATCCATTCCTGCTTTGCGTAAGACTTTGTCGTTTGAGGTCTTTAACAACAGCCAGAGCCATCTGAATGGATTATTGGGTGGCGGTTTCACCCTGTCTCTGGACGGGATCAAGAAAGATCTTGGCTGATAGATTCGTTTTGCCCATAGGTAGTTTCGTACAATTAGAAATGCCCCGAATTGCACAGCGAAAAGAACAAAGCCAGCCGCAACTGAGATGACCAGGGTCTGGACTGTTGTTCCCTCCCTACCCTGTGCTGTGCCTGCAGCACCATTGATGATATCACCGAATGTATCAGACATGGTCGTGTGGCGTGGGAAAGGTGACACTGTGAGATTCGCTCAGGAGAGCTCCTTGCAGAGTCTATCACGTGTGGTGCGAGTTCTCATGTTGATCAACGTCGTATGAGACAACCGCTTACCAGGACCTTTCGATATGCGGGTAACGGGATAAGTTGTGGTCGATAATGGATGATTGACGATGGATGATCTAAAAGTTGCAAGACTGCTCGTGATCTCAACTTGATCTCCCTGGGCACGCTAGTGATGATCGCTTAAATTAACGACGTCATTGCCGTAAACACTGCCACTCCCGTGCCAAGCAACAAAACCTTAAAACTCAGCTCAGGGGGATTCTCTCACGTGCTTCCAATGTTTAACAAACAACATCAATCCTCTCCTGCTTCACTCTTCTCGATGCTTCTGAGGTAACGTTTCCTGCCTGAAATCTGTGAGACTGCTGTCTCAGACGCACCTCGTTAGTCAGTGGCTTGAGGATGCTTGGCCAGCATCAGTCTCCAGACAGTGGCGGTTGGTTTTGTCACAGGAGATGAGGGATCTCGAACTAAGTACTGTTTTTAAGACGGCTCTGGTCTTAAGGATATGACAAAGAAACGTTCAAAATGTCACTGTTTTGACGAAGAGTCGAAAAATCCTTTGGATAATGGCGCCCAAAGTCTTCGACTTGTCCCTTGTCGACGAGAGCCTTGGAACAATCGGGTCACCGCTTGTCCGTATGACATGTCGGATGTAAGTTGTCGTTCACCTTGGCAGTGTGACTTTCGACGGCTTTCTCCAATACTGTTCAATGGTTGGATTTGCATCTCAGAAGGAGATGGCAAGCTATGACTCACCTTTAATATCAACTTCTGGCTAGTTGGTAGGCGGAGAAACTACAGACTAGGAATACCCAGGTTGAGGGCATGCAGAATGAGCATATCTAGGCCGGCGACTGCTTCGTGGGTAGTAGTGGTGGATCTCAACCACTCGTCATATTCACTCGTCGTGTCAGTGTTGACGAGAACAGCTGTGCTCTGCACACAGGGCTAAGTAACGTATTAGCTGTGTAGTTCGAAATCGACAAGTAGCCAATTTTCTCTCATGGCGAAAGAAACCGGACGGGACAAAGACCAGAAAGGAAAGGGATGGGTGACTGAATGAGTGAGAGAAGAACTGCACGGGATCTCAACAATAGTGAGCCGAGGAAATGTCTCCAACAAGTTTGGGACAGTGCAAGCAGCATACTTATCATTTACTCCTCAAGAAAGAGCAGCCAACTAGGAGGTTTATCTTCTGGTCCAATTGAAGTTGCTTAAGGAATTCGAGAGCACCGAGTAGCGCCTGCCCTTCTTATTGCGATCTTGAGCCATGTTCGACCTTCGTATAATGGCCGGTGTATTGAATTGTTCTGGTAATCACTGGCAAGGTATTGAAACCACAATTTGGTGACATGCGCGAGGGACAAGTGGGTTTATAACCCTATCCGATATCACGTCGTTTGTCATCACCAATTTTTAGACCTTGTCCTCGATGCCACCAATCCCCAAGACCATGCCGGATTTCTCTTTCTGCGTTTCGACCAGATCTACATTGTCTGCGATCAGCGATGTCTGGTATGACTTGAGCGTTCTGCAGGTAGACGAGCATTGAACATCTTGTCCAGCTCTGCCATTGACCTGTCTTTGCTCTCACGCCAGCAGAACCACGTCACAACAAAGCCAACAGCTATTGAGAAGGCACAGGTGATGTAGGTCTTCAGCCCTGGGTTTGTAGCATCCTTCTTGGCAATATAAGGAAGGACGTAAGTGACAGTGCGGCCGAGATGTTAAATCTCCAGCATACTGGCGGTGGTCAACTCTATTGTGATCATGGCTACGTGAACCGAGCCTGTCTGCAGCGCAGTACCAAGAAGGCAGATGGCACAACCAACCTAAACGGTCTCTTTGCGACCCCACTTGTTAGCTAGATAGTGACAAGCCCATGTTCCAGGAATGCTGCCAACGACTCCGATTGCAGTAACAAACGAGATTTGGCTCACAGTCAGACTCTTCGTGCCATCAGGAAGCTCGGTGCTGATTCTGGCACCAACCGTGTGCGGCACTGACCATCCGATAGTCTTTCACGCAGCAGGTCCGAATGGATTTGGTGCGCAATTGTTTCTCCTGCCAAACGACGGTGTTGGTGTGGTCACCCTGGGCAATACAGCGATGTCAAGTAACATTGTGGGAGAAAATATCTGTTTGGATTTGATCGGCAAAAATTGGGCCTGCACGGGACAGATAGAACCAAATTGATCGAGTCAATACGAGCCACAATGCCATCGGACGCGGTGCCCGGAATGGCACCAAAGGCTGGGCCAGGGGAGACAGTAGACTCTGCTCTTGCTCTTGGAGAAGATGCGGAGAAAGTACTGCAATCCCTGGTCGGCGAGGACGACCACTCTGCTTTCGGTCGCTTTCGGGTTTCAATCTATGACAGCCGGAATTCGCCAATCTTGTACTTGTACTTGCCGTGGGTGTTGCATTCGGATCGCATAGAACGTGACAAGCGAAGAAGTCAGCACACATACCTGAGTGCCGAACCCCTAAGGCCTCAGACCTGGAACTATAAACTCCTCCTTCATCCCTGCCTGATATTGACAAATGCATGAGGAATATAGCCAGTGGCCGTGAGAACTGCGACATCATATTCTCTGACCTGTAGAACTTAAAGGGGCATGGAAACACCGAGGACGATGCTCTCCTCGGTCTACCGAGGGGCAATGAGAATCCCGGCAAAGGGCCGATCCTGCGTGATGGGATTGTCTGGCATAGCAACAGCTGGAGTCAGCATGGTGCTGCTGTCAAGTTCGCCTCTGCAGTCTGCCAATTGGAAGAAAACAAGGCCGTTTCATGTACACTAGGTATGGGACTCCTCTGGGAATTGACAGGTCAGGACGGAAATGAAGGTGAATGTTGGGGGCAGGAGATGATCTGATTTCATCCCATCGTCGTGGGCAATAGGCCGGTGACAGAATAGGATAGATCACGTGTATCTCGACTAGAGCGGACCGTGTGAGAGTCACCGCATCCCCAACAGCTCATAAAAAGTTGATATGTAGTGACACCAAAAACACATTTTGTATGTTCACAAGCATTGTTGCGCAAGTTGATAACTGTTGGCGTTTGATGTTTGATGCTTCCTTTCTTGGCAAGCGTGACGCCGCCGAACACTAGACCTATTTAGGGACTACCTCCAGCCTTGTTTCCAGTTCGGAATCACAAACATCTTCCACTTCACTCACTTCACTTCACTTCACTTCACTTCACTTCACTTCACTTCACTTCACTTCACTTCACTTCACTTCACTTGTACGGACCCTGATACTGACATGTCACATATATAGGCGCCAAGGCACCTAGATACTCACGTTGATGGTGATATATATATATGTCACTAACCGCGGCATACTTTCCCAAGCAGCGGCGGTGCTTGCGCACAACGCTCCTGCACCGTTCCAATGGAGATTCTACATCCTTCCAGTCGTCAACACTTGTTCCGTACCAACAAATCGACGTTGCCAACATTCAGCAATTAGACCTCACTTTACGACATTGCGCGATTGGGTTGCGCGTGACAACTATCTCAGGCTCATTGTGTCAGACCTGCCACCAGATTCATAGCTGATTTTCCTGAAATGCCGTCCCTCAAACAGGATTGCTCGATCGACAGCGCATCAACTGCGAAAGACGACTCGTCTGTTGCTGGCACCGATCTTCAACAAGGGTCACACAACTCGTCACACTCATGGGCTGGTTGGGCAGAGCTGGAAAATGATCCGCTCATTTTTGGAACTTTGCTTCTGGAGTGGGGTGTCAGCAACATCCAGGTCAATGAAGTTGTTCCATTGGAGAGTGTTTTTGATCATCCATCGTGAGTACCCATCCCTAAAATTCTTCATAGCTTATTGACCATCTCGTAGTAATCAAACCTATGGACTTGTCTTCCTTTCTCCCTGGGCCGCCCCATTGTCGGATAACAGCATCAAAAAGGCTCCAAAGGGTGTTTGGTTCGCGAATCAGGTATTTACAGCATGAAAATCCTCTCCGTGCATCTCTCACTATTGGTCAGACGTCTTCTTTCTCCTGTGCCACTGTGGCACTCATGAACATCATCAATAACCAAGATACTCTCGATCTGGGTGAAAAGCTGAACGCGTTTCGAGCCAAAACGGCTGATATGAGTCCGGTCGACCGTGGTTTTGCCTTGGACCACTTCGACCATGCTCGCGATGTCCATAACTCTTTCTCGACCAAATTCGATCAAATGGTCGTCGATGTGCGTCTGAAGCAGGACGCCGTTGCCCACGAGAAGCAAAAGAAGAAGGCTGCCGCAACGGCAAATTCTAAACGACCGCGCAAGAAGGCCAAGATTGAAGAAGAATATGAGGACGATGAAGACGACGCTGGCTTTCACTTTGTAGCCTACGTCCCTGTCGGTGGTTCTGTCTGGCGAATGGATGGCATGGAGCCACTCCCACGAAAGGTTGGAGAAGTGTCTGATGGGGTTGATTGGATCATGATGGTCTTGCCCGAACTCCAAGCCACATGGGAGTCGGCAAGTAACACTTCAATGGAGTTTTCTCTGTTGTCCTTGACTGTCCGGACTGAATCATCGACTATGAAGGCAGATGAGGAAAAGATGGCACGGGTTCGAGAAGATTGGGGTCCATTCATCGCCCACATGGTGAAGCTTCATGCAGAGAAGGGCGACCTCAAGCAAAAGACAGCATAGTCCCAAGATCAGAACATTCTTCTTGTACCAGCATGAACCTCCTTCTTTCTGCTTTCCCATCGGAACGGCGTTGCCGACAAGGCTGAGATTATCCGTGGGGTAATTATCCGAAATCGGTGACGTTATGTATTTCTCCGAAGATTAACCCCCACCTCTGTTTATTTTTTGTCCATCATCATTCACCCATTCACGAACATCATCACCGTCCATCTCACTCTTCCAATATTATAAACCCTTGCGCATCTTGTACAATCTAATATTCCACAGATTTTCATTCCTCCACAATGGACAAAACGTTTGAATCACTACCCGACGAGGTGATCCGCATGATCTTGGCACACCTATCACCCTTGTCAACCATTTCTCTCCAGCAGACATGTAAGCGATTTCTCGCCATCGGCCATGAACCGTTATTGTGGAAAGGCTACTGTCAAGGCGCATTCAGATGGTGGAGTCAAGAATGGAAGTACGCGGAGTCACAGGAAGATCCGTCATTGGTTGATTGGAGGGGAGCCTTCGCCGTTCGCCATGCTCAGTCCTGTCTGGTCACAAAGTCTCTTGATAAGATTATAGCCGACGAGACTGGCCGACTTGATGGAATTCAAGAAATTGTGGAGATCGGATATCACGCCAAAAATGCTCTGATGGATTTGTATCGAAACTCCCCATCTTCCCCGAATCATCTAGCCCAGAGGTAAGCTCTTCAGTCGCCACCGATGGAAACGACTTGGCTGACCTTGCCCAGATATTGGAGTCATGCTGCACTGGGTTGCCTGCATCGTCTCGTTGCTGTGGAAGAATGGCTCGCCATCAAGAACGAGAGGAGGCACAGCAGACCCGAACGACCAGTTTCATACGAGAGGCCCCTCGCGGCACTTGACCTGTTTATTCTGGAGCAAAACATGGAAGGCGATATTGACGATGTAAGTGATCTGAATATTTTGTCCCTGATTGCAGAATTTAATGTTCTCTTGAAGGTGTTTGCTCGCTTGGATGTATACGTTGACTCAGTACGACACGATCACCCGACCATCGATGACATGACTCCACGACAAAAAGCTGTTATCGTCGCCGATCATCTGCTCGAGAAGAAATGGGTGGGCATCCATGGTGATCGCCACTATCACAGTCTAGATCACATGTTCCTGGGAGTATCGCTGTTCAGCTCAAACAGAAATTCGGTCCCATTGATCTCATGTATCATCTTCTGCTACGTTGCACGCGCGTTCGGCCTTCGCGCCGCTCCATGCAGTTATCCTCTACACGTACATGCTCTTATTCAACCACCATCAGGCATCGACCTAGACGGCCACTCAATCACCGAAACCGAAGCGCAGGAGCCATCAAGCCAGACACATCTATATATGGACCCATTCAACAATTCCGACCCAATCTCTCGAGCTTCACTAGAGAGCCGTATCCGGTTTATTGGACCAACAACCACGGCATCACAGACCGAGGTCTACCTCTCGGCGTCATCACCCCGTGACCTGACAATCCGTACAGCGCACAATATCCTGGCCTCGCCATCCCACTATGCCGGCCCACCTCTCTACCCCATCAACCCCAACCTCGCAACATATGCCGCTCTCTTCTCTCTCGTCCTCCTCCCAACCCCAGCCACCACACACCCCGCCCAACTCCGACAACATCTCGCCGTCCTCACACAACAATTCCTTGAATTCTTCGACCTAGACGTCCACCTCTTCGAGACCCGCATTCTCCCCATGACGAATTCCCTACCCGACGCCCGCGCATACAGGAACCTGATCCACTCACTGCGGGAAAGCGACCGCGAAACACGCATCCCAAAGTACCGCACAACAGACCCACGCAACCAAGACGTCCAGTATCGCGTAGGCCAGGTCTTCCGCCACCGACGCCGCCAGTATCTCGCGATCATCTACGGGTGGGACCCATACTGCAAGATGCAGGAGCAGTGGATCAACATGAACCAGGTGGACACGCTGCCGAACGGGCGTCATCAACCATTCTATAATGTTCTGGTTGAGGACGAGTCGACGCGATATGTCGCCGAGGAGAATGTGGTGCTGTTGCAGCCGGGAGAGATTTCGAAGGAGGATCTGATCGCCGCATTTCCCATTGAGATTGGGAAGTGGTTCAAGGCCTATGATGAGCTATCTGGGACTTTTGTGAGTAACGTCAGACAGGAATATCCAGAGGATTGAACGGCGGAGAAATGAATCATGTTGGTTGGCTTTAGTGCATGCATTACGTGCAACTGGATTTCGTCCGTACGCGAGCCCGCCCGTACATGAGCATGAGACGACATCATGCAGTGCAACATGTTGGATTTCCGCGGGCTGACGCCATGGATGGGAAAAGCAAAGAAAAGTAAATAATGGGACGATCAGTGCAGACAAACATCTACCCGCTTGCGATGCACAGCAATTTCCCCTTCCTGGCATATGACAAGGCCATGCCCGGTCGCACTATTGGGTCCGGTCGAAGCTGCTACAGGACTCAATTGAGACTGGCCAGACTTGCAGACAAAGGATGGAGCTCTTTCTCGCCGAGTAATTTTAGAACAATATATTGTACTGTCATTGATTAAAAGGCCCAGTATTCCCATTTAGTCATTAGATGCTCCCGTAAAATTCGGATGATGATGACTACAGATTCCTTTGTTGCTCAGCGTCATTCTCGTGGTTCATTCTCATCTCCAGCCTGAATGTGGAGTGCGGGTCTGATTGAAATCTCCACCATGTCAAGCCCTGAGTAGGCTCCGAGTGCTCATTTGCCGTTCGAACCGAGAAACCACGCTGTCACTCCTCAGGCGAATAGATGTTTTGTATTTGTTTCAATAGAAATCTCGTATTTGTCTCATAGTCTCATTGCACGTCCCCTTCATCCACAGCATGAATGAACAGTAGAAAGGCATACAAGTCATCCTAATCCAACGGTGGTTGCCTCATTGGGCATCGTTCGAGCGTCTCTCAAATCAATCAATGCTTGAGCGGCTTTCTTGGTGCGTTCGTTCTCTAATCCCAGAACGCGTTCGTAGCCTGCATGTGCCTCGACATATGCCCGTTCGGCTTCATCCCATACTTCGCCTGACTGGCAGATGCGTCCAAGTTCGTAGAGACAAGCCAGAAGCCACTGGGTCTTAGGCGCCTCATTCTGGCGGTGAACGTGTATTGCTCGCCCCACCGCATCTTTCGCCTCGGTCAGACGCCCTTGATCATGGTAGCATCGGCCCAAGTCAAGTAGGCACCACAGAGCCTCTGGTCCCTCGTCCACACCGTTGCTGGAAGCTATTTTCAAGGACCGTCGAAACGCGGCTTCTGCCTCGTCGAAAAATTTCTGCCTCGTGTGAACTTTCCCACGGGCCCTGAAGCACACCGAGATAGCGCTGGGCTCCGATCCAGAATCATCTTGGAGTGAGGCTATGATATGGTCCAAGCTAGTCTTCGCTTCATCTAACCTGTCCTGGTCGACACAGATCTCGGCCGGTGAGATTTTCCAGCTGATCAACGTCACATCATCCTTGCCGAGAGTGATTTCAGATGTTGTCACACAGCTTCGAAGAATCTGTTCAGCCTGGTCTAATCTGCCCTGGAGATAATACAGTTCCCCCAGCTGAGATATGAAAAACGCCACAATTGGACTATCTTCATCGAATACGTCTCCTGGTCGCACCGCAGAGTAGCTGATTAATCTCTCCGCTTCAGCTAGGTCGCCTTCCGCAGCATAGTTCCAACCTAGCATAAGGTAGGCATAGTCCATCTGAAAGTTCTTCGTGCCCAAGTGTAGAACGGCGTCGTCTCTGGCTTGTAGCAAGAGACCCCTTGCGAGTTTGAGCTTGCCAACCCTAGTGTACAGCCGCCCAAGATATAGATCAATATTGATGGCATTCGTTCTTGTAAGATGAGCATCGCCACTATCTCCTATGACCTCATGCAAAAGAGACTCAGTGATTGTTTTCAATCGAGAATATAGTTTCTCGGCTTTCCGAATATCGCTATTGTCGTCATACGTATTCGCCAATGACCACATAACCTCCATTGTAGTGGAATGAGATGGACCCAATCTCTCTTCTGTTCTTTCAAGCACATCTTCGAGAAGTCTCAGCGACTCCTTTAATCTGCCCATGTGTCGATAAAGTTGCCCAATAGCGCACTCGGCCATTATTAGGTTTTCACTGTTTGGCCCGTGAGCTCTTAGATATCCTGCGATGGCTCTCTGATGGAATTCAAGGGAAGATCCATAATTATAGCACCAAAAGCACAAACGACCCAGGTTTGATAGCCCTTCCAGCGTCGGAATGGATACATCAGTGATATATTTCATAGCAGTAAAAATAGGGTGCTGGAGTCGTCGGGCATGTGGCAAAAGTCTCCTACTCACAGCCTCTCCTTCGTGACTATCTCCCCAAGCCATAAGGTGGCTGATAGTCACTATGACATCGATAAGAGTTGAAGAATCTATCGACTCATTCAGCTCACCGAGTGTCCAATCGTGCAGACACGTGTGCATACTGTAACCCTTTTCACTTGATTCAACCAAGCAATAATCTGCCAGTCTTGCCATGCATTGATCGAACTTTTGACGCGATGAGATCGCTTGTTGAAGCAGATTACGGCCTTGCTGGTGGCCTGTCCTTTCACCGACATGTTTCCTCGGTGTGGACACGACATCTTCCTTCCACGACTTTGTCTTCTCTGAGAAACGAAATCCAATTTTTTCAAAAAGTCAATCACGCCTCCTGGGCGGCTTGGCCGTTGTTGCAACCGGGACGTTCGAAAATTGATCAGGCTTGTGCTGGTCAGAATCTCTTGATGAGCAACAGCCTCAATCTATTCATACCAGATGTCCCTATTATCAAAATATGCCAAAAATCGAAGTAGTTCCGCAGCACACGGGTCTTTCGCGTGCAAGTGTGCAAAAGAGATATTCCATGTCGTGAAGAGTTTTCGCTCGTGGTAGTCCTCTAACTCAACTGAAGCCTTGAGTTCCTCCCATCTCTTTTTATAGACGTCCAGATAGCCGCCGCATGTTTGATCGGTTTGGCTCAGGTATGCACCGGCAGTAGCAAGGCCAAGTGGCAATCCTTCTAAACGATCGGCGAGCTTCCACGCGTCAATGTCTACTCATGTCAGCCAGTAGTCAGCGAAAAGTGATTCAACATACCGTGTCTGATGTCTCGGCCAGATCTGGTAGACAAAATGTCAAAACATTGTTCAGGGTCTGTCAGTATCCGCAACTTAAGTTGCTTCGAAAACATTAACCTTTTGGTGCGTGTAGTGATTAAGATGTTGCCATGAGCTCTATGAGGAAAGTATTCTCGTATGTCGAATGCTGCGGGATCGGCCCTGGTGGCATCTGTAGTCTGCGGGAAATGGTCGTAGTTATCAAATATGAGCAACCAGCGACCGTTCTCTTCCTCAGACAGCCATTGCCTAAAAAGATTGATTCCCCCATCCGCAGGAATCGAGGTTATCTGTGAACGCTTGCAGATCGCAGCGTGTGCTTTTGTCAGGCTCTGTTTCAGACTCGGTTCGTCTTTTGCGTTAAGCCAAAAGACAGCGGAGTAAATGTATGAGTGCCTTTTCGCGTACGCCAGGCTGAGCTGTGTTTTGCCTAAACCACCCATACCAACAATACTTACCACCTTCTGAGCCGGGGATGTGAGATTCGGGTCAAGCTAATCTTTGAGAAGATTTAATTCAACCAATCTCCCAATGAAATAGTCATCCTGAATTTGAGGAGCGGCACTGAGGATTAATCCTTCATTATAGCTCAGCCTGGGTCTGGAATTCGGGGCCGAGGCACCCAAAAGGTTGAGAGCAGAGAGCAATTGCGCAACTTTGTCATTTGCGTCACTCTGCTCAATTGTTTGAGCAAAAACAAGAAGTTGAATATTGCTGTGCACACGATTCACCATATTGGCCGTTTCCTTCTCCCGTGAAAGGCTCAAGAGTGCCTTGGCTGCTCGCTCCAGCGACGAGTTTTTGACCTCAGGTAAGACCACCTCCAGGATCTCATGAAGAGACTTGACATCATCCGAGACATTGTTAAGAACTGGAAGAAATGCTATTAGGTCTTCAGGGCTCGCTGCTGCATTCTCTATACGGATGCGAAACTTGTTCAGAACATGGATCAAGAGTGGCAGTTGATCCGCGACCGACTGAAATGATGCTAGCAAAGTGGAGGCTGTTTTGCTGTAGGAGTGGAGGCGCGAAACAATCTTTGTTGCGAAGTCAACAATGTTGACAATGGACGCGACGAGTCCAATCACCGCCGCGGCCTCTGCCATTGTAAGACGTACTTGACGTGATGACTGTTTTACGATCGGATAGGACTGGAGAGAAGAAAGAAAGAAAGAAGGAAAGACCAATGAGGCTGAGAATGGGCAACCACATGCGAAGGCAGCATAGCCTCTGGTCACGTGAAAGTGGTTCATCGCAAACCAACTAAGAGGCGGAGCAAGGTGGAAATGAATCGATGATAGATCTCCGTGGACCTTCAAAGGATAATTTAGACTGCACGAAAAGGGAAATCGGGCGCTATCTCCTATCTCGGTGTCGTCGATCACTCGCATCGCTGTCCCTCTCACGATCTCGATGACTGCGGCGGGAAGAACTTGAGTCATATCTCTCCTCATCTCGTGGGCGGTCCCTATGCCTGTCGCGATGTCGACTATCATGATCATCGTAATCGCGCCTCCGCCGTTCTTTTGATCGACTTCGATCACGTGTAGACCGTGAATGCTCGGAGCCACGATGATCTCTATCCTTCTTGGACGATCGAGAAAAGGAGTTCATGTCATTGCGGTAGTTGCTGTCACCATTCGCTGGACGACGGTCGCGGTCTCGGTCTCGGTCCGGATCGCGATCGCGATCCTTGTCCCGTGGATTGTTCTCTAGATTTCTGTCACGTCGTTTCCTCCAATCTTCTTCCTTGAGTTCTCCCTTGGAATCCGAGATTTTCTTCTGCAATTGATCTTCGGTAATTCTCTCGCCTGTGACCTTGTTTTCTCGCATTAATGGAGTAAAGAAACCCTCTCCTTTATTGTTCTTTCTCATATCGGCTTTACCCCATGCGCCCAATTCGACACCAGCGCCTGGAGCGGCCTTGGCTCCAATACCAAGAAAGCCTTCTTGCTTGCGTGCCTTGCGAGAATCGTCGGGTTTCGGATTGAAGTCGATGACCTCCCCATTTGCACGTCGCTTCTTTCCCATACCTCTCAACATGGCCATGCCAAATTCTTCCACAGGCATTGCGGCGTAGTCCTCCAGAGTACTCGAGTCCGGGCGAGACGCCACATCGTCTCTGAAGTCCTCCGTCTCGTCTCTTGCGGCGAGTCGACCATTGGCTTGTTGCGCTATGACGGCAGTTGATTTTAGTTTGTTGGATCCATCCTCAAGCAAGGCATTCAGCGCTTCTTCGTCTGCCGTCAGTTGTCGTGGAGGCTCTTGTTTTTCGTCTGATGGTGGGGGTTCAGAGAGTCCGTTTGTTTCTTCTTGAGTAGATGCTTCTGCAAATTGTAACCCGCTTGCCTTGCTCACTTCAACTCTCTCCACTCTGACGGAATGGTCATTCTGTTGTTGTGCTTGGACTTCGGCTGGGAGAAGATTCTTGCGTCCTCGTTTGCGCCAATCGCCATTGCCCACATTCTCTATAATGCGCACATCTGGCTCCTGTAAAGGTTTGCTTAGAATAGCACCACTGGATGAGAAGCCAGTGACTGACTCATGTCTGGGGTGTTCTTCTTCTTCATTGTCTGAATCGTCATGTAGGGCAGTTTTGGATGGCCGAACAGAACCCGCGGGACGTGACTGTTGGGGGATCGCCTTTTGTGCGGGTGTTGTGACTTTGGACTTGCCGAAGCCGAAAGATATTGGCTTTGACATTGCGAGTGAACGCAGGACAGAGAAATGATACTGTAGGCATCAACCGTCGAACACATGGAAAGTGTTCAAGTTTTTGGAATTGCGCTCTGACAGATAATGGGTGACCGTAGAAAAACAGATGGTCCATTTGGTCCCCCGCATTAGGCGGAGATCGACTGCAAGTGCCAGAAGTAGTGGAGTCGTGAAGGCAACTTCGGCCATTTGATCAACACAATAATGAGAGTCGGAATTCAAAAGTCGCGCTCACAACTTCACTTCTCACACTCTTCTGGACGGATCTTTTTATCTGCGCAAACAACTCAAACAACCCTACTTCTCTTATCTCACGTCTCTCAATCTCAAAAACTCCGTGTCCACGACATCACAAAGTCGCCTCCTTGTCCATGGTCGGTCCAACTCGGTGACCTGCCTGTCAGGACTCAACGCCCCTCTCACCGAACCTCCTCTAACACCATCCTCCCCCTCTACCACTCTACGACATGGCCAGCGTTGATCAGTCCCTTCTGGGGACCTTCCAGAAACACATAGAGGACATGCGCAGTCTCTCACTCTGCAAAATATGCATCAAGCCATTCTACGAACCTTTCATTCTCGGGTGCGGGCACACCTACTGCTATTCATGTTTAGCCAACTGGTTCGGTGGTGCACAGGGTAGGAGGAAGAATCGAAATTGCCCCGATTGTAGAGCTGTCGTCACCATCCAACCATCACCCAACTATCTTCTTCGCGACTTGGTCCACATGTTTATTGGTCGAGTCGAGTTATTACCCGAAGATGAAACATTCGAAGAACATCAGCAAGGAAAAGAAGAGGAAGCAGCCTTACTTGCAGCAGATCGGGCTGGACCTGGTTTGTTCAAAGGCGCCTTCGTGCGGCAATCACTTCTTCTCCGACTAGGTGGGGGTGGAGTCCTCGACCCGGAAGATAATGTCTATCGTTGTCCTGAGTGTCACTGGGAGTTGGAGGATGGAGAGTGCCTGCAGTGTGGTTTCCGTGAATATGAGGCCGGTGGAGAAAGCCTTTCAGATTCCAGCGATGACCTATCCGACGACCCCAGTCTCGCGACAATCCACACTGATTACGATTCGGAAGGCCACGAAATGTCTCATCTAGACGCGCACACGATGGCCGGGCTTCATGATGACAGATTCGCAGATCTAGCACCTCCCTATTGGGGTAATGAGAGTGATGAAGAAGATGACGACGATGACGAGGACATGGACGGTTTTCTGGACGACGAAGACGATGGGATTGACTCGGACGACGACCAAGCCAGCCAAGCCACATTGACTGATGCACATCACCACACATTTCATAATGCAAATCACCGTGCAGCCCATCACCGCCACCAGCACATTGAGGTGGATCTGCGCTCGCCCGATCACCATCGCACAGACGATACGGGCACACAAACTACTAACTATGACGAGCAGTCGGATGTTGCGACAAATTACGATGAACAAACCGAAGAGTCGGACCAAGAGGACGATATTCGACCGAGTCAGAGAGCCTCGAGGAGACCCACTCGAATCATCATCAGTGATGATGAAGACGATGGCGATGGAGAACACGATGGCGGACCCGACGGTGAACCTGAGTCTTCCAGCGACTCAGAAGAAACCAGCGGAGACCCGGACAGTAGTGATGGCTCAGACGAAGACGATTCTGATGATGGCGGAAACGGTGCTGCCCATGGTGGTCCTGAGGACATGGATCAACATTACAATACCGAGGATGGCGATTCATTTTCAGATAATTCCGATGGCACGGAAATACAACCACCACAATCCATAGCACGTCGGAGGCAACATCTGCAGAACCAACGGTCAAGAAGAGCAGACACGATGCGAACCAAGTCTGATTACCGGACCGATATGAGCAATGCTACCCTTGAGAGACTCGGCCATGCAGTATTCAGGAACTCGATGAGCCGAGATATCCGCAATGCACGTCGAGGACGTCGTGCTATCTGAAGTGGGAGCATGGGTACACCATTGATACGAATGACGGATGTACTTGATCCCAATCCATACGACATGGCCTTCAATGTCAAAGACTGGCTCCTCAAAAGGCTAGAGTTGATGGGAGCATCCGCTTCCAGAGACACTCCAGACCATTCAACATGTGAAAGCGTCAAATTCTTCATTTGGATCCTCAGAATTGGCTGCAAGATACTACTACGTGCTATCACCTTCAGCCAGATGAGAATTGAGGGACGGGAGAGCTTTACTCCAGATGCCAGTGACAAGTTACTGCATAGCATCACCCACCTAGGGAGTTCATAGATACCCACAATCGAACATGATATTGTAATCTTCGATTTCATTTGCTGACAGACGCAATGATTGAGGACATCTACTGCAAAGTTAATGTTGAATCAATGAACCGAGATCTTTTTACGCCGTCGCTATGCAATACTAGGTAGATAAATGGTCTCTAGTGGTGAAAGGTCGCGTCCAGCAGAGAAGGGCTTTTCACTCCACATCCCTAAATCCGAAGCCTTGTGTGCCTTCCATTTCCCTTTCCCATTTTCCTACCACATTGACCCCTCATGGTTTTTAATTCCAGGCCAAACCCCATCGAATGCGGTACTTCGAATACAGCCTCAGAGTATCTTAAGCAGCCATAACTTGTTTGCTGGTGTCATACTCGAGATCCACAATGCCGTCCTTCTTGACCACCTTGACCGTCATGCCCTTGAAATCAATGGGCAGACGACGCTGCAGCTCGTCCGTGCACATGCGCAGGATCTTCATGCCTTGCTCGAATGAGATGTCTGGGTGGTGGTGCTTGTCCAGGATCGACAGGCAGTAGTATCTGTTTAGTAACACCGTGATTAGCTTGTTGATTCTTTCCCGGATCATATGTGTGTAGTCGGCCACTCACTGAGCATAGCCATGAGCCGCATAGGGCACCTGCGCACTGCTAGCCAGATAATCTAACCAGTACAGACTGGGCTGCTTGGAAATGGGGTCGACGCCGCCCAACAAGAGATTGACGTTATAGGGCTTCCGGCTCCGCAACGACCGAGCCAGCTCGCCACGCACAAAGCTCGCCACCGCGCTGGGCCCCAGATCTGTCTCGTTGCGCATCGTGTACAGTGCGATGTTGGCTTGGATGTATTCGGCGAATTGGATGGTGTCGCCTGCTTCGCCGGAGAAGGCCATCAGGGTGTTTTTGTTCAGGGCGCGGGTCTTGTCGTCGGAGGTCTTGAGGATAGTGGCGCCGCGCATGGCTGCTTTCGAGGCCGCGATGATTGTGAAATCTCGCCCGGTGAGGCCGAGAAGGACTTCCCTGGATTGGTGAAGTCATGTTAGTTGAGTGCGAGATGTCGGGGAGGTTGTCCTGCTTGGTGGAAGACTTACATTGTGAGTTTGGTTTTGCTTCGAGGGGTGATCGGTTGATTATACGGAGAGGATTTGTTCAGGTAGTCAGCAGATCAGTAGTAGGAGGTGATCTGAAGTTGTGGAGGGTATGTTGAAGGCTGTGATGGTCTGGATAGATTGCTTGCTATTTGCACTGCTCAATCGCGGGAGGATTATTGGAGACGCGAACGCAATGTTGCCTATGAAAATCAACTCCGGAGCGAATGACGTTTGAACATGTCCAGCTTTCCTTCAGCCTTGCTGTCAGACAGAAAGGCATTATTTAATTGGCTGCCTTCCCTGCAGTTCAGCCTTGCCTACCCGCATCAAAAAAAAAATTGGCCGCAGGCAATAATTCCAGTGCATACATCCGGTGGACAACCCAGACTTCTCTCTCTTTTCTAAACATCTAGCTCCCCACTGAACCACTAGGACTTGAAATGTCGTCATTTTTTACTGTCCCGGCGTCTCAGCGAAAGCGAAAACGAGGTGAAGATATTGCAGGAAAGTCGAGGAAACGGCGGGGAGTGGAAAAGAATGATCGAGACGATGCCGCTACCACTGACGGTTCCGCCCGCCGCAAACCTTTGAGGCCTCGGGACAATGAACGAGATGATTCGATATCTGGCAGCGACTCCGAAGCTGAAGTTGAATTGGAATCTGGAGAAGAGTCGGAAGCCACCTCAGAAGAAGGCGAAAATACCGCAGACCGCAGAATTCGTCTTGCTCAGCGATACCTTGACAACATTAAACAAGAGGTGGATGAGGCAGGGTTTGATGCAGAAGACCTCGACAAAGATCTGATAGCGCAAAGATTGAAAGAAGACGTGGACGAGGCGAAAGGGAGACAATTTCGACTCATTGCAACGAATCTGGATTTCCCCAATGCCGCACATTCTATGTTCCGGGCAGATACTGACAGCACCACTGGCGTCGCAGTCTGTCAACCATACGCTTATACAGTGAGCCGAGATAAGACTCTCGTCAAGTGGGAGTTGATACACCCCGGCCGACCCTCAGATAAGAAGAATTCTACAGCACCACGGAGGAAAAAGCCAAAGCAATGTGCATACGTTCGAGGCATCAAGATCCGAGCATCAGCGACACAGCAGCACGGGCATACAGGAGAGATACTGTCAGTTGCGGCTTCCCCGGACGGCAGATTCGTCGCTACTGGAGGTGCAGACAAGAAACTGATTATATGGGCTGCCGAAGATTTACGGCCACTGAAGACATTCATGACCCACAGAGATGCGGTCACTGGATTGGCATTCGCCCCTACCTCATCCCAATCAGGATTCGGAGCACAGTTATTCAGTGCGAGCAAGGATCGCTCTCTCAAAACCTACAGTCTAGCCGGCGAAGACAGTCTCGCCTATGTTGAGACTCTCTTTGGTCATCAGGATCATATTGTCGGCGTCTCTGCAGTCTCGGTGGACCAATGTGTGACAGTCGGGGCACGGGACCGAAAAGCGTTATGGTGGAAAGTGGTTGACGAATCACTGACGAAATTCCTGGGCGACAGTTCAAGGAGCGAAACATATCAGACCGGCAGTCTAGATTGTGTCGCTGCCTTACCGCCCGCAAATTTTGTGACTGGCAGTGATTCTGGGGCTATCGTGCTGTGGAATGTTCACCGGAAGAAGGCCGTCTTCACGGTTCAGACGGCTCATGGGGTGGATGAGCCACCTCCTCTTGAGGAAGTTACGTCGGAGACGAGTCCGGACGTCATTGAGCGGCTGAAGAAGAACGATGGTCGACAGCCTATGCCACGAGCCATCACTGCATTAGCGGCAGTACCAGGAACTGATGTTATTCTGAGTGGCAGCTGGGACGGAAAAGTCCGTGTATGGAAGCTAAGCAACGATAAGCGATCACTGATATCTCTTGGCTCGATTGGAGAGGTTGAACATAGCGGAATGACAAATGGTCACGTCAATGGAACCTCCGACGATGTGGATGAGGCTTCCCACAGCACGAGCGTCGATGAGCCCAGCAATAGGGCGATCTATGGCTTCATCAATTCGATAGCTGTGTTCGAAAGGAGAAACGAGATTGTGAATGAGTTTGGAGGGAAGAAAGAGGGCGAATGTGAAGGCCTGTGTGTCGTGGTTGGGACCGGAAAACAGATGAGGTTGGGTAGGTGGATGAAATTGCCCAAGGCAAAAAATGGCGCGGTGGTGTTTGAAGTACCACTATTGAAGACCCAGCTGTAATGGCTGGACTACAGACAACGTCGTGTTGTCAATCAACATCATAATAATGGCCATTCCTCTTGTACACCTCTCCTTGTCAACCAAAAGTAAATCCTGAAACCACAGCCTTGTCCTTCCTGGAATCGTAGACAAGGCTACCTAGACACGTGATTGACAACTCTTGGCAACACGGTAGTGGCTAAAAACTTCTCTGGACGACCAGAGCTTCAAACTTCTTTTTTTTCTTCTCTTCATCAAAAAAGCAACAGAGCCAGCCACGACCGTCGTTTCGTCCTTTTCTACAGCGATGTGTTGCCATGGGTCCATTGGACTCAGTGGCTCTGGAGAGCAATTCTTTCCCTGTAGGAAGTTTCTTTCTCGTTGGGTCCTCTTCATTGAGGGCGATGGGCTTGAAATGTCGATTATTCTAGGAAACATTCCATCTACATGATCTCTTAAAGCTTCACCTCTCGGTCCGAAAATCCTTTGCAATGCCAATATACCAAGTTCAAAAAGTTCCATAAGGGAGGGTGCCGTTTCCGTCATGATGTCCTCTGTGCCGTCGACAAAAGCTCGTACCTCCATGATCTGGCCTACGATCACCGCATTGAATCAGTGTGATGCGCTTTAGATCAGGCTCTTCTCGACAAGAATTATCAATCTCGAATGGCATTCTTGGCCATCTTGTGGTGCGTGCTTGCATTCCTCTCTCAAAAGGAAGGGCGTGTTGTTATGCTGTGTTGAACATTCCTGAAGTCTCGTTATGTGGACCTGGAGTTGATGCACGGTGCTCAACTCGAATGGGTAAATATCATTCCCTGCTGCGAAGATCTTTATACTTCCTTTTCTACCCAGCTCGTCTTTTTGAGTCTCGTCCGTTCGTTTTGAGCTGTTCAATTGTGCTCTAGTCACTCATTTGAAGCCTTTGCTTTACCTTTCTTGTTTTCCATCTTCCCCTCCATATTAGGATTCATCCTCTCGACGCATCGACCAGGCACCGACATACCAACGAAAATTGAAGCCTTCGAAATGAAACACTCCTACTCCTCACAGTGGTTGCGCGTCGCAGCGCTGCTTGCTGTGACGGCTAATGCTCAAACAACCACCCAGGTCAATGATCCTCTTGATACGGGCGTCCTCACCGTCACCTATTCGGTCTGCCCAACTGTATTGACGACCACCACCACCTTGTCGAGCACTCTAACCTACTGCGGATCAACCCTTTGCGATGGGGGATCACCAACCATCACAGCACCACCCATGACTACCACTGCACCCAATGGCAACGTGGGTCCTGTTCTCGACTTCACCAGGGTTGGTCCTGATGGAAAGACCACTATCCTTCGACAGCAAACCTGGGTCTACGACCAACTCTGCTCGGATGGAAGCAGCCTTGAACCGGCTACTTACATCATCACTGAGACTTGTGGGTGCGGCACTCATCCTACTAAAACTGCCGTCCCGGATGGTTTCACTACCACAGTTGTTCAGTGCAATTGCGGAGTCAATGGTGGTACAAGTTCTGTTACTCTCACTACACCTTGCTCTACTGGGCCTTATGCCACTGTCACGCCCATTACCGGTGGTTCTAGTTCCGGTAGTGATTCAGGTTCAAGTTTTGGTTCTGGCTCAGGATCTGGAAGCGGATCTGGCTCGGGCTCTGGTTCTGGTACCGGTAGTGGAGAAGGCTCAGGATCTGGTTCAGGATCTGGCAGTGGCAGTGGTACCGGCTCTGGTTCAGGGGCAGGATCTGGTGAGGGTGCTGGAAGCGGTGCTGGCTCTGGTACCGGTGCTGGAAGTGGTCCTGGCAGTGGCACAGGCTCTGGATCTGGATCTGGATCTAGTTCCGACAGCAGTTCAAACTCCGGAGGATCAGCCCTAAATAACGGCACCATCTCACCACCCATCACACCAGCGAATCCAGCTGAGTATCGTGGCTCCGCAGACAGGATGTCCATGGCCTTATCGGCCATTTTCGCTGTTGTTGTTGGCTGTTTGGCATGGACATTGTGATTCAAGAACTAAGGAATGGTTATGATTAAGGTTTTCTTATAGTTGCGCATCAATTGGTTGGTTGGTTTTTGGGACATAAGAAACGTTGGGCATTTCTAGTATACTGACAGAAAGGGAAGACTCAACTGTGGTGTTGCTTGTTCGTTCGGCATTGTTAGGTAGCTTGATAGTTGTTGTTTGTGGTAGTGCATGGCAGTTTGGATTCTAGCAACTTTTCTATCAAATTCGCTTTACTGTTGTGTCTTCCTCGGAACAGATCTAGAGAGGCCAGATCGAGAATGACCTAAAATAGTCAACAAGAAGAGCCTCTCTCTGAGCTCACCGTGCAATGAATCTCACGAGTGGATCAACAATTCATGTTTCCACCGGCAAGAAGCGTGCCGTTACAAAGATTGATCGAGTCAATGGAATCTAGTAACCATTCTTCACAAGGGAGAGATGCTAGTTGTCCAATAGGCATCGCGAAATGGGCAATTGACGCCCAAGTAGGTGGGGAGACAGTCGAAATCAGCGCTTGGCTGGGCGGCTATGAGGAACATGATAAGCCATTGGCAGCCCGCGACAGGGACTTGGGCGGGTAGAACACAGTAGCCTTCGGCTGAAATGGAGCCTGGAGTGTTGGCATGGTGTTACAAGTCGAATGGCGAACGTGGGCATCAGAGTCTTTAACAAGTGAGTGACGGACGCGTGGAGGGATTGCGTAGAGATTTGGGACTGTAAAAGTAGGGAGGCTACGAATATCCATATCCGTGGCCATCGATTAATACAGAAAGGAAGGAACAAACTCGCTTC
Organism: Exophiala bonariae; assembly: GCF_035927105.1. NCBI lineage: Eukaryota > Fungi > Ascomycota > Eurotiomycetes > Chaetothyriales > Herpotrichiellaceae > Exophiala > Exophiala bonariae. The sequence continues at coordinate 204,090 of NW_027042494.1, forward strand.
TCTCAAATCACATCGCACTTGCCTCATTGTTGCTTCTTGGACTGCTCTTGCCCTGCCTGTGCCAGTGCAGCCTTCCCCCTCGTTCACTTTCCTGCCCACTTCCACTTGATCCCATCCCCTACACTTCCTCTTCTACGAACCTAGCCTGGGTTACACTACTCATATATATCCTCATCCGACCCTCTCGATATCTGCAGCGCTTGTTTCAACCCTCAAGGTCGCTCTTCTGGTCGCTCTTCTGGTCACTCGTATCTTACCTTCTATTCCCGTCAAAGGCCCCTGTCCACCCGAAAGCCGTGTCATCGTCATCTTTCCGGGCTCCACAACCCAGAATTCCCCCCTAAAACCAACGCGGCGCATTGACCTTAACTTGGTTATCTACAAGACCCCTCATCATCTTGGTCTTGCTTCACTCCATCCAAGACCTTGGGCGTCTCGACAGTCGCCATGAGTTTCTCAGGGCGCCCTCAGGGCAAGCCCGATGGTGAAATGTTCTTAAACCGTCCCAATGATCGCGATTCCCCTACCATTGTCGAACCATTGCGCATCAACAAAAGGACTTCAAGTGCTGGTTCTGGTGTCCTACCCACCCAAAGTCCACCCCCGCAGCAGCAGCCCGTTCAGACCACCCACTATCCCATGCCTTCGCTACCATATCCAGATGCTCGCCCTAACGGTGGTCCGCCATCCAATATACCTGCCAACTCCTATCCATACCCAGACGTTAGAAGAGTCACTTCCCCTGAGCAACCCGGAAGTGCGGGGAGTGGCACAAGGCAACAGGCAAAGAGAACTACCTCGGGCGATACAAAGCAAGGTCAGACTCTGGCCGAGAGGAGAGGGACTTTTCCAAAACCATTACCAGAGTCTCCTGGTCCTGAAGCACCAGACAAGGAAGGTCTGTTCCAACGTGCTCCTCAAAGAACGGCTGGTCCTGCAACTGCGCCTCTGCCGAATATGCAAGGTCAGCAACAGCACCAATACTGGCCTCCTCCATCAGCAAGTGCCACAGGCGATGCCCTGAGTAGATTGAACATCAGAGATCCGTCATCAATCAACCGCATAAGCTCGACCGCTTCCACGTCAACCACGAGGGCACAAAGAGGTTCTCCACCTCCACCCGAGACCCCCATAGTTGGTCCTAATGCTGTGGGCGCTCCAAACCCTGTGAGCGCACGGCCTCAGACGGATATTGAGGCTCGGTACGCGGCCTCTGGCATAGCCGGCACTGCAACTTTGACCAGTTTACAGGCTCAAAGCTTAGCTGCACAGCACAGAGCCGCTCAGTATGGCAATCAAGCGCCACCAGGTCAAGCTCAGGCCAATAATCCACCTCGCCGGCCATGGACACCCACAGAGCTTCCCGGAAGTACAGCTCATCCAGTTCCGACGGTATATCAGGGTATGGGCGAGGCAGAAACCTCTCCTCCGAGAACTTCTCCCCGACCACTCTCACATCATCAGGCGCAAGTCCAATCTCCTGGTCGAAATCCACAACATCCCTCCGAGACTGAAATTGCCAGGGTTGGACCTCATGAAGAGCCTCCCCCCGCTTATTCTCAGGTGCCTGGTGCGGCAAATGGGAGGCAATACCCCTCTGACAAGCAAAGACGAAGCACTGCCGGAGCATCCCTACCACCATCAATAGGTGTGGCTCAGGCACCTACAAACATTACCCCAGGCATTCAAGTACCCAATCAATCGGATCATCCAGCATTCGCGAATGATCCTCGACAAGGAACTCCAAGCAATGCGGCGCAGCCTATCCTCAATGGCCATGTACAACAACAACCACAACCACAACAGTATCAGGTACCGCAGACTCCCTCACAAATACCTCCGGCCTCCCCTCCGCCACTACCAGAAGGCTGGATAGCTCATATGGACCCAAATTCCGGCCAGTATTATTATATTCATCTGCCCACGCAATCTACGCAATGGGAATTTCCAAAGGGTCCCACCCCCTTGAACTTGACCGAGACGCCTCTGTCACCCGTCGCAACTATCTACCAGAATCCTCTTGCTTCACCCGGTCTTTCCTTTTCTCAGAAACCACTCGCATCTCCAGGTGTCCCTTTGACTCCATTCACACCAGGATTCGATCAACAAAGTGTCATGGGATTATCTAGCCCGGCTGCTTTTACGGGTCCTCCACCGACTGCGGGTGTAGACCTGTACAAGATTGTCGCTACCAATGGAGTGTACTTTGGACCATACCTGCGCTATTGTAACATGGACATTGAACGGGGTATCTGGTATGGATCGATACTATTGGTCACTGATGCGCCACAACCTCCTACTATCCATATCCATCAGAGTACCGATTTGTCACCGAATCCTCGTCAGCTGAAAGCTGCTAACATCTGGACCCACCAAAGATGGACATTCTACAAGTATGAGATAGATCTTGTCATGGATGAATCTGGACCTGCGAAGTGGACCTACGCAATCACATCACATTTAGGTTGCACTCGATATGAATTCATGGTGGCCGGCAAGCATGAGACAAATTGGAGATTCATCGCAACATCGGGCAACGACTTTTCATTGAATGTCAGTGCCAATGAACGAGCTAGACTAGGCGGTGCAGGCTTCATGTGGAAAGATATCATGCAAAAACATGCTGAATGTGGTGGTTTTCACTGTCAGCTTGGTCTGGGTGGTCAGATCTCTGCCGACAGATTGTGGAAGGAAATTCCTTCCTTGAAACAATGGTTGGCTACAAGTGGCAAAGACAACAGAAAGAATGCTATGTGGACGGCTGCACACGAGGAGGATGTTACACACGCCTATTTCCATTACTACACCAGTCATTTCGATCAGCCATACCTACGAGAAGCTTTCGCGCAGATACCCCATGTTTTGATAATTGACGACCATGACATGTAAGTACTTTTTTGCTCACTAGGTGTCTTCAGTATGCTAACAAATCATAGTTTTGACGGATTTGGATCCTACCCCGAATATATGCAGTTCAGCAATATGTTCAAAAACATCGGTCGCATCGGTATTGAGATGTACTTACTATTTCAGCATCATACGACTTTGGAACTTCTTCGTAATGTTTCCGATGATCGAGATCTATTCACCATCACGGGTACTGGATGGCACTTCGTCAAGTACCTTGGACCAGCGGTAGCTATTGTTGGGCCAGATACAAGAAGTGAAAGGAATCCACATCAAGTCATGGCTGGACCAACTTACCAGGGCCTTTTCCCGAAGATTGCGCTTTTACCCTCAACGATTCAACACTGCATACTCATGGTAGCGGTTCCTTTAATCTATCCTCGACTTGATGCTGCTGAATCCATCGCACACACTGTGGCGACTGGCAAGAAAGCCGTGACCGGAACATACAATCTCCTTGGAAAAGTCACTAGCTCTGTGGCTGGTGTTGTTGGTGCGAAAGGCGCCGTTGGTTCGGGATTTGATTCCGTCAAGAGAGCTGTTGGAAAGTCTGGCCTGATGGGAGGAATTCTAAGTCCATTCGGAGATATCGATGTGCTCGATGAGTTGAAAGATCAATGGACACACGAATCGAAGGTATGCAGACGGAAAGTTGACTTGGAAGCAAATTTACTAATTCGTTTCAGGACCTTGAGCGAACATATTTCATTCGGACTCTGCAAGGCATCTCTCACCAACGGTCCATCCGCTTTACGTTTCTCTCTGGAGCTGTCAATACTTGTGGAGCAGGATTGGTTCATGATCCTTCTCATCCATCAGACCACAAAACCATGTATCAACTCATTTCATCCTCGGTGGTGAACACGCCACCACCAAGTTACGTCATGAAATTACTCAACAACAATAAGCCTCTCTACATTCCTCCAAATGGGCAAAGGTCGACTCCCCAGCAACCAACAGACACCAAAGAAGACATGATGGAGATATTCAGTCATGACGGTAATGGTCAACCCACCAACAATCGCAAATTGATGGCAAGGAGGAATTATGTGGCCATAGTGGTTTATGACCCCGAGATCGTGAACGGAACATTTGGACAAACCGGAATGCATCGGGGTTCCGGCAAGTTGAGTCTTGCTGCAGACTTCCTCGTTCAAGGTGAAGGGGGTTATGGTGGTGTTGTGAAATTCGGACCTGTGGTCGTTCCAAGTCTGGAATACGGTCGGTGATCAGAGTCTTGTGATGCGGACACAATGAGTGGATGAGTGGAAGAGAATATGAACGGGATGCTATATATTTGGCATATATCAACGAAATGAAAGCGAAGCAATCTGTGTCAGAATCGATAGCGAGCATAGCGAAGGATGTACTTGTTGTTCCTATCTTAAGGTAATTTCAAGCATGATTGAATAAACTACAAACCGCCCTCGTATGAAGGGTAATTATCAAATGAGCTTGAACTTTGTTGCGGACACAAAGCGTGACCGCTGGACATGCTGAAGGCTGGTGTGGAGGAATAAATATTCAAGTAGTTGCTGATGTTCCTCTCGGACGATTTGGCGCCACCATCTAGCTATTCACGAGTTGAACCCGCGGACATATTGATCACTATACGCGACCTCCAGAATCACAATTCCACCACTTCATGTAGTTCTCGTTCTAACAACACGTGTACACATTTCATCTATTCGTACATTGCTTTATTCGTTGCTAGGGAGACGGATGCCCAAAACTGCGATGTGCGCTCCGATAACTGAATACTCAACCGTATTAGTATCACGAAATTGCTCCTGACGCAACCTCCACCACCAGTCGTTCGCTCGCTGTTCTTTACGCGGCTCGATGCTAACAAGGTTCCCCATCGGCTTGCAATGGCAGTGCGTCTATCCGGGTTGCAGCGCGAGGTCATCAAACTATATCGACGCTGTCTACGTGAAGCTGCGAAGAAGCCAGAGGTGAGGTTCTTGCCACCCCAAGCAGCATAGACATATCGAGCTAACCGCCTACCTGTCAAAGGCGACGAGACAGAACTTCCGCAATGCTGCACAGTGAGTTTCTTCATTCATTTTTGAGAGCGTAATAGTGTCTGATTGTTATCACAGACGGGAATTTCGCAAGAACACGAAGGTCGACAAGAAGGACTTTGCTGCCGTGGAGACTCTTTTGAGAATGGGCTATCGGAAGCTGGACCTCTATTCGTCCCCTGGTGTTCGCGACATTCATTGAGCAGCTTTAGCTGCCAGATACTAGGCCAGATTGATGCTGATGCGCAGCGTCTATGCGAGACTGTGTCTGTTCATCTAGCTCGACCAGAATGACGGATTTCCAATCTTCATGATCTGCCGGTCACGTGATAGAATCTCATGGTAACTCGGAGACAAGTATCGCCACTTCCGGAGCATTCGAGAATAGGCACGAATTTGCTTGCGTCTCACAGAAGCATCCAGTATTGTCGAGATGGCTCAAGACTCTAGGTAATCACTGCTTGCTCATCGAGTCGGTGGAAACTAGTATCTTCCATCTGGCAAGATGAATACCTATAAGATCTTGATCATCTCTGGCCTTTCTCCAACTCGACATCTTTCAAAGAACAAGTCATATGCATTCAACCAGAAGAATCATCCCCCGAACATCCATCAAACTCAGCCCAACTTCATCAACCAGAAACATGTCTTTCCTCTTCCCCAGAATCGCTTATGCTCCCGTGCGATGCGCACCCGCTCGCCACGAGGTCGCACCTCTATTCAGTCTGCTCGACGACACCTTCAATGAGCTTCAGCGGGCCACTCGCCAAGCTCAGAGGAAGACTTTCAACCCTCGCTTCAACGTCACCGAGAACAAGGATGTCTACTTGCTAGAGGGTGAACTACCCGGCATCGACCAGAAGAACCTCAGCATCGAATTCGTCGATGAGCACACCTTGACCATCAAGGGCCGGACTGAGTCACGAACCGAGTCTGGTCGTCGCCCAGAAGCAGTCGAGTCTGAAAAGACCCCCGCTGCCGCTGTCGAAGACACTGCCGCCTCAGAGACCAGCAGCGTGAAATCCCACCAAGCTACTGTCGAAGATGAGGAGGAGCAGCCCGCCAACGCCAGTGCCGCGGCGCAAGAAAACACTGAAGTCGCCGCACCATCACCGGCAGCCGCTCCCGCCAAGGCTGAAGCACCCAAGCAGCCCGAGTCACACCGTTGGATCTCAGAACGGCACGTCGGAGAATTTTCGAGGAGCTTTAGCTTCCCGGCCCGGGTGAACCAAGAAGCTGTGCGGGCATCGTTGAAGAATGGTATCCTCAACATTGTCGTTCCCAAGGCGCCGGCTCCAGAGAGCAGACGCATCAGCATCGAGTAAATTGGAGCAGGGCTCGGCAATGCAACAGGCTATTTTTGTTGTACCTCACGCGGCCAACATTTTAATGCAAAAACAAAATCATGGATCGAGCCTATCGGCAATGTTGTGTCGAAACTTGCATAGCGGGCGGTATTGGTCTAATCGGGTTTCCAAGTTTGCAGAAATGCATATCATTTGCAGAGCATAGCATAGCATGGTGTCTCGGATACTAGTACTCACAGATACATAATGATGATCATCCAATCAATCAATCAATCAACTCCTTGACAATATTTCGTAAGTTTCTCTCCTAAAGTTCGTTCTGTAGTGATGCGTAATTCTCATGCATTGGTTATTATTTCTACACGTGCAAATGGCACATAGCGCTGCCTGTCGATAACAGGCCACACGTGAAAAATGAATCCGGGCCAAAAGGGCGGAGGCGCAGTACCTACATATGGATTGGTCCGGGTAACCCAAAGTGCATATCTGCAGTGTACGGAGTAGTTGTGAACTACATGAGGCGTCCGTCCCCTCTACGGAGTACCTCTTACTACTGCTCGATAATTGTCGCAAGGCCGCGTAAGAGTAAAAATAGCTTCCGCAAGCGACACACCATGCCCATCGTAAGTGCACATGCACCGCAACGCCAGAGTCGGACCTTGCATTGTGGTGGTGCCACATATGCCAACAATGATAGGACGGTCACGATGTCAATTGTTGGAAATGCCATCCATTGATACGTACAAGGTGGAGTGAGAGAGAGGGGTGGTTCTACAGACCAACCTCCAGCATTTTTCCTATATGTTGATCCTTACCACTGTCCGGATATCCATTTCGGTGGAGATGTTTCCCATTCGACTATACGGATATCTCTGGTTGGAATGGAAATCGAGTTGCAGTGACGATCACCATCGGCTGGATCGATGATCTCAAGCGTGATTTCCCTGACCTGGAGCTCGAGTCGAAACTGGCAATCTGGTTGAAGGGTGATTGGGGCACTGGGAATCTCGATTTAGGCGTGCGGTGGCGTTGTCGGGGGTTGTTTTCTCCGCAGTGCCTGGTCTTTTCGCCCCCCGGGGCCTTGCTGCACGAGGCAGAGCCTAGAGCTCAGAAGTCCAGAGGAGGCATGGAGGGCATGGAGGGCATGGAGAGGGGAAACATGCCTAAACTCGTGCCGCAACTTAAAGCGTTCGTCACTGGACTCGCTTGAGGCGTCTCCGACTCCCTGACAACCATTCATGGCTTAGTGGTGGCTCAAGCTTGATTAAGCGGGCATGGAGGGGAGCAAGGCCCAGTCCTTAGCTGTTCCAGGGTTGGTCCCAGGTGGCTGTTCCACAATTCCAACGCCCAGTTTCCAGCTTTCTGCATCTCTTACGCCTCTCATGGCTTGGAATGTGGATTGACTTTGACTCTCCCGGGCTACGCTCGACGCCCTCCTTGTTTATCTCATCCCACTTCCACCCAATCACTGTCGCAGCATCGCTGGATGGGGGCCATTCATCCCATGTCCACGTCCGTTTACTTCATGAAATGCATCCAGCATATCCGTACGGATACATGACCTATTCCGCGTCCTGCTTTTTCTTGAAACTTGGAGCTTTCGCTGCAGGGCAAGCTCTTCATGATCAAGTCACAGACGGGTGCTTTTCGTCATTGCCCTGTGCTTCTGTCGTCCGTCGTTCGTTCTTGCCTTTCTGCCTTGATTGAATCTGTCCCTCGTTGAGCGGTTACGTCGAGCATATTTACCTACAGCAAGTGTATATACCACGATTGAACACCGACCACTCTACATCGGTCAAAGAGGTTACGTATTGGTCAACGAGTCAAGTCCAGACGCTTGGAGCCTCGCGCATCGCGCAACGCGCCGCTGCCACTCCCCCATCCCAGCCCGCCTTTACCGTGTGCACGGTCACCATCCTCCTTGCCAGTCACGAGCATTCGTCATGGCTGAGGCCCTACGGATAGTGCACCATTAAGACCATATCCTCCAAATCTTCACCCGAACGACCCTTTTGACGATTTGCCAAACATGGCTTTGTTTGGTAGACGCAAATCCGTCGTCCAGGTCGAGATCACTCCTGCAGATGAACAGGTCGAACAGAGAGAAAAAGAGAGGGATCGCCGCAGAAATCGCCTGTCAAAGCCCCTCACAAATAGCAAAATCTCCATCACTGCATCGACAACAAGTCTCCAGGACTCGGTGACCAAGAGCCGCAATCATAGTGCAACAGAGCTTGTCAACACTCACGAACTGTCTTCCCACCCCAGCAATCCCGACCTGAGGCAACAGATTCGAACTGAAGTGTTCGATTCGGATAGACTCTCACCTCAAGATGCTTTGAAAAGTTCCTCAACACTGAGTGTGGCTCAGATGGTCAGACAGTTCGACAAGGATGCTACATCTGCGAATGCCTCAGAAGATTCTCTGTTGCCAGTCGACAAGCCGAAGAAGAGGAAGTCATTGCTGTTAAGACGGTTTTCCGCCCAGACTTCTTTCAATCTGAGTCGCTCGGCTAGCAAAGAGAAAGTCAAAGTCACCAACCTCGAGGCGGTAGTCCTGTCACCCAGTTCGTCGATGGATAGAATGGTTGATGCTCCTTCTATCCCCACTACACGTCGAGCTTCCTTCACTCCTGGAGCTGCCACTAGAAAGCCATCAGCCGTGCTCTCCACCGAGGAAATGAGACTTCAACAGGAGGCGATTGAAGAAGTCGAAGAACGGAGTGTAATAGAGTTAGACTATTTCGATTGGCGACCTCGACCTCCAACCATGACTGGACGAGCTGGTACTCCTGCGGATCTCAGTTATTCTCATCTGGCAGGGCTCAAAATTGGTTCCTTGCAGGTTATGAATGGACGAGCCTCTCCTGCTCTAAGCGAACTGACCATGGTCTCGAAGCATCTCCTGACAGTGCCACGACAGCTTAGAGACGTATCCAGTGATTATGGTGATGCAGATGATGATGATACTCACGAAGTCGCTCTGATCACGGACCGTTCCTTGCTTGTTGAAACACCCAACGCAGTCAAGGAGGCTCGAAATTTCACCTGGGAAAGTGTCGTTGCAGACCGTGAAGAAACAGCAGATGTCGAGTCTGAGATAGACGTCAGGACAAAGGTTCCTCTGGACATGGATGATGACCATGCTTCCATCATGGCGAAGGAGTATATTTCAGAGCTGCCTCAGAGTCCATACTCGGTGGCACGCTCCAGCTCTTTACCCGGTTCACTTCGACGATTTCGATCTGATGATTCCCTGCAGAGAAGTCCCTCGATCTCTTCTTTGCAGAAAACACCTCCAATGACATCCTTACAAAGGACTCCTTCAATGATGTCTCTGCAAAGATCTCCTTCACCCGAGAATTACCAAGCGAAAGATGCTACGTCTCCTGTTAGCTTTCGCACAGTATCAAGTCTTTCGCATACTGGTTCGGTAGTGAGGCGGCCAAGTCTACGGGTGGCTGTTGTACAACCTGACCCCTCAGCAGATCACGATGATCATCCTGCAGGTAGCGTCATGAGCTGGTATTCCCCGGTGGAGCCAAGCTTCAACCAGCTCGAGGCCTTCCAATCAGCGGTCGAGTTTCAAACTCAAAGCCAACTATCTCGACCCCAGCCTCAAGGAAACCTTGACAAATCCGACAGTGGTTACAGCTCGAATAATTCTCTACGTTCTCTTCGCATGTCTAAAGTTGCACCTAACATCCCACAGACATTAGTTGAACCCCCCGTTGTTGCTCAACCATCACCAGCGGAGCCACAAACCATGTCATCGGATCTCAGATATCGACCAAGTATTCTTAAATCACGAAAGACAGAGCCGAACGTACCAACGTTTGCCAATCTACGCCCTGCCGTCATACCGCTGAACGTAACACCGACCAGTCCGTCGCCCATAGATCCACTTACGGAAACATCACTCAAGCCAGTAAAGCAAAGAAAGAAACTACAGAAGAAACGTGCGCAAAGCCAGCCACCGAGCAAGATCGCCATTACCAGAGTTCGTTCTTTCGAAGCAGAAACTATTCCTGCCATCCCTCAAGATGTCAGAGAGAACCTGCGAATCCGAACACAAGAAGTCCCGGAACTTGAACAGACATACGCCAGACTAAATAATCAAGCCAGTCTATCAACCATGTTTCTTCCAACGCATGAAGTCAGATTTCCTTCGCCTGAGCCAGAGCGAAAACCCGAGGTACGCCGTTCAAGATCCATTAGCAGACCTCGATCGTGGATATCTCGACCAAAAGAAGACAACACAAGATCAAGAAACATCTCCGATCTCAGTCAAAGTGATGCCCTTGCCATAATTAATGACTTTGGAACCGCGGCGTCATCACTTGGAAATAATCCATATCATATTGCTCATGAAAGTATGATCCCAAACCCTCCTGCTCCCAAACACTTGCATAACAAAGCACCGCGTCCGAAATCTATGATGGATGACAAGTCTGCTGCTGTCGTTGCCAAGTTTCGAAGACGGTCATACCAACAGCGCGAGGCGTTCTCTGATAGACGACCATCTTTTAATGACAGAGGTGGTATTCCTGGCAAACCTCTTCGTCCAGGCAGCTTCATCAGTGACAACCCACCGATAACTCAGGAGATGCTTCAGACTGTATATCGAACCTCCTCCATGCAAAGAGGGGCATCACTAGAGGACAGTCTAGCTCCTCCTGCTCCGTCCCATTCTCCACCACCTCCTCCACCCCACTCACCTCGTCCAGCTTATGTGGACTATGAGGAAGATTACTCGGACCTAGTGGTTGCACCCCCTCCACCATCCCACTCGCCACGACCTGTCGATATCACTCCAGATCCTTGGGCGGCTCAAGCAGCTAGCTGGAGATCTCGAAGACAGTCCATTGGTCTTGCGCTGAAGGAACAAGCTGGATATTCTCAAGGAATTGAACAGGCGGGGCATCATGTTGAAGAACCCCTTTACCCTGCTATTCCTCCTCGCAATGATCCACAAAGAGCAGGCTGGGCGCAATATACCACTTCGCCAGAAGAGTATTTCCCATCCCAAAATTATGCCGTTCAACAATATGCCCCAGAATATTATCCAGATCACCAAGAGCAATATCGGGGAAGAGAACAATACCAGAATGCCACTCCATCTCATGGTCGCTACTGTGAACAATTTGCCACATATGGCGATGGAACAGATCGAGGAAGATCTGTGAGACCCCAGAACAAAGTCCATCGTAGACCATTACCAGAGCCACGAAACGCACAGGCACAGTATCAAACTCGGGATCACTCACAAGCCCGAAGTATTCGGAGCCAAGCATCTTCACTCGCCGAGGAACTGCATCCAGAACACCTCGAACCTCCTCAACCCGCACCAGAGTTTGGCCGGTATTCTGGCGGCATGGACTATGGTTATGAACGCGGAAATGGCTTTGGTGGTTCTGCCGGGACAAGATCCGTGAGCGGTAAGGCGGACGGTTCCAGAAAGGGTGTTCCCTTGAGGGCGAGCTATGGGGTCGATCTAGGAGATGTGCCGGTTTCATACATGGTCAGAGTATGATAATAGAGCTCACTCCAAAAGTATTGATCGAGGCGGGCTTGGCTCATTGGCTATTGCCAACTTTCAACTACATGCTGGATTTTGAAGTGCCTACAGCATTCCATTTTTCACCTTATGCACATAGGCGACACAGACGCCAAAGATTTCTACAGTGAGACGTTTACTAATTCCTCTTTACGGCTTTCTTTGAGCATTATCAGATGCCAGTCAGCACATTTATATACCCTAGGTTGGAAACTCACAGGTTTTGGACATTATGAGGTTTGGATTTTCAAATTTTCACAATCAGGGGTGGCTTAAAGGACGAGAGGTAATTTTGTACATACTTGCATACATATATACCCAAGTTTCGAGATTGTTCGGTGTTGGCTTTGGGATTATCAGATTGTGAATGACGGTACGGTGCTTTGACGGCATTTACCACTTATATCATACCACATGCCCTTGCTTCTTTCTTTTTCGAGTAACCCAGGGGAGTCAAATGGTGTCTCATCGCCTATCCATCTATCCATCATCGTGCCGAACGTACTGATCGAAAGATGCAACACCAATAGTCCTGAGCCTGGCCAGGAAGCCGTGATAACACTGTACGCAGCGTCATCGACCATGTGTGTGCGGATTCGTAGGTAAGTTCTATAGTTGAGGGTCGTCGGACCGCCAGTCGGCTCATTCGACGGGACGAGCGAGCGGAGTGGAGTGGAGCTATCGATGACGATGACGGCACGGAAACCCAGAACAATGTCGATCACGCACTGGCACGGGAGACCTAGTCGTTGGGAAAGACACTTGCAGTTTCTGTTAGTCACGAAATCCAGGGCCTGCGTGAGGTTATCTTAACTTCCAACTTCGATTGTTATTCATGCCAGGGCTATGGGTATGGGCGATTTTGCGGTGGGAATCTTGACGAGCATAAAGGTATACATATATATATCTGGGAATTAAAGGATTGTGGAAAAATGAGAGATGGGATCAGATCCGATCAGGAACCTCCGAGGCTCTTATTCAACGATAGCAAAGATCCGTCTGGATGTTTGCCTGAATAGTCATTATTATTGATAGGCAACGATAGCAAAGATCCGTCTGGATGTTTGCCTGAATAGTCATTATTATTGATAGGCAAAAAATGTGAAAGATTTGCAATATCCCAACTACCTAGGTACTTTACTCAATGATATAGCAGATCTTGGCGATGCCCTTGCGCTTCTTGACGGGCTGTTCGGCCTCGATGATCTCCTGCAGGCCGGTCTGGAGGTCAACCTCCTCGGACGACCAGGCCCATTTGTCGCGCCAGAAGACGATGCGGTGGCCAAAGTACATAACGAAGAAAATCGGAATGCCGACGTAGGCGGTCAAGAAGTTGGCCGCGGAGAACCGTCCGGGGAAGAAGACGGTGAACCCGTTGATCAAGCAGAGCAGCGTGAACGCCACCATGGCAACCCACGCGCCATAGGGCTGCATGAACGAGGTCCATGGTCGGGTGACGCCCTGTACGTCGGTCGCTTTGCGGAATCGTAGGTAGATGACCATGCAGCAGACCCAGGATATCATACCCCCTAGAAATCGTTAGTTTTACAGGTATTTCAATGGAAGGCAGGGGGATGACGTACATGTGTTTGTGAGATTGACAAACCAGTTGAAGACTGTGCCACCACTGGTTGCGACGTTCATGTAGGTAAGAGCGCAAAAGAGCGATGAAGCGGTCACCGCGGCGTACGGGACACCCCAGCGATTGCAGGCCTTGAACATTCGTGGCGCGGAACCCTGGACTGCAAGAGAGTATAGTGCACGGCTGGAGATGTAGAGGAACGAGTTTCCAGATGACCAGGCGGAGATGAGAATCACTGCGTTGACAATCGATGGTAAAGTCGAAATTCCGGCGTCGGCAATGGCGACGACAAATGCGGATGAACCGGCGCCAGCTCCGCCGTCTGTCAGCCTGGGATCGTTGCTAGGGCACGTGACGCCGATGGCGAGAACGCCCAGGACATAGAAAACGACTAATCGGTAGAAGTAGCGTCGAGAGGCGATCGGGAGGTTTCGACGGGGTGACTCCATTTCTCCTCCGGTCACGACCAGGAGTTCGGGCGCAAAGGTGAATGGGAAGACGGACGATACGAGAGTCGAGAAGAACGAGATGGTTCGTCCAGCGTCTCCTGTTTTTATAAACGGCAGTGCCGCCCCTGGATCTTTCCAGTATCGGAAACCCAGTCGGTCGTGGCTAGGGCCACCACCCCAGAAGAGAATGAAAGACAAAAGGAGAAGTCCAACCATGAGAATGACTTTGGTGCCTGCGAACCAGAATTCCGTCTCGCCATAATATTTGACGGGCATGAAGTTGAGAGCGACAATCACAACCGTCATGATGGTCATCCATACTGCGATATTGACGTCGTTGGGCCAGTAGTTGATGACCAAGCCAGCAGCGGTGATTTCGTAGGGCACTAAGATACCCAAGGCGTACCAGTAGAGGTAGCCAAGAGCGAAACCCATTGATCGAGAAACATAACGGTAGCCGTAGTACGACATTGTACCACCGTGGACGGGCAAGTATGTGGCAACTTCGGTCATGGCTGTAACGACGCAGTAAACCAGGACTGTCATGGTGCAATAAGCCGCGAGAATGAAGGCTGGGCCGCCTTTGGCGAGCACTGAACCACTACCAACGAAAAGACTGGGAGGATTCAGTTAGCACAGACTTGTGAAAATTCCTCCCTAGGGTGGTACGTACCCAGTTCCGATGGTTCCACCCAAGGCAATCATCTGCGCATGTCGACTTTTGAGCCCTCGCTGAGTAGTTGCGTATCGTTCATCAAGTAAATCAGCCGCGATGATAGATTCCGCGACCGAGGCCTTTCGGCCGGTCAAGGATTGTTTTCGACCAGCGGCATCTTTTGATTGTCGAGATATGGTCGGCTCAATACCCTTCTCAGGGTCCGTGTATTCTGGGGAGCTCGACATGGTGAGCTCTGTTGGTGAGCAGAACCAAAGCTAGCTCGTGTGAGGTTTGAGTATGTATGCGTGACCCTTACCCGAGATGGGTTCGAGAGTTTTAAAGAGGTCAAACAAGCCGAAATGGGTGAGACGAAGAGGCTTCTCTAAACAATGTGTGGAAATCCGAAGATCTTTATACGTCCCATCCTCTTGGGAATCGGTTGGTCCAAGCGATTCTGATCATTGAAGGTTGCATGGTTGGCCCAGGTAGCGTGACCACGTTTGCAAGGGTAACATGCTTCTCGGTGTTGAGAGCAGGCATAATCTGGAGAGTGGATGGATGCGACGAATCCGTATCCGTACACTCGAACTCTGATAAGAAGGCTTCCGTCGGCACTTGTCCTTTTATTGCCTCGAGCCTTGGCTAGGTATCTCACCATGCATCCTCCACTTATGTATCTTGGAACTTCAGGGGTGCCTCGTGTTATCACCCTCGTTGATTGGAGGGTTGTGTCTCATCTGGATCGGCTTGCCAGACAAGGCATGACAAGCCCTTCAAAAGGCTGTGATAAGCCTGACCCAAGGGGCGATGAAGCCTCAGGCTAGTCCGTGGCTGATAGGCTCACTCTTAGGCCTCGGACTGTCAATCCTACCTAAGCAATTGTTAGTGGAACAATCATGAGGAGCACAGTTGCACACTACTGGTCTTGGGGATAGTAATCACCATACCGACGTACTTCATACGAGCAGATTGCCTGATTCTTTTGAATTACACCCCTGTACTGTAGGGTTCCATTCTTTGATTTCCTGGGAGGCGAGAAGCAGAAAAAAGCAAAGCATTGCATGGCTTAGGGGCCAACATCCTTCTGGAATCTTTGAAGAAGCAACTGGCTTGCTCACCCGCCCATGTCGGCTATCTAAACCCTTAGGTAGGGACCGATGAGCCTGACAGTAGCCCAGGCCTTGCCACCAGATACACTGCTTAGGCTTCCCTGGGTTGAGGACATCAGCGGGTGGAAAGAGCAATGATAAGGGTAGCTGATCTCCGATGACCACTTTCTAATTGGTAAAACATAACGATGTGGGCAATGCCCGGGTGAGCATTTAAAGCTCAAGGGGCCTGGGACAAGATCAATCGGGCCGAGTCTAGCTCATCAAGCATTCAAGTGGCTGATTGATGATCTTTATTTATCTTCGAGGATCTGGACTCGGAGCATAGGTGTCGTCAAAACTACTATATAGATTCTATTGCCTTGGGAGTTCTAGGCCTTCAACTCGGCCGAACTGAGTTCTCCTAGCAGACTCATTACACAGCGGTAGTCGGCAACTGACTTTCCAACTTTTCCTAAATGGCCTCATCCCCAGGACTAGCACTGATCTTTCAAACTGTTTGATCATCCTTCAAATATCTTCTATCTATCTATATATACTGTTAACGACTGATAGTCCAGTCACACTAAAACCTGAGCGACAATCCCCGATCCGAGAGTTCAAAGGCTCATCACTACGGCAACCCTCAGGAGTCGAGATAATCCAGTGCCCATTGCTGATCCCGAGTGCTGTAGATCGGGAACGGCCAAGCATCGAACACCAGAATTCCGACGACGAGCTTGAACCAAGAAGGAGATCCACGCTCATGTGTCAACACAGGCTTTGAGGATGTCACTGCGCATCATAGCATTAGTAGGTAATGAGCGAGCTGCTTCAATGGGATATTGAACAACTTCGCGGGCAGAACCGTTCTGCGGACAAGAGCGCTCTTGACGATGAGGCTTGGAAGCAATTAAAACCCCTTGAGCAATCTAAGATAACTGTGTGCGTGCCGTGTTGGTCCTACCTGATCTGTAGCTGGCCCCCTGCTTAGGTGCTTAGCAACGTAAACGCACATCGGTCAAATCTCGTTAATTGATTAAAGGTCCCGAGTATAGAACTAGATATGTTGGCTGAAGGTAAGATATCTGCATTGTGGTGTGAGTGGCTGAAATCGTACCTGACACTAACTGATCTTGAAACCCAGGTTCTTCCATTTTTGGGATCCCCATCAGTGCCTGGGTCGTCCTAGGTGGCATTCTATATTTTGTATTTGGCTCGAGCCATGATCCCGAGCTCAACAAGATTCCTGGTCCATGGGTCTATAAGGTGACCAGGTATCGATCAGCTTGGGATGCATGGAAGGCACGATACGTCCACGCGATCCTGGATCTGCACAGGCAATACGGCCCGGTCGTCCGAATCAGCCCCAATGAGGTTTCATTCAACAGTCTCACGGCTTTGAGAACCATATATGGCGCTGGAAGTGGATTCGAGAGAACTTCCTTCTACCGAATGTTTGATGCCTATGGCCGGGAGAATTTGTTCACTTTTGCTTCGGGCAAGCTACACCGAGACAGGAAGAAGCTCGTCAGTCACATCTATGCAAACCAAACAGTGCTGGCGACAGAATTCTCCCAGCTGGTTCAGAGGAAGGTCGCAGGGTTTCTTGACTTCCTCGAGAGGGAACCCGAGGCTGCCAGTGAGATCTTTTCAAGCCTTCATTACTTCTCCTTTGATGCAATCTCTGAGTTCGTCTATGGACCTCGACATGGTGGAACAAAGGCGCTGTTAGGCCCAAATCGAGAGTTGATTGCAGACATTCTAAATCCCGCCAGGAGAAGACTGGCGTGGTTCGCTGTCCATTTTCCTGCCTGGACTTCGTGGGTTACCACCCGAACAGGTCTGCTTGAGAAAGGGCTCACCTCTCTCGGCCTCTTACCAATGAGAAAACCCTTCACATACTCCGGTATCAGAAAACATGCACTTGAAGCATTCTACAGCTTTAAGAATGCCCCTGCCATTGAGAAGGCAGATGTTGCAGAGAACACAGTCATTGGCCGCTTGTTCAAGGTCCGAGAGACAACAAACATGTCGGACCTGGACATCGCCTCGGAATGCTCCGATCACTTACTTGCCGGCATTGACACCACATCTGATTCATTGATGTTCATGATCTGGGCCCTTTCACTGCCTCAACACGAGGGTTTTCAGAATCGGTTGCGGGAGGAGTTGTCACACATCTCCGTTGATGCTAAAGGACTACCCATTCCACGCGACCTTACTCAGCTACCATACCTGAACGCAGTCATTCGGGAGTCATTGCGTTTATACTCACCCTTGCCAGCGTTTGAGCCGCGTACTGCATTGGTCGATACAGTAATCGACGGATATAAGATTCCAGCAGGCGCAATTGTGGGCATGTCTCCATTTTGCTTGCACAGGGACGAAAATGTCTATCCCGATCCTCTTACCTTTCAACCGGAGCGATGGTTGACACCTTCCGGAGACCTCATCCCTGAATCCGACGATCGAAACAGGTACTTTTGGGCATTTTCGTCGGGTGCACGAATGTGCATCGGAATGCACCTCGCTAACGCGGAAATGCTCACATTGATGGCTGCGTTGTATCGGAAGTACAGGACATCTGCAAAACACCCGGACACGTCGCCAGGTATCACAAGCAGGTTTGAGGTATTCCATGATGAAACCATGCCCAAAATGGTTGAGCATGAGTGTTGGATCAATTTCCAAAAGATTCAAGACGTGAGTTGAGGGATTCATCCCACGTGAGTGACAAACGCCACATATGAGTTCCTATGGTCCAAGTCCGAAGCCCAGGGTCATGGAGGGCAAAATGCAAAGTTGCTTAGCGTGCGGGAAATTCAACCCTTTGACAAGGTTCACAGCGTTCAAGCCTTGACGTGTTGGACCTGGCTGGGGAACCAATTCATGCAGGGAGCCGTCCAGTCGGGAGCAGCAAGCATCCATAATCAAGGTCGCACAAGGAGTAGAAATCTTCAGCTCGTGTTCATCTCGTGTTCAGCTCGATGTCTATTTAAAGTGGAAGTTGAGAACTTAAGTCGCATGTTATTGATTAAATGCGTAACGGTTTGTTGTGACGTGCGCCGTAGCCTCGTGGTGGTCAAGGCTCTGACAGCAATTTCCTAGGCACCATCTGAAGAATGCCATAAAGCCCTGTGGAGAACAAGTCCACCCCTTCAAGTCAAAGTCGAACTTCCAGGGATCATTATTCAGGGGTTCCCACAATGTGCATAAGTGAAGTTTGGACGTACCATGAGTGTGGCTGTCACTATAACCACAGCATCCTCTGTCGTTCGTTTCGAAGAAACCGTTCACCATGTTTCGCCCCGAACATTCAATATTCGCTTGAGGAGTGGCAACAACAGACGTTCGCTAACGATCGTACAACACTTCAAGAGTGGGCAAGAAGAGGAAGGCCAAGTGAACCTCAAGATTGCCCTCACCACGCCTTTGTACAGAGATCGTTCCTCAATCAGATCTGCGACGATTGTCTCATGCAAGAGCTAGATATGCAGCCTCTCTCAATTGCGGATGAACTACCACATCAAGCAAAACCCAACAACAGCGAGGGCCTCATTTTTGATAGTGAAGTCAAGGTTCAAGTAGACGAGATCCAATTTGAGATGCTCTCATCACCAACAAACCATGGCAAATCCGTGCCTAATGTGGATACCGAGGATGACGGCGACAAGCAGATTCTGGAGAGTCATGTTAAGGTCAAAATCGACTTTGAATCCTCTAGCATCTCTGGTGAACCATCTTCACCTTTGTTCCCATCATCTGCAACACGATCATATCCGTCGTCGCTGGAGGCTTCGCCTCCACCATCGACTTACCGAACCAAGAGATTTGGCTTTGCGCTTCCAGAAGGGGTGACATACGATCTCGACACAGCAGACGATGATTCCGATGACTATCCCGAGATATATGACTGGACTTCTTCGCCCCTGTTCCGAGGGAGATCCCTGACGCGGAAGAAATTGACCAGTTTTGAGATTTATGGAGTCTCACCCAACAGCAGTTCTACCTCAGTCAAAGGCAAAGGTCTCTCAGGACTCAAAAGTCTTAAATCAATGTCATCGAACCTACGATCAGTTTCCAGCACAAAGATTCCCGACAAGACTGGGAAGGTGGATGTCGCTCCCGCCAATAAACCAAGGACACTTCTTCGAGGGCTTCGATCACGCAAGAGTTCACCACTGCTGACTACCAAGGGGGAATCCTCCCACATAGTCGAGTCGCAGTGCAGTGGATCGTATGGTAACCTGGAGCCGAAAGCCACCAAGAAATCCGGCCTGAGGAATTGGACGAGATTCATGATTCCAGAAAAGAAGCGAAGCAAATACGTACCCATAAGTCAGCTCAGAAATCAAACCCGTAGCTGTGCCCCAAGTCCAACGGGATCTTGGGCTCGTGCTCAAGAGGACAGCCACGAAGACTTGCCAATCTTAGCATCTGATCCTCCGACTATGGCTCATGGTGAACATCGTATCAGCTCGTCCAGTCAAGATATCGAAAGGGGTGATCCGCTGGAGGCAGGTAACAAGAGAATTTTAGACTTGACTGTACTGCCTGCAGAAGTGGTATCTGCAGTCGACCTAAGTCAGTCGGTTGAAGATAAGTTACGTCAAGACGATCACGACGAGAAAACCATGAATGACCTCACCATGCCCCAGAATAGGGCAGTGCTTCAACCAGAAGACACTTGGGAGGCATCAAAACAGCAGACAGCAAACGAGCCAGTGGTTGGAAAGGATGACTCCCAAAGTCAACCACCAGTGGAAATGAAGCTGTTGCCCGAGGAGAAGAGGAATCGAGAATCTTCGGTTACGAAAGATATAATCGAAACCAAAGTATCGGTGGAACCAAGCATTAACACACAAACAGAGCAGACGACCGAAGGAGCCATAGTTGCCAACAATGCTACTGAACTGGAGGGATATCAGGATGACACACCGGCTGAGAAAGAAGGTTGGTCTTCCAGAGAAATTGCGAGCCCTGGCGAACCATTGCCCGAGAGACCAGAAAAGCAGGACATCACACCACGATCATCGTTCATGCAGAAAATCATCGAGTCTAGCAATGTAAGGCCACATCCTCCACGCAAGAGTTCACTCAGGCAAATGATGGCCCAAAGTAAGAATGATTCGAGTGTGCCGAAATTCAGCTTCCCACTACCACGATCTGAGGTAAATAAGACGCCAGCTGATGGAGAAAGGGGTCTTCTCTCGGAAAGTCCTCATGAGTTTTAGTACTTATTTGAACACCATTTGGTTGATTGTCAGTGGGATCTTTTGGGCCAGATTGAAGATGAAGAGTTGGTGGATGTTTCACACGGTGCGACAGATTTTGTCGTAGCTGTCCATCAGTACGCTGCATATGATGTGTTCCTGGCGTTAAATGAACTTCGAAAGATGCCGTTGGGAGGTCGCGCAATGTTTAGTACACAGTAATATCTGCCATGTCATACAATAATCAGCCCTTGTAAATGAAAATAGGCAGCGATAGCTCAGGTTGTTGCTGAGAGCCATGGACGCTGACGACTCCGAGGGGATGTGAAACATTTGGTACTGAAGCTGAGCACGCGACGCGTCAGAGCGAGGTAGATAAAACTGGGAATGGCAAATGGAAAGATGGAGGGGGGTACGTGACACGTGATACCACGTGCATCAGGTGGTGCTGGAGGAAGGAGCAATCCAGGCGGGACCAAAACTGCACGGCACCTGCCCTGCACTGTGTACAGACTGAGACTGACCGAGAAATGCCAGCGGGCAATTAAATCAATAATATGTTCTACTGATATGAAATCTGTCTCTCTGTCGCCGTCAAACACATAACCCCAAACATAGACTATCTTCGAATTTGTCGTTGTATCTCTGAGTCTTTGAGTCTCTGCACCCTCTTGGTCTTCTTCACGCGTTTCCATCTTCATTCCCATCTATCGACAATCCTCCGAAAAAGATTCCCACTAGTCCTGCAAGCCCACATTCCACCTCCTCCCTCAACCACCACCACAAACACCCCAACAACATCTCTGCGCACCCCTTCTTCACTTCCACAGTTGCATGTCATAGCGACACCGCCCTCACAATGTCTGTTCTCCCTGCCGAGGTGCAGGGAGCCTTGACTCAACTCCTCCAAGCCCTGACAACGTCCGACAATACTATCCGCTCACAAGCCGAAGAACAATTAAACAATGACTGGACTCCCAATCGCCCAGATATCCTGCTCATGGGTCTGGTCGAACAAATACAGGCCGCCCCAGAACCTTCGGTATAGTCAACTTCCCCCTCCCTGAAAATCCTCCGTCTCTGGACACTAATTTGAGTTTACAGACACGATCTTTTGCCGCTGTTCTCTTTCGCAAACAATCCTCAAAGACACGAAAGGTTCCGGCCACTGGCGAGTCCAAAGAACTCTTCCTCACCCTGAGTAGCGAAGCCCGAGGCGCTATCCGCTCCAAGTTGTTGGAAGGTCTGGTCAGGGAGCAGGTCAACTCGGTCAGGAACAAAGTCGGAGATGCAATTGCCGAAATCGCCAGACAATATCTTGATAATGGTATACAATTTTGATCTTCCGCATGCGCAAAGTCAATGGCTAAATGAATGATTCACAGGCGATGTCTGGATGGAACTACTCAGTTCCCTCTTCCAAGCAAGCCAGTCTAATGATGCTGGGATGCGCGAGTGTGCCTTCAGAATCTTTGCGACCATGCCTGGCATCATTGAAAAGCAACACGAAAGCGCGGTCCAAGAAGTCTTTGGCAAGGGATTTAAAGACAGTAGCGTCGATGTAAGAACGAGCCTCGGCCCTGTGAGACAAGTTTTGACTGGTGATTAGGTCCGTCTGGCTGCAATCGAAGCTTTTGGTTCCTTCTTCCATTCAATCACCAAGAAGACGCAACCAAAGTACTACACCCTGATTCCCGACATCTTGAACATTCTTCCCCCTTTGAAAGAAGCGGGCGATACCGATAATTTATCAAAGGCATTCAATTCCTTGATCGAACTTGCCGAGGCCGCTCCAAAAATGTTTAAGAACCTTTTCAGCAATCTCGTCAAGTTTACCATTTCGGTCATTCAAGAAAAGGACATCGACAACCAATGCCGTCAAAACGCCTTGGAGCTCATGGCCACCTTTGCAGAGTGGGCTCCAGTCATGTGTAAAAAGGACCCAACCTACACCACAGATATGGTCACTCAATGCTTGAGCCTGATGACCGATGTTGGTGCGGATGATGACGATGCGTCCGAGTGGAACGCCACCGAGGATCTGGATGCAGAGGAAAGTGATCTCAATCATATTGCAGGTGAACAATGTATGGATCGTCTCGCCAATAAGCTTGGTGGCGACATCATACTTCCTGCAACATTCACCTGGCTTCCACGCATGATGCATTCGGCCTCGTGGCGCGATCGACATGCAGCCTTGATGGCCATCTCTGCGATCTCTGAAGGCTGTCGAGATCTCATGATCGGTGAATTGGATAAAGTCCTTGAATTGGTGGTTCCCTCACTCAGAGACCCGCATCCCCGTGTTCGCTTCGCTGGCTGCAACGCCCTGGGCCAGATGAGTACAGATTTTGCCGGACCCGTCCAGGAAAAGTACCACCAGGTTGTGCTTAGCAACATAATTCCTGTTCTGGATGCTCCTGAGCCTCGAGTTCAGGCTCACGCTGCTGCTGCTCTCGTCAACTTCTGTGAAGAAGCAGAGAAGTCAATCCTCGAACCATACCTGGATCAACTTCTGAGTCATCTATTGCAACTTTTACAGTCTCCCAAACGTTATGTGCAAGAGCAAGCTTTGTCGACGATCGCTACAATTGCTGATTCTGCCGAAAGTGCCTTTGTCCGCTATTACGATACTCTTATGCCACTTCTGTTTAGTGTTTTGCAATCGGAACAATCCAAGGAGTACAGATTGTTGCGCGCAAAGGCCATGGAATGCGCAACCCTGATTGCGCTAGCGGTCGGAAAGGAGAAGATGGGCCAAGACGGCATCAATCTCGTGCAGACTTTAGGTAACATTCAAGGAAGCATTACTGACGATGACGACCCACAAGCTCAGTACCTCCTCCACTGCTGGGGAAGAATGTGCCGTGTCCTGGGTAACGATTTCGTACCTTACCTTCCGGGAGTCATGCCTCCTCTTCTCGAGCTCGCTTCCGCCAAAGCCGATATTCAACTCATTGATAATGAGGAGGATGCTCTTGAGCAGGAAGATGGCTGGGAGCTGGTACCATTGAAAGGCAAAGTCATTGGGATCAAGACATCCACTCTCGAAGACAAGAACACTGCCATCGAATTAATCACCATTTATGCCCAGATCTTGGAAGAAAATTTTGCCGTCTACGTTGCTGATATTACGGAAAGAATCGCACTGCCCGGCTTAGCATTCTTCTTCCATGACCCAGTCCGTGTTTCCTCAGCCAAATTGATTCCTCAGTTGTTGGGCTCCTACAAAAAGCGATATGGCGATCAGTCGCCGGAACTTCGAGACCTGTGGGCCAAATGTTGCGACAAAGAGATCGAGATTCTTAGCGCCGAACCCTCAATCGACACGCTTGCGGAGATGTTCCAATGCTTTTATGAAAGTGTTGAGGTGGTTGGCAAGAATTCCTTGACACAGGAACACCTCGAGCAATTTATCCAATCTGTCAAATCTACATTGGAAGAGTATCAGAAACGAGTACAAGATCGTGCCGATGAGAAGGCGGAATATGCTCAACAAGTCGCCGAAGATGATGAGGACTCACTTTCAGTCCAATATGCCATCGAGGATGACCAGACCCTGCTTTCAGACATGAATAAGGCTTTCCATACCATCTTCAAAAACATGGCCGTCAACTTCCTGCCTGCTTGGCAAAGGTTGATGCCGTTTTATGATGCCTTCATTACATCATCTGATCCTACACAGCGCCAATGGGCAATCTGTATCATGGATGATGTGTTGGAATTCTGTGGTGAGCAGTCATGGCAATATAGCGACCACATTATCCAGCCACTTATCAACGGGATGAGGGATGAGAACGCTGCAAATCGACAGGCAGCGGCATATGGTGTTGGTATCGCTGCACAGAAAGGCGGCGATCAATGGTCCGACTTTGTTGCTGCGAGCGTGGAGACTTTGTTGCAAATCACTCGAGTCCCCAATGCACGAAGCGAAGCGGAGGTGTTTGCGACTGAAAATGCATGCGCGGCTATTGCGAAGATCTTGCACAGTAACTCATCGAAAGTCCAGAACCCACAACAAGTGGTTGAACAATGGCTTGACACCTTACCAATTGTCAATGACGAGGAAGCCGCACCTTACGCCTACACTTTCCTCGCACAATTGATAGACCAGTGAGTTTTGGCGACCGACTTCCCCCAATCCTTTGCTAACAATTTCAATAGACAACATCCAGCGGTATTCGCCAAAGCACAACAAGCTTTCCACCATATTGCTCTAGCACTTGAAGCGGAAATGATTCAGGGACAAACAGCCAAGAAAGTTGCGGAGAGTGCGAAGCAAATGGTCACGCAGACGGGCATTAATGCCGACCAAATCTTGCAGACCTTGTCACCTGACGGCCAAACCACAGTTCGAAGCTTCTTTTCGTGATGGCGATGAGTTGAGATAAATAAGTCGGAATTGATATGCGTTGGAAATTGCAAGGTTGCATCTAAATTGCATCTAAGAATGGCGCCGCAAGTGAGGGCTTCACTCTGGAGATAGTAAACTCCTGCAACATGACCAGCATCGATTAAAGGGGGAAACAATTCCAAACTTTATCATACCATAGACAGACCAGACTTAGTCTGGTTGACAAGTCGAGTGAGATTTAATACGCAACTTAAGTCATGGAAACAGAATCTTACAAGAGGTGATCCGAGGGTACCTATGTACAGCATGAACTTTCGATGGATCTTCTTTTGCAGGAGGTAAATGAGGTATCGAGAGCTAGTTAGTGACCTCGGAGTTCAGAATGCTATTCACTAGGTAACTACAAGGGGCTGATACCTGTTGACCTACCGTACGGTATTCACTATAGTCCAACCTGGGAAGAACGGAGAATAGATAGATAGAAGGCAGACGACCAGTACAGATCATTTGGATCAGGGTAAGTATACCCCATATACATGAGTTCTTGACGCTGACGGCACTGATTATATTCGCCACGGACGCTGATCCAGTATTTCTTCGGACGAGCAGGAACAAGTCTTCCACCACGCCTTCCATCAAATCATTCAGTAGTAATTGCTCATTGGACTTTACGTGACTAGTAAATGCCTACTTCAAGTATTTAGGTAAGCATGCCCGTAATGGATCAATAGACCGTGAGCCACAAAAGTTATCAACAAACCGATCGATCGATATATGCAATTCTGAACCCTCAATCCTACATAGGTACGTAACGTAAGTGCAACTAACTCTGACTCTGCCTCGGATTCTCTACCTCTCACCATTCCCATCATACTCCATACAACAGCTTCTAGTAGCAATCACTCATGATGTTGTGCTGACGAGAAGTCTTCATTTCGACACTCCCAATTTCCGCTCCACTCCTCTTCGTTTCCAATCCAAAGCCGCATTATCGTTTAAAAAAGGGTAAACAGGTAATATGTGACATACAAAAAGAAGGAGAAAAAGGGGGTATTCCGCCTTCGAAGTTGGCCGCCGAAACTCCCAGCTGTCGCTGCTACTTTTCCGATCGCCTGGGCCATCATCAGGGCTTTCGTTCGCTCGAACATCACAAACTTTCAGGACTCATCATACTTGCGTCGCCGTCTTCCATTATGCCGTTGACTTTGGTAGCGCCGTTGATTGTGGTGGATCCATCCACGCCATTCGTCATCAATGAGTTCGCGTCTTTGTCGGCGATCTTCTCAATCAGTGTCACTTTAGCTTTGCCAGGCGCTTTCTTTTTCTCCGGACTACCATCACCACCTGGACCCGGAGTGTCAGCATCCGCAACGCCGTTGACCATAGGAGACTCTTCGGTGACACCATTTGCGACAATAGACTTTCTCTTTCCTTTCTCGCCCGGTGTGGTTCCCACACTGGCTTTTGCAGCTGGAGGATTCTTGGCTGCGCCTGACTTCTTGACAGGACTGGCATTGTTCTTGAGAGTGCCATCACCAATTTTGCCGCTAGCAGGAATTCTTGCTCTTCCATAGCCTGGCCTTTGTTTAGGTGGCAGATCCAAGTCTTCCGTCAGAGGTCGATCTCCGTTGTCATGGATTCGTTTTAAGAACCAGTTCTTGACCAGACCAACTTGATCTTCAATGTTTTCGACATTAACCTTTGGCCATCGAGCTGGTTCCTTAAACATCTTCTCGGCGAGATCTACGGTGTTAGTTTGCTGATTATTCATACCCAGACGATTCTGAAGGATATGGAAAGGTACAGTGAGACTGGCCATGCCAAATTCTCGATCAAGACCAAGCTCACGGAAACCGAAGAAATCTTCATCCAGATCTCCAGCAAAGTCTCCACCGACAAATTGTTCACCACCGTCCGCGAATGAACCTTGACCGTGGGCTGTGTCATCTGTCAAGGCAGGTCGAAGGAGATCGGCAAGATGTGCTTTCATCCTGTCATGCATGGTGGTAAGTCGTCCGCCAACACGATCGACATCTTCTTTGACATAGATATCCAAGTCATTGATAGTTACACCACTAGAATGTAAAGTGTGCACAAGGGCTTCTTCGGTGGTATTCGGATTTTGATACTTGGTCTCAATCCCTGCCGGTTGGCCCTGACTGGCGGGAACAGCAACTTGAACAGGGATTTTGTAATCCTCTCTATAATTAACCAGTGTTGTGCATAGGCGTTTAAAAAAGTCTCCTGCTAAATCTGTGATAGCCTCTAAAGCAGAGGGTTGGAACTCTTCAAAGCCGGCATGGAAGAAAACTTGCCCTATCGAACGCTGGAAAGCTGCTTTGCAGACCCACGGCGCCATCAATGGGCCATTGTCTGAGATGACGTGATTTGGAATGTCTTGCTCAAGAAATGGCTCAGGTTGAAACTTTTGGAATTGGTTCTGATAGGTCTGTGATTGCAATTGCATTTGCTTGACGACACCAATTTTGGAGACGATTTTCCGAGTCTCTTGCATTTGTCTCATGTTTGATTCGATCTTTGAGCTGAACTTGCTCTTTGGCGCAATGAACTGATTCGGCGGGTACAGGCGTAAGTATTCCTCGGCGTGATCTATGACATGGCCTTCAGTATCTTGTTCCCATCTGAGTTTGCATTCAAGATCAGGGACTGCGGCGATGGTATCATAATAGTCTGGAAGTAGGCTTTCTTCTTCCACTTCCATTCCCTCGGCAAGAGTCTGACCTTGAAGCTTATCTCGGTTAGAGGATTCTCCATTGGAGTCGGAAATTTCTTTGCCGGCAATCTCATCCTGGATTCTTTGCCAACGGCGCATGCCTGCTTTAGTGCGTAGCAATGCATCTTCATCCGGATTCAGCTTGTCTCCACGGAATAGCTTGTGCCTGGCGGCAGCGAGCATAGCTCGGTCTCGCTTTGTCTTTTGTTTCCAGAGTTTGTATTCCTCATCCTCGTATTCGGGGATGACCGGTTGGGATGGTAGTCCAGGCAGGTCCATATCAAGGGCTTCGCTGCCTGCGCCAATGACGCTGCCTGGACCATGGGCACCAACAGGCGTCAATATGCCTCCTGGCGGCGGAGTACCATGACCTTGGCTACCTTCAACTTCCGAATCAGCGCGAATGCCATTTTGAACAGAACTGATGGATTGGAGAACGGGTTTGGTTTCCGGAACAGGTGTCGTCTCCGGTGGAGCCTTTCGCGATGTCTGGCCGCCTTTCTTTGCGCTTTTCTTGGGCGCCTTACGACCTCGAGAACTCATTATCGGCTCATCATCACTCTCTTCGGCATTATCATCGATTTCACCATTTGCAATCTGTTGTCGTCGCTCTTCCGCCTCAACCTCCGCGCGATCTTTGATGGTGATGTCCGGAATAAGAGGGACGAGCTTGTCAGTCTCCTTTTGCATGAAGAGAGCATGTTTTCGGAAGGGGTGATCGGAGCTGCTGTTGAACTTGAGACAATTTTTCCAGATCTGAGTGAGATCATCTACAAATTCCTTTTTGGACTTGTAGGCAAACTGTTTTAACTTCTTAGTCATGGTGCCGAGATCCATGGGTTGTTTGATGATGATGTAATAGTCTGGGGCATCCTTCTTTTTCACGGGATTTAGGAAAGGGGTCGAGTGTTCGGTATGCGCCTTCAGCTCCGTCAGGACTTTCTCGGCGGACTCGTACAATTCTTCCTGGCCGACTTTGTCTTCGCTTGCCCACTTGCTTCGGTTCTTGCGCACTTCACTCATCAATGCGCGGAGCTCTGATTCGGTAGCATGGACCATGGAGCGATGTTCGTCGAGAAGCGCAATGAGATTTTTCAAGGTCAAACTCGACGCGCCGAGATTGGCTTTGCTAAGGCTGCCTTGTTGCATGGAGGCATTCTGTCGATTGGCATGGCCCTCAGCCTCGGCCTCGGCGCGTCGCTCTGCTTCGTCGAGTCTTTGCTGGTCTAACATGGCATCCCGATCATTTTCCAAGGTGAAGAACATGGTCCGAGATAACGACTGAACAGTTGCAGTTTCTTTGCGCTTCGCCTCTTCCAATTTCTTGCGCACATCTTCCGCAGACTCTTTTTGAGTGGAATGAGGTTTAGTTGGAATCTTGGAAGGCTCAAAGCCCACGGGTCGGGGGACCGGCGAGGAGGTGGCATCGGCGATGATTTGAACTTTATTTGGTTTGTCTTTCAAAGGTGACGCTCTGGAGGTATCCTCGTCTTCATCATCGTCGTCGTCGTAGTCGTCATAGTCATCGTCAAGTTTCCGTTTCTTGGAAACGGGAGGAACGACAGAACTCGAGTCGACAGCGACCTCGGGTTGTGAGGAGGAGGGATGCGCACGTACAGTGCGGGATCGCACCGGAATGACGACTTGACCGGTGGAGTCGAAGAGATTCGCGAACTTGGACTCGGTTTCCTGATATAAAGCGCGGAAGCGAATTATCTGGGGATCTTCGTCGAGGTTTGGCTCAGGATCCGGGGCTTGGCCCGTCTGCGAACCACTCCCGAGACTGCGCAGTCTGTTGAAGGAACTGGGAGTGTGAGGACGTGATGGGGCTCTTAAAAGCCCGTTGAGAGTATCGCGATGGATGGCATGGAGGAGGGAATCGTCATCTGGAGGTTTCTGGCTGTTTTGGGGCGGCCATGCGAGGGACATGGCCGATGCCAACCCCCGATGTAGCGGGCGAGGGGTGCAGATTGCTCCAGTTTGCCCGTGTCGTGCGACGACGACGAGAGTGGCTGGGCAGGTTTGAAACCAGGTAGAGATGGGGAATCAAGTGCACAGAATCGAATGCTGATGAAATTAGATCGATTGAAGATGGATGGAGGAAGTTGTTTGATGGAGAAGTTGTGGTGATTCTGAGGTTGGAGCGCGCAGAAACGAACGCTTGAGGTTGAAAGAACGTACAGGCGCGGCCGCATACAGTAACGGTAGAGTCAAGGTAGCCTTGGGCAGTTGCAGCTTACGAGTAGGTTAGGGAGTTGCCCAAGGTTAGTACGAGGACTCGGTACGGGGCACGGGCGTCGGGTGCTGATGACTACGAAAGGCCTCTACGAGGTCATCCTCACGCCTAACCACGCTTATTCGCCTCTCGCTCACGCCTACCACCCAAGCATCTCCAAGCCTATTGCGCACCCACGCCACGCCTATAACTTATCTCTGCACTGACACTAACTGCCCTAATACTCCGCACAAGCACTCCTTACCCCCTATGAGTCTTTTGGGATCCAGGGATCCGCTGACTAAGTCCTTAGGTAATGTAACTGGATTCCGAGGCTATCCACAGAGTCAAAGGACACTTTAGGAGGTACTTGGTTGACCCATCTGGATACTCGTACATGGTCTTGTAATTCCAACCACTGCATACCCAGGTACCCATCCTAATTGTTCCCGACCACATGTAATCCCATGGCTTCAACGATATAACACCAGGCGGTCACTGCTGCCATCTATCGACCTGACGTGCTGCACTCGTTCGTCTCTCCATTCCCAAAAGTCCACCAAAGGACATCATCTCCGCAGCAGGCTGCTGTTCTCTTCTCCAGAACGACATCAGCTCAATACGACGGCAATGCGCATACGTTTCCCTTTCGCGAGTAAGTCTCTCCATAACAACCAACAGAAGCGACATACTAATACTCTCCGACAGTTGCGTTTGTCGTACTCCTCATCTTCTCCTCGTCACTAGGCCTCCTGCCACACTCATCGCTACCCTCTACCCCCGTCGCCGCACAGCCTTACATCCCACGCCAATCGGACAAAGCGCTGCACTTCATCTGCTTCTTCGCCCTGACCGTCACCTTCTACTTCATCCTCGACACAACGCGCCGACGCGTGATCCATCTGACGCTGATTGTGTGCACACTGGTACTCGCCGTTGGGAGTGAAGTCGCACAGGGTCTGCTCCCCAACGACCGTGAATTCGATCCCTGGGATGTCCTCGCCAACGTCCTAGGCAGTCTGGCCGCACTGGGCCTGTCGAGTGCGTACCATCGACGTGCGGCCGAAAGACGACGCCGCTCGAAATACACGTCGTTGGCGGACGGCGAGCTCGAAGGTGAAGACGTGGAACTGAATGAGGCTGGTGGAGAGCTCGGCCGCGCGCGGGATCCCGATCTGGAGGCCGGCGTCGTTCCTCTGGCGACGACGACGCGCAGTGTTGAAGAAGAGCTGGATAATTGGGATGAGAATGTGCCTGATGACGGATGGGACGATGACGATGATATTGGCACAAGTGGTCGACATACCAAGGCGACGCCCTCGACCAGCTCCGTAGGAAGCGAAGATGTGCCCAGGAAGATGGCGGTGGATTGAACGTCACCTATTGAGGCTGCTACCTAACAGAAGCTATGTTGTTGGGACGGAAACCTACTGCCATACATGCATGAATTCCGGGATATTATCCAAGATTGTACGACTATACCCTGGAGTTAAAGCGAGAATGGGATTTCAGAAGTTTACATATTGGCTTCGATGCTGTGTTTGATTATGCTTGAGTTATGACAGTAAGTTCGTAACTTATCAGACATCACCAGAACCAGGACACGAGAGGGATAGAAGATATGCTTGATGTTCCATGGTTGATTGTTGTTTGCATTGATACTACAGCACTTCCCTTAGGATAAGATACGATACGATGGAATTTGAAGAATAACGCCCTGCTGCCTTGATCGCCAATGCTCCATTCCTTGCATATTCGTTGAACGCTTCAGCCCCATCGACGAAGAAACGCAAAAAGTCCCGCTCACGAGTCGACCATCAAATTGATCTGATTCCAGATCGGCCGGGCCAGATATTGTGAATCGACCATGTCGGTGTCGGACTCAGAAGTGTTGTGCCACAAGTCCTTGGTTTGAAATGCGAAGATAGTGCTCATCTAAAGCAGTTGAAGCGACCAAAGGAAATGCGGAACGGGTTTCGACGAACACCGTGTCTGTCGACAGTGACGCCACCGCCGCCGCGTCGTCCACCCCAGTTCTTGACGTACATAAAAGGCATTTTGGTGTTTGTGTTGGTGGTTGAGTTGACTTGTTTGGTTCTGAACAGGTGTAGAGAGCAGAGTGAGGAATGTTTGTAAGAGACGAAGAGGAGGGTCGTTTGATGAAGAGTTATGGTTATAATGACCTGAAGAAAAGAAGAATCCAATGCCTGTAATATAAGACTTCACAGTGAATGCTTCTTGTTCCCTCCTTCTCCTCCCCACTGCATGGAAACTCGAATGCGCACGGACTTGCCATCTACGTCATGTGTCCAAACAACGGTTGGATCTGCTGCATCGCCAAGCCGCTGCATCCAAGGCACGTTGGCTGCTTCACGACCAACCCTGCCAGTGACGAGCTGGTTATCATGCTGGGCATTTGGGCGGTGCTCATTTCACGGGATAGACACCTAACTATCATTCTTTTTTACATTGGGTTGCTGCAGGAGGGTGTCACCGCGTTATGACGAACTGTGGCTGAGAATCAATCCATGGCCTTGTTGGTCGGCCATTTCTGCCCATCACCTAGGTCCTCTCATCAACATCTCTGAAAGCCTAGCCTCGGTGAGATAGGAGATGTGGTATCTTCGGCCTCGAATGTTCAAATACCTTCTGATCGAAGCCCCAGAAAGCATGATAGGGGGATCAATGTCCCATCCGTATAACTGCGTCAACCAAGGTAGCCAGCATACCATGCCAAGTCCTCTTGAGGCCAGACACAGTAGTACATTGGTACCCCTTCCAGCTGTGCCCTGGAATCACAGGACAGCCTAGATCCTGAGGAATGAACCGTGCCCGACCCGCCGAGCTGTTGCTGAAAGAACATACTCGTATTGTAACCTCTCCGAATTGTGCACGGACACCGAGAGTCGTGACTCGAAATATACCTACCTCGATAGGTCTGGCATCTGCCGCGATGCATCAGGTACGATGCGTCTAGCAGCAGGTCACGGCGAAGTATCAGCGTGGCGGTTTTGATCTCTCTGTCAGTGCCATGACACATCACACTCCATTGGAATTAAGTATCTGTTATTGAATGTTGCGAAAGTCTGTGATCAGCGTCGGGCTGTGGCTGTGAAATGAATTGTGGCACAGCGTGTGTGTTGTGGCGCCTGGTCGAACATCACTAGTACTATCACGGTATGCAAGCATTCTCCTTGAGTTGGGTTATCATCGTTTCTTCATTCTTGGAGAACGGGGGTATCATTTCGAGCACTTCAGATGACCAGAGGTGAGGTCGGTTGCCAGACACAAATTACACAGTACACTGTGTCGATAGTGACAACAGCCAGTTGCTTCCACCTCATCCAAGAACCCCAATTGGGGTAGTCCCCACTCATAAAAACATTCAGTCATATACAACAATGCTGGCTAGGGTTGGGGATCCATTGAGCATCATCTGTCTGCTCTGCTCAGACTCCGCAGCACTGCACTGAGATCTTTTGGTGGTGTCTTTCCGTCGCTTGCAAGTGCTCTTTTCCTCTCTTCTTTGTCTCTCTTGGCCAGTCCTTCGGCACATATTGACAGGACTCGCCCAGCCATAGTGTCCGCTGCATCACGGTACTGCCCTATTCGGTGCATACCATCTGCAAAGGCATCAATCGTTGGCTCAATCGAGTCGTAGAGCTCACCAAGGTCTTTCGAGATCTCAACCGAAGTCGTGACGTGCTGTTGCAACATAGCCAGAGCTGCATTGTCGGACTGTGAAACGAGTTCCCCTACTGGCAATGTGCCTGCCGAGAGGTCGAGATTCTTTCGGTCCGGAACACTGGGTGGTCGTAGAAGAGACTCCAATTCCGATTTTTCTGCCTGAAGCCTATCTTTCATCAGTCTTGTCTTCACAAACCTGGACTAATTCTCACCTCTTGATTTGCACTTCCAGTTCGGAGATCTTCTCAGCGTTCTGAAGGTTCCTGGGATTGGCCCTGTGTGGAAGTGGTTTCGTCTGTATAGGTGCATCCTCTCGACTGAACCAGTCAGAGAGCTCAGATCGATTGGCCAGGTCATTTAGTAATTCTTCTTCGATAACGCGAGCTATAACACTTTAGTGGGGATTCAACTCCAACATAGAATCATGCACAACAAACCTGCTGAACGAGCACTTGCATCTTCGAAGTCCGTACCCATCGGTTTCTCGTCTAATAGGCGAGTAGCGCACCATGTCAATAGTTGTCTCATGCGCCGTGGCTCTAGAAGACCTTCGCTCTCAATATGCTTGTAGAAGTCGGGGATTTCCACTTCGCTATGTGGCAGAGCTGTCACATCGTTAGCATTGGCTGCTCCCAACACCTGATCTCAAGTCTCACCATTAGAATTTCCCGTCTCAATCAAGGAGCTTGCCCTTCGTCCTCGAAATCCGAGACTACTTCTCCTTTCTCCTTTGCCACCTTTGCCCTCTCGCATCGCTTTGTTTCGCTTGATCACCGGCGTGTCGGCGAAAGGCAAGGCGATCTTTGTGGCAGCATGGTCCTCGTCCTGTGTTGGAATTGTCGTTGGTCCTGGTTGGATCTGATCCTGAGATTGTGGAGGTGGCACTTGCTCAGAGATCGTTGATGGTGGAGGTTGAGATTCAGGCTGAGTTTGAGCCTGTGTAGGACGCGGTATTTCCACCACGGGCTGTTTTGGTGGCTTTCTCTTAGGTTTTGCAGGTGAAGACTTCTTCTCCTCGATGGAAACGTTATTCGCTTGCTTTGAGATGGCCTTTCTTTCGGGTTTGGTCACCGGAGTTGTGGCTCGGTCTTCATACTCACGCGACAAACGCTTCGAACGGCGCACCGAGGGTTGTTCGTTGGGAGTGGGCGTCGAAAATGAGAGCCTCTTCCTCCCTTTTTTATCATTTGGCTTGGCATCATCCCCTTTCGACTGTCTTGTGTGCTCTAAGCTTTCAGACTGGGGCAGCGGCTGTTGCGTAGTTGTGAGTAATTGTAGTTGTTCGATCTCTTTGGGTGGCGGTTTTTGTTTCTTGACGCGAGTAAACAGGAACCCGTCGTCGTCCTCATCGTAATCTAGTAGGAGAAGCAAGTCAGTACAAGACCGACTCGCGCATCGCAATAATGCAGCTTACCCAATTTGCGCTTTTTCTCATTAAGAGATTTGGCAGCTTGTGCGCGCAATGACTCTGAGGTCTGCTTGGAGGTCTTGACATTGCCATAGCCCTGAACGCGCTTCGAGTTTGGCGGGTCAACATCTTTCTGATGCAATCGAGCGCTTAATCGCCGTTCGGACATTTGTATTGATGATGCTGAAAGGGGCTGTAGAGGTTGTCGCGCGACAAGCATAGTTGTGAGATGAAGAAGCGAATGCTAACTGCACGTGGGAGTTTCGCGTCAAGCAGTGCGGTGGTCGCATTCGAACGATGGAACTAACGAGAACGGTGCTTCATTCTATTGATGTTTTTAGTAGCGAGTGTATCGTGGGGTCGCGTGCTGAAGTGAATAGGTTAGTCGTGCGACATCATAGACTTTGAGTAGGTGGTGGAGGGTTGAGGTGGTTGCAGCAATAATGCTGAACCGCGGCCAGCGGCGGGCTGTCCTTCATTTGTTTACATTGATTGCATTGCACCTGGTGGTTGAATGCTGGACCGTACAGCTAAGCCACTTCACTGTGGCACAAATCTATTACGAGCCACAATTGATTAGTTTGGTGCGCCATATGGAATTTTGACAGCCCTTGGTAGCAAATGTCACAACGGTTATATCTTAGCATCTCAAGCTCACTATATACGTCCTGATCACATGTCAATCCAATCATGTTGCTAGTACCCATCACAAAATGCTCGTTCAGCAAGATATCGGACCACTTGAATCTGCCATAAACGGATAGAGCCGGAGAGTCACGAGCTTGGCGAGATACCAGGAAAGCCTACAAGACTGAATGGCATGGGGGCCAAAGGGGCAGGATGCACCTGGAAGGCCTTACAAAGTACCTATGGAAGGTGATTGAAGTTGACGTGGTCAAGGAGCACTGAAGCCCGGCAAATCCTTTGACCAAACTACCCGCAAGCAATGTGATTGCGTGGCATTTGGAGCACTATGGATCATGATGATGTAGACAGTTGCATTGGAGAAGGACATGTCAATGCAAAGTTGGGTCCCCGCCTGCCGCCCGAGGGGTCCTCGTTTGTGCCTGCCGTGCCCGCCACGGTCAAGTTGCAAAGTCATGGTAGCTTTAACGGCTATTTGTACTAGCAAGCTGGCTCGCACTAGCCTGTGGGAGTGTCCCGCCCTCGGCGAGTCAGGTGTCTTAAAGCAGGCATTAAAGCTGCACTAAAAACCTTCGGCCGCCAGTATCTAACCAGATAGGTCACCAATTTCACTAAATCTCCAACGAGGGGCCTTGAATGTTGGATCACCGTCCA
Organism: Exophiala bonariae; assembly: GCF_035927105.1. Lineage (NCBI taxonomy): Eukaryota > Fungi > Ascomycota > Eurotiomycetes > Chaetothyriales > Herpotrichiellaceae > Exophiala > Exophiala bonariae. The sequence continues at coordinate 240,575 of NW_027042494.1, forward strand.
AAGTCCAAACACGTTCTCATACCATCATATTCGTACTCCCGTACCTGGCTCGCTGGACCCTTCCCTCCTCCATCAGCTCCCACTTCCTTGTACAACAGCAGCTACTGGATCTCAACACTGTCATTCACCCCTCAATCCTCAAGCCCGCCCAGATGGCACTCTAACACTTGATGACCACACTCATTACGATTCAATATCACCACTTAAACTTGCACTCATCCTTCAGCCGCTCCCACTATTCAGCCCGCACCGAAATCCTAGCACAGTAACAGAGCAGAGAGGACACTTCAATACTCTCAAGCCCGCTCCTGCCTTCGTCGTTCCTTCAGGTCACCCTTAATTATATCCTCTCCCTGTTTCCTCAATATGGTCCATATATCTCTTCCCCGGGGACTACCTCACCTGGGGTCTAAGAATAAGGACAAAGACAATGGCAACGGCTCTGGTGGAAATGGTAATAGAAGGCCAAGTTCACCAAGACTTGGAAGCACTGCTAGCAATACCACTCTGTCTGATCAGAAGCCACTCATACTCAAGGTTTATGTCATTAAGGTGAGCTCGTCTTAGAACCACCCCAGGACCATCCTTCGCTCACCCAATCATAGGCACAAAACCTGGCTGCAAAAGACAGATCTGGCACCTCTGACCCGGTATGTACATCTTTCCCTCTCGCTCAACCCTTCTCATTCGCTCCTAGTACCTCGTTGTCACTCTTGGGAACGCAAAACAGGCCACCCCCACCATTAGCAAAAATCTAAACCCTGAGTGGAAGATATGCTTCGATATGCCGTTGACTGGCGTCCCACTGCTTGAATGTACCTGTTGGGACAAGGATCGCTTCGGGAAAGATTACATGGGCGAGTTCGACATTGCAATTGAAGACATCTTTACCAACGGGCAAATTCAACAAGAGCCCAAGTGGTACAAACTCAAATCTACAAGAAGGGAAGGAAAGAAGTCTGGTACTGTTTCCGGCGAGGTTCTCATCCAGTTTTCTATTGTCGACTCTGCCAACCCTTCAGCCAGCCCGGAAGAGATCCGGAGGAAATTTCAGGCCTATCTGGGTGCCCAGGAGGATGACGACGATCTTTCTCGAGTCTCTACAAATGCCGAAGATCAGTTGGCTGAAGATGACATTGATGATGCCGACATCTTGGAAGAGGAAGCGGGGACCGACCCTGCACAGAAGGACGTGGCCAAGGAGAAGAAGAAACGACTCGCTCGCCTTCGACGCAAATCCATTGCTGCCAGAGCCTATAACTTTCTCGCAGCCGATAACGAAGTGTCGGGCATCATTTTTATGGAGATTGTAAAGGTTACCGACCTGCCCCCGGAACGCAATATGACTCGAACTTCTTTCGACATGGATCCTTTTATTGTCGCCGCACTGGGCAGGAAAATCTTGAGGACAAAAGTCATCCGTCACAATCTGAACCCTGTATTCAATGAAAAGATGGTTTTCCAGGTCCTACGCCACGAGACACGCTATTCTCTCACATTCACAGTCATTGATCGTGACAAACTCTCAGGAAACGACTTTGTAGCCTCCACATCTTTCCCCATTCAGAAGATTATCGAAGCTGCACCAGAGGAAGACCCCGTCACAGGTCTTTTTGATCTCCCTGAGCCTCCAGAGTTTTCTCCTGCTATGGAGAAGAAGGAAGGCAAATCTCGCTTCCGACTTCCTCTCTCTCGGTCATCATCAGCAAGCAGTCTTTCAAAACTTGCTCGGCCGGTATTCAGACGAGACGACTCACAAGCTTCCATGTCTAGTGTCAATGGAAGTGAAGGCACCCGCACTCCAATACCTACGAGCGCGCCAGCCGATGGCACTTTTCTCAAGGTTTCCCAGAGCGCGGATAACGGCGCAGCTCAACCATCAGACGATCCTAGCATGAACCCCTATACTATCCCATTAGAGCTGAAGAACAAGGACCGTTGGGAGGACAAGCATAAACCCGAGCTGTCCATCAAAGCGCGCTTCTTACCTTACACCGCTCTGAGGCAACAGTTCTGGCGAGCGATGCTCAAGCAGTACGACGTCGACGAAAGCAAGCGAATCAGCAAAATTGAGCTGACGGCTATGCTCGATACTTTAGGCTCGACTCTGAGGGAGTCGACCATAGATTCCTTTTTTGCGCGATTCGCGTCCGAAAATGATGATCTTGGAGAAGCCGATTTGACATTCGATCAGGTCGTCATTTGCTTGGAAGAGCAATTGGAGAAGAGCAATGAGAAAAAGACGGTATCCGAAAAACTCAAGGGCTTCATGGGATCATCTGCCCAATCATCTCCCGACCCAGAATACGAGGATGACAGTCGATTGCCCATAGTGCCCGAATCAAGCACAGACCCATCCACCAATGAAGATCCAACCCGCCAATCGATACCCATAATACGACACCCCTCAATTGGTGCAGATGGAGAGGAAGGTAAACTACTCGGAAATGATCTTTCAGAAGACGGTGACGATGAAGAGCACGTCATAGAAATACGCGAATGTCCAATATGCCACCAGCCAAAACTGAACAAGCGTACGGAAGCAGACATTATAACACACATCGCAACATGTGCCAGCTCAGACTGGAGGCAAGTCAACAACTTGGTCATGGGCGGCTTTGTGACTCAAAGTCAAGCACAACGGAAATGGTACTCCAAGGTCATCACCAAAATTAGCTATGGAGGATACAAGCTGGGTGCTAATAGCGCAAACATTCTTGTTCAGGATCGCTTGACAGGCCAGATCAATGAGGAGAGAATGTCGGTCTATGTCCGAATAGGCATTCGATTGCTCTACAAAGCACTGGGAGCACGAGAAATGGAGAAGAAGAGAATCAAGAAAATGCTCAAGTCTCTCTCAATCAAGCAAGGAAAGAAGTTCGATGACCCCGCCTCAGTGGCTCAAATCGAAGGTTTTATCGCCTTTCACCGACTGGACATGTCCGAAGTCCTCCACCCAACTGCTTCGTTCAAAAACTTCAACGAATTCTTCTACAGAGCTCTGAAACCTGGCGCTCGGCCATGCAGTGCACCTGATCGACCAGAGGTCATTGTTTCACCCGCGGATTCTCGATCTGTAGTATTCAATACCATTGATGACGCAACAAGAATATGGGTCAAGGGTCGGGACTACAGCATGGAAAAACTCCTTGGTGACGCATATCCTCTGGAAGCTAAGCGGTACAAAGGTGGCAGTATGGGAATCTTCCGTCTTGCACCACAAGATTACCACCGCTTTCACATTCCCGTAGATGGGACGCTTGGAACACCCAAAACCATTGAGGGCGAATATTATACTGTCAATCCTATGGCCATCAGATCAGCACTTGATGTATATGGAGACAATGTTCGAGTGCTTGTCCCTATAGATTCGGTTGCCCATGGAAGAGTCATGTTTATTTGCATTGGAGCGATGATGGTGGGATCTACAGTCATCACTCGCAGACCTGGGGAGCGTGTCAAAAGAGCTGAAGAACTCGGCTACTTCAAATTTGGAGGAAGCACCATTCTGCTCTTTTTCGAACCAGGTCGGATGGTTTACGACGATGACTTGATCGATAATAGCAATGGAGCTCTGGAAACCCTGGTAAGTGCAAAGTCGTACCTCGTTCAAACTCCAGCAGACCCAATTAATATTTCTCCAACAGATTCGTGTGGGCATGTCCATCGGGCACTCACCTCACGTGGAACCTCATAAACCCGACATGAAGAAAGACGAAGGCGACATTACACTACAAGATAGACAAGAAGCCAAACGAAGGATCGAAGGAAGCTTGGCTCCAGATGCGGAGCCCGAAGGATCTGGTGGCTTGAGCTCTTTGAGTGGGGCAAACATACAATAACGAGGTGATACGACTATGTACGATCCATGGCATGTGGAAATTTGGTGATTACGACACGACACGGCTTTGATTTTAGAACAGGCCATGCACACAACTAGCCAGCCCGGGAAAGTGGCAATGGCTCTGGATACACGCGAGAAAGAAACAGTGGGGGATCCTTTGGATTTCGATCAATGCAGTAAAAGTGTAATTCGCCTTGACTTTGAGGGCCTACGCCCATGAACCCAAGAACTTTTATTATTTCCCACTCTCAGGACATGCCGGTCTGTGCGCAGCTGCTGTTTATAACGACTGCTGGTGGGCTACCTTCGGCTACTCCAGCTGGGAGAACCTATCACCCAGAATCCACCTACGCCCTCGCGGCTAACGTCAGCAGCGGGCGTAGCCCATCATCGGCGCTCCACCGAGCGACGTCGAAATTTCTAGCTTTTGTGAAGTTGAGAAACATTCTTGTGGCTATGGACGTGGCCAGTATGCTCGTCGTCCTCGTCTACCAATTCAGGCCAATCCTCGAACCCATCTAGTCACGTCATATCAGCAGGGTCATCTATTTTGTAAAGATGCATTGTCACTCACCCTCGAACAAGACCGCAAGCTTATCATGAATGGACTCTTTATTCTTGAGCCTCATTGTGCGTTCCCACTTCTTCATCTCCGGATCAGTGAGCAGACACGCGTCAAAAGCAGTCTGGAGCCCGGCGTGGTCGAGCTTCTCTCCTATGAAGACGATTTCTTGCCGTCGGTCGCCCCATGGCTCCTTGAAATCGGCCATGATGTTGTTGCGCGTGGACTCGTCGTCGGGCCAGTTTGCTGTGGTCGCCTCGTCAGCCAACCGTATAAGTAGGGCTGAGGCGTGTGGTGTGTACTTACAATCTTCTAGTACGCAGAACCAGGGACCACCTCCTTGGAGAGTCAACATTGTCCCTGCCTGCGACCACTCTCCATGAAGGTTTGGTCGAGTCGCAAGCCATATGAAGCCTTTGGAGCGTAGTAGACCTCTGAAGATTGGGTCGTTGGTTTTGTTCTTTAAAGCAGTCTATGTCCATTTTCAATACGGCGACTCCCGACCTGATGGGTTCGTTGAGTACCCAGAGACTTACCTGGGAATCGATGGATTTGGAGAAATCGTCCTTCCCTTCTGCATCAGCCATGGAAACATCTGACCATGATGCGTCGTCTTCAACATCCTCTTCTTCATTAGGACTGTCGCTGGAGCCGCTGTCGACGTCATCATCATCTTCGGTGTCCTCACCGTCCTCTCCCGTGTCGTTGTCCTCGTTCTCATCTTCAATGACGCCTTCCATCAAGACAAACTTGTCGTGAATCTGTTGATACAGCCTTTTTGGGTGGAAGGGTCGTCGAGCTTGATATACGAAACTCGAGATTCCATACCTATCATGTCAGTGAGGTCTGCTGTCTAGATTGGTTCATCCACATACTCTTCGGTCTCTGGGGTCGGACCAATCTTCTTCTGCCCATTGATATCTCGTACGGCAAGGTCGTGAAGGCTCTGAAGCCATCCCATTCCCGTGGCGGCTCTCTCAAAGTCATAAGAACCTGTAGCGACGACCTCGCGAACATTAACTTTGCAGAAGTTGCCCTCGATGACTTTGGCGGTCGGATTGAGCTTCTTCGTAATGGCAAGAATCCTGCTCCGGGCTTCCGGTGTGACCGCATCGATCTTGTTGATGATAATCACGCTCGAGAATTCGCTGAATAAGAGTCAGCTACTTCTACGAGATTGTAGAGTTGGAATAGGAAAGTACATCTGGTCGACCATGAGATCAGTCACAGTCCTCTCGTCCTCGGGATCTATTTTATCCTTCCCCCATCGTTCAGAGATGAAATCTGTGGTCGAGAAGTTGAGGAAGAAGTTGAACGCATCGATGACGGTGACTAGTGTGTCCAGCTTTGCGATCTTTTGCAAGCCACCGAGTTGGGCTCTGGTACTCAAGGTCAATTCCACCTCCCGGAAATGTACTTGAAGGTGACGGAAGCCTTACATTTCACGGAGGATTTTCTGATCGTCAACGTTATCCATACCTCCCTCGTCAGCCACCTGGATCATGGCCTGTGTGAACTCTTGCGTGAAAGTCTCTGCGACTTGCATGGGCTCGCTGATCCCCGTGCTCTCAATGACCACATAGTCACATTCACCACCTCTAGCCAAGCGAGCCAATTCCTCTAGAAGGTCGCCGCGGAGCGAACAGCAGATACATCCGTTCTCTAGCTGTATTAGTCTCTCGTTCGTCTTTGAAACAACATGCCGCCTGACTAGGTTCGCATCGATATTCAGAGCTGCCATGTCGTTTACTATCACTGCAATGCGTAGGTCATGGTCGGGGGACGTCAGAATATGTTTGAGCAGCGTTGTCTTTCCACTACCCTGTGAAACGACGCCCAGCAATCAGTCTAGGCTCAGCTGGATAGCCTCAGGACTTACCAAGAAACCTGATAGCAGCGTCACTGGAATTGGGCCATCGGTCCTAGCCGAGGTTGTTGTATGTTCAGACATCGTCAACGCTCCTACCGGGAAATGTAAAGGTGAAAGTGATGAGGAAAGAAGTATTTTCCCCCTTCAGGTTCAGCCATAGATCTGAATATGAAAGCGCCATTGCGACCGCTGCGGGCTGGATTGGCCAATGAAAGTCAATGTATTGTCGTTGGAAAAGATGAGGACCTTGAAAACATCCACCCCAATTTGTTGCACTCGAATCCAGTCTGTCCTCAGGTCTTCGCTATGACTGTCAGATAGCACGTGAAGATAACGGTCAATTTGATCATTTGTATCAAGATAGGACAGCAGATATGGCACCAAGGAAACGAATGCTCGGGTAGGATCTTGGATAAATACCTTAGGGAAGGAGACTCGCGAGATGCTCAGCTAATACCTGACTAAGCAGATGACTTTCGAACCTACGAGTAAGTGTGCCCCTGGGTGGCAGGCCTGACAAACACTTCTTTCTGGGTGTCCTACTGGGTACGCAATGGTGCTCAACACTTCCACGAGTGAACCTCGCTATCCCCGAGAACCCGACGCCAGTATCAGATTTCGCATTCGAGGGGGCCTCTCACGTTCGTTGACGTGATTCTAACACACCGGGTGCAGTTGATCTTCATGGGTAGAACATTCTTCCAACCGATGCTATCCGTCGGATACTAAGTATTGGTCACGGTGCAAGCCATAGTCGAATGTGCGCGGTGATGCGTGAACGGCATGGCTAGCACTGACGGGGAGAATGATTATGGTATGTATGTTGTGATGGAGATGTCGAAGTATTTACTCTTCGAAACCTGAGTTCGAGACATAACGCAATAGAGCTTAGCGATGTGGACTACCTCCCCAAGTAGGGAATGATTAAGTGTCTTGTGGTCTGCTCATGGAGATGGCCTGATGCCGGGTCTTGGCATGCTGGGCCGTGTGAACACCGTGTTTGACCGTCGAAACCCGACCTCGACCTCATATTTCTTGCCTAGCCCAAACGATATCCAAACTCAATCTCTCTCGTCGAGGTAGCTACCATCCATATCGCGCAGATTTAGTAAGCCTTGCTTCAACTCTGCTTCTATGATGTTGACTAGTAACTTCCACGGCTTGGAATGGCCCCAACCTCGCTTTACCACGGTCATGGGAGGTTGAGGCTGAAAATTGCGCGGCGACTTCTCCTTTAGGATACTACTTGTTGCTTTGTAAAGCACAAGGCCATTCATTCATGATGGAATGCACTGTCCATGATGGTGACGCCTGAACCCGATTCGTCGCCTGGTGACATCTAGCCTTGTCCGTGATTGATGCGTCTTGGCGAACCTCTCGATGAGAAGTTGTCCAAGAGCTGAGAAGGCATAAAGAGCTGCCAGAGACGCTGTGATGAATAACCTACCAGTTCCAACATATGTAAAACACATCCAGGCGTTCTCACAATACTAAACCACTAGGCCGAGCATTCGCTCCGAGTTCGATTGACGACATACCTTGCATGCTTAACCACTATTCTCCCTGCTGCATTCATCAGTCTCAGCCATGGAGGACCTACCCACAGATTTCTTTGTGACGACTTCAGCATACACACCCACAGTCCACCGGGATCAATATCCAACTATCAATCCCAGGAATCCCGAAGTTTCTCAAGCAGGTAAAGTCGTCATCATCACGGGTGCTTCATCAGGAATTGGTGCCAGAGGGTTCGCCCCAGCGTTTGCGAAGGCTGGACCAAAAGCAATTGTGCTCGTGGGCCGGAACATAAGGAGGTTAAAGCAGACCGAGGAAGTGATCAGAGCGATCAATCCTAATGTTGAGTATATTTCAGTGCCAACCGATCTAACTGATCCTGCCTCGGTCGATCGTCTTTTCAGATTAGTCCGTTCGCGGTATGGGCATGCCGATGTACTTGTCAACAATGCAGGCACTTTCTCTCCAAGCGATGTTCTGGGTAACGTGGATCCAAACGCATGGTGGTCCGATTTTGAGATTAACGTCAAGGGCACGTTCCTCGCGACCAGAGGGTTTCTGTCATTGCTTGGTTTTCAGCGGCAGGGTAAGATCATCACTTTGAGCACCAGTGGTGCAACAGCGGTCTTTCCAGGCTTGTCCGCATATTCAATCTCTAAATTAGGGGCTTTGAAAATCGCCGAGTACGTTGCAGCAGAGTATTCGAACGTTACCTCTATCGCAATGCAGCCTGGGACGGTAATGACTGAGATGGTCATTGGTGGGTCCACTGCACGTCCTATCGATCACGTCTTGCCTAACGCGCATAATCCAGACAGTTTCAAGCGTTTTGCTCTCGACACCCCGGAATTGGTTGGGGGAACTGGCGTCTGGCTTGCTAGTGACGCCGCTAACTTCTTGACTGGAAGATTTGTCTCTGCAAATTGGTCTGTCGATGATCTGGTGAAGAAAAAAGATGCGATTCTTGCCTCCAATGATCTTAAACTCATCTATCAGGGTCGCTTTGGTCTGGATCAGTTCAAGTGAGGGCACGAATGCTAAGCAGCATTGGAGTTGGCAGGAGGGAAAGTTAGTTGGTACTTTCTATTCTCTGCAATACTGGAAGGGTACAAGCACTTAATAAGCTGCTCAATTGACATGTCTCTGGCCTCGATCATGGTTCAAACTATGGATATTTCATTTCGTCGAGACCTCGGACACCCTAGACCTCTTTCCCCCATCTAATGCTCAAATTTAAACCCAATGCAATTTTGCCGAGTGGAAAGCTGCCTCAAAGACAATCTTGAGAGGTTCCATCACAGCCTCACACTTTTGGAATGGCTTGGCGCCACAAATAGCGGGGTCAAGGTCAAGCTGAAGCAAGTCAAATACGAGGTCGGTGAGAAGACAATCTTCAGCTGGAAGAAGGAAAGTCAAGACTTGATTTAATTTTTCACACACGGCAGAAGACTCTAAGCATTGTAAGCGTGTCTGTGTGACCATCTTTATGGTTAGCAGTCAATGCGTTTTCCTTGTGGCTCGCTTACGACCAGATTGCGAGGTAGGTACTTTTGTGTGCCATGGCAATGGTTGACACCAAGAATGCAACCCCTCGACCGTCCACTTTCCTAATATGGACGCCGGCGGGTAAAGGGGATAAGAAAGATCAGGTCTTTCGCCGGCACCGGCATGCAGCCATTGTGCATCATCAAAGGCGCAAGAAGCGAGACGGTGCATCAGAACCTCGTATCTCTTCGACGATCCTCCTCAGCAAGCCAGTACTGAACCCTCCTGAGCCCAATAATACGCCCCCAGACAGCGAAAACAGTGAATCAACAGGTTCGGAAAATGACTTTCCAATAGTAGAGCCGGCTTCTGGTCGTCTCGATCCGTTTGATGTTCTTTGCATTCGGGGTTTCCCCAGCGAAGCCTTGGCTCTGTTCCAATCAGGTACGCAATCATAGTATTACTTTATTTCCCATGTGCGATCTGTCTAAAGAATCACAGCAATCAAGAATCAATGGCCTGCATTTGCATCGTCGAGTCACCCACGAATCATCGAGAGATGGAAGTCAACCACTACGCACCTCGCAATGGAAACGCCCTACTTGCTCGAAGCCATCACATATGCAGCTTGTTGCTACCAACTGTTCTTTGGCTCAGGGAATAGCTCTACCGAATTTCTCCGTCTGAATTCTCATCAGCAAGCGGTTGTATACCTCCGAGAAGGTCTTGCAAGCAATGGGGGAAGTGTTACGGATGCAATGCTTTTGTCAATGGCCATTCTCGGAGTGCATACTTCGGCTTACCCACCACAGCAACGCCCGCAGATGGGCGATGTTGGTCACCGGGATAATGATTTCTATTCGAGTCAGACCTGGGAGCAAACTCACATTAATGCAGTCTTGCGCCTTACAACACAAAAAGGTGGATTGCAGAGCATTTCGATCCCGGAATTGCGAGAGATGATTCTCGTGTAAGTTGGAACTTAGTTCTAGCAAAGTACTTGCCAGCTAACGATGGGCCAGGATTGATACTCAAGACTCCTTGAACACACTGAGGAAGCCAAATTTCCCTCTGGAGAAGACAACCATTAGTATGATCCAGACTCTCCGCGCCAACTGGAGCTCGGAAAAAAAGAAACAATTTGCATCTCGCAAGAACGGCTTCAAGTGCTTACTTGAAGTCAAAGATGCGGAAGAATTGTTCAAACTGACTACCAGGATCTGCAGCCTACTCGAAAGCTTTGATATGATGATGAAAATGGGCCCACAAAGTGGAATGGATTTCCTCTTCGTCATCGCTACCAGACGTTTTCTACAGCATGATGCGTTGTCACTGCCGGTAAATAGTGATTCTCTCCACAAGCTATGTCGCCTTGCCGTTATCACATATATGGCTGAGTGTATCGAGCCATCATCTTCTCAGTGGCCGATGCACGAAGCCACCTCAAAGGCACTTATGCTAGCTCTGGACGAATGTGACAAGATAGGCATTGGGGAAACCCAACCAGATCTGCTCCTTTGGGCAACGGTCGTCGGAGGGTTCGCATCACGGGAGACATACTTGCGTAACTGGTACCTCGAACAGCTCTGCAGTTACTCCTTGACAAAATCCGGAGGGACATGGTCCGCTGTACAGGAGTTATCTGAGAGATATCTGCCTCTGAGATACCGCCAAGGGCAAGGCTGTGCTTTGATCTGGGAAGCCGCTCATGCATGGTTATCGAAAGATCGCTATGCCCAACCAATACGGATACCCAATGCGCCCCTGATGCTGTGATCGGAACCAAGTGAGAGAGAGCATCAAGATATTTTCGGTAACATTTTCATCCTTTTCAGGCATTTCAACTCAGGAAAGAAAACAAAATCGTCATTTCTATTTTTTCGCCCAGTAGGACAAAACTTACAGCATTTTGGTCTCACTTAACTTCCGGGAACATTCTTGGGACATCAAAGTTATCTGTCTCCCAAAATCGTCCCTCCCAAGACTCTTCACGAGGTCGATCACCGCGCAGCTGGATTTCTTCTGCCACTTTTTCCATGTCGCTCCATGCACGAAGCAGGTTGTTTCCTACGAGTTGTTTCGCCTGCTCATCGGTCACATTACCTCGAGCAAGAAGATGTTCGATCAAATTTGGCCATTGGGATACATCCTGCCAAGCGATTAGCAAAAAGTACTGGTTTCCTCATCCAAAGAAAGGGCATGTGGCCGGAGCAAACATACCTCAATACCCTTAACAACGAATGTCGACCCGTCAAAATCGGAACCCAGTCCCACGTGGTCCCAACCAGCAACTTCAGCGACCCACAGAATATGATCGATGACATCTTCGACCGTGACTTCTTCAGGGTGAACTGAGTTCAAGAACAGTGATATGACAGGGATCATTACAACGCCACCATTCTGTTTTACGGCTCTTAAGACATCGTCGGGAACATTTCGAAGATGGCCATGCACACTGTAGGCACCGGAGTGTGAGAAGATGACCGGTGCTTTCGCAACCTCCAGAACATCGCGCATAGTTTGGTGGGAAACGTGTGAGATATCAACGAACAAGCCCAACCGATTCGCCTCCGCCACGAATGATCTCCCAAACTCTGTCAGCCCGGCGTCTTTGCCAGTCTTGAGATCCATGCTGACCCATGAGGTGCCAAATGCGTTGTCACAGTTATGAGTCAGTGTCATATACCGGGCACCCGTATCGAAGAGCAAGCGCAAGGCACCAAGGGAATTGCCAGTCTGATGGCCGCCCTCGATACCAATCATGCTGGCGACTTTTCCGCTCCTGTGAACCCTTCGAACACATTCTGGTGAATAACACAGCTCGAGAGATTCCGGGTACGCTTCAACTAGACGTTTGGTGATGTCAATCTGTTCGAGTGTGTCTCGTACTGCCCACTATCAATCAAGTCAGCAAAACCGGATCATCAATATCAAACACATTTGACAATTGAACATCTCTGGGGACGAACATTAGGCTCATTCAGGTCCGGAACTCGCTTATTTGGATCATCAGTCTTAACACCGGGCACGAGATCTTCTGGACAGGGGACAAAGACACTCCAGAATTGGCCACCCATCAAACCTTGCTTCATTTTCTGGAAGTCAGTCTGACTGCCAAGCCTCTCGTTTTCAAAGTCACGGTCGTAGATCTGGTTATGCAGTTGATGTCTCAACAAGTACGGGAAATCGTTGTGGCCATCGATCAAGGGTGTGCTGCGTAGGATCTGCCGGGCCCGTCCTGCATAGTCTTGTGGGTCGAGACGCTCTTCAACGAACTCCGCTGTTGTTTGCTGGGTGTCGGAGCTGAAGACGCTCGGTCTCCAGGAGAAGTGATTGCTGTTTGTGGCTAGTGAGAATACGGTGATGCCCAGGAAGGCGAAGCCAGAGATGAGCGCAGGTAGTGTCAAACTCTTCGACTTTTGTTGTTTGACTGGGGTGGGTTTATCGCTCAGGGTCTTCTTGGAAGACATCTTTCTAGGTACCTAGAGATGTTAGTCCTCTCGACTTTTTGTGTTGTTGGGTGAAAGGTTTTGTCGTAGGGGGGGAGAAAAAGTTATTATACCTTGGCGTGGGATTTTACCGGGTACATATAATGCTCCTAGTTTCGGGTGCCTTAAATATCAGATAACTGTCGTATAAATGTTACCCTCCTGGGAAACACTGAATATCTTTGGACGAATTACGGTAGAGTGTTACTAAATAGTGTGGAAACATGTCGCCACTGACCCTTCCGTGGCTAAGCGGAGATAGCAACTGGATGGTACATTATGTTAAGTGTTAGCTGTCACAAGGTGATACTAGAATCGACACTAGGCTAGTGCAAAGGTCAAAGCGTTTATATATCAGTTTTACTTTGCGGGGATTTATCTTGTTCGCATTTAGAGAGGCTACCAGAAACATGAGCAAACGAGACCCAATGCTTTTAGCTACGCTGATGGGTCCAAGATAGACCTATCAACTCTTTCCACGCCACATTATTCTGCTTTCCACAGTGCTCTGGGTCTTTCCCCAGCAGCTAATCTACCAACTGGAGTCTATCGACCAGGATTCTATGAGCTAGTCTTATTCCTGACAGAGCGCACAACCCTGGTGAAGAGCGACGGCTTCTCCTCGTCTTCGCTATCACTGCTCAAAAACTGTCTTTGACCGTAGAGAAGATCCACCTCCCTCAGATTCACCAGCTTGGACTTTTTGTAGAACTTCCAGAACAAGAAGATAACCAAGAAGAGCACAATGACCAGGTACGAGAAGACAAAGTCCACAGGATGCCACGGCGTCAGCAGAGATCCGTAACCTTGAATGAACAGCAGGAAAATGTTGAGCACGGTGATAAAGTATGCACCGTAGGGGTACAGGAACGCTTTGAACGGAAGTTCATCCACTGTATGACCCTGGAGCCTCCAGGCACGACGGAAACGCAGATGCGTGATGCCAATGCCTCCCCAGGCAATGAAGGTTGCTGCGCCGGAGAGCGAGATCAGATAGTTGAAGGTCTTTGCTGCACCACTGGCGGCATTCACTAAAGCCAGCAGTCCCACTAAATTGGTGGCAATTGCTGCGTAGACTGGCACACCCCCGAAAAGTGTCTTCAGGAATATCTTCGGGGCACGGCCGAGATCAGCAAGTGCATAGAGTGTGCGCGACCCGATGTAGATGGAGGAATTTGTAGCGGAGAATGTCGCGGTGAAGATGAATGCATTGATCAAATGGGGACCGCCACTCCAGCCTGCGTGCTTGAGAGCAATTGCAAATGGTGACATGATTGCCCTGTTTGAGGGGGTGAGAAGCAACTCATCGTTAGAGGCCACGGAGATACTGGCGAAGAACATGATACCCATGTAAATGAATATCACACGAAACATAGTCGCTCGGACCGCCTAACGAATTAACCCTGGTTAGTTGATCGTCGTCCTCTTCTTGTTCAAGACCAAAAAACATACCTTGGGGAGATCTCTGGCAGGATTGCGACTTTCTCCTCCAGTGATGGCAACCAATTCAGTACCACAATGATACACGGCCGCAAGGACAAAAGACTGTCCAAATCCATTGATTCCATTCGCGAATGGACCTGGGTCTTTCCAGTATCTGAAGCCGATGTAGTCACCTCCGATTCCTCCAGTATTGACCAGTATGGCGAGGAGGTATGTAACCATCACGCAAGAAATCTTCCATAAGGCCAACCAGAACTCAAGTTCTCCATACACGATGACACCGAAGAGGGAGATCGCCTGGTAAAAGGCCCAGCACAGCAAAACCCAGCCATAGACTGGTACTTTGTCTGTCCAGAAACTGAGGCAGATGGCGACAAGATTGTATTCGGCAGCAATATTACTGGCCCACTATTGATCGATTAGCATCTCTTGTAGCTGCAAAGCGATTGTCTTCATGAAATTTACCAAGTACCAATAATTCCAGCCCAGAGCAACAGAGAAGGCAGGGTCAATGAAACGGCCTGCCAACTCGGTGAAGGCACCCGGAGTAGGGTATAGTGTCGCCATCTCTCCAAGACTTTGCATGACGAAGAAGACATCAAGTCCAATGACGGCAAAGGATATAAGTGAGCCAATCTAATGCATTCTATAGTTAGTTGACTGTCTTTCACCATATTCTGAAGTTGTGGGAGATGGACTTACAGGCCCTGAGGCAGCAATTGATGCTCCGACGCCATACCAAATACTCGCCCTGTGAGAGTTCGGTCAACAAACGTGTTATCACGCGTTCAGTGGTGTTACTCACCCAATCACCCCACCGAGTGCAATCATTTGCAGATGACGCTGCTTCAATGCTCGATGAAGACCATGGTCGACGACCACACCATTGTTGCCGATTTCAATGCCATCTGTCTTGTCAATGCTACCCCGGGTGACCGGATCTCCAACATTGACCTCAGCAATATCGCCTTTCGCATCCATTCTCAAGTGGTATATTTCTCAGAATATGCTCTGGCTGTGTCTGAGTGAGAAACAAGATGGAGATGGAGATGGAGCAATGGAGACTGGAGAATTAAAATACTTCAGGCCCTTGGTGATCCTTATCTGGTCTGACGTCGAAAACCGCACATAACCGCAGACCATATCGAGATGATAAAGATCAATCCTACTGTGGCTTACCGCAAAAGGGGAACAGCCAATGTCAATCGAGCGTATACGATTTGGACGCAATCGAATTCAATGCAATCTGGAGTGGCAAAGGTTCGCAAGACGGAACTAGTAATCGAGCACGTTCCGTGTGCATTGCACCGTCGCCTAAAGTCCGTGAGATGAACGTGGTCTAGTATGCGACTCATCCTATAGAGCGCCTGGTCCACCGCTAAACCGTGTATAACCGTGTGTCAACCAATCAAGACACCATATTGTACGAAAGTCACCAGGAAGGAAGAGGTTAAGATCGAGAGCGTATCAACCTGGGGGAGTTGCTTAGCCCATCTTGGCACTGATAGCAAGCATGATCTGCATCCGAGGTTCATTGAAAGAAGTGGGACTGGGTGAACTGCCTCTCGCGGACTCGCGTTACGTGGTGTTTATCAGTTCAGGCGCCCCATTCAGGCATACGATCCAATGACCATTTCGAGGTTTGTTCAGCCTTATCATGTGATCACACTTTTCAGGGTCGCATTTCCCCTCTTCTGATTCGGTTCCCAGACACCAACGACACTTAGTTTCGTTCGTTTCTTAGCTTACAATATAGTACACATTCCAATGCTTCAGAGCATCATCCAGCACTCTACACAAAACAATCTTATCCGGCCTCGATGATCGATTACTGCGTCACGGAATCTCGAGAGTTGCAGTTTCGGCGCCTAGCTTCGTGGGCAATGATGGAATATGAAAGCATGAAATCTCCCACCGGAAAAGTCATGTCCAGCTCAGATTTCTCCCTCGTCCAGGACGAACTGGTTAGTCTCAAGTGGCCTGACATATGGGGTTATCATTAGTCTACCAAAAAATTCATACAATGGCTCTACTCAGGACGCTTCTCTACGCGAGCTTAGCTCTGCCTGCTTTGGCCGAGATAGTCGTGCCTCCACGAGCTGACATGGCACTTCTGGGTCCCATCTATCAACCTGCTGCCAACAGCTCCTTCAAGGCTTTCGAAGATGCTGCTACCAAGGCCAAGGCAGCCATCGAAGAGATCATTGCCAATGGAAACAGTAGCTTTGGACCATTCGACACTGAGACGACCTCATTCTCATTGTCCGTTTTTACCGCTTCTGATGCCAAGCCCTTGTTTGAATATCATTTCGAAGCGCCGGGCTTGAATGGCTCTTACACCAAGGGCAAGTTGACAGAGGATACCATCTACAGAAGTGGCAGCCTGGGGAAGCTTTTGGTGGTGTATACGTTTCTTGTCGATATTGGAGACGATATCTTCACAGATCCGATCACCAAGTATATCGTGAGTGGCCCAATCCCATCTTGACAAAATAAAAATACTGACTTTACACCCCTAGCCTGAGCTTGCTGAAGCGAATAAGAACTTCATCAATCCTATTGTCTCAACCAATTGGTCAGAAGTCACCGTCGGATCTATTGCTTCCCAACTGTCAGGCATTGGTCGTGACTGTGAGAGAACCCGACCTTGTGCCAACTTAAGCTAATAATGTACTAGTTGTGCTGGGAGACCTGTCTATTGAAACATTCGAGAATCCACCACTGGATGTTGTGGTTGCCAATGGTTACCCTGAGTTAGATAACAAGACTTTTCCTCCGTGCAATTTCTATGGGCCTCAGCCAACCTGTACCCGTGAACGTACGTTTATGGTCCTATGAGGAATTGAGTTGCATTGCTGACTCCAGGCTTCAGAAACACTTCAGGGAATAATCAACCACCCGCCCGCTTTCAAGTCCTACACAACACCGGCATATTCGAACCTGGGATATCTGCTGCTAGGGCTAGTTTATGAGAGCATCACGGGACGCACCATTGATGAAGGGCAACTTGACGTGTTCCACAACAAACTAGGAGCAACTTCAACCTATCCCCGACCTCCACCTGCGGATGTCGATGCAGTCATACCCTACAACGACACATACGCGCTCTTCAGTTACGACTTGGGCCTGCTAGCTCCGTAAGCTCATCCAGACCATCTGGCTTCAACCATTTGCTAACGTGTTTGGCCACAGGGCCGGAGGACAATATGTGTCAACGAAAGACTTGAGGACATGGGGACAGGCTATTTTGAAAAGCACTCTACTACCACGGGCTCTGACTGGGCGCTGGTTAAAACCGAGATCCTTTACTTCTCAGTGGGCTTCCGCCGTTGGGGTAAGTGTTACCATCTTGACCTTATGCGGAGGCACACCTTGCTGACATAGATTCCCCCTTCAGGCGCCATTCGAGATCTATCGTTTAGAAATCCCATCCAATGAGATTATCAATGCAGGTCGGATTGTGGATACTTACTGCAAGCAAGGCGATGTGGGACAGTATTCCACCTACTTCGGTATTGTGCCTGATCTCGACATTGGAATCTCTGTGCTGGCCGCAGGTGTGAGTCCGAACAGACAGGTACCTCCGGTTCGAGACACCGTCGTTGAGCTATTCGTAAGTCCAGTATTGCCTCTGATCTGAAATCTCTGCTGATTCGTGGTCTTCAGTACGCCGCAGCAGATGCCGCTGCCAAAGAACAAGCCAGCAACGCATTCCGAGGAACATTTAGATCCAAGGAGGCCAACTCATCGATCACGCTGACAGTGGACGGCGGTCCAGGCGTGCTTGTAACGGACTTCATCAGCAACGGAGTCGATTTCCTGCACAGTGACATTCTTGCTAAGTTTAATACCTTCCGCCTCTTCCCCACAAATCTCAGCTACGACGAGGACGGGGTTACATATTTCGCCTATCGGCTCGAATTCGGACGCAACAATGGTGAACCCGTGCTTGGTGACTGGTGGTCTGAGTATAATGATCAATGGCTGCAGGTCGACTCGCTCATCTACAATAATCTGGCAACGGATGCATTTGTCATCGGATTTGATGCTGATGGAATCGTGCAGAGCGTTGCTTCGCAGGCTTTCCGGACCACTATGGTCAGAGCTTAGACACTCTAGAATCCGTCTCGGCAGTGGACCTGATGTTTATTCCCTAAGGCGGCCCATTGAGAAGAGAGGAGCCGAGAGGAGAGGGTGTAACTGAGCTTACGTAGCATCATAGTGATCGCAAAGCTAGCTCCAAGTAATGCTAATTCATGGCCGGCAAGGTTAATGCGAACATTCCTTTCCGTCTTCTGAATATATTTTACAGGCTGGTGGCTTTCAACAGCCTCGTGTCAAGTGATGTACGATCGCATCAGCCTGGATAACTACGCAAGCGACTGTTTCAGGCGGAAAGTCACAACACACTGTGTGGGCGGATACGAATTCGCACTCGTCGTTCTCAGTTCATATTCAACCAACCACCAGTGCTAATCTATACTGATCCCTTTCATTGCCACCTTTCCCGTGATGGGAATCCAAGATACATGTAAGAATACAAGACGCATATGCATTCCGTTCCACCACACTGAATGCACGTGTGCAGATAACCCAAACCCAGCTACTCCACGATCTGGTGGCGAGTCTCGGTACAACTCACACCCCAAATCATTTTCTTTCCTGGAACATTTATGATGCGATCGCCCAAACAAATATATATATTTGACATTTTTCTCGGTTCAAGCAAAGCAGAAGAAAAAAACAAGGGTAAAGAAATGAACGCAAACCAACGGGCCGTTCAAGGCCAGCCAGTGCAGTCATCAATCCATTGTTCGGCGTCACAGGGTCGGAAGGGGATTTGTCTCTTGTTGAGGTGTTCGCTGGACGAGGTGTCTCGCTTGACTGGAGTGCTGTATTGCATGGCCTCGGATCTCTTGACAGGGGCGGCCTCAGAGACGGACTCTTCTCTCTTTCTGGGCCAGCCGGTGCAATCGTCGATCCATCGTTCCGCATCACATGGTCTAAACTCAATCTGGCGTCTTTCAGGTCGGGAAGTGGGATCTCTCTTCTTGAGTTCGGGTGTCACGGCGGGGGTGTGACCACTGGCGATGATGTCGTTCCAGTTGTCGGCTGTGGTCTGGTCACGAGTGCCCAATGCTTTGATCTGGGCTTTGGCATCGAGGCAGAGCGCTTGGGCAGCCTCGTTGGCCTCACAAGCGCCTGCGAGTGCCTCGCAGATTTGAGCGGCGATGATGTCTGGAGAAAAGTCAATACGTGGGGGTTTGGGTTTTCATTTACATTGGCTTACTTGGATCCATGGCCGAATTCTGCTCTTGGGCAACAACAGGATCGATGGGACGGAAGGCAAACTCATCAGCCTGTCGACCTCCCAAGCCTCCCTCGAACTTCATGGTCGGAACGCAAAAGCCAAAATCGGGTTGCACGCTCTGTGCGTGCGGCTTTGCCTTTGCCGAGACAGAGGCAACAGCCATGAACATGGCGATGGTAGATGTCTTAACGAGCATGGTGATGGTTGAACGAGTCTGATTTTAACGAGGCAAAAAAAAGGTCCAAAGGATTTCGAAAGAGAGTCTGGCTCTTGAAAAAGAACGTAAACTGGCCGGCCAGCGGTAACAAAGGAGTGAATTGAACGAAGAACGGGTATGGATAGGTCAGAGGGAGGAATAACTCGATGTACCAAAGACTGGATCAAGTCTTGGAAGTTTCTTTAATACATAGCTGTGCAGATTATGCGGATGGTTGGCACGCCAAATGCTTGTTTCGAAACTGAGGCAAAGGGTGTCTGAATCGGGTTTCACGTGCAAGGCTAGGGGTCAGATCTAAAGCTTAGCTGTTCTCGCCTCCAGGGTACCGAAACATGGACATGAATATGACTGTTTGAATGTGGGAAGCCTCGTCATCATGCAGAGCTGCATGTCTTTGATGCATTATTGAAGTTGTCAAGGTAATGATATTCTGCGGCTCTGTTGGTATGAGAACTTTGAGAGTTATTGGTGGTATCGAACGTTCTGATTGTCAATCCCAGTAAGCTCTCGCTTCGCAGTCGGAAAACAAAGCGTCAATACACTTGATGCAATCATAATGGCCTCCATGTCTCAAAGATTTGGTTATGATCGAACTGTGTGCATCACGGCTGGCTGCCTCGCGACCAGATCAAATTCTCTCAGGACCATGTGGAAATGTAAGAAGGCGGCAGCTCTGACAGTGCTTAACAAATTGGCGGTAGGAGATTGAGACTAAGTACCCCGCTATTCCAGGATCCTTGGCGCAAAGGGACGACTGGATTGCTTGAAGGGGTTGATGATGAAGTCGGAAGTGTAGCAGAGTGGAAGAATAGGAGGTCTAAGGGTCCTGAAAGTGGTCTAGGGTTTGGTCAAATCCCCCTGGGTCACGTGAAGATGGATCACTACGTCATTTTCACATCCGGCCCACCCTTTACCTTCAACGGTTATCTTAAACTCCGATCTTTTGAGATTCTTCAGTTGAGCTGTTTCTTAGCTTAGGCACGGGATAGCCTCTTCAAACCGACAACCTAGGGATATGGAATATTTGAATTAAGTAATCCTGGCTTTCAGTCTCACGAGGAACCCTTTTCCCTTCCGTTGGACTACTAAACCATTTCATCACTTCCAGTTAGATGGATTATTACTGGAGTACGACTATATAATAGAATGATATGCTCGTGGTATTCCTACCCTCAACTTGGGTCCGCTTGTTGTTATATGCTAGTGACGAGCAGCATCGGATAGGTTCGTGTCGAGATGATATGCTCAACTTTGTGCCCTGGGGTTCTGTCAACAGCAAATCAACTCCATCAATGTCGGTGTGCTAATAACTGGCATCCTCGTAAGCACCAGATCAGCTTATACACCTAGGAACTCTTGATTCTACTACGTAACGACGCTTGTACACTTCCATTCTTTCTGTTTTTGCAGGCTGTTACGACTGACATGCACAGTGGCGGAATAGCTCACAACAGGAAGCGGGCCGAATATCGCTAAGCGGGAATGCTTCCCAAGTCGGTTTTCAACGGCGGTTGATATTCTCCTTTTGTATGTGTCGTACCTCCGAATATCTACCATCACTAGGAAATTGTCTTGGTCTGGTGGTGGCTCCATCACAGTTACCCACCTATTCGTAGGTAGGTAGATACTGATCTATACCAATGAAGCACGCAAGGCACAGGTGCGGAGTATTTATGGAGTACGGAGTATCTGGCAAAGTGGCGATCCGTCCCCATGAATTCTCTCCACACTCCTTGTCCAAGGGTGATCAGCATCCGAATATCAACCGATGTACCACATATCATGATCCTCATCTCCTAGAAGGTCTTCCACTGTAGGGCCTTTCGATGAAGCCGTGGGTCTTGTCTCCAGTTCTTAAAAGTCTGGCACAATGACAGAGATACGAAGCCAACAAGACACACTGACCGGCGGAACGGGTACAGAATTTATTTCTCAATCCGTGACTGAGAATGAACTGGCAGCCACTGAACCACAGTCGAAGATCACTCGACCTTATGTGAAACTCGCCTGTGCTGGATTCTCCTTCTTCTACGCAGGCACAAATGATGGCACTATCGGACCCTTGCTCCCGTACATACTTCGGAGATACAATGTCAGCACTGGTCTCGTCACAGTCATGTATGCTACCAATACTCCCTGAAGGTTAGATTGCTCGCCCACCTGACAAACAAACACTCACAGATACGGAGCCACATTTACTGGTTGGGTGATCTCCGCCCTCACGAACACCCATTTAACAACGACACTACGTCTCAGCCTCGGGACAACACTGACGCTAGGTGCAATACTCCAACTGGCCTCACAACTCCTGAGGTTCTGGAATCCACCATTCCCGCTCTTCGCCGTGACGTTCCTGTTGACGGCCCTGGGACAGGCATATCAAGACAGCTTCTCCAACACCTTTGTCGCGAGCCTCCCCGTCGCGCATCGCTGGCTCGGCTTCATCCATGCCATGTACATGCTCGGCTGCCTCACCGGCCCGTTCATCGCCACGCCTGTGGCTTCCAACACCAAGTGGTACCTCACATATGCCGTCGAAGCGGGTCTTGGGGCGGTCAATCTGGCTTTTGTACTGTTCGCGTTTGGTGCAGATATGCTGAAAGCTCGCAAAACCCACCACACCGCACACAGGGAGGAGATTGGCACAGAACTGGGACAGACGATCGCTCCACAGTCTACTCCATCGAACGCAACAACGGGAAATAATCCCAGCAACGACACCACGCGAGCTCGAAACAGACAGGCCTTCCAGGAGATCAAACAAGTCCTCCGCCTCCGCTCCGTCTGGCTCCTGAGCATGTTCTACTTCTTCTACCTGGGCGCCGTCATCACGGTGTCAGGCTGGGTGGTGGAGTATCTCGTACAAGAGCGGTCCGGCTCGCTGTCCTCGATCGGCTATGTCCCGGCTGCACTGAGCGGCGGCGGGTTTCTCGGGCGGCTGTTGCTCGCGGAGCCGACGCACCGCTTTGGCGAGCGCCGCATGATCCTCCTGTACACCGTCGTCTGTCTGGCGCTGCAGATCATGTTCTGGCTCATCCCGAACCTGGTCGCCGGCGTCGTCGTCTACACTGCGCTGGGCTTCTTCTCGGGCCCCTTTTTCGCGACGGTCGGTTTTCTGGATCTTTGTTATCCCCCGTCTCCGTCAAGTCTTCGAACTGACATCCCCTTAGGGAATCTCCGTCGCCTCCAAGCTTTGTCCCAAATCCATCCAGTCTACCGCACTTGGTAAGCCATACAAACGCCCCGCATATAGAACCTTGGTCTTCCGAATGCCAATCCTGATTTTCTGATCTCCTGAGCAGGCTTCATCTTCGTCCTTGCACAAGCAGGCGGCTCGTTATTTCCAACCGTGACGGGGGTGATCGCCGCCAATGCGGGTGTCAAAGTCCTTCAACCGATTCTGGTCGGCTTGTTCGTGGCGACGGGCGTTAGTTGGTGGTTGGTGCCACGGACAGAGAAGGTCAGGGAGGTCTAGGCAAGTCTCGGATATGTAGGTCCAACGGCTTCTTTGTGGGGGTTCCCTGATAAGATGAGATCATACTTGGAAATTGGGAATTGTAGCCGTCAGGACTTTAAATCTCACAACAGACGAATATGCTAGTTAGCATCTTTTATGCTCTAATGCACGCTGGAAGAAAGCGAAACCTCTTTCAACATGCCCCTTTCAGTTTCCAAGCAATCAATACAGTGACTCCAATTCCATCATGTGCACGCCATCACTGTGTTTCGTGGTGATGCTTCCCTTCAGCTGACTGGACATGCTCACATCATGATATGAACGTCAGCCCTGATATCCGTACATCTCAGGTGATCAACAGCTCTAGGTTCCTGCCCCAAATCTGACCCAGGAACAGCTGCTGATGCCCGCCACTTTTGTCTCCCCTAATCTATGCTCGACTTGTGTACATCCATTCATTTCGCTTCATGATCATCGGCAGCATCCTGACTCGTCAGGTCCATTCCGTGTCGAATCGTGTCGGGTGCAACAGCCGAGTATGGGTCATCCATATCGCCAAAGATAGGAGTCTCTACCTCTGAATCAGCAGCAGTGGCGGCCATTTTCTCGCGCTCCATGATCTCCGTCTCTGCTTCCGAAACTGTGTCATCCTCATGACGATGTTTTCCGTCACGTCCGAACATGCCACCAAACGGACTTCGCTTCCTGGCAATCTTAGGACTCGGCTCTTGAACCTCAATAATAATGGGCCCGGTCTCCTTTTCGGCGTACTTCTCAATGAAAGCATCCCTCAACACCTCGTAGAGAAAGGCATACTGGATTGTGTTCATGACCATCATCATCCGCTGATCGCGCAAGGAGTTGACCGTTTCGAAAACGACATCCTCATCTTCCTGTGGATCGGGTGTGCTGGGTTTCGAGGGACCACTCCGACCCCATGTTTTATGTGTAGTGGCAGATTTCGATTTGGTCGAGGATTCGACGTTGTTTGAACGTGGTGCACTTTCAAGCAACCGTCCTGCTTCCAGTTCTTGGAGAAGGTAGTCCAGTGCAATCCAGGTGCCTGTTCGTCCGACGCCCGCTGAGCAATGGACTACTCTCGGCGCCCCATCAGCAATGGTCCGCGAGACCTTGATGAGCTCGAGCAGAGCCAAACGATCATCTGCTTCTGGTTTGCCGAAGTCGGGCCAACCATTGTAAAGATAATGGTAGATCTCCTTCGTTTCATCGCCAATAGTTAATCTCAATTTTCGAACTTCAGATTTGAGTTTTGGATCATAGGTAGATGATATCAGGGTAACAGTTCCAGCCCCAGTTTCCTCTTCGTCAGAATTTCCGGCTTCTGGTGAATCCTTGTCGGCTTCCGAGTCTGTTTGAGGACTATCAGCAACGGCGCTCAACGGAGGGGAGTCCAGGAAAGGGTCACCATCATCAGGGTCCTCATCACTTTCTTCATCAGCATTGTCCTTGTCTGTTGGTAATATTATGGTCGGATGATCTGAATCAATAGGGTAGTAGGCGGCACATTTCTCTCGGTTGCCCTCATACAACTGTGTGAGCATAATGATCACACCTACATCTCCGGGAGTCTCTTGCATTACCATGTGCCAGAATGGAGAATATTGACCTTCCTTCGGACCCTGGGTGGCAATGTATTTTGCCAGACCGCTCTGTGAGGCTTTTTGTGATAGCGAAGAGCTTGATGCATTTTTGGAGCTAGGCTCTGAACCACGGGTCGGGAGTGTTATAGGGGAGGCATTCACATAATCCGATCCTCCAATGGGTTTCTTCAGACGAACTCTAGATAATTCCCAGGCTGATACATTGGCGTAACGATTACGGGCTATTACCTTGGCCGATCGATCAACCCGATAAGGGGACGATTGGGGATGTTGAATTGCATGTGTGAGACGATATCTTTGTGTCCATTCAAGGTCACTAAATGCGGCCGCGATGTCTGCCCACGACATCTCATTCAGCCACGTCGACAGGAGAGGGTTAAGAGGATACAAAGTCACTTACCTGACGGAGTTTTGTTCAAGTAAGAAGGGATCTTCACAGTGATGGTTTTTGCCACGTCATCGTGGTTTGCAGAGTCGACAGAAGCCCCATTTGAAGAGGCTTTGCCAGACAAAGACGAACCGGTTTCACTCTCCCGAGACCGCTGTCTTTTGATGGAGGAGTGGGTTGGGGGAGTTCCGACATGTAATGATCGCGGCATGATCTGAGTTATTTCGGCAACGGTGGCCGCATTGGAATGAGAGGTGGCCGGGCGGCTCTCAGTTGATGAGAAATGCGGCAGTGATGAGGAGGTGGTTGGACGAATAGTCAAGTTGGGGACAGTCTTGGTTCGTCGTCCTGATGAATGGATGTGTAATCGGTGGAACAGTGATGGTCGTTTGCCAGGGGCGGTTGAATTGGAAGAATCCTCCGACGATGGTTCGGGAGGAGCGGCGCCGTATTTGTCGGTAAAGAACTTTGAGACGGTCGTTGTGGCTATGGAGTGATGTTTCCAAGGTACAACAGAGAACAAATTGAATCGAGGATGAACGTGGTGGTGATATGGCGGTATGGCGGTATCGGTCTGAGGGATGAGATGAGAGTTTCGGAATTCGGAGTGGCTTATTTCTCCAAGTAGAGTGAGTCTGTGAAGGACACAGTTTGGATGCTCTCGGTGAGTCAAGTGAGGCGTGTCACGCAGAGGGTTTTGTCGATGATGGAAAACCCAGACGGAGCGATGACTTGTTTGTATGAAAGGATGGCTTTGTGTATCACCGTCGGGCGCTCCTTCCTGGATCCTACAAGATTTAATCGGACCCCGCGGAAGGATACCTGGGTTGGTGCCTAGGTAGTAGGAGCTTTTCTGGTCTATGTGAATTGTATTGCTGGTATACGATGATTCGCATATATGAGAGCAATGGATGAAGGTGATAGGTAGCCTCGTGAAGACGATATTGATCAATAGTAAGCGGTGATATCTGTTCCAATCGCTGTGTGAAGAACCTGGGATTCGTACGAGTAAGATCTGAAACAGGTGAGGCTGAGTGGAGGGACGATGAGAGTCCGCTGACCTCATTTTGCAGGAGGCGTACTCTTAGATTGCGGTACCGATTTACGGATACTTGTAACGAACGCGGAAATCAACCTTCACCTAGCCCCAAAGTTCCGATAGTCTAGCGTGTTTCAACCGTATCAAGCTTGTAAATACCAAGTATCTACCTCGGTATTCTCTTTTTTTAGGCGATGGGTTTATCCGACGCCGTGGCGAGATAGTAATCGCAATCGTAATCGACTCGATGCTTGATGTACAACCTATTCTTGTCCTTGTCGAGGAAGACATCTATATACCAATATCTAAATAGTCGATAACTCGTTCTACACCTGGACCAGTGTCCTTCCATTCAGATGCAACTACGGCCACAGTGACATTGGCCACGATGTCCTGGTTCTGGATTTTAGAGGTCTGCCGCTCCCACCCCACATGGCTTCCATTACAAATTAAATCCCAGTATACTGACACAGAGGCAGAAACGTATGGTTGAAGCGGTACCATTGCCCGCCCTGTTCTATCCTGTTCGCCTCACCCGCTGACCGAGTCGCAAAGCTGTTGAGAAGTCCTGCCTTCCACCGCGGTGTACAGCGCGTACACAAGACCGTCCATGAGATACAACATGGCAAGCCGCCCGAGTACTATGGCGGAACACATGTAGATCGTACGTCCTCTTCCTCCTCCTTCTCCCTTCCAACGAACGATCTTGTATGGAGACATAGGTGAGGTGGAGGAGAAAGCAAGAAGCTAATACTCGCCTCTTTACTTTGCACAGCACCCTCCAAAGAAGCTCGTCAAGGAGTCAAGAATTTTCTTTCACTGTTCTGGGAAGAGTTGAAGACTGGCCACAAACCACCGCCCCCTCCTCCGAAAGGATAGATGGGGCGTGATTGATGAATTGATTGCCACGAGGCAACAGTGGTACGACTCCGTGATATTTTTGTATGGCGTTGGGGCGACATGGAAAAATTGAAATAATCAGGATAGGGCGGTGCAAAAGACGTCGCAGGGAATCCCGACGCAATGTGTAAGTTCATCGAAACCAGCAGAGAGTTCGGGGAAAAAAACAAGTCAACTCCAATCAAACCATGCAACAAATGCTTTGAAATTTAAAGGGCTTGATCTTGAATGCAGCCTGCTGTTTCCACAACCTGATTCCAGAGCCATGAGTTTTCGTCCACCTCTCTACATTATTGCACATGGATCTCTGAACGGATAAGATTAGGTTGGCTCGTTTGATATCTATAAGAGCACAGCCCTCATTCCATCCGAAGAACACACTTGGCGCCTCACATGCAAATTCCTACGCTGCTCTACCCTCTTGGTTTTGGAAATACGTGACATCTCCTCTTACGGAGCTGTTGGGCGGGACATTTATTCACTTCGAGATACTTGCATTGATTTTCCCTTTCGTCGCTACTCAAATTTGCGACGAGGTGGGCATCTCACCTCGCAAAGAGGCGTTTTTGGTTGTCGAGAAGCCCAGTCGGGTATGCGACACGGTCGTTCAGCATGATGGGGATACCAGCAGAAATTTCCAGCCGTCACAAAATGTAGTGTTCTGGGCGCTTGATCTCGCCTGTTGGATCTTTCCAGTTGACTTTCTAAGATTGCTAGTGGGTAGGTGGATTGGGAACTCGAAAAAAGGCATCTAATTCCCATATCAAGTTAAGGGGAGGGAATGATAGCCTCAACCTGACCCCCCCAACGAACATTGTGACAGCTTCATCACACGTAGCATTGCGCGAAGCACTATTTCCTTTCTCGTGCAACCGCGACAGGAGACTTGCCTCATTCATTCATCCCACATGAATCTGGGTGACCTCGTGCCAGATCTCCATGACCATTCGGGGCGGAGATCTCAGCAACGACCACATCTAGGCATTGTTTACCAGCCAGCCCTGCGGTAACACAAAGGGGGGAAATGTATGGTTGACAATCACCTTGGGGAAAAGACCTTGGACCTTGTGAGAGGGAAGGCTGTGGCCACCCCTGGCCATTGATTGGGCCGCAGTGCAAGAAGCCGCTGTCATATTGGCTTCCCGGGGACGTTGGAGATTCTGTGTCTGGATCAGTCGGTTCTGTTTTCAACGGTTGATGCACAACCCGGCTCCGTGAGCAGGGCCAAGGAAGAATTGCCAATTGAGATGTTTGGATATGGCCTGCGTCTTCGCGACAGCGTGAAACGAATGGCTCCGGTGATCTTCGAGGAACTCTTATCGGGATTGGCATGGAAAACTCCGTGGTGACGATGCTCTGGTAGTGGGAACCAAGTTAGGGGAACGTGCCTCAAGAGTCACTACTCTTGGACGTGAGCACTTGAAAAGGTTTGATTAAATGTTCTATTGGCATGCATCAGCAAGAGCCGTTCTCGGCCAGCTCAGGAACATTTTTCTGCCTCTTCGCTGCAGTGCTAGGAACGGTGATCTTCTGATGCGATCAATGCATCTTGACTAAATCTCATCTCTCATGACAGACAAGTCTTCCCCCCCTGGAATAGTCGTACACCCTAGTGTGAAAACAAAACATGCTGATCGGCGGTGTCACAACCAGCCAACTTCCCAACCGACGACAATAGTCGGCTGTCAGAAAGTTCTGTCCTGAGCAAAGTCTTTCGATTGTTTGTCAACCTCTGGTTGGAGAACCACTGCAAGTAAAGACGTTGCGTGACCCTGCAGGGTAGCTCTCCGTCTGCACCACTGCTTTTAAGAGGGATGGGGCGAATCAGTATGCACCATCCAGTTCGGCTCTTTGTTGTACGAATCATGGACTAGATTGAAGCGAGCATTCCTGGGGTAACAACGCCATCTTGGATTTTGACACATGCAGCTCGAATATCAACCATTCGTATCCGTGCCCCTTACGCCGTACTCGGACGGAGAATCTTGAGGGGGTGGTCCACGGTCGGAATGCATGGCGCAATTCAAGTTTGACAATAGGCAACGAGAACAAGTTGTTGCAGTCAAACATTCTGGCTTTTGGTGATGCCACAAATCCTGATTTCTCAGACGGGGTTTGATGGGAGGAGGAATGCCTGGAACCCAGAATCATGTATAGTGGGAGGCTTTGAAACGCTGTGAGCCCCGCCTGTGGCAAGGCTCAACAGAAATGACACACCAACCGCCTGACTCACTCTACAGCACATCACTCGATGTCTAGATTCAAGGCGAATAAAGCTAGTTAGAGAAGTGGTTTGCCTGAGATTGAAAAATATGCGAGTCACTTGAAATGTTCTTTGCCACGTCACAAAGGGAGTGGTGCCTTAGGGTATGGTTCCGAATCAAGCATGTGCGGGAATCGTGAGGTCCAGTCCTTCCAACAAGACATTGTCTCTGTCACAGATGGCACTGAAACGCTTGTCGTAAGGAGTAAGGCCGTCTCAGCTTCAACGCTGTGCGCTTCTTTAAGATTGTCATTCACATGTATGTAGAACCCACCTGCGCTCTTGAGGTCTGATCGAAGTCAACCAATTGGCATAGTTGGTGATCGTGGTAAATCATATTGCAAAGATCATCTTTTGATGGTTACAGTCTTCTCTACAATTGGCATCATACAACATGGGGATGGAGGCTAGACCATCCAAAGACTCCAAGGATACTAATGGTTGCCATGCATGACTGCTGCACGAGCGTTGGAAGTGGATGCAGAGCTGACGGAGTTGTGGATGCTCCTGTGAACAAATGGGCTTCAAGTTCCTCAGCTGATCCGACAAACAAGATGATGGAATTGACCGGGAAGTGTAGGCTGGTAAGCCGTGATAGTGGAAGACAAAGCGGTTGACACAAAGTGGTTCGGCTTCCTGAATGGTCATTGTTTGGGTGCACAATTTGTGCGACATCGGTTGCATGATAAGTTACGGCCATTGTAAGGGCCGTACGGCCTACGAGTGCGAGTGACGGTAAGAATCCATTTTAGCGATAGAAAGTGATCCTAGATTCGTCGGGCTAGTTGATACGACAGTGGCGATACTAGTCAACTAAGGAATGCAGGAGATCTTTTTGGATCGCCGATGCAGTGGATCTCAGAAGGTGAGACTCAGATGGGCAGATTCGAAAATCACAAGCCGCAGGGCACCCCTGGTCCCTGGAGGATGGGTTGATGGGTCACAGAAAGCAGTCCCGGAAGTTGGAACCACCACCGAAAGCAGGGAGGAAGCCTCAGCCCATCACCTCCTCCTCGGACTCGGGCTCGGAGTCCTCGGGCCCGTCACCAGGACTCACTCACCTGGGCAGCTACTCGTACGGATATATCACCAGATAGTGTGACTGATTAGCATTCCCTAGTGAGCTCGGGGCAGGCCCAAGGCTCAGATCTCCCATCCAGCCACGTGTTGGTGGCGTTCACGTTAGAACACATTTGGAAACCGTGATCGTGGCCAACTTTGGACCAAGATCCAACTTGCCGACTTCCGTATTCCTTATGCTTTGTCTCGAGGCTGATCTGTTGCACACGAGCGAGAGCACATGAATGTTGGACTTTTAGGATATGCATGTAGAATCATATCGACGTTGATGATTCATCGATACCCGAAGTGACGGTCAAGTGCTGGTATTGGAGCAGAACTTGACGAAGGAGCGCTGGCAATCCCCAACCGGCTAGCCGATATGAGCGTTCACTTCGGTTCTCCTTGCTTTTGACGCTGCTACTTTTCAGTTTCTGAATTTTGACCTCGCCCGTTCGCCATTGACGGGCAGACCAGTGGACTAACGATTTACCCACAGCTCTAGACCATGGGGATTGGAGCTTGGTCCCGAAAGCTTAGAAGCGAGATCATAAACTAACGGCAGATGTACCGAAAAGCGATCAATTTTTTTCTCCGTGGAACAAGCCGGAGGCTAACTGCTGTGATAGTGCTGCGTGTCTTCTAAACTGAAGGACCCGTTCATACGAGTATTCCGTGATCAATATACACTCCACGAATGTCGAGTGCGAGATTTTCTCAGAGGCATTGATATTAGCAAGGCCAAGACGGAGCAGTTATAATTCCAGGTGAGAATGTGGAGAGCTCTGACTCGATCGTGGCTGCCATGGCATGGATGAGATTGTGGCAATCTGTCAATATCAAGGGTAATAAACCACGATCATAGACAGCTCCTGACATATGTCATCTGCAACCGGCCCCCAAGAATTAAGAACGTGGTGCAGAACGTGCCCAAGGGCCAAGGCTACTGATGGTACTGGACATGTCAACACGGAATGAATGGGAGTTGGCTAACAAGGCATGGTCGTACTTGTCAACCGCGAGTGGCGTGATGACGGTCAACTTCTACTAGATTAGCTCTTTCGCACGGGTACGACCGTACGAGGTGCTTGGGAAACAGAGGGATCACCCTGGCCATCCTGTAGAAAGAACATCCACATGTTCAGAGAAGAGACCTCCTTTCAATAATACCGCATTGACCCAGATCTTTCCCAGGCAGCCGGGTCAGATTCACCAACACTGAGAAGGCCAAGTTGAACGGTGTCCACGTGTCTTTTCCGAGTACTGTGGACTCATGAGCAAGCATGAGATGTAGAATGAGTAAACTCTGCGTTGTCCATCCATTCCACCGAAGAGTTCCGTATTCGGTGGATTCAACTCTCGATAAAAGGTGTAGTTGAACAGGACCGAACAAGTCCAAGGCTGTCACGTGAGCTCGAAGTCATCGAAGGTTCTAGCTTGAGGAGTACGAGAATGTGGGAGTTCGCAAGAGGGGACAGATAATCTCGCTTCGTAGTCTACGTCGTATATACGAATATTAATGTTTTGTTGTCCCCTCGAGAATCAGAAAAACTTGGATAGTGCCTCGACTGTGGGAGATAACCGAGAACAACGGTGGATCTTTGGCTTTCATCCATCGCAGGGTACAGATGCTCGTGAAGGTCCAAGAATTGTCTTGGGTATCAACGATGGCACAAAAAGAAATGCGGTCGATAAAGGCATGGTTGCCGGTCAGATCGATGGAGCGTCGATTTCTGTTGCTTTCGACATATTTGATCCAGTCGATCTCGCTGCCAAAAGCTCCATCGGTCCCAGGGTGTCGAGATCTTACGACGCTGATACGTCAGCTGGAGATCTGACTTTTGATCGAGACGCGATTCGATATACAACACGGCAGATAGGATTAACCTCCACGTGTTCCCTACGCTAGTGTGTGCTCACTGCTAACTCAGGAATTGATCGGGAATCAGCTCATCCGTACGGTCATCGGGGATTTCTTTTACCTCGACGACGAGTCAGATTACGATCATGCCGCAGAGGAAGCATGAGACAAGATCAGTGGTTGGAATAAACCGAGCTGGGTGATTAGAGTCATGATGGGTTTCAGATAACGTTTCGAAGCGAACGAGTGTGGAATGATGGTGCATGCTGATGCAATAATGGACGGGTGGTGCACTGCCAGTGGTACTCGGGAGTCTGTTACAAGTTGGGTCTGGATGGAGATGGTAAGCCTACGACTAGGTGACTCGAAACGAATTGGCGAGGGCTTAACGGGGTTGGATAGGTCTGTGCTACCTTGAAGGGCAGATTTTTTGGTGCGCCCAAAAGGTTTTATAGGTGCGGATGAGGCGCCTCGCTTAACAAGGATCATGATCTCGTCCTCGTACGGAGTAGGCTGAGGATGGAAATACACTCCCAGCTTTTGTACCGAGTGCCTCGTGCCCACGGTGGATTTGTGACGCTGCACAAAACTTACGAGTATCTGATGGAACTTGGCGGACCCTGATTCCGGGCAAGTACGGGGTTCTTTTCAGATGGTGAGATTTGTCCCTGATTTCTGGTTTCTGGTTTCTGGGAGAGCATGATCGCTATTACTATTTCACCAAAGTGACATTTCCGGACAGACGTGTTATGGAACTCCCTAACTACCTAGTAGGTATCTAGGACAACTTGAACGATGACAGAACGACTCAGTCTACGCTTCTCCAATTTCTCTGGGTTTTCCGGTGGATGAGACAGCCCCGTCATCACCAAGACTGATGATTCAAGTGGGCGGAAGGCTCCAGAGGACAGGACAGAGCCGGGCATGATCTTCGGGCAGGGGATGGCCCCTGTCGATAGTGCCCCAGTCCCCTGTCGCAGAACCAAAGCTTGGACGGAATATCTGCATCAACGACGCCCAAACGTTATCTGCGACTAAGGGAACCCCACCTGCCACTGGGAGCAGTCTTGGGCAGTTCGGGTGACCATTACAGGCACTAAGCCCCCGGGCTCGCCCCCCCCCAACCCGGTGACTCGGCATCGCTATTCGTGGTCAGATGCGGAAGCGTCGTCCATGACTCCATGAAGTTGAAGTGGTTAACCATGACCACCGACCAGGGCCCTTGGTCTTCCTTCTGGTTAAAGCCCCAAGCCTAAGGAGCCGACAGATCCACTGCACGTCGAGTCAACTGCCCTCTTGCTCTTGCTCTTGCTCGACCCAACGCCCCTGCAAGCGGGTTTCTTACACTTGACTAGCGCATCGATCTTTCGATCTGTTCTCCGCCCGCACTGCATCTCGCTCTCTAAGACTTGCACTTGCTCGTCTTTCCAAGTTCCCTTCCATCATCCGTCACCACTTCCTGTCGTTCCGACTTCCACCACCGCCATCCACCACCACCGTTCATCACCACCTGTCTGCATCTGCAGCACCACCAATATACCATCGACTCGACAATTTCTCCCCTCGACAAACAGTCTGACATAATCACCAGAGAGTCGCCATCTTTTCCTCACCACTCTAATTACTACCGTCACCTCTCAGATCTCCCTCCATCTCGACGAAAATAAACTCTGATATCGACACCGTCAAGCCGAAGATCAGACTTTGACCCCTCCACTGTCAACACCATACTTCTGTCAGCATCATACACAATCTCCAGTCAAACCTACGCAACCGTCGTCCAGGAACCGGGGGATTGTGAGAAGAGGAAGCGCATTGATCTCTCGGGGTGACCTTTACACATCCGTCACATTTGTTGGTACAACCGAGTTGGCGTCAAGACTCTGCGTTACGCTACGGCAGACGATCTCGAAATCTGTTCGGAAACATACATACATCAAGAGGCCCCCACCTCTCGTCCGCCCACATGATCTCCTGCCTCTCCTCCGAAATATAACTGGACTGAAGGACGACACCGAGTGTCTCGATATTTCAGAATGGCCACCATGGACATTGGTACACGGCCCAGGTATGTTTTGGTCCATTCGAGCTGTTGCAATACCAGGAAGTTAATTGATAATCTAGGGATACTTTGCCGTCAATCAGTCATCTTGATCTGGACCACATCAAGTCTGATAAAAATGACCATTCAAGATATTACTTGATGAACGGTCTCAGTATCTCAACCGCTCCATTATCAAGTCCTACAACTGCTCATTCTGGACCTCCGCCCCCGTATTCGTGTGCCCCTTCGACCTCGGGCTCGGCCACTGGACTTTCTGGCTACATCTCCCCTCCAGAATCTACCACCCGAAGATCTACTCGTGATGAGAAAGACTCTCCTGGTCTCCGGAAATCTCTACCTTCTATCCATGAGGCTCTGGGAGACAAATCAATCTCCTTTAATCCGCCTCTTTCTGCTTCGTCTCAACCCCCTCAGTCATCTTCATCCACCACAGTTGGACAGCCTTTCCCAGACGGTCCGACGGGTCCAGTGAATCCATTCTCACAGCCGTCCGGGCCACCGCCTGTCTTGAAAGATGTCTTCGCGCCATCATACAAACCTTCTTCGAGTCAACCTGAAATGCAAGCAGCTCGACCCTCGTTTTCGCCAACATCAAATCCCGACCCACGACAACCAGTATCACAACATTTTGGTTATCCTGGATCTCCAAGATCTCATCCATCCACCGCCTTCCGATCCTCTTCCTTGGCAAACACATCATTCAACAGCATCAATGAGCCTCACCCCCCTCGATCCCCTCCGACATTTGAGCAGCCAAGGTCGGGTTATTCCTTTCCGCAGTACAACAGTGGTCCACAACAAAGTTTTGCTGCTGCACCCGAGTCGTATCAATTCACGGCAGGTCCAAAACCTGAGGAACATCGAGCACCGTACGCTAGACCCGGTCATGAGGCGCCATACGGCGACACTGTGAAACGCCACCTCGACGTTTTCGACACTGAGATGGGCCTGAACGAGGTACGTAGTCATGTCCTTGTGGACTTTTCATTTATACTGACCTTGCATAGATTAGCGAAGCCTCTGCTCGAACACTGGACTTTTCTCGCATATGGGGTCAGAGGTATCAGCAAAGCAACCGTAATGGATATTTCCAAGACTCGCTCCCTGGATTGCACGAAATTGATGATATGCTACGCCAGTCGCATCGAATCTATGAGAATTTGACACATCTGCGGGAGGTGGTAATTGCACAACAGAACGCCCTCTCAGAACAACGTGCTCGTCTTGCGCGAG
The DNA here is from genome assembly GCF_035927105.1 of Exophiala bonariae. Classification (NCBI taxonomy): domain Eukaryota; kingdom Fungi; phylum Ascomycota; class Eurotiomycetes; order Chaetothyriales; family Herpotrichiellaceae; genus Exophiala; species Exophiala bonariae. The sequence goes on from NW_027042494.1 coordinate 276,197, forward strand.
GGAATCATATGGATGAAGATTATCACAATCTTTCCGATGAGTACAAAGGTTCAGCCTTCGGTGGCAATGATGCCAAGAAACGACGTGGAGTATGCTTTGAATGTCTTTCCAGTGATCTTTTTGTGCTAACAGTTCTTCTCAGAAGGCTGCCCCTCCAGGGAGATGCCACAGTTGCAATCGAGCAGAAACCCCCGAATGGCGGAGAGGACCTGATGGTGCCCGAACCTTGTGTAATGCATGTGGTTTACATTACGCCAAATTGACGCGAAAGATGGGTGTCAATAAAGCCGCGGCTCTGACTGGTTCCAATCTTCGGCCCAAAAGTTTGGATTCAACCCGACCTTAGGCCGGCACCCGAGCAAAATTAAGGCGTCGACATTGATGAACACACGAATCTATTAGTTGGAATGAACGCCGACCCAATGGGGTGGTGAATGATTACGATACATGGTGAGGCGACAAACGGCGTTTTCCTGGGCATTCTGGCCTACGACTTTGGAGTTAACCGGCGGTTGTTTGATGTCAATCATGCATTGTTGTGGAAAGTGCGCAGCGATATATTTGCTGATTGGGAATGTACAGAGGGAAATCTTGCAAACACGAGAGCGACCAAAAAGGCTTTTAGGCACACGGCCATTCTTGCACATTTTGCGATGTCTTTTTAGAGCCATCTACTACCTGGGAGCACGGGGGCAACAACACCAACGTCCACCCATGACTTCGTGGGACTATTCGATACCCCAACGGCAGCCTTATTAGAGGCATATTGGAGCATTATGGTTCCAGCAAAATATGTTGTATGCTTTGAGAAGATTATTATTTCTAGTATTGGGGAAACGCTTTATCTAGTGAAGGATTACTATGACGAGTCGATGGAGAAGGAGATGGGGCAGAGAGATGTGCACAAAATTATATATGATGGCGGTCGAGGTGTTTGTACATTGGAAGCTTTGGGCTGGTGATGTCGACGATGAGGATGATGAGGGTGGTCTTCATGTTCTGGCCTTAACCGACAGCACGACGTACTGTCTGCTGTTGTGTCCGCAAGAAAGTCTATCACTTGACTTAGGGTCAAGTCAACAGAGATCATTCTACTTTTTGCAACCATCAGGGTATCGCGATACCTCCTGACTCGATCCAACTGTGATGAAATTTGAAGTGAAGCAATGCGGAGCTATCGTCGCATAGCATGTGCCTCGTTACGGGTTGGCAATGCAGTGATTTCGCATCCAAGGTTTGTCCTGCAAGATTTGACAACTGGGCCTCTGCCATCATCTGCTCACATGCAAGCTAATGCCTTACACTTTGAGTGCATCTGTCCACTAGCGACAAAGACACTGCGCTCTACTTGAGCGATTGACCACTACTGAACTCTGCTTGCAGTGTGCAAACAGATGAGATAGTAAGCGAGGCGCTGCAAGCGTCGTTGGCACTGCCAGATGACAACTGCGAGAGATTGTGGATCGAGATTTGGGCTTGATGGTCATTTGGGTCGAATGGGAATCAAGATCCTGAGCTCCACTCCTCCCAGAGGCGTGCATTGGGGGATGATCCTGGGCGGGCATGGTGTGCATTGCATCGAAGCGCTCTTGGGTCCCTTTGGGCCTTTTGGGCCAGTGTGGTCTGATGTTGTGTTGACCAAAGCCGTGGTTGAAGCATTACGAGAATCGGTATTATCTGATACGGAGGATTTCTCTTCAACGGACTGGCTTGAGGTCGTGGGCCCGTGGGAGAGTCCACTGCCCGTCTTGGTGGGGTCGCCAAAAAATGAAACCGGGCCTTCTGCTGATTCACGAGTCGCGAAGTATTCGTAATGAACTGGATCTCTATGGAGATGGCGTAGGCAGAGATTGTCTCGATGCGATCGAGAAGCGGCGGTAATTTACGGTGCATGTTTTGGTTCTGTCAAAACCAGATCCTCTATCAGGCCACCACGAGAACTGACTTTGCATCGGGGCTGACTAAACGGCCACCGGCCAACGTTGACTACGGGGTACTGGTAGTCACACAAGGCAAGTGATCTTGTTTGATCTTCAGACATGCTGTTCAGTGATACTCAACCTAAAACTGAAAAGCAATTCGAACCGAGTCGAGTAGTGGACAATAATGAAATGTGTAGACAACCATACAGGATACAGGATAGTCTCCTGAGCTCCTGGCTTGTTGTTCTGAGACCGTAGCTCGTACGAGAAATACCATTGTTGTGGTGGTAGGTGGCAGTCTGGCACGCACATGAAAAGGAATGAGTTTTCCCCCCTGCATGCTATCTGGGGAGACTACAGCTAGGTGGCGAGGTGGCTATCGATGCCAAACTCGTCCCTAATTCCGCGTTATTGGGCGATCATCCATAATCAGCGCCTCCGGGAGCTGGGAGACGCCGTGATCGACACCACATCCTGGGAATAATCATGATGTGCACCCGGCTCCCAGTCATCAAATCTGGGATCAGCCACCTCTAAACCCATCTCGAACTGGGTTGGGCCACATGTATACGACGCGACCCAAGCTGCTCGTACTCGTAGAACCTGAAAAGAGAGCGGTAGGGCAGGGTAGGCAGTAGTAAAATAAACATAATGCACGGCACAGTGTCGATCGGTCTGAACGAGGGCAGCAGTTCGAGGTCGAAACAGATGGATTGTGCTGTACGAGTACTCGTAAGTCCTCCCTTGCCCCTGTCCAACATCCATTTCATCAATTGTCTGCACGCGGCATGCTTGCTGTACGGACAAGTCTCATCAAGAGTGTTCAAAAGGCTCGGTTGGAAAGTCCCGTAACCCCGAGCTCTCTGTGACAGGGGAGCGATGTATGTACAGACCTGACATGCAGCAATGTCTAGGAGACCTCAACGAATAGAGGTGGTCGGTTTCGTAGCGTTTGGGAAACTCCTGGTCTTTGCTTCTCGCTTCAAGGGGACAGACATCATGGGAGTCTATAGTTCATGTACATAATCATCACTAGAACCTGGTCAGAGTTCTCCTTTCATTTCAAGTTCAAGCTAGATAACTAGTAGACGTCTATTGTTCTTGTTCAGAACCTCTCATCTCCAGGAAAGTGTCTATTCATCTGACTTGAAACCTTAGAAGGTTCGCATATACATAGCCCGGGCTATCGGTGCCCCGTGCGAACTGGTGGTTTGGGCTCCAAGCCCATGATTGTTGAAGTCCGTCAGTGACTCATTACATATAGATTACCCCAAATCGCATGTGTATGTTGTCTAATAAGAATACGAGATATATTGTTCCCTAGTTATCGTCTTACACAGGACAACTTCTATCGTCCCTACCCCTGAGATGATGGTCTTCTCCCATCCTTCCCCTCTTCAAGTTTGAGTCCCTAGTCCCAGAACCGAGTACTAAGTATCTCGAGCCTTGAGTCATCTCCGTCCCGTCAACTTACGTATTCGTGCTCGTACAGTCCATCGTGCTCGTACGCTAGATTGAAAATATCCCTGTGATCCACTGGGGGACACATACCCAACCAATTGGTGTTCCGCCGATTCAAGGCTTTGACGTTGAGACGGGTAGTCGTCGTAAGAGGCTGAGGCCTCGGCCCTAATACTTGTCCCACCTCGACGCCCATGGACTCTTCGAGACGCCGCCAGATACGATGTGGGCGTTGGTGGGCGCTGTGCCCGCTGCCCAGGATCAAGCTGATTTCACTAACGGTTGATCAGTTAGCCCATCTGCTAGGCAGGTTAGTCAGGTCTTCTCTCCATCGGCTGTCAAGCATGTCTGTTCCGCCCGCCGTTTTACATCAAATCTGTAGTCAGTTCTTGGTGTCAAATAGGCTACGAGTATCCGTACAAAGTATGGATCCTGGACAGCTAATGATCTCTAACCCGGGAAGGGGGCCTTTCGCATCTGCTCAACACAAAACCTCGATCGTTATCTGACTCCGGTCCAACAAAGTCTCTCGATTCCCTAGGCGCGGCTGCCTTCTGGGTCATGCTCCAGGGTCATAATCTAGGTTGACGCCAGATGTTCGATTGTCGATGCACCCCCGGCCATTCAATTCTCAATTCCGTGGGCAGCGAGTGTGATGCACTTCGTATTGTCTCTCTATCCCTGCACGGAGGCACAAACCTCATGATTTTGGGGCGGGCTGACAGATCTCATCACTGATCATCCATGTTGGGACATTGTTGTGAGACGTTCAGTTGTCTGGTCTTGACGACCTACCATTGATTCTCTTCATTATGCATCCAATCTGCACAATCCAACTCCTGGCAGAAGCTGCCCCAGCTGACACCCCTCTTGACAATCCACCTGGCACCCACAGACATCAGGCGCAGTCAGGGTGGTCGGCACCAACAAACCACTGAGATGTTCGTTGTAACTCCGTACTTGGCTCTCCACATTTCGAGAGATTTCTCAGATACCTCACTCCTGTTGCCGCTAGGAGCCGTGCTAACTATTGTTTCGGTAACGCGTGATCGAAGATCCCCCCTCTTACACCTGCCTCTGTCGCGTCCACTTGTGCAAAACTTTTACATGTGGGCTTGTAACCGAGATGAAGTGCGTTCGAGGCGAGATATCGAGCAACCGACCTCAATCAACGCCATGCCCGTTTTGCGATATCTCCTAAATCGAGCCTTTTTGGCTTTTTAGCATTGAAATTTTCGTCGCCCAAACGAACGCTGACTACAATTGCACGAGTCCGATGCCGAATTTTTCCTATTCATAACTACTTTGGTCGCATCCGCTCCGCAGTCAGTAGTGTGCTCTGGCGAGTCAACGACACTGAGAACGGGTAATTCCTGAGAAATACTCGGTATGTTCAGCGATCAATTTTATCGGTACATCGTTGTTCTAAGACAGTCCTGTCTCAGAGATGTTCCGTGAAGTGGCTGAGATGTCTCAACTCCTTTGATGGCGCATCTGCAGGATACGCGCGGCTTCAACAGGCTGATGTGTCAAGTGTTTTCCTGGAGCCCATGCGGTTGCTTTTGAGGCATAACTTTGTTGATGCTGTTGAATAATCACACTAACAAAGCCTGTTAATCCGATGCCCAACAACACTAAGGTGTTGCCTGGTTGGTTCACTCGCACACAGGCCTCAAGTCAGCCACTTCAAACTTCAATAGCTGAAATACTATGAATTTCGCGCTCCTTCTGCGCTCCAAGACCGGGCTCGGAATTCCGGGTCTGCCTGCCGATGGAAAGGTTTTTCTCTTTGCTTGCTGGACTTTCCATTTGTCCCGTTTTGGAGTGGGATCATGATGTCCGCCGACATGGGGCATTCCACTACGTACCAAACGAGTACTAGTACCATCAGTCTATCAGTAAGACACGATCGCTAATCTTCTGTGCAGAGTTTGATGCATGTGACTAGGCCTACTTGTGACGGACAGGGGCGAGTAACACCTTTGCAAATGTCCTTGCCTAAATTGACGCCTTCATGTCCGCAAAGCCGGCAGATCGATCAACACTAAGCCGTGGGCTTCCCTTAGAGTCCCTCTCACTCTTTGTGCTCTTCTCAACCTCCACCTTTGAAGCTATCCTACTTTTAGGCCAACCAAGGGCCAAGGATTGAGACAGGAGTCAATCAGAGCAGGCGAGCATCGAAAGGGATACCTATGCGAAAGGATACCTGTCAATGATCTTACTAATGGTTCAGGCATTGAAGGGACATGTGGATGGTGTTCCCACCCTTGAATATGAGAATGCTCCTCCTTTCGTCGTGTATCTCTAACATTTAGTGCAAACGACGCATATGTAATGGGGATCGACCAGTATGATCGTGTGTTTCAGAGTTCACCCTTGTCCACACGGAGCATTTTTTGCCAGGGCTCTGCTTGCAGTAGTGCCAAAACAGGATCTGACAATTCGAAACCGGTATCAACTGGGCGTTTCTCCATCTCAACGGGTTTGCACTATTGTTCTGCAGGCATCGTCAGGCCCCCCAACCCGTTGTTACCCCTGTCTGCTCAGCTCACGGATACTATATCGAGTCAGATACGATACGGCGATGGAAAAGATGCACCGATCGGCGCCTTTTGCTTCTTTTGTGTATTGACATGGAGTTTGACAAGGTCATACCCTAAGCGAACAGCGATGCACAATACTCATTTCGTCCACTTCCATCGGAGCATGGTTCCGTCCATATTCCGATTTATGTCTAGTGTGTGACTGTTTTGGTTCGCGTTATGCACGCTGGATCTTTCTCGGCGCACTACCTCGTACTTTGCGATGATCAATTTATGTTCCGTTGATGCGGAGTCTTTTCTCCGTGAGCAATTCGAGACTGGTGGATACCGTACCTCGCAGCTCATGAGTTCGCAACTTGTGGGATCACCATCCATTGATCGATCACTGGAGTCTGTCCATTGTTTGTTTTACCAGGTAAATACGAAGTAGGTGCAAACTGCAAAGGCGTTCCTGTGGACCTTGAACCCACTATCGACTCTTTAAAGTTGACACTTGTCGCTATTGGTCCCTATCGGCCATACCTAAATGGGTTTGTACATTGAGTTCCTGTGGTTGGCTATTCGTCACCTACGGGGTATCATATGAAGCAGTATCCGTACAACCAACACCCCTTATGCACATAGGAATACGAAATGGTATGAGAGTACAAAACGAATACACAACCGTTGGATAATGTCGTTGCCGTCGGGTGGAGGTGCTTCCGGAAACCAGAACATCGTTAGAACATGGGATGCGGAGCCTGTCTAGCACACATCGATCTTGTCGCAGTAGTGTGTCAAATGGCAGTCGTCATCAAGTGTCTGAAGATTGAAGATTCGTCTTCTGCATTGGATCAAAAGTCCATTCCAATAGAGTATGCATCATTCAAGATTGGCGAGGATGGCTTCAATCTCGTTAAAGTAGCTTTTGACAAGTTACGAGAACCGATGACCATCCAGGAACTACCGTTGCACTGAGGGTTCCAGGTGAAATTGATAGGGTTGGCCTTTGATCTCGAGATCTGGTGTTGGAACAAGAATGCCTCTCGCGCGAGAAAGGCGTGACAAATGCTGACCCGTTCACTTGGTCAGCACAATCGTCATTGTCGACCGATATCCTGTGTTACGTTGATATCCTCATTCGAAGTTGAGTCAAAAATCCTGAGGTCGTAATTGCTTATTATGAATTATTCAGTATTGAGTCATGAGGCTCGTGCATTAATTCACCACCTGACTGACCGACTGGCTTGCTTCAGCATAGCACATCAAGAAGCATGCTCGAACAATCGTCAATGGACGAAACTCATCATGTTGCAATGAGGGTGGTCATCACGATGAGCTCTTGCCGCAGACAGTGAAGCATTCCTTCTTCCTCTTGGCACTGCAAACACGTTCAAGGCTCTGGCACTTTGCCGCAGTTTTTCGATTCTCTCTGCCCTTGGATAAAAACAACTGGTCGCCGCGATTGAGCTCAGACAGTCATCGCGGTATGTGTTGATGCCTCGTAAATCTGCTGGTGAGCAAGTGTTACACGCTTCATTGCCAGATGCATAGATGAATCATTCATCCGCGTCAGCAATATGAGCTGCACTGCAACCCACAGTGAAGTAATGATCCTATATGTCTCACTAGCTCAATTCGCCGATCAGGTCTGTTGAAAGTGAATTTGTCTATACTTATCCGCTTTCCTGCGTTTGCGTTTGCAGGTGCTTCAGGGCCTGGGTTCTTAGGTTGAAGGTGAGCAGTTAATCACCCTGGTTCGCGCACGCATGCGTGACGAGACATGGAAGTTATTCCCACCCCCTCGACTCATCAAGGAGACCTCTTTCGTGCAAATCAACCAACCTGAAATCAGTCATAATTCGTCTTGACACATGCAGAGTGGACTTGGGAGCTCAACCATTCACATGGTCTTCTTGATATGTCGGAGAATCTTAGGTGTGGAGTCATCTTAGCATTCGATGCTCATGAATGTCTCGAGCTTCAGGAGTCATTTGCGGCTTTCAGACCGTCTACAAAATTCTGTTTTAGCAGGAGAAGCCCTTTCAATATTTTGAGATACTGGAGAGACAGTACCTTTACAACTCTAGACATCGCTAATTCCTCTTGCTCTTCATGTTCCTCCCAACCTTCATCATCGCGGTAACACTGCGGTTTACGGCAGCTACACAGAAAAAGTGTCATTGGGGTGATCCAGCAGTCGGCTTGAATCAAACTTACGATAGGAATATATGTCCTCCAAACAACCCATTGAACAATGATGGTACATGCACATATGCAGGACTCAACTACGACAATGCCTGCGATAGCTTTTGCCAAATCCGAACCATGTTCTATTATGGCACTCATCAGCCATATCTATCTCAAGGGTATTGGAATGGGACTGGGCCTTTCGCCTTCAAACCTGGAAGATCACAATACTATCTCGGAGACCCCAGGCTCAGTATAGAAGTTTCTCAGGCTGGCGTATTGAACCGTGGTGTAAGTCCTAGACCCACTTTTACGTTTATCTGCACGTTTTGATAGTGTTTGACTCTTTACCAAGGCTACGGACGGGTTCCATCTACATATGGCCTGGATGGGAGTTGCCACATCTCCAGAGGAACGTACGTTGAACCCTGCATCCCGAACTTGTGGATATTGGGCGTTCGTTCCCATTTTTCGAGAGGTCTGTGGGACGAGAATCTTTGGTAAAGACTGCTCCAACAAGACAACCACACAGACTGTTCACAACTTCTGTGGCCTTGAGGTTCAAAAAGCCCCAGGATTCAGTCCTTGGGGTTTGCAGAATCAACTGTCGGGAGAGATCACGTTCGTGGAGACAGACTGTGCTACATACAGGCCTTCCAATAATTGGAAATTCCAGGGCACGCACGACGTATCCTTAGCTACCGATCTCCAAGATGATTATACTAGAATTTGGCTCGAAACATCAAAAGCCCGTGTAGCCTCAACCAATACCACACACACGAGTTGCGAGCTGGCTAGGGGTACACCGATAGCTCACGACTGTATCGTGGTACTGAGCGGCTTGACCATGAAAGGGATGCCGGCGACCAACGCAGATCCGGATCATCGATACCTCCCGTCGAATGCCACTAGTCTCAACGGTACAGAGGCTTTCAATTCGGTGAGAATATCAAGTCCACTTCAGGGCATTTTCATGTTGACTTGCTGATCCACGACTTAGGGGTACAATAGCTGCAGTATCAGAGTCATCTACGATGAGGATTGGCCCAAGAGTGGTGACATCGATTGCAAAAACAAGGTCTCGTATCTCGAAGTTCTCGCTGCGGCACAGACCGTCATGGATAATTGTATGGATGATGATGGGATTATTGGAGGCAGGCAGACAATCAGGGAGCCTGGATACTGTGGCTGTCATCTAGAATTCGCTTAGCCTCATCCTAAACCGAACTAGGTGTGATGTCGATTATGCGATTTATGGTCTTGGTGCAGGAACTAGATGTGGGCATGGCTATCCCTAGTCAACTCAGGGGCTATCTCAGTTAGCCATCGGAAGGGCGATGGAGCCTCGGAGGGCTGGCTGTTTGACAGGATAGGCTGGAGAGACTCATGGTGATGATTATTGTGGCTGTTTCCAGAGGCAGCATCACGATATATCTCACACTATTTCGCTGGATTTGGGTATTGCTGATGAGGTGATTGCTAACTATTGTGACATGACTGCTGTTCTTCACTGTCTCGACTCATTAGTTACATACCAAGTCTACGAGGGCCAGCCGAAACCGATCAGCGCTTTCCCTCCAACCATTCGCTCCGCATTTAGCTCAATATGCAGTATATGTGCGCGCTTGAGGTGTTGATATGAGAAGATGGTAAGCAAGCCTGGCTATTGCCAGTTTGCATGAATGTTTTCTGCACTTTTGACCATATCGGCTAGATATCCTGATTAGGCGGCCATCTGCGGAAATCTTTCCTTACTGGGATGGAGCACAATTCTCCCTGACTTTTACCCGAACTCTGGATTCACCTCTCCGAGTCTTTCATATTCAAGTTTGCCTTGCATCGTTTCAACGTGTACCAGATGTTTCGATTCAAGTTGAGGAGCATCCTTCTCGTATCCTGATCTTTCGAGCAGCCGCTTGCGGTGAACCAGTTCCGGCTTTGGAATCCCCCCCATTCACCAACCCAGGTAGGCACGTTCAACAATACCCTTTGTTTCGGACAGTACCACTCTCCTCTCTGAGTTTGAGTCTTACGGCACTTTCGAGCTCTAAAACTCAGCGAGATTTCTGTCAAACCTCGCTATCTAAGTACATGAGCTCTTTCTCATACGTGGGTCGATATCAGACAGTCTCCTTCAGCGCTCTTCATCTCCACCTTCCTTTTTCCATTCATGCTTCTCCCAATCTTCTTTGTCGCAATGTCGCTGCAACTAACCACTGCAGCACAGTAAAAATGCCACTGGGGTGATCCAAATGTATCTATTGGCGCCAACAATATATATCTTGACGATGTGTGTCCTCCAACCAACAAATTGACCCCGAATGGTGAATGCGTAACTAGCACAACGGGCCAGAACAACTCGTGCGACAGCTTCTGTCAAGTTCGGACCCGCTTTTACTACGGGAGACCTCAGCCATGGATGAATCAGGGAAGTTTCGATGGCACTGGAACTTTTAATTTTACACCTGGGAAAACACAATTTTACATTGGAGATCCTAGGCTCACTCGAGATCCTGCTACCCTTGGAGTACTGAATATTGGTGTGAGTACCACATCCTACTGCTAGCTCCTTCATATATCATCGGTAGTTGACTAATGACCAAGTCTACGGGTGGATTCAATCAATCTCCAGCTCCTGTGGCGATTGCTGCAGCCCCGGGAAACACGATCATTCCTGCCAATCAGACCTCTGGATACTGGGCTTTCTCGCCTATCTTCTGAGAAATTTGTGGATCGAGAACGTCCGGCGAAGACTGTTCTACAACGAAGCGAACTATTAATAACTTTTGTGGTTCCGAGATCCAGGAGGCCCCATCAACTTCCAATGCCTCGGGGTTGCAGAATGTGGTGGCGGGCGAAACTATCTTCGTAGAGACGGAATGCCGTACCATGGAACCCCTGCAGAATGAGCTGGCCGCAAGCAAGAATTTGTCTCTCCCTCTTGATATACCGTCCGACTACGGTAAATTTTGGAGCCTTAAAAATGTGGATGGCGGTTCTGGGAATATCGCGTCGGTGGACAAGAACTACACCAGTTGTAACCAGGGTGGAGGACCGTCAATGGTGTCCGATTGCTTCAGCGCGCTAGCCAAGATGACGAAGAATGGAGCCATTAATTCAGATTTTGAGTATGTTCCATATATATCTCTTGACGGCAGCTATATAGGCGCAGAGGCATTGAGCCTGGTGAGGATCCTGCCATCTTCTTTCATTCCCAAAGCTGACTACAAATCCACGAATCAGGTCTCGGGAAACTGCAGTATCAAAGTCATCTACGACGTCGATTGGTGGCCAGACTACTGTGAAAGGTCCATCACGTATCTTGAAGTCATTGCCGCTGCGCAGACTGTCATTGCCGCTGCGCAGACTGTCATTGCCGCTGCGCAGACTGTCATTGACTGTTGTACGAACAAGGACGGGGTCCTTAGCGGTACCCAGAACATCAGAAACGGGTTGTATGCATGTGGCTCCCATCTGGAAATCTCGCCCGTGGGCTGAAAGTGTTTTGATGTCGGCGCCCTGTGTGAAGGTATCCGTGAAGGATCCACAGCCATAGCCAGTGTTAGTATGACCACTCGTTTCTCAGGTCGTCGTGGGGGCATGCAATATGTTATGGTCAGACCAGACACCTGGGAATGTAGCTCAGTGGCTGAAACGATGTCTGCGACGGACCAGAGTAATGTGTGATAGTTGAGGACATACGCATCGAGGAGTGATATCACAATGAAGGGTGATTCTTTGCTGTATCAAAGATTTTCAATGGTCAGCCCGAAATCAGATGGCGAAAACCGATCGGATATATCGGATGGAGATCTGCACTACGACTAGGGAAATGGTTATCGCGCTGAATGCAACTTCAAAAGGACTGAGTCATAATCCATCTACACTTCGATGCCTAGATACTGCAAAATGCCATGATACGCTTGAGATCTCCCACGTCCAGCCGTTCGCTCAGTGCAGGTATCTTTCACATTCAGTGAACATTCAAATTGCCCTTCGTGAGGTTTGGATTTTCTAAAATCGTGCGACAATCTCCCACAGCCTTAGTGCAATTTGTCGCGCAGCAGCTCCTTAAGCTTGGGATGCTGAACTGTTTCGACTGGATGGTTCATGATCACGCGAGCGAGGTCATACTGAATTCTCTCCTAAAATGGAGTCTGCAACATTGACCAGCGAGAACATCTCGACCAGTTCCGTAAACAATGGCCAAAACGCGACCTCAGGCCAACAGACACCATACATACCACCCAGCACGACGATATCAACTTCAGCGGACTACCGATACCGACTCGCAGACATCTACGCACGAGCGTCGGTACAAGACCCCTTGATCATCATGTTTGAGCAAGACAAAGACCCAAGCGTCATGTCGGTGACAGCAGCACTCGTCCGCAAAGCGTGCGAGGGTCGCATCGAGCGCAAAGTCAATCTGGGGTCCTTGATTGTGGAAGCTGCTAACTTCGCTGCCGTCGCATGCTGGGAACCACCCTCTGCAACACCATCTCTACTCACAACCGAAGAGCTAGAAGTGATAGCGCAGCAACGACCTACCTTTGCACAATTTACGCGCGACATTCAAAGCGCGCGGATCGAGATACTCGGCCCAGAGACGAAATACTGGAGTCTGTCGCTCATGGCGAGGGATCCGGACAGGAAGGATAGAGGGGCGGTCAGGGCGGTGATTGAGCCTTTTGTCGCGAGGGCCAAAGAGGAGGGCGTGCCGCTCTGGTTGACGGCCGCGAATACGCGCGCCAGAGATGTTTATCAGTATTTTGGGTTCCGTGTCGTGCGGTATATTGAGTCCTTTCCTCAGGGTCAGAAGCAAGGGGAGGGTGGAGGGGTTCCTAGCTGGGTTATGGTTTGCAATTGGCCGCCTGCATGATATGTAATTGAAGATTCGCCAGATACACCTCAGTGTTTAGCATAGTGTGGCAGTCATCTTAGATATACATACCATCATAGAGCCAAAGTCATGAATTAGAAACCTAGATGAACAGTTAGTTGCTCTGACGCCCATGTAGCTTACCCCGATGGTGCAATTGGCGAGGTTTAATAACAACATCATTGGTCTGATGCACTCGTCAGAATATAATTTCTGACCTTGCCGTTTTTTGCCATCCTTGGTACTTACCAACCAACATTGCCCCGATCTTCTCCGCCAAAGTTTGATTGATCTTACCAAAGCATGCCAGTGGGGGGATTTGGGACCGCAACGACGCATATCTGCTCCGATCCCGTCTAATGATGATATTCTTTTTCTGATCCCAATAATGTGATGATTGATTTCATTTCCCATCCTCAACGGGGTCAGGATCTTGATTTGGCCAAGGCTTCCCATCTTGGAATTGAACCTCGGCTCGTCGTTTCCCCCGTATCAAGCTCAGAGTCTCATCATCAACGTCGCTTGACATTCCATTCACTGTCAGGCTCTTTGAGTCGTCGTCTCCAAGACCCCGGCTATACACGGTTCGCCGTATATCTAGTTATATACGCCTCTCTCAAAGGCCCGTCTCTGTCATGGGATTGGACGAACCATCCCCAACTACTGGCCAAAAGCCTGAACGACCAGTGAAGAAGCGCGCATCCCAGGCCTGTCACCATTGTCGAACTCGCAAAGTCAAATGCGACCTCGTTAAATCTGGCACTCCATGTCATAATTGCAGTGTCGACGGGATTGACTGTGTCATCACCGAGTCGAGGCGAAGCAGGAAGTATCGTCTTCAGAAACGACTACTCAATCGTACCACTTCAATCCCTCTACTTCCTCAAACCCAACAAGGTCCCTCGGCGCCGACCCCCCAATCCACTCATCATGCCTTCTCGCCACCAGCTCCATTACCTATGCCGTCTCCGGCCCCTCGTAGTCAATCAGGTCATGGTAAAGTATTTCCTGAGTCCCTATCGATATGAATCGACATTCTAACACGCTTGTCTCAAAGACCAGGGTTCACCGAATTTACATCTCAACCCAAGCAATCAATTTCAATCGCCACCCGCCTTCACACCGGTGCTGAATTTGACGGGTCCAGCTTCCAGTCGCCGTGGCACCACAGGAACACCAGCGTCTGTCCAGGCACCACTCTCAATTCCCAATCTTCCATCATACATCCGACCAGCCTCACGTGAGCTCAGCGCCGATGATCTCGAGCTGTTGTATCGGCGTGGAGCCCTCTCGATACCGGATGATGAGCTTCGAGATCAATTGCTCCGTGCATTTATTCTCTACGTCTATCCATTTCTCCCTGTCGTCGATCTTCAAGAGTTCCTTGATGCTCTGGATGGTAATGGCGGCACGCGAATTAGTCTCCTGCTTTTCCAGGCTGTCATGTTCGCCGGTACCGCATTTGTGGACTTGCAATTCTTGATTATGGCTGGATTTGCTGATCGACGTGCCGCACGCGCGCATTTCCATAACAAGGTAAAGGTAAATTCTCTTGTGGACTTTCTGATCGCGTTCCATTCTAATCATTCTAATCCAGCTTCTATCCGACTTTGACTGGGAAGCAGACCGGCCGACGACGATACAAGCCATCTTGCTTCAAGCGTACTGGTACGTGGCAGAAAATGATCTGAAGGACCCTTGGTATTGGCTGGGTTCCGCCATCTCTCTTGCCACCACCTGTGGATTAAACCAGCGCTCCACAATCGCGAAGAAGGATGCACGAACGGCGAAACTCTGGAAGCGAATATTCTGGTCCTGTTATATACGAGATCGAGTCATGGCGATTTCAATGCGGAAACCGATGCGGTTAAAGGACGAGGCTCACCTGCTACCGATGTTGACGATGGACGATTTCGAATTGGACCCAATCCATACTTCCATCACTGCGGTTCGAGATTGCGCCTTCTTCGCGAGTAGAACCACTAGAGTGGCGCTTGCCGAAATGTGCATATCCAAGATCAAGATCTTATCCATCATTGGTCGCGTCATCCGGAAACTCTACGTGCTGCAAGGTTTTGCCGGGACAACAGCGGATTCCATCATGCTCTATTCGCCCAAGAAATCCAACATTGAAGTGAAAGATGTCCTCGAACTACAGAATGAACTCGACCTTTGGCAACGGACATTACCACCTAATTGTCAAATCACGAATTACAATGTCGGCCAACAACCCAGCGAAATATTTCTGCATCTTCACAGATCCGTGCTGAGCATGATGTTCTGGATGGCGTTGGAGGCACTGCACAGACCGACGACATTGGCCAAGGACCCGTCGATCTCGCTGAGCAATATTCTCCAGAAAGTCCCTCGACCACGAGTTAAAGAAGCCGCAGAGCGCATGTCGGAACTGGTACAGTCATTACGCGAGCAGGATTTGGTGCGCTTCCTTCCTCCAATCTCCGTTGCATTCATGTTACCTGCGATCGCATCGTTCCTCGTTGAGATTAAATCGACCGGAAAGTCTTTGGGTGACCTTCCAGGCCATCAATTTCATCAATGTGTGCGAGCGTTGTTGAGCTTGAGAGATATCTGGCCAATCGCGGATTCTGCTTGCTTCCTTGTCGGGCTCATGATCACAAACAGTCAGATCGGGACGGCAAGGACGTTGGGGATGCAAGCTGTGCCTGTCGCTGTGGCGAACGACAGCCTAGAGAGTTCGCGAGAGAGCTCAGTCCTCAGTCAACAGGCTGAAGAAACCGAGAACACGAATACCAGAGGAAACGGTGAACCCTACCAATCGCGTTTTCCAGACGAAGAGGACCTAGAAGATGAAGAAGACGACGAAGAACTGACCAGCCATCCCGAAATACCCGGCGTTATTGTGCCCGCGACGATCGATCTGGGTTATTCGCCCGTCAATATGGGTGAATTCCCAGGTGAATGCGGCGAGCAATTCCAATTCCCATGGACAATGGCCGAATTCGGCTTCAACGACGGTGGGGCATTTATGTTGGATGAGAACGACATGTATAACATGGATCCCGTCATGGGTGACTATGGCGGAATCGGTAGTGGAATGGGTGGCGATGATGGGGAGTTTGATCCCGGATTAATGGATTTCGGGCACACTGGTGCTTCTGACATGCGATCTTCGGATAACCTTTTACACGAAAATCCGCCCGCTGCTGGTGGTGGTAGGAGTGCTATGACAACAAACGCTGGCGAGTGGGATCCTGCAACGACGCAGCAGGTGTATTCCCAGCATCGAAAAATGGGATTGCCAACTTGAGAGTCTCCCCTTGCGCGTTCCCAGCATCTATGGAACCCCAGTTCAACCTGCTCCGTTCGACTGGCACTGATATCCGAGTGATTCCATAGAACCGATGGAAGGAGAAGCATATATATGAAAGGAGAGACACGGCGACCCAAAACCGAAGGGGAAGCCCAAACGATCTCACATGTCTGTACTCCTGTCCTTGTCCTCGGAGGAGGACTTCGCGGTCCACCAGGACGTCATGCTCAGATGATATCTCAGACATCCAGCGGAAGCACCAGTGTGGGTGCGATCAAGACCAGGGTCTATCATAGGCTAGTAGTCAATCTTGATCCAATCCAATGCTGTAGTCCGGTCCGCTACAGCTGGGCTACACGTAACACCTTCCCGCCCCGCCCCGCCACCATCGCCTGATCCAGCACTCGAAGGTATAAGTCTACAGATTGTCATACATATAAATATATATGTCGAAACCCCACTCGACAGACATATATATCAGTGAGACGGAAAATTGCGAACAAATGATAGGCGAGAGGGAGAAACTCCACACAGATAGCACGATACGGTGAGACGAGTTGAGATGAGATGGGGCTGGAATGAATGTCGTCAGGCGAGGTTGAGGACAAGCACCTTTCTCGAGAACAGTCACCACCAGGAGATACCAATTGATGTAGATGCCATCACCATGAGAAATGTATACCATACCGAACCAGTGCTAGACCCATGACCGGTGAACCAGACAAAAGGGGTTTCTGAAGGACGAAATGTATGCATCGTAGACAGCCAAGTATATATTCATCCACATACACATATATGCGAATGAAATAGTGACCCGGGACCGAGGGAAACGGCGCGGTGGCGTCACATGTTCGGTCGTGGCCATCTGTGAATGAAATTCATGTCAACGCCGAAGCCCATGCTTTGCAGGGCGTATAGATGGAAGGCCTTCTTCCATTTCGGTTCGGTTCGGTTCAGTTCAATGTTCATTTTATTTTATACTTTGTCTCGTTGATCTCGTTCTCCGTCAGATTCGATGCGTCCTCTGGCCAGTACGTGCCCTAGGTAGTCGTGCTTCCATCTCACATGGATCAAAAAGTCTACTAACGCTCGATCAATCGCTCACTCAGGCGGACAGACTACCTAGGGATCATGTCTGCCATTTAATCATTTCGCTTCGACTGAGCCTCAGCGGGGTCAATATACTGCGTTGATGCCTTCGATGCCCTCAATGTAAATGCCAGGCTACGGCGTCACGACCTCACGTCCTCGGCCCCAGCTTCTCCAATATCCTCGGCCCTTGCTCCTCCCACTCCTGCTTGCTGATCCACATATTCTCCTTGTCGGCCATGATGTTGGCGAGCACAGCACCGCCGAGGAAGACCATGTGTCTCCGTCGCGGGGGATCCTCTATCCGGACCTTGAACTTATTCAGCCGTTCGGGATTGCCGCCCAGCACGCGGTGCAGCCAGAGTTGTTTGAGTTCCTTCTCGAGCCGCGACGGGAGTCCGGGATACATGCTCGATCCGCCCGAGAGGACGATGGCCTTGTAGAGCGAGGAACGGACGTCGACGTCGGCGGCCTGGATCGTGTTGAAGAGGAATTCTGCGATGCCCGGTTGCTCGACGTCGACCAGGTGCGGTTGGAATAGACATTCAGGGGCTTCGAAGCGTTCGCTGCCTACGCGGATCACACGGCCGTCGGGCAGGGTGTAGGATTCGACCAGAACGGTGGTGTCTTCGGAGAGGCGCTGGTCGAGGGCGAGGTCGTAGGAGACGTAGCAGAGTTTCTCTTTGATCTGGCGGACGGTTTCGAAGTCGGCGGTTCGGTTGAGGGCGTAGCCGCGACGGAGGAGCAGAGCGATCAGGTTTCTCGTCACATCGCGACCGGCGACGTCCAGACGGCGGGTGAGATGGTTGAGCACGGTGGATTCATAGACGGGCACGATATGGGTGACACCATCGCCGGAGTCCACGACGACGCCGGAAGATAATCCTTGAGCGTACAGAGCCAAGACGGCTTGAATGGCCACGTAGACGCCGCCAAAGTTGTAGTTCTCGAACATGACCTGACACATCTGCTCGCGATTCTTGAGGGGATTCATGGGGGGTTCGGTCAGCAGGATCTTGCGCCCCGTGGTGTCGATTTTGAGCTTCTCGTTGAATGTGAAGTCCCACAGGTGTAGCATGTCATCCCATTTCTTGACGATGCCGTTCTCCATCTATTCCGAAAGAGCAGCGGAGTCCTGGTCAGCAGTCGGACATTGGGTTTATGGAACGGGGCACAGGCTGCAGTGCCGGGACATACAGGATAACTGATCTGAAGCATGGAACGCGCGGCAGCAGCTTCATCACCACACATGATATCCTTGACCACAATATCTCCAGCCCGCTCTTCCGAACGTAGGATGGGTCGACCGACTATGGAGGGGAATTGATGTTCGGGGAAGTTCTGTGGGTGGGATGGTGGTCAGTGGAACGAGATCATCTCGGAGTATTAGTTCTGTAGAATGGACATACCTGAGCGGCATAGCCGACTTTGAGGAAACCGGTACCCCCATCGAGAACTGTTGTGTCGGCGTCAGCATGGTTGTGGATGGAGTTGGAGGGGTGGGAATACCAATGGGTGGTTCGGCCATTTTGGAGTGAGTGGGATGATGTGGTACAGTCTGTTGATGGTGATGAGAGCGTCACGACATGCGGAAGGGAAGATCGAAAGGGATGGCCGTGTGAGCAAAAAACATCCAAGGCAGACGGGTTGTGAGGGACTGGTCAGTGGTAGTAATGCTGGACCGCCAACTACGTACCTCACCGGAAGTGCAGTTTACCTGGTCACTCTTGGTTCTTGGTGTACGAATCCCACCATCCACTTCGGCCCCCGACGCCAAGCTTCTTCAACCGCCTTTGCCATAATCTGGCTGCAAAGGTACCTAGAATTATGGGCGTTTGTCTAGCATTTCGAGGTACCTCTCCAGACTTCAGGATGGGTCCCATTGAATCACTGCAACATGAATGCATTCATCAAAATCCAATGCTCTAGTCAAGTCATTATCATTTCTTCATAAATCCATATGGATACCAATCATCACTTGTAGCAGGTCGTTGCATGTTCGCTCACTCGCTCGCTCGCTATGCATCTCTATGCCATGCGTTTCATTCCAAGGCACTCGAAACATTCACCACATCCAGCTCTGATTCAAAGTTTGAGAAAGTAGAACCACTTCAAAAACAAATCATAGACCAAAAAATGCATCGCTGCACAATTCCTATCATCCATCGAACCTCTCAATGCCACCATCAAACTTTGAAGATGGCCTCTACCATGTCGCCTCCAAAATTCATAAATGTAGTCCGGGGCTTCTCCATTTTTCGTTCTCTCGGCGTGGCGGAAACGGTCGAATGCTTCAGAGCACCCAAAATATCAATACTCACTCCTTTTCAATAGTCACCGTGACGGCTACGACTCACCGCACGTCTATCTCTATCCCCTCGGTCCTCTTCATACTCGATCATCCGTCTCTCGCGGTTGGAGTCTTCAATCTGTTTCCGATCGTCGTATTTGCCTCGCACGCTACCACTACGATAGCTGTCGCTGCTTTGTGGTTGAGGCCCGTCGTAGTACCAATTGCCATCTCGACCTTTATAGTAGCCTCCGCCTTCTTTCGCCCGGCGTCGTCGCTCTCTTTCCAATCGTTTCTTGTGATGTTCTTCTCGTTGTTGTAACATCTCCTTGTGATGCATATGCTCGGAGGATACTTCATTCCACTCACTGACGGCGCCCTTGATGCCAAGAGCTGCAATTCCAATGGCCGCCGCATCTTGCCAGCGTGCTGATCGTTGTTGTTTATGAGCCTCTTCTGGAGACAAAGTGCCTTGCTTGACACTTTCAATGCGCTTGTCGTGGTTTTCTATCGACGAATAGACCTTTGAGGCAGCATGAATGGTCGCAACGCTGGCCAATGCAGCCGTAATCCACTTCTTGCGAGCCACTTTTCGGCATTTCTTTTCCTCCTCGGTGGAAGAATCGAGGGATGAAGAGGACGAGGAGCTGCTAGAAGAACCACGACGGCGACGAGATCGACCAGAGCTAGATTTTGCTCGAACGCGAGATCGCGGAGGGACGGAGCCTTCTGAATCGTAGTAGTCATCACTGCGGCGGTCACGATAAGGGACCATGGCTCCAGCACCAGCTCCCGCCGCTCCTGCTGCAATGGCTCGGTTGTCCATAGAACTGGCTCGCCGATCATATCGTCCCGGGCGTCTTGGGAGGACTTCACCTTTGTGCCTGACCACCTCAACAATTTCCTCGTCCGACCCCACATCGCGTCGGCGACGTAGCACCATTCCTTTTTCTTCCATTGTTCGTTGATCATAGATGTCTCGATCTTCTTCCGGAACTCTGCCTCGCATCTTGCGGTATCGGTGCTGGACAGGATCCCAAACTTTGTCGCCATGTTTAAGAACGACGGGGACGGCATTCAAGGTTAAACCTAGAGCCTGTTCCGCCATGTTGCCTGACGGTAACTGGATGCAGGAGTGGTGGCAAGGGTCGGGTGCGGTTCAAGTCGGACAATCACACAGTATACGAGCGCCGGATGGGTGTGGGTTGTGCGCCCGAGTCTAAGGTGGGCGGGTTGATTATTGATTGCTGGATAATCCCAGGTCTATGCTTTCTTTGAATGGATGGGATATGAAGGCATACAGAACACAAACATAATGTAGCGCTGCAAACAAATTAACAAAACGGATAACCACTTGAAGGTGGGTTTATTGGAGTAGAAGAGAAGGTTAGGATGTCGAGTCGGAAAGTGTGGTGGTAGTGATACTGGGAGGCTGGAGTGACGGGTGTGGCTACACGTTAGGTTAAATGAACCAAAGCAGAAACAGAAGGGGCGGTAAGTGGTACAGATCGTGGATAGTGCTGGTGGAGGAGGTGGTGGTGATGCCCGTGATGGGACGGGCGAGTCCACTATCCGTAGTTTGAACTTTCAATTTGGACCGAGATCGATGGGTAGCGGGAAAGACGTCATCGGGGGGCAGCTATGCCCGAAAAGAGAGGCATTGCAAGGAGCTTGAAAATCAGGGTATAGAATTCAGTGGATGGGAAGTCAAATTGGAATTGAATCGGACGAAACACGAGGGGACGATTCAGAGAAGATGAGAAAGGTCCAGAAGTCCAGAGGCAAACGTGGGTCATGTGGCTCTTCTTTTGTGAAGGAAAAAGAAGAAAGCTCATCCAAGTACCAAGCAATCGCGCACCCTGCCGGACGGCGAGTGGCGCGTTGGAAAAGGTTCCATCAAAAATGCTTGTCAGGGAGTCAGTCCAGGGTGTTGCAGTGGTCCAAGAAAAGCGGATGTAAGGGCACCAAAGGTACGAGTACTCGGTACTCATGGGGTGGAGAGGAGAGAAAAAGGACACGGCATTGTGAAATGGCATTTCTAACCACGACCCCATAACCAGGATTCAACTGGATCGATCGACGAGAGTAATAGAAAGCTTCACGAAGAAGACTTGTTCATCCAGCCCAGTCTGCCACAATGTGGTGGCTCAAATGACGTAGTGGCCATGGATGAGGATAAGGGATGTTGCTGCGAGTATTCAGCACGGGCGGCCAGGAGCCACTGGCAGGAGTACCTAGGTATGCTTTGATCCGCCCTCCCGAATATCTCCATAGCTATGAAACTGAATGACAACGCACACGTATCAAATGGATGGAGACATCGATTTGTGTAACAATCTTGCTAGACATGGTCTGTATCAGTACTTCCCGGGCTTAATGGGCGCAACGTGCTGGATCAATTCAACGCTGGTGGAAGAGCCCCGATTAACCGACCGCCATGCCCCGGCCTGCATGACACTGGCAGTGGTCAGACTCCCAAGCCCTCACCGCCGTCAGCCATCTTGCCATCCCGAGGATAGTTAGTCAAGTCGTCGTCTGGACCTCTTCCTGAGCGCCTTTCTATTTGAGGCCTCTGCTTGCGAATCCAGTCTCGTCTACTGTATCAGAGCAGAATCCCTTGGCTGGTAGCCTAGGTATCTTGGAGTAACTCCAATGGCTTTAACTTTTCCAGGATATCGCTTGCCGCTCGGATCCCGACGACTTGCATTAAGTTGACTGCAAGGCAGACCCGGACCTCCTAGATGGTAGATACCTAGGTACACTTTTCACCTAGCCAAGACTTGCTTCCAAGTTCAAAGTTGCGAGTGAGCATCCGTGATTTAGTCACATCGATGGGTACGTATGGAAGGACACGGACGGTCAGTCAATATCAGGCATAATGCGTCGGCTTGGCTGTCCAGGTGGAGTGAACGAGCTGATGGTCTCGAGAGGCTGTGGCACCACACTTCTTCATGCAACTGCACGACTGTATATGGATATGGTCAATCGTGAGGTAGTGGGCGGGAGGTGGACGACAGTGAAAAGCGTAATATATATAATGCATGTCTGACTCGATCGTAACAAGACACCTCAGAGCGTCAACTCAGGCCTGTCAATTGTCAATATCGAGCCTCGGTTTCCCTTCAATATCAGCACATCTTCGGCACAACAACAGTCAATGATAGAGACTGAGTTGCAATTTGACATCCGTGCTATGAGCCCCCAGTTGTATCCTCTCATTTTTGGCAAGCCTGTGACCCCGAATCGTTCAACGAATTGTATATGTAAGTGCTGTCTCAGTTAATATACAAACTCGATTCCAACACAAAAACCCTTCCGCCGTTCAATATGATTACAATTCCCCATGTTTGGTGATATCCGAATCCAAGTCGCCGATATCGATAGTGGCATTTCCAGCGGCAAACAATTGATCCCACGTCTTCTTCACTTCAACCAGAGCAAGATCGAAACGTGCACCCATCGCCCACGCAACACCAACCTAAAAACGTCAGCAAGTTTCTTGAGCAGCAGGAACTTCAAATCACTCACCATACTGCCAGCCACCACCAGCAGAAACCCGACCACCACCGCCATTAACATGTACATCTCCTTTCTCTCCGATGCCACCTGCTCCGCCGTCTTTTCCCTAACAGCGACACGCGGTGCCGTTCCGTCTGCACCGCCATTGGCAGCAGCCGCAGCCTCCGCACTCTGCGAGGGGAAGATAGACTCGATAAATTGCTCCACCTTTCCACATGCGATGCTGATCTTCAGATAATTGGGGTCCTCTGGTCGATTCTTCTTTCGGATCGATCGTATGTGTTTGGTGAATACCTCGGTCACCAGCTTGAGGTTCTGTGTTGACTGAATCATGATCTCACACGCCTGCCCTTTGGTAATCTTGATGTTTCGCTGGAACATGGCGTAATTTCGGAAACATAGATCTAGCGTGGCAATTGCCATGGTCTGAGGGATTGCGCAGAAGTTGAACACACTCTGCTCGCGCAGGCCTGCGAGGTAGAACAAACATTCGTCCGCATGGTCGAGAGCGTTCAAGATCATTTCAGAGTTGCAGTTGAGTGCCTGTTGCTTGTACTCTGGCTTGAAAAGATCCTCAAACTTGTCAACATGCTTGGACCAAATCTCTTTGGGCCAGAACTTCCGTGCATCATCAAAATCTTCTCTGACGTCTCGGATGATATTGACTTTTTGCAAAAACAATCCCATGGACCGATGTAAATTGCTTCGATCAAGCAGGGCAGGGTTGCCGTACTTGCTTTCGACAAACATTCTGGTCAGCCCTTCTCCAACCAGGCCGGCGACATAGTAGCAGTAGAGATCGTAATCTTCTACTTTGTCCACGCCATTCTCATTGAATTCGGCGTTCAGACAATAGTCTGCCATGCCATTTCCCATCTTTTCAGCGATGTCCCTTATGATCTCCTGATATTCAGGCTTGATCTTGTTGAACTCTGCCGTGACACATCCAAAGTTGACCAATAGTTCACGGTCCTTTTCTTCTGGTCTGTTTCCATCAAAGTGCCAGCCCTCAACCGTGAGAATCTCGTGGAACTTTCGGAGTAAGGGTTCTTTGGTCTTTGCAGGGATCGAGGTATCATCTTCGATTGTGTCTAGACCCCGTAAGGCCAGATAGAAAAGAGTGACAGGAATGAGCAATTCAGGGTGAAGTTCTTGAATGACGGCCGAGAAACTTCGGCTGGTCAGATCCAGATATTTGAAGCATTCTTTGGTCGTCTCCGACTCCTTGCTCTCGTTGCGCTCATGGACAGCGTTGTGCCAGACTTTCCTGTTAGGATCTCAGTAAATACTCAAGTGCGTCACAGGTCTTTCCTCACCATTGAATTATCGCGCGCAATTCCTGGACGTGAAGCAGGTAGTATAGGACTTCTGAAGCTTTCGGCATCTTGATCTCGGTTGTAATCGAAAATGTGAAGGCCGAGCTTGTTTTCACGTGAATTAAAAAGTGGGCGAGAGGGGGGTAGACAACAATTGTAGAGATTGAATAGAGAGCGACAACCCGAAGATGAAAGAAGAAGAAACGTGGACTTTTGGAACTTTTTTCAACGTAGAACTCTTGGAATCAGCATAGCACCGCTCTGCGCTGGGTCTAGAGCATTTGGTCTCTAACAAATCTCGGGATTCCGCAGGGTCAGTGGTTGTTTAGGCTGGCAGGCGAGTTTGTGTGGAGAAACTCCAAGCCGAATGGTACGATGGGGTGGCACAGAGAGGCAAAGCGGGTGAACTACGGCCGAATACTCCTCCTTACCGAGAGGAGTAATATCACGTGATTTATTTGTCCCGCTGGGGCGCCACATGCCCAGCCTGAGTGATTCGCAATGTGGCTGAGCTTGGCAGTGGTTTCTTGGTCAAGGCTGCACTCGAACCTGCGATGACTTCATGTGCAGTAGTACTCGTAGTCGGATTGCAAGAGGGACCCTTCTAACGGGCACACGCGGCAATTTGTCCTCACCTGAAATTCTTATCACTAAGGCTTCACCATATCTGTCACGACTATCCAACTCCAACATCGCACTACTCTTCTATCCTTCAAACTCTTCCATACATACCTCTCCCTCTTATCCACCCCGTACCCTCAACAATCACTCTTCAAACATTCAACAGCCTAAATTTATCTGCGGTTCAAGAGGGTTGATATCCTTAGCATAGGATACAACCACACCTGTCGCGAGCATGGTTGTCGACACCTCTTACTATGACGCATTAGGCGTAAAACCCGACGCTACAGAGTTGGAAATCAAGAAAGCATATAGAAAACTCGCCATAACCACCCATCCCGACAAAAACCCTGGCGATGAAACCGCTCACGAACGTTTCCAATCCGTTGGTGAAGCCTACCAGGTTTTGTCCAATAAAGATACGCGAGCTGCCTACGACAAATATGGCAAAGAAAAGGCCATGCCGAGAGAAGGCTTCGAAGACCCCGCAGAATTCTTTTCCATGATCTTTGGTGGTGATGCCTTTGTTGACATTATTGGCGAGCTTTCTTTACTGAAAGATCTCACACATACCATGGATATCACCATGGAACAGATGGAGGAAGAGGAGCTTGCTAAATCTGCCGAGGAGAAGCTAAACCTTCATGAGGAGAAAGAACAAGAGGCTACTGCTGCAGGTGTCTCAGCTGGATTATCTGGTGCCGGGTTAAGCGATAAAGAAAGAGAAGCAAGAGCAGATGCCAGCTCGCCATCAGCATCAAGTGCTGCTGCACCCCCACCTCCACCTTATGTGGCTGGAGAAGATGCCCCGGCTGCATCATCTGAAAAGGTCTCTGGTACCAGCACCCCGCAAAGACGATACCTGGGACAGCAAGCAATCATGGATCGCTCCGAAGAAGATGCTCGAATGGACGCTGCAGGGCTCAGCCCCGAGGAGAAAGATCTGCAGAAGAAGAAAAAGAAGGGCGGGCTGACAAAGGAGCAGCGCGAGAAACTCGAGGCATATGAGCGAGAACGACGAAAGCAGCGTGAAGAGAGAGTGGACACTTTGGCCAAGAAACTCGTTGATCGGATCAGCGTGTGGACTGAGACTGAAAAGGGCGCCGAAGTGACCCATGCATTCCAGGAAAAAACGAGACTGGAAGTGGAAAACTTGAAGATGGAATCGTTCGGTATTGAAATCTTACATGCCGTCAGTCAAACGTATCTATCAAAGGCCACCTCGTTCCTGAAATCTCAGAAATTCCTCGGTATCTCAGGCTTCTTCTCTCGCCTGAAGGACAAGGGCACCTTGGCCAAAGACACCTGGAACACCATCTCTACAGCGATCGACGCACAGCTCACCATGGAGGAAATGGCGAAGCTAGAAGAAAAGGGTGGTGCCGACTGGACCGACGAAAAGAAAGCAGAATACGAGCGAAAAGTGACTGGTAAGATTCTCGCCGCAGCTTGGCGTGGCTCGAGATTTGAAATCCAGGGTATTCTGCGGGAAGTCTGCGACAAGGTCCTGAACGATAAGAACGTTAGGCTAGAGAAGCGTGTTGAGCGTGCACATGCTCTCGTCCTCATTGGAACCATATATCAAAAGGTAAGCCTCAAGTGCTCTAATTCATCCGTTGGTAATTTCCCCCAAACGTTTACTAACATGAAATCCCCTACTCACAGGCCGAACGTGATCCCGACGAGGAAGGTGACTTTATGGCCTTTGAGCAATTGATGGCCGAGTCGATGAAGAAACAGGAAAAGAAGAAAGAAAAGGAGAAGGAGAAAGAACCTGAAGCTTCGGCCAGCGGCAGCCATCGACATCACTTTGGACACAAGGAGAAAGACCCGGCTGAGGCATCCCGCGCGTCGGCCTCCTAGGAGACTCATGGCCACACGGGCCGTGCACGAAAAGCTGCCTCCACCTCGTCCTGGTGGTGTTCTTTCCCTTGTGGTGTTCGGGACTTGTGATTGAACGCGGGAAAGACTGAGTGACTAATTGAGCGGGCCGCATGACTCGAGGTTCCGAGTACTACAGGAATCACTGGCCTCCTCCATATTAGAGGGCAGCAAGGAAAAGAGGGAAGGAGATGCGAGGCAGGGCAAGGAAAGGCGTGATGATTCTTGGAAACTCATATCTTTCTCTTGCTGGCCTCTTGTCCCTATTTTCACCCAAGAGTTCGAATTCGCAGTTGGAAATTTCGCACTGAAAGCAAGCCACTGACACGGAACGACAAATGAAGGACGATCCTGAACCCCTACACTCCACGAGCTCGCATCCTCCCGTCCCATCCGCCCCCTTTGCATCGCTCCGCTCTCGGACGCCTGCTTTTCCATCCCGCGATATAGACCGCCACGGCGTTTTTCCATAGGACGCATGTCTAGTTGGGACCAACTAGCTAGCTAGACCTTTGATTCATCATGGGCAGCCGAGGGCTCGTTTTGCCCACTACTACATTAATTGCACCGAGATTGAATTGATACCCCTTCACATATTACGTACTTCCTTCAATGTTTCCTTGGATTAGATCGGTTTATACACGGACTGACCTTGGCCATCCAATACGTGACAAATCTCCAACTGACCATTTGCTCGAGATATATATGCAGACTTGGACCGTTTCTCTGGGAGGGAATATGACGACTCGATCGGATTGATATAGTTAGAGGATTGGTCATTCTTGATTGGAGTGTATCAATTGGATATATACGTCTTTTCTCGATCGTGTCGTTCACTCTCTCATGGTCAATGCCAATCTCCTCCCTTTTCTCAGCCATTTGTCTTCACCATTCCGACAGACCAGTAGAATAGCAAAATTCGCAAGTGTGGGTATCATTGTATAGATGTAGCCGAATCCAGCAAAAGTGGTGATTTTCTCTCTTTCTCCCAAAACTCCGATCCATAAAGACCGGCATGCTTCCGCTACCAACCCTCTACCTCGACCCATCCCTCCCAGATGACGATCCAATTTGACAAAAGAAATGTTCAAGGCATACATACCGCTTTTCGTGAACATGATATGCGATGTTTGTGTCATTAAGTCGTCCATGTCCAACACAATCTCTTGCTTCTTCCCTTCCCAAGTCATGTTTTCAACGTTCACCAATCACCTAAGGTTCTGATCCCCAGAAAAATCGGGAGGGTCGCCCAATACTATTGCAGCTTCCTTCAATAATTCCGTCATTTGTTCAAGAGCAGGAAATCCTCCGTCTTTCAGATTCGTGATTGAGGAGGTTCCAAACGCCCAGGTCTGTGCCTCACTCAACTCACTTTTGGCGAGAGTAGGGCTCAACAATCCTTGCCTCGCCTGTACTTCATCATCGCCATTCTGAAACCCTCTTTCATCCAGCTCTTCGTCATTAAGTACCCTGCCACCCAATTTCACATCTCCAATTCCAACTCTATAGTCTAAAGCCTTGTTTCCATCCCTGATCAATTCCTCTGTACAGGTCATGCATCTTTTTATGCTTTGACTCAATTTCTGTGAGTCAATCAGAAGTTGTTGGTGCTTGGACAAGTCAAGCATCAGTCGCTTCTCATCTCTTGCACGTTGCCTTGTGCGAGCAGATTGGCTGATCAATGATCCAGAATCATTTGAAAGTAGAGAGTCCTCTTCATCGTCCAGATCATCAAAATCGCTATCCTCTTCACCTTCAGAGAATTCGCGGTCCTCGTCATCAAATTCAGTAACAGTTCCGAGGCTGAGATTGGACTGGCCAGAGACACTCCTTGCAGCTGGTACCATGGATAGTCTACCGGATCTAGATAAACGACGAAAGCGTCGAAGCTCGACACTTTGTTTGCGTAGCTCTCGCTCCAAAGTCTTGTTGATGGCTAGTAACGAAGAATTTGAGATCTCCAGATCAAGTACTTTGCGTTCTCGACGGGCATTTGCGGCACCGTCGGTATGAGAATGGGATGGTGACGTGATCAAATCGTTGGGCTGATCGGTAAAATTTGTAAGTAGTGGAGGCGGCTTTGAGGCGTCTGATAAATCAGTGTCACTTGTGACCGAAGTCGGAACTGTGTTTGATGACGCGATACTAATGGATCTTGGACTCAAGGCCTCGGGAGAGAGCAGACTGCTTGCAACCATGTGAGGAGATGCCGATGATGTGGATCGTAATTCCAAAGGAAGGGTGAATTGAGACCGCGAGCCACTAGTGCGCCTTTCGGGCTTTGCTACTAGCGAGCCAGCACTCGTAGACTTTCGATGTCCAGCTTGGATTGATGCTGGAGTAAATCCAGTATGGGCACTCGTGATTTTGGGGTTCTCCGAGCTCAAGCGGGACTTTGAAGGTGGCGTTATGTCCCTTGTGAGCGGTATGTGCTTGCGAGGAGAGGTAGGCTGTGGTGGCAAGGGGCCTTGGGATTTGCTGGGTGAAGGAGGTGGTGTAGATCGATTCATTCGGTCTGTTGGAGTCTCCTGAAGATGCAAGGCTTTCACAATAGAATTGTCTATTGACCTTTCGGTCACGAAAGGAGGCTGAGGGGTGCGTTTAGGAACGGTCTGTTGAACAGCATCGTTGGCTCGGAAGAATTTTGTGTCCTTGTCCTCATCCTCTCTTGATAAAGGCGGTTGCTGAGTAGCAGACAGAGGGGGAGAACCAACGAAGAACTGACTTCGGTTCGGTGGCAATCGAGGCGCATCGCCAATGGGGGGAGAGCCTATTGCTGACTTGACTTCACTAGCATGGAAGAACTTGTTGGACTCCTTGGCTCCTTCAACCATACTCTTTGCGGCGGAGACCCTTCGGTGAACTGTGACGGTAGGTTTGGATGAAGTATTTGGATTGGCAAGAGTGGGGGTACTCATGTTGAGGCGTGGGCTTGTGATGCCCAGTCCAGGAGATTTGATGGTAGATGGTCTTTGGGCATCATCGCTTGGGGATTTCCGTGCCATGGTGGTAGTTGTAGGCACTCTTATAGGAGCAGGAGTTGAGGGAGAGTCTGTGCCAATCCTTGACCTCCTTGTACCAGAACGAGGAGTGACATTGTGACTAAGAGGGGTTTGTTGAGAGTCAGTCTTACCCGGTGACCTGGACCTGACAAAGGGTTCCTTGCGAGCAGTCAACGAGGGAGAGACCACGGGTGTTGTGGTAACATTATTGGTAGTGGCGGTAGAAGAACCTGCTAGTCTGGGAGTGACTGCAGTTCTTCCACTTCGGAAATTGGAGGACAGAGCGGGAGTGAGTGGTTTGGGGGTGGAGGATGATTTGGATTGTTTATCGGAGGGCATGGTCGGGAAGGGGGAGCGTGTCGATGGAGAGAGACGAGATTGTTGAGGTGGCAGCTCGCGCATAACAGCGACGGAGAGCTGTTTGTGGGTGGTGTACCAGCATGGTCAAGTCCAAGTCATTTGTGGTGGTGGTGTTGTGGATGCAAGTCATGAAGTCTTTGACATTCAAGTTCATGGCGTCGTTGATGTTGACAGTGGTCTGCTTTGGAGATGCTCCCGAGCCAATTCCATCCTAATCGAGTTAGTGTGGGAGGATTAGCCGAATGGGTGCGATGATGCATTTAAAGTGGCAGGTGCAGGCATTGGGAACGGACGAAGCCACAACACGCGTTCCTTCCCCGCGTCACGCCGCGACTTTTTCTGGAAACCGCGTCTTTGCTGGCATCGCACGGATATTTACACGGGCCGACACCGTTGACTCAACTTGAGGATTCCGAGGTACTCTAGGCTGGAACCTACTCCATCGCACTTTCCTGACTACCAATATAGGCAGGCACAGAATGTGGCAACCACTTCGAGTCTGCAACTGAAATGCCACTAGACGATGCACTCGAATCCCCCCTCGGCCATATCGACAACGACAACGACGACAACATTGACGAGCGCAATGGTCTCGGCAATCTATCCCTCCCACAACCCTCCCAACACCATTCCCTGAAGTACTCCCTCCTAGGCCCTTCTCTGACAAAGGCCGGTCAAGATGCCGTTGATCAAAAGAAGGTCTCCGAGATAATATATGAGGCCTCGAAAGGCTCAAAGTTCTTCAATAACGAAGAAGTCAGGGATCAGAACCTCACTGTCAAAATTGATCGTATCTTGAAACTCAAGGCCCAGTTGGAGAAGCTTGATCTCAAATCCGACCTACGCCGTGCTGATGATTACATTGCCTCTCTCGAGTTATCCAGGGATCTGTCTCAATATGTCGTACACATTGATTGCGACGCTTTCTATGCTGCTGTGGAGGAAATCGATCGCCCAGACCTGAAGAATAAACCAATGGCTGTGGGTGTGGGTGTCCTAACAACATGCAATTATGAAGCCCGAAAATACGGCTGTCGAAGTGCTATGGCTGGCTTTGTTGCAAAGAAGTTATGCCCAGACTTGATCTGTCTACCACTGAATTTTGATAAGTACACAGCCAAAGCTAAAGAGGTCCGAGCCATCCTCGCTGAATATGACCCTCGATTCGAAAGTTCCAGCATCGATGAAGCCTACTTGAACATAACCGAGTATTGTGATACTCACCACTTGGCTCCTGAAGAGGCCATTCAACAATTGAGAAATCAAGTTCGGGAAAATTGCAAAATCACAATCTCAGCAGGTATAGCCCCGAATGCCAAAATCGCAAAGATCTGCTCCAACAAGAACAAACCGAACGGGCAATTTCGTGTGCCCAACGACCGGGCTGCTGTCATGGCCTTCATGTCTGGCCTATCAGTTCGCAAAGTCAATGGGGTGGGCCGCGTCTTTGAGCGAGAGCTTGATGCAATTGGTGTTAAAACATGTGGGGATATCTACATCCACCGAGCCTACCTTAACAGATTGTTTGGAGAAAAGGCCTTTCAGTTCTTGATGCAAACCCATCTGGGTCTGGGTCGGACAAGTGTTCAACCGGCTGAAGAGTCAGAGCGAAAAAGTGTTGGTACTGAGAGTACGTTCCGCGATATCAGCAGTAAAACAGAGCTTCGAGAGAAACTTCGTCACACGGCAGAAGAGCTCGAAAAAGACATGGCTCGGGTTCAAGTCAAAGGCCGAACGCTTGTCCTCAAGATCAAACTTCATACCTATGAAGTATTCACCAGACAAGTCGCTCCACCAAAAGCGGTACATCTCGCGGATGACCTCTACAATTATAGTCTTCCAATGTTAGCAAAGCTTGAAAAAGAAATGCCTGGCTTCAAACTTCGCCTATTAGGTCTTCGATGCACCCATCTGATTAGTACCAAGAAGGACAAGCCAGACTTTTTTCGACGGAGGCCGGCCAATAGCTGGGCAACTGAAAAACCAATATCGGACGATGATCAGTGGGAAGTTTGGCCCGATTCTGAATTCGAAGAGGCAGCACGTCAAGAGCAACAAGAAGAAATGGAAGAGTTGCACCGTCTTAGTCAAGAACAAGAACAAAATCAATCAGAAGACCCTATAATATCGACTGCAGATTGGCATGAGCCCTTTGGTCGCTACAAATATGGTAGCGAACCCAACTCGCCAGCGAAGCATGGGCGTCTCCCGAATGCAGCGGCTGTTATCCCTGAGTTAAAGAGCGAACCACTGTGGGACTGTCCCATATGCCACCTACCCCAGCCTGCTACGGATAAGGCTTTCAATGACCACATTGATTCATGCCTGTCCCGACAGACGATCAAAGAGGTAGTTGCCCAAGCAGAAGCCGATACAGCGGTTGGACCTTCGATACCACTCCTCAATAAGACGAACTCCATTGATTCGGCACGAGCATCTCCAGAGACTTCTTCCAATTCAACGACGCGAAAAGTGGACAGTGGGGTCAAACGAAAGAACTCGGCTCCCGGCGACACGCAGAGAAAGCAGAAAAGATTGTTCTTCACATGATGATTGAGTTTTTGGCAATGCCATTGCATAGCGAAGGTATATAGATAGGATCCACGAAGAGATGAAAGCGCACTCTTCCGTGGAGGGTTAGCATAATGAGGAATGAAAGATAATAAAATTGTATGAATTCACTTACAGTCGAGAAGAAATGATTTGTATTGAACGGTAACATTCAGAGAACCCTCTCTATCTATATGTTCCGGGGGTACACCCCGATATATGAATCTCTGTTCCGGATTCTAAGGTCATAGACCTCGCAGAAAATGCAACAATGCCAAAAATCCAAGCCGCCCAGGTACCAATACAGACGAAATTGGTCCAAAGCCCAAGTCGGGACGAGGGAAACCGAATCCTCACTTCCTGAACAAACGTCATGATAGATACACATCCAAAGTCTAGCTCTGGCGGCGCCCGCGCCTTGTGCGGCCCAGCTCATCCACCTCCTCGTCATCGTGGTCGTTCCGGCGTAGCGCACTCCGACTGCCACCTGGGCGCACATGGCCATCAGCGGCGAGCGGTGCCGTCTCGACATCTGCATCGTCGTCTTCCGCGTTCATATCGTCATCATCATCGTCGTCAAACACTTTGTCCTCCTCGCCCTCGCGCTTCAACTGCTCCTCCTTCATCTCGCGATACGTTGCGTAGCTGAGCATGAGGAACGCCACGACGATAAGCGCACAGCCGACCATCGCGGGAAAGCTGATTGGTTTCCCTGTGATAAGCCAGTCGGTAATGCCGACGAGGAAGATCGTTAGCAGGGCGGCAACGGAGCTGAGGACGGGGCTCGTCAGCGACATGAGCACGAGGAAGGAGCCGGAGAAGACGGCATTGGAGAGTGTCGAGATGGCGAGCAGGCCGGCGGCTTTCCGTGAGGGGAGTTCGAAGACTTCGAGGCCCGTGATGTGGAGGATCGGGAGGGGGATCCAGAGCACGGTGAGCGTGAACAGCCCGATCATGCTCCCGAATGTGTTGGCGAAGATCATGCCGCGGCCGGGCGAACAGCCTTCGGGCGGGCAGGCGAAGCGCTTGTACAGGACTTCGTAGAAACCGTAGGCGACGGAGCCGATGCCGATGACGAGGTTGCCGACCAGCTTGGTGTTGAAGGGTTGTTCGGCTCCCGGGTTCGATGGGGAGGGTCCGGGAGTTGAGTCGTCTTTGTCACCGTAGGCGACGACTAGCACGCCGATGATGGCGAGGGCTACGGAGATGGCTTTGTCGAAGCGTAGTTTATCGTTCAGCAGCATGATGGAGAAGACGTACGCGAAGAATGCGGAGCAGTTGTAGATTGCGGTAAGGTCGGAGGGGGACGTTAGGTTGACTGCGACGTACCAAGAGCCGCCGGCCATGGTAAGGAAGGTGGTTATGAAGGCAGTGGTTTTGATCATATATGGCCACGGCGAGCGGGCGGTGGTGGTTGGAGAGGGGTATAAATCTTGCGAAACAACCATTTGCGCGGTGGATTTGAGGATGTACTTGTGTCGGCGCCAAAAGGCTTCCCATGATAATTGACGTTTTTGGAGCCGGATGATCAGGAGTTGGAAGGGCCACAGGAACACCCAGGATCCATGGGTCAGATACATCATGCAGTATGCCTTGTTCCATTTCAACTCGTGTTGGATGTAAACAGCGGTCTCGGTCTGGACGACGAAGGATACGAGGGAGAGGATGAGGAAGAAGGAGGCGTAGATATATTTGCGCCGTACAAGATCCGGAGGTTGTGCATATGTCGGTGATCTTGATCGGAATGTGCTTCTTCGTGCGGCGAAGGCTGGCCGACTAGATCCCAGGACACTGGGACTTTCGGGTCTTCCTCGACTGAAGGATCTCTTGTCTTCTCCTAACAATGGCTCCGAGGCATGATTGCCAGGTGCAGGCCGATGCATTGAGGGTCGCCCTGACATGTTCTCGTCGTCGTCGTCTTCGTCGTCTGAGTGGGTGTCTCGAGTGGGTGCATTCAGATCGAAATGGATGCGATCTTCTTGTCTATTAGGTCGGAACTCTTCCTTGATGGTGGAGGGGAGTGAGGATAGACGTAAAGGACTGGGGGGCCCTGGAGATGGTCTAGGACCTCGTTGAGGAGGATCGAAGGGCGACTCAGTCACAGAGGGAGTGAAGATCAGATCGCCAGCTGTTGAGTCGCTACTGTCGGAATGTGTCATCCATGCGGTTTGGGGGGAGATTTGGCTGTTTTATAAGGAATGTGAGGTGAGGGCAGTGAATCGTTGGTCAGCTGGATTGATCACCGACACCAGTCAGAAGTTACGTCGCTGCCAGATTTGAATTAGGGTGCCTGGCGGGCGTGGAACAATGCAAGGAGGAGTGTGCGCAGTGGAGAATTGATCAAGCAAATGAGAAGGAGGCGGTTTTGTCAATATACAATGTTATAGGATGTTGGGTGTTGAATAAAATAATTAGTGAACGCTTTAGTGGCAAGTGTTGCATGAAAGTGGTTCGAGTTTTGTACGAGTGCGGATAAGGGAGAGCCTTGAAGGGGTTCTACGAATACGAATAGGTGTCTGCTTGGCGATTCAGATGGGGATTGATGGGGATTAGCCATCAGGGAGGCGAAAGCCTAACACCCCTAAAGGTTAGTTAAAGTAGCCCCAACGCGTGTTCAATGTTCAGGGTCCACGGGGGCTAAGAGAAAACGTGGAGAAGCCGAAGGTCAAGGGATCAAATGTACGCCCACGCCCAAGAAACACGAAGAGCAAGCCGCTCACAACCGGAACCTACCGAACAAATAGAGATTCCACAGTAGTCATTGATAGGTAATCATTCCCAAATTCAAGTAAGCAGTGTCGTTGTATGTCTCATCGTTGATCTTTAAAACTATACAGAAAGATTTCCTGGTATCTAGTCAGGCAACCACATTAAGAATCTCATATTCAAGGATGAGTAAATCTCCACAGCCCTGAATCAACCAAGTTCATTCTGGAGGGCGTTTTCCTCGAAAGCGATCGCAATGGGAGAACCTTGACTGCTGCTCTCCGCTGTTGTCAGGGGGTGGTTCATATTTAGATCCAGGATCATGTTCCAGGAACATCTTTGCCTCACGCCAATCCATCGTTCCACTGTGGTCGTGACTGAGCTTCTGCACAATTTGGCGTTCTCGACAGTCGAGAATATTGAATCGCAAGGACATCTCGATAAGTTCAACCCGTACCTAATTGATCTCATCATCTGAGCGGCTGCGACCTTAAAAGACAGACAGACCCCTTGATGGCCATACTTTAATCTGCATGACCACAATTCCATCAACCCGCCGGGACGTTTAATCCAAGTGATGAACTGCATTTATATCGCCTCATGGTCTTTACCTTCAAGACGACCGCAAATTGACTGTGCACCACATTAGTAGTGCCTCAGAGCTGCTGATCCACGATTTAGATCGTTCATTCTGTTATCATGTCCTGCACAGAAAGACACTCCAAATGGAAAATGACGATCCCAAGTGTGTGTGGCATTATGACGAAGCGATCGAACTGGATTTCGGGCGATGCAGGTCCAATGCGTGGCGGGTTCTGCACCAGATCAGTTCTGCCGTGTTCATCAAATCTTCGAGGACGTCTCTGTGTTGACGGTCTCAATTGGTCATGAAAGTCGTCTCGACATAGAGATTACCCTGGTTGATCTCTAATGGTGCGTCCTCGGCAATTTGGAACTATCAACCAGGCCCGTATGATGTCCTTGAGAATCGCGCTGATGGTACATTGCTCAGTCGATGGCCATAGTCGCCATTGGACGAAGGCGATAGCTGAGGTGGACTTCCTGATGGGCTCAAAGTCCTGTCCAACGGGGGAGTATAGGAGTGCCAGGCAGGAGTCCCTAGCCGGTCTTCCCATTTGAATTCCACTTGATCATTCTCGCCATTCAACTTTCTCCCGTCGTTCCAAACTTCGACTTTCAGATCCGCCGATCCCGGCAGAATTCGCACGTCAAGAAGTGTCAGCTCATACCGCTGAGAGAGGTTGTACCAGTGTCCATTTTTCACAATTCGCTTCGTTTGTGAAACATCTGCTTGGACCACACAAACTGTCTGGACTCGAGGATCTGATAATGCCGTTGGTAGTTGTGGAGGAGGCGTTGTTGTCATCACAAAATGAGCGTGCCAAGGTTGTCTCAATTGCATCGGGTCAACCTTTGCCCTCAATCGTTTGATGAATCCATCTGGACGAATCGTCTCGCCCTGTACACGGGATTAGCACTGCCATCTGAAAGAATGACCTCCATCATACCTGTCGAATTAGCCATTCCACCTGATCAACGACCCATTTCTTTCCATCTCGAGGGTCTTTGGTAGAGGTTATACCTTCATGAATCTTAGGATCATAGCGTTGATTCACAACAATACCATAACTAACTCTTGCATATCGAGATGTTATTGGATCCAAAGTCTGAGATACTTGCTGTGCCCTGTCGAGTACAAGTCCATGTACGACAGCAAGCTGGGGTTCTTCGGCTGCCAGGATTCTAAGTCCGATCGCTGCTGGTATGTTCATGGTGTTTTGCTCGTCAAAATGCCATTTGAGCCTGTCTTGGACATAGGGTGAAGACCCTAATCCCCCAGAAAGGATGATATAGTCCTGACACGGTCGTGAGTCATCTATCGCTAGGACCAGAAAATGAGTCTTGAACTTACGACTTTTTCGCCAGGCCGTCGGAAGTGTAGGTCTTTGACCTGATCATGCACGAAGGACACAAGTCCATCGACCTGCTCATCGAACACATTTTTTAGAATCTCGCTGCCCGCAAGAGTCAGTGCACAGCATCATCAAGAGAGGAGTTCACCCTTACGAAGTAATTCGGATTTGAGAGTTGACTACATTCGCTTGAGGAATGTATTGTCCAGGAGGAAGATCAGGCACATCTAAAAGCAAGTAGGGGATGTTTGAGCCAGGTGCTCCAAAATTGCATTTGAATCTCTCGAATCGACCAATCATCATTTGTTCGGCAACTTCTGAAGGAGGTTTTGTCAACATGTGTGCAATATTCTGCAAGTATCGCTCAAGTAATTGCTGTATGCGAATGTCAATCAATGCTGACCCAATGGGTTTCCCTGAAGCCACATTAGGACCAAATCTACGAAAAGCGACAGCTAACAATACCTTCAGTTCTTGACAATGGATCTAGTCTGAGTGGCTGACCCTTGTCAGAGACTAGTTTCAGTATATTGACGTCCTAAATCTTCGTGTCAGAGAACCCCTATCTTTTGTTGATCTCATGCTTACAGTTGTACCACCTCCAGCATCGCAAACCAAGATCACATCGTTTCTCTGTCATCTGTCGTCAGTGGGAGCCGTGAATTAGTGGAGAGTTGTCTCACATCAAGATACTGGTTGGCAACTGATATACCAGCGGCTTCGGCTTCGGTCAGCGTAATTCGACACGAGTGGAGATTTCCATCTTTGCCAAAGCCAGCACTTCTGATCAAAGTTTCCAGTCCATGAATGAATGCAGCATCGCGCCAAGTCGTAGGTACACTGAAGATCCATTCAACTCTCATCCGACCCCAGTTAGGAATTCGCATTCGAAAGTGATGGGCCACATGTTCATGGATGAGAAATAGAAAATCGTAGAAGAACTTTTGAGCATCTGCACAACTGATATCCGCATAGTCATCCTTGTAATCTGGATCGAGGTATAGCTTGAAATGCTCGACAACATCCAAGTTTGGATCTCGAAGATCACAGCCAAACCCCCACGATCTCAACTTGCCCGTATGGATGTCGTAAGCGACTCGAGTTGGAACCTTGTTGGCGATTTCATTGACATTTCCCGACCAGTGTTGGAATGACTTTGGATTTGTCCACGGTGCTGAGCAATATGAAACCCCTGAAATACATTAGTTTGGCAGGACTATTGCCTGATACGCAAAATGGAGACAAACCAGTCTGTGTCATGCCAAAGTCCACCCCAATAACCATATCCGGGGCCTGATTATGGCCACTCCCAGCTGATAATTCATTTACTATCGCCATTGTACACAAGGCCGTATCGAGTGAGAGGCAACAGGTTTCAAGGCCGGAAGGAGCTGTTTTTGCAAGTGTAAAAAGCGCCCACCTGGGCTCACAAATGCGATGAGGCAGGTGAGAGGGACTTGCAAGATTGGAAAACGGCCCCCAATCATGCGGCGCTTCCCCTACGATATACTCACCCTCACGATAGATGGTTTGAGGCCGTTCTTTCGTCCGACTTGGAGTGAGGGCGAACCTCGCGCGGAAAGGTACTACGGGAAGAGGCTAAGCCTTCCAAACCGAGCAGATCTCGCAATCCCTCTATCTCGATGGGGAGCGTGTTGCTCAAGAGGCTGGTGCAGAACACAAGAGTGAGCTACGCATCGGTTGCAAGACCACATGTGGGCTAATCATTGGCTGCATGAGGCTATTTGCATGTTGGCTGGCCTCGACTGTCTAAGCAGATGCCCAGGCATCATTTTCGCACCAGACCAAGTTAGCAAGCCAAGTTAGGGACGGATATCCACCGAGGTCTGTGAACCCTTGAGGGCAAATCTCCATTCCGGAACACCCTCCAAGACGCACTCTCAAAGCCGCGCACCGGAAATCGGCCAGACGACTGGATCTGATGAAAGAGATCGAAAGATCTGATTCGACAAATGTTGCCCTCTGCAGATGCGGCATTAACTTTCAGGCCCCTCATCGTCTACTGGGTAGTGCATCCCCTGGTTCGTGTCCGGGGTAGGGCAAACTTAAGTCAGGCTAACTTAACACTTTCCTTTTTGTCCAGCCTCACCGGTTCACCTTGACCAGGTTCGAACATGACCGTTTGATCACGGAGATGCTTCAATACAACTGAAAGCAGCAATAGGCTTCACATCTTTTTCAAAGCAACCGAGAGAGAAAAGTGGCAGAGATTTGCTTCTCAAACAGATCACCAACTCGGAGACATGATCAGGCTGAAAATAAATACCAAGACACCATTTCGACCTCGTTTAACATGGCTTGCATGAAGCCTGGGTCCAAAACTCCTAGTGTCGTGTTCCGTCTCCTCAGGCCGTCTGCTTGCACAGCCCAATACAGAGTGTTACAGTCAATTCTGAACGAGTGCTAATTCATTATTGAATGGCTCGTACTAACTATGGACACGGTAGGACACCAGTGCGAAACTGTAGACCTTGTCATGGCCGACTTTCAGCCTCAGACACCTTTCCACCTCTGCTCGTGCACTCAACTGCACTGAAGTCAATCATTATCTGTTATCATCATTCCTGACCAGCTTCATCTACTCAGCAATCCACGGGTTGAACGCTGTTGGACAGCGTCTGTCCTGCGACACTTTGGTTTAGAGTTAGAAGCCATCACTAATAATGGCGCCACAGGACGATAATCGTCCATCAACTTCGATTCCATTAACGCCGCAAGCGCCCTCAGATTCGGGCTCGAGTTCCCCAACATCATCTATATCGACATCTAACTCTGCCTCACAGGGCGAAAGCACACAATCAGTCGATGGGAATCTGACCAAGCCAACAGCAGTAGGAACCGGGACATCAACGCCATCCTCGAGCACGGCATCAATCACGAGTAGTTCGAACTCAGCCGCGGCGGCATCATCAACCTCAGCAGATAGTTCAACCACTGCTGCACCCGGCAGCAGCAGTGGTGGTAGCAAGGGTCTGGGGACAGGTGCAATAGCAGGGATTGCTGTGGCTGCCGTTGTCATCGTCGCCGCTATCGCTGGTTTCTTTCTATGGAAGTTCTGTGCTGGTAAGAGGAGGAACCGACAGCGGGCTGCTGCTTATGGACAGGCCAGGGTTGGAACACCTGGAAACAGCAATCCCAGCCAGGTCGAAAAGGGTGCTCCTCTTGTGGGAGCAGTTGCCCCTGTATACCGTGATTCACCATCTCCAGAGAGCCAAAACCCACTACCCCAACAAGCCGATGATGCTACCGTACAATCACGATTCTCGACACTTTATGACCAGATCGAATTGCACGCTGAAAACTTTTACAAGGATGCGAGTCCGATGATACCACCTTCGATTGAAGGCTCCTTATCACGTTATGACACACCAATTCTAGGAGCACCACTGGCCGCACGGTTGGAAGAATCACCTCGTACCACAACAATTCTGAAGCATGTGCTTTCCTATGAGATTACAACCACGGTTGTGGATCCTACATCTGCGGATCGCAGACGAAGCCTCCTGCCTACTCCGCTTTTAGCATTATTACAAGAAGTCCAAAGTCAGCAATCTTCACAACAGGGCGGACGAAGAGGTATGATTGAAATCGTCCCAATCCAAACTAAACCTACAGCCCCCACATCCACACATTCATTATGCTTTTACTAACATCCAGTGTCTTTCCCCAAAATCCAGGCCACCAAACATCTGCCTACTCTCGCCTCAAACAACTTGCGGCCAGCTACCGCACATCACCCCAAAGCATACCGACGACCACCAGCTCCGCAACCCGCGAGGCCGCCTCCCACTTCACGAAAGTCTTCTCCCTGTGGGCGGACCCCCAATACGACGAGGCTAGGCGGACCCAACATCTCACTGAGGTGCTCGATTCAGCCATCAAGTTCTCCGTCTGGCTGCTCAGTCAACCCGAGACATTTGAGTTACGCTGGGACGGCTCCTCCTCCGGCGCCACCAATGCCTCTAGCTCCTCGACCAACGATAAGGAGACCAGTAGCCTTGGTGATCATAGCCTTGTCACGGTGCCTGCATTGGTCAAGGTCACGTCCAATGGTGGAAAGCAGCACCTGTCGAGAAATTCGGAGAAGGTCCTGTGCAAGCTTGTCAAGCGGCCGATATAATCTCTTTTCAATCTGCTGATTTTTGTTCTGGCTTCTATGAAAAGAATCAAGAGGTGTGTGAGAGGATTATGGCCCCTCGGAAACCAGAAACTAGCTGTTAACTTCGACCAATTCGCACAGCCATCTTCACTTTACAGACAAGCATACCTATTTCATGTCTTGTAATCTTCTGCCACGATGTTTATGACCGTCACTCCAGAACTGCACAGTTTACAGTTCCAAAAAGTGAGCAGGAAAACACTTGCCTCTCTCTCTCTCTCAAAGATTTTGGATACACCATCAAGTGAACGAGTTCATGCTGGACATGAGGTTGATTTCAAATTATCAAATCAATTAGTGTAAATAATCTTTCGTTACCAACATCCTCCGTGAGCTCTCATCCCGCTGTGATTTTGTTTTTCGTTCGCCGTCACCCTTGCTTCAGCGTCGAAAATGATTTGTTGAGGTCGATGTAGTGGCTGAGACCATCAGGTCAGGCAATTGATCAGCATGTTCCCGATCTTATCACCACTAATTACACCACAAAAGGCCATGGATTCATGATCTAACAAACACGACAGCATGAATGGACTGACGCGCTTGAGTTACGTATCAATTCGTAAAAGTACCGTGTTCCAACCGGTTCCATTCCATCCGATTCTTAAGATCCACGGGATCGGTTTTCCACAAAAATTTTCCATAGATGAGGTAAAGAGGTCGGGTCCGAAACTCCCGAGCCTAAGAGAACACGCTATACTATGCTATCCAATCCCAGTTCCAAGTCGACGATATATAATCTCCGATCTAGATCTAAAAGGACTTCAACCCAGCACGCTCAACCTGCCTCGTCAACCACGAGCTGCGTTTGCGCGCCATGCCCACAGCCGGCCCGGCGCCGAATGTCGAGCCGTTACTTGATCCGCCGCCGCCCGCACCCTCGCCTACTATGCCAACTTTGGCAGAGAGCGTGGAGCTTGATGCGGTGCGGTAGTTCATCGACGGGTGCTGAGAGAGGTGCTGCTGCTGCTGTTGGTGCTGTTGGGGGAGGCCGAAGGTGGAGCTACGGGATGAGATGGTTGATTTCGTGCCGGATGTGCTGCGTTCGCGGTGCAGGTCGGGGTCAGGGACTGCTGGATGTGGTTGTGGCTGTTGTTGGTTGATCTTGGGTGGGATGGGAGGTCCCCCCATTTTCGTGGGAATTGTGGTTTGTGGTTGATATTGCATTTGTGGTTGATGTGGCTGTTGCTGCTGTTGCTGCTGTTGCTGCTGCTGTGGGTAATGATTTGATTGATGGTTGATTGGATGTTGAGGTGGAAGCGTTTGGCTTTGCTGTCTCGAGGCTGGAGCATTTTGTGCGACAGGTGGTGTAGTCTGGGGATTATGAGATTGTGCTTGTTGCTGGGAATATACTGATTGACGTGCTATGACCTCTTGCGTTGATGGATCCACCATCTCTCCTCGTGGATTATGTTGAGGAAATCGAACAGACAGTCGATGAGAAGCTACAGGCGCCGATGATGAACGTGCTTCCGGTTGTTTCCCTAGAGATGTTTGTGATTGTATCGCTGGTAGAGAGTCTTGCTTTTCTGGGATCGGCATTCTTGTCGGTACGGCTGGCATTGGCTCACGGTGCAATGATTCAATCGGTCCTTGAATGGGTGTCATGGGGTAAGGTGGAATA
Source organism: Exophiala bonariae (assembly GCF_035927105.1). Lineage (NCBI taxonomy): Eukaryota > Fungi > Ascomycota > Eurotiomycetes > Chaetothyriales > Herpotrichiellaceae > Exophiala > Exophiala bonariae. The sequence continues at coordinate 319,535 of NW_027042494.1, forward strand.
GGTGTCCTTGCCACGCTGGTATTGGGGACGTTTGACGGAGAACTCATGCGTTCTTCTCTCGCTTCTCTTGCCAGTTTTGACGCATAGGCATGATGATGAGCCATCTCGGATTGCTCTGGTATCTGCGTCTGAGCACGCTGTGGCGTCCAGCGTTCGTCCATTGAGGGATTCTTCTTGTGCTGACTGGTCTCAGGAAGACTGTACGTGCGATTCTGAACTTGATGAAGTCGACTCTCGTGAGCATCATTGATTTGCTGTTGAGTTATGTAGGCGCTTTGGTGTTGTTTGCGTGGTAGATATCCAGCTGCAGGTGGTGCAGAAGCTATGGATGTGATGGAATTTCGTTTTGAATCATTAAATCTTGACTTTTCAAATTGCTGCTGGAAAACTTCCCTGCTTGGTGATACTGGCGGAGAGACGATCGTGAATGATTTACTGGTTTGGAATTGAGGCGAAGAAGTAAGTGTGGGGGTATAACTGGTGACCTGATTTGTTGACAATGGGGTTTTGGTCGCCTCAGAAATCTGGTGAGATTCTTTATCAAGGGCCTGTCCCGTTTTCACAGAGACAGAAGGGACTTGGCGGAGAGTTGTTTGCGAATCCTGGTTGGTCGTGGCTAACGCAGAAGTACTCAATGTTCTCTGCGGATTACCTGGTTGTGAAGCGGATGGTATGTTGGAAGCACTTGCTGCCTCGTCAATAGAGTTGGCAAGATAAATGTTTGATCTGCCAGCAAGAGCATATGGGTTCTTTCTTAACCTGTTTCGGGTACTTGCAGACTTTACAACTGGTGACTCTGAAACTCGAGAAGAATTCGTTGTTGAAGGTGGTGAAATTGCGGACCCAGAACTCTGATTTTCTGGCACCGAGGAAAGCAGCGATTGTGGCCTTTCCGAAATGGCGGAGTTCCGACGACTTGTTCCATGCTGGGCATCAGACACCTGAACAATTGAATTTCGTGGGGATGAAACGCTTCCTTGGGGGTTGGCTGCATTTTGAGTAGTAGTTGGCGTGTCCTGTGCTGCAACAGGTAAGGTGGAATCAGGTGTCTCTTTCAGTTTGAAAGGCGTTTGTTGAGGCTTTTCCAAGGACTGCTTCAAGGGCAACACTGTCTCAGTAGGTTGAACGGCTGGTTGATCAGCAATTCCATCGATAGGTTTATCGTTTTGCTGGAGTTGATGTACGCCAGGTTCTATGATGGGAGACCTGAGGCTGGCAGCATAATCTGGTTTGGCCTTTGTAACAGATATTATCTCGCTCGGTGCTTCAAGCTCAGGCATTGAAGTAAGAGTTGGAATAAATACATAGCCACGTGCCGTTGGTGGTGGAATTGGTATTGCAGGCCATCCTGGTAGTTCAGCGGGATCATCTGGAAGCAGGTATTGTTGGGAATCACCGGGTTGTTGGCCTGGCGAGCCTTCATTGGGCCTTCCCAATTGACTCGTACTCCTGTTCCTTAGTCTCGAAGTCCTCCTATGGTGTAATAGCTTGGTGGCATCCAGAGGTGGTAAACCATTTAGGAAATCGTCAGTTTGCTGCGACATTGATGGTTGTTCAGCAATTACAGCATCGACTCTGATTGCTGGCGTTGGTGCCACCGGAAGTGGTTGAGATGGAGTGACAGATGACTGAAGTGGTTTCCGCTTTACTGAATTGGCTCGGACTGATTTGCATGACTCGATAATATCGTCAAGAGCCTTGCAAGCGTGGTGAAGGCTTTCCAGATCTTTGGACACCTCGTGGTTCTCCGAGCGAAGGACCAAGAACAGTCGGGATTGTCTGATAATGTCTTGAGGTGAAGACGATTCGGATTTTGCGGGATCCAGGTCTTGTGCAAGAATTCGAGCATGATATTCAGTCTCACTGATGGTCTTTTCGATGGATTTCTTTTTTGGGATTGAAACTTCCGCTCCGAGACCTCGGAGTAGCATCCTTGAAGACTGAATTTGCTCATGAGCTCGTTCCGCGGTCCTTAGGTATAGCGCCAGGCGGTCTTCAAATGTAAGAACCGTGAAGCTATCATCGAACAATTGTAAGACATGGAGCGAGCCTTGGTCGGCCTGAGTCGATGGGGGAGCATCTTCGGCTGAAGCCATGTCTGTAGACGAGACAAGAGTCTCAAATTGAGTTGGGATTGTAGCCGGAACATTCCACAATCTATCATGGCGGTTGCTCCTCCATCACCAAGCATTCATCCTCACCGAGTAAATCTAACAATGCACTTCCGACGGGACTGAAGCGCTTTGATATTCGTTGAAGCTTGAATATTGTAGAAGTGGTTACAATCTGGAGAGTCTGAACCCGGGAGTTGATGACAAGCAGATGAGGCTCCAATCCAGGCTGTGCATATTCGGTACAAGCAAGAAAGTAGCTTCCCACCGTGCTTGGTTAGGCTAATTGCTGCGTGCGACCGCAACAAGGGTGGCGGCAGGTAGAGCCTTGGACCTGTACTCCGTAGTGGGGAGAAGCTAAGGAGTGAATCGAGAAAGCCAAGATGGATATCTCCTGGGATGCATGTCAAGCAACAACATGGCGACACGCTGGCAAGGCCAACTAAGCATCGTACGGACGTTTGATCATGTTGAGTGTTTAATGGGCAATTAGCAAACCAACCAGGGAGGACTGGAGTCTGGAGGGGCGGGGCCCTTTGGAGGGCTATCCTTGTATCCGTACTCGTATTGTGGCCGAACTCTAGCGTTGTGCTACTGCCGCCGTCGATACAGTATGGTATCGTCACAGCCGACACGGGTTGATCATTCGACATATTTCACACTGGTGAGCTATTTCTGGATATTTGTGCCTTTCGAGGCCCAGGCTTTCTTTTTGATGAACTTTGATGTTGTGACACTCGATGTTTTGTTCTCGAGCATGTCTTAGCCTCCCAGGAAGTACATTCGTGGACAAGGCTGAAGAGGTATAGGTGTGTACTAGGTTTTCATGGAGGAGCCCCTCGTTGGTACGAACCACATTCACGGCCCCCAAAGGACTAACAAAATTCCTCCCGCGCACCCCTGTCCCAAATCTCCACTGCAAAATCACTTAGTCACCCGCTTCTGCTCGATACTTTCGGCTCAGTTGAACTCGGTCGCTTCGAGAAGTCAGTCGACAAGGCCAGTTACGGAGGACTGAGGACGGAGGACGGAGTACTGATGAAGCATCAGGCCAAAGCTCGCAACTTGTGCTTCTAAAATTAAAGGCCACACTACTGAGAAGTTCACGATTGATCCGTTCGCCGTTCCCAGTAGGAGGTACCTAGGTGATTTCGCGAAGACCAGGCTGGTTTTGAGGCTGGTCCTTTGTCGAGTGAGATCGAATAACCTGCAAGATTATATCGTATTCGGCAATGTGGACAGCAGGTGTTTAAAGCATATTTCTTAGTGCCAGCTGACCTTGTAGGCTTGGAAGACCTTTTAATTGTATATCAGCCTCGCTCGGCCCATGAGTTGAAGCCGTGGGCCGAAGCAGGCTTGATGATATGTTCAACATTATCTATGATCGAATGTTTCGAACCTTTCTTTTCAAATCCAGGTAATGTTCCAGCAGCAGGATGTTCCGACAGTGCGCCTGTGCCTTCCCACCATAAACGCTTGAGGTGTCCCCCGGGTTCTTCGGGGAGTCTCAATTGTGCATAACGGCAGGAGATAGCAGATTGAAGTTTTGACCAAGTAAGAAAGGTTGAGAGCATTCATAGCATGTGATATGCTGGAACATGAGCCACGTGCATTGGTTATGCCCTATTTGAAGGCTGTCTCTGCTGCCACGACTGATCGACTCTCCCTAGGTATCTCAAGTTATGCTCAGGAGGAAGAGTACCATTCGGGTAAGACTCCCGCCCAGGCAGCACGTGGGCACTAGCACTAGAATAGAAATCCTCCCTTGTGAAGGTTTTGGAGAAGCCGAACAGGACGTGGGGTAATCGGATTTCGTCATTGAGATTCCTGTCTTCTCTCAGACAAATGGTCGCTCACGAGTACCGACGACCTTCTCCGTTTGGAAAAAAAGATATCTTCTCTTAAAATCGATTTTTTGTCTATGTTCAATCACCCGGTCAGAAGGCTTGCTACGACTCTCTCATCCAGTCTTCTTCACTCCCGTGTTCATTCAACCACACGGACTCGATATCATCCATTCTCCACACGCCCGTATCTCAAGATGCCACTAATTCTGTCAACCACTGCCCTGGGCAGTAAGTCGCGTGTGATTCTGGGTCTTATGACTTTTGGTCCACCGGGAAGTGAAGCCAAAGGTGGCCGTATCACGACTCTGGACGACTACAACAAGAATCTCGATTACTTCCAGCAGAATGGCTACAATGAGGTCGACACCGCTCGTGCATACATCTCGGGAGAGCAAGAAGCTTTCACAAAGGAGGCAAAGTGGAAGGACCGTGGTCTGACTCTCGCCACCAAGTGCTACCCCGTTCAAGCAGGTGACCATAGTCCTGAGAAGTTACGTGCCTCCCTGGAGAAGAGCTTGAAAGAGCTGGGGACCAACAGTGTCGACATCTTCTACCTACACGCTCCTGATCGGGCTACGCCATTTGAAGATACATTGAAGGCCTTGGACGAACTGTTCAAGGAGGGCAAATTCGTTCAGCTCGGTCTCAGCAATTTCGCCGCTTGGGAAGTCGCTGAAGTCTGGAATATCGCCAATGAGAGAGGTCTCGTCAAGCCCACGATCTACCAGGCCATGTACAATGCCATCACGAGGGACATTGAGAAGGAGTTGGTGCCAGCATTGAGAAAGTCAGATGATCCAATCCCACGACCCAGACCACAATGATGCTAACAATTTCGCTCTCCAGATACAAGATTGACCTTGTCGTGTATAATCCGGTGAGTCCTTGCTGGTCCACACTGAGAAACGTCCCAAAATGCTGACTCTCTTCCCAGCTCGCCGGAGGTCTCTTCAGCGGCAAATACAAGTCTAAGGCAGAAGTCCCAAACTCCGGTCGTTTTGCAGACACGAATCCCAGGACAGGCAAGGTAAGTTCTCACGCAGCCGAATGATCTCCCACCTCACCTCAACACCACCACTGCTGACACCTTGCATCTCACACCAGATGTACCGCGACCGCTACTTCAATGACGTGTACTTCCAGGCCCTGCAACTTATCGAGCCCGTCGTGAGCAAACATAACCTGACACTGATCGAAACCGCCCTGCGCTGGGTGCGACACCACTCGGTGCTCAAGCTGACCGACGGCGGCAATGACGGCATCATCATTGGCGTGAGCAGCCTCAGCCAGCTGGAGACGAACCTGAAGGATCTGGAGAAGGGACCACTGCCTGAAGAGGTCGTGGCCGTGCTGGACGAGGCTTGGAACAATCTGTTCAAGACACAGGCCCCGAGTTATTGGCGGTAGAGTCATTTTCGAAACCGAGTCTGGAGACAGGCAACATCCATCTGAGTGGCCTTCGTGGTCCATGGGGTGCACGGAGATGACGCCGGTGGGATGTTTGTATGTGTATAGGACATTGATGGGCGGCGTTAGCAAGTGCATCGCATTGCATTACACTTGGCCGCTGTGCCACTTTGTTCCTCGATTGAAAATCCACAATAGATCTGAGTGGTGACCAAGGAGGCATGACGTCCAAATAGAGGCCTTCCCGGTCCCAAGATGATTCTTCTGAACAAAAACGGAATGTTTTAACACTCACTACCCAATTAACATTCCCGAGCACTCATACTTTCGTCTCGTTCTTCGGCACTGGCGGCCACTAGTGAGTAGTTCATGAATCTGCCCTTGACTGAGGGTATCTCTGAATTGGTATCGACATATCTACTTGTACATTTTCTCCCTTCCGAGACAGTCTGTTCGCCTCCGCGTTGCTCATGTCCTGCGCTGAACAAGGACATATGCCGCTGAACGGCCTCAATCAAAAATACGCTCATCACTGGCCGCACTCTTCAGCTCTCCACTTGTTGTCGCGATGCGAGGCTCAGGCTCATTATTGATGGATGACGACCATTCTCACGGCACAGACATTTCTGTACTGCACCATAAACAAATCTAAACCCTGAGCCACGAGTTTTAGCCCCTCGCCTTCCCTCGTCCCCTCCTTGCACGACTCCCGAACTTGAATTTCATATCATCGCTATCATCCTCACTATCGCTGCCGTGCACCACCGTGACAGGGAGTGTCTTTTGGCGTTTGGGTGGATTGGTCGTCGCAGAGGTTGTCGCGGGTCGCTTGCCTTTCGCTTTGGCGGACAGAGGTGGATTCTGGGTGGCGCGTTGGGTTTGGGTCTGCGTCTGCGTACGAGATTGGCGCTGAGTTTGGGAGATACGTTGTGTGGTATCGGGCTCGTCGTCCTGTTCGGCATCCCTGGCGTCCGAGTCTTCTGCGGCTGCTGCACGTCGATCGTCGGCCCTTGTGCGCCGGGGTGTGTCGATGTCGACATCGTGGTCGAGGATCTCTGCGGCTTCGTGCTGGAGACGGGCTGTAGTGGGACTCGTCGATGGTGGCTCATGCTCGTCGTCATTGTCAAATTCATCATCGAGGTCATCTTCGTCCGAAATGACTCTTGCCTTCGACCTCGATTTCATAGTCGTACCACCACTCGCACGTTGAGTCTGACTCTGCGTCCGTTGACTTCTGGCTTCTTCGCGCCGCTTCCTCTCGCGCTCGAGCTCTTTCTCTTCCTGTGATTTCTCCCAGTACTGCTCTCCGATCCCAAATTTGCGGCGTTTGATCTCGACCAGCGGGACTATGACCTTCGACGCGTGGCCTCTTCGTTGTGGTGCTTCACCAATGCGGCGGAAGCCTTTGAAGTTCTTGCGTCCATTCCACTTGGGATCCCAATCTGGTCCATGCTCGCCATTGCGAATTTGTTGCTTCTTAGTTTTGTCGCGCAAAGGAAGGTCCATGCTGAGGACTTCGACAAGGTGGGCAGGTCCGGTAGTTTCGAGATCCTCGTCGCGGCGACGGGCTTCTTCTTGTCTTCGAGCGGCTTCTTCCTCCTCCTCGCGCTGGAGACCGAGAGCTTTGCGAACATCTAGTTCTCGTTCTTTCTTCTTCATTTTCGTTGGAGGTGTGATTGATTCGACTTTTGCTGCCACATTAGACTTTCTATTGACTTGAGCTTCAGCGAGTTTACGTCTCTTGAAAGCCGTGGCCGCTGGGAGCAGGTCATCTATTTCATCGGCAAAGTTGTCTTCTGGCTCCTCTGTAGCGGGACGAGGTCGTTTCTTAGAAGAAGTTCCAGGTTCTTCTTTGACTTGGGAGGTATAATCCCCATTGTTATTGAGAACGTCATTTTCGGAAACAGGTGGCTCTTCGAGAATGCTGTTCTCTTCGAAATCCACTATAGCGTCCGGGTCGAAGTCATCATCGAATTTATTATTTTTGGTTTGAGTGAACCGAGGTCTTCGATATGGACGAGGTGCAGGCTCATCCGGGTCGCTGACTTGCGAGACATTCGCGGACACATCCTGTGGAGGAGCTGTTTCTGTTGGTGGCTTTTCCTTTGCTGACGAAACAGGAGCAGATTGACGACTGCGCACATTGGAGGTTGATTGAGATGGTAAACTTTGAGCAATTGCTGAAGGCTGATTGCTAACCAGAGAATTGGCTGCTGAAGGAGGTGGTGCGATTCGCCCTTCGGTAGTGCTTTCAAATGGTATGGCTTGTTTCAATAGACCTGCTTCATTAGCGAGAATCGCATCGAGAAATTCGGACTGATCGATTGCACGCTGATCCATTTTCAAGGCAACCTCGTTGATCAAACTGTTGGTCCACTCCTGAACATCATCCTTGCCAGTCCATCGAACTAGAATCACACCACCACTTTCCTGACTGCGAAAACCTTCATCATCCTTCTTGCCAGAAGCATGCCGCAAGAATTGTATCAGACTGTCTGCGGATGATTCACCATTGATGACTTTGAAGAGGATTGCCTTTCCATGACCACTGGTGACGACCGGTAGTAGAGTATCATACTGACTTTGGTCACCGAAGACGAACACATATCCTTCAAAAATGTTGGGTCGGGTTGGATCCGGGCGATAAGATTCGACAGGTCTTAGGGTAGGTTCCTTCCCGGGAGGAGGAAGGTGTTCATTTGGGTCAGGCCAGGAGTAGTCAAAGTCAAGTTCCAAAGGACACAGGTTTTCTTCTTGACTCAGATGGGTGGGAGTGGTGGCATATTCAAGAGCATCGATGTATGACTCGGAGACGATATATTTTGCAGTGATCAAGGCTTGTAATCCTTTTGCTGTATTCCTCTTGTTCGCGATTACATGTGTAGTATGTCCGGAGAAAAAATCACTGGTTGCCTTGATGTCAAAAGCTTCGACTCTAGCTTGCTTCAACTTCAAGAGGCCAGACTTGATCTCCTTCTTCAACAGGTTGAAAGTCAGAACACAGGGTTCCCATCTAATGATGATCTCATTAAGCTGTGTTCCAGGTCTGACCGAGTTTTCCTCGCTTTTCAACTCCTTTGAAGAATTTTTGATTAATTCTCCATTAACGGAGGTACCACTCTTGGAGTTCTGGTCCTCAATTCTGATTTTGGTTCTTGCGTGGATCTGGGCAACATCGCCGCTCCTGACGGGGTCGACATAAATAATGAAGTGCTTTCTGGAGACGCTCTTGTGATCGATGGCGAAACGGACACCCTCTCTTTTGACACGACCGAACAGATATTTTTGACCTGGCTTCAGCCACATTCGCTTCCCCTGGAGGAAGTCTCCATTGGATTCAAGGATCCACATGTTGATGACATGGCAGAGGTAGAAGGAGAAGGAGGATTAAGGCATCGATCATATGTGTGGCGTGCCCTGGACAGTGATCGAGTCAACGACTGCCTGACGCGCAGGCAAGGAAGGCCGAGTATTTGGTTGAATTCGTGACGCGATGGTGAATCGCCAAATTGACACGTTCTTTTTGATGCCTAGAGTTAGCGAGAGTTTAGCGGGAAGATGGGGCTGCAGGTGCCTAAATGGTCGACGGTGGGCGGCTAGTTAATGTGGTTCTTTAAGGGCATGGCTCAAGGCGCTTCCCGCAACGGTAAGTGTGTTAGCAGGCAGCGGGAGTGATAGGCTACGCCTGCCTCGTACTTGGGACTGAGACACGAAGATGTTTAGGCATAGTGCGGGGTTTCAGAGGTTACCCCCTCCCCCCTCGACCCTCGACCTGCCTGCCATGCCTTGTCCTGCCCTGCTGATCTCGGTCAATGCCACGTTTGGGGCTCCGTTCCAAGCTCTAAGCCGCCATGAGAGCTGCAAGCTCCACCACCGACCAAGTTTCTTAGAGTTGCCCCGGGGGTTCATTGCGACGTCACTTGGACACATGCCATCTCGGCCTCGTTCAAGTTGGTAACCCTCAGCTCCGGTCAGAACAAAGCACGGCCCTCCTATTTGCCTGCCCTCCAGTGGTGTGCATATTCCAGCTGACTGGTTGCCATTGTTTGCTTCTTTCCACCCTTCGCATCATCCACCTCATATTCAACTCTCACACATAGCCACCATGACTACTCCCCTCGATACCGAAAATGCTCCCGACCTCAAGGTCGACGAGTCTCCCATCTCCCCACTTGAACGTCGCAACTCCCTTGAAAAACACCTGGCACACCGTCCAGATGCGCAGGACCTCAAGAACCGTCACATTCTACTTGACACCAATGCTGCTCCGTAAGTCAGTCGTGCAATTTCCAGACAGAGTGTTATTGATTGACTCATGATCAGGGCTCTCCAAGCCAAACAAATTGAACTCGAGCGTCAGCAGCATTCGGACAGTTTGAAGAAGCACCTGGAGAAGCGTCCAGAGAGAGAGGAATTGGTGGAACGTGAGTGACTCCTGCGAACAATCTATACACGCGACACCTAACATTAAGCCAGGTAACATCCTACCAAACTCATCCGCCGCCCCCGCTTTACAAGCCAACCAGAAGGAACTGGACAGGCGCATGCGAGCGGACAGCTTGGATAAAAAGATCTCACATCGGCCCACGGCGGATCAGCTGGTCAAGGAGGGAATTTTGGAAGAGAATGAGAATCCCATCAAGGAATAAGCAGGGACAATGGTTTGTGTGATGGTCCTTTTCTCTACAACCGCTACTAGCGACAGAACAGATGCTTCAGTAGCCTCATTGAAATGGCCCAGCATTTGACACATACCCATACCTAGTCCGATCTATAGGTCGTGTCCTCAATATGCCTCAGTAGCCTCACTATCCCTCGGCCCATCCGACAGTGACACATCAGGTCTCCAGCCTTTTGGCCTCTCCTTTCCTCGCACAATCATACTGTACACTCCACTCTCAATCTTCTCCGTCGACTGGCGGGTCGTCTTGAGTTTCTGCGCAAACTCCTTGTTCAGTGCATAACTCCCGCCCGTGTCGAGACCTTCCAGTTCCATCCTCAGCTGTTGCATGTCGGTCAAGATAGACGAGTCTGCTGAGCCGCTCCCGCTACTCCCCGGCAATCTCCCGTTCGTCGCCATGTAGGTGATCGCGAACCGCATTAGCTCGCCCGTCATGTCGAAGACCCCTAGCACGTAGTCCTCATACGTGAGCAGGATACCCTCGGGAAGTCTTTTCGCCGCACCCTCGTAGTCAAGCAAGTGTTGGGTCTCGAGGTAATGCTGGAACAGTAGCGCTTCCATGAACTCTTGGGTGCCACCCGTGATGTTCGACCGGTACCGGTAGGCATTGATGCCCTGGAGATCCGGGATGATCCCTGTGAATAGGTCGTTGATCGTGCTGTACATCGGCTTGATTTGGTTGGTGATGGATGCGTGGATTGGTCGACCTAATTCGCGGACTCTGGTGGTTCATGAATGTGAGTTGAGTGTTTGTCTCCACTTGGCGTGTGGTCGTTCACTTACCTCTGTAGTGCGAAGATTCTTCACGATTTAAGATTCCATGTCAATAAACCATATATAGACTCTACATTTTCTAAGAATGATATTTTAAACTTACATTTTCTTACTCTGAGCAGTAATATCTCGAGATGCCTTGATGATCCTCTCCCTTCGATCATGATGCTCATCAAGTTCTGTGCGGAAGGATTCAAAGATGGGAATAAATGGCGAACCCTCCTCTGTCGATTTGGAAACAACCTCCATGCCGTTGTGGTCTCGCTTGGTCCCTGGCATGATACCAGGATCTGATAAGAAGACGACTATTGGTATGCAATTACTGCATGCTTCGATTTTAGGGAGTTTGTTTTTCAGCCTTGTGCTAAGATTCCCCAGCCCGCCTAAGTTGCCTTCCCCATCCTAGTGAAGCGCTAACAAACACGAGCTTAGGGCAGCGTGTTGAAGATGTACATTTTGATACCTGGGAATTTGTGTCCTCCGATGTTGAAGACCACGTTGACAATTACAAGTCGACAACAGGAGACGGTTGGAGGACATCTGGAGCAAGAGAATCACTTCATCGACCTTCTCCGTTCACCGCTGTCACGCCCTAACCGCGCGAGTGCTCAGCAAGAAACCGTCATGCAGCCACCGAAATGGCGTCCTTGATATCTTCCCTATTCACCTCCCCTCCTCTCGTTTTTTTCTCAGGCTTCCTCCTCCGAGCAATTCTTATGGTTTATGGCATATATCAAGATTCAGTATCCGCCCTGAAATATACAGACATCGACTATTATGTCTTCACAGACGCTGCGCGTGCTGTCGCAAGACATTCTTCACCCTACGATAGAGCCACATATCGCTACACTCCGTTGTTAGCATGGATCCTGTTACCCACCACATGGGGAGGCCTGTGGTTTCATTTCGGCAAGGCCTTGTTTGCCCTCTCGGACCTGATTGCTGGATGGCTCATTCTGACTTTGTTAAAGAAGAGGGGAATGGATGAGCAGCATGCGTTGAAGTATGCCAGTGTATGGCTGCTCAATCCTATGGTTGCGAACATCAGCACTCGAGGGAGCAGTGAGGGTCTATTATGCGTCCTGGTCATGGCTCTCTTGGGTGCCTTTGAGACAAACCAGATTGCTCTCTCCGGTGTTCTACTCGGCTTGAGTGTTCATTTCAAGATATATCCCTTCATCTATGGAGTCAGTATGCTATGGATCCTAGAGACCACATCAGCCTCAGGTTCAGCATCCTCCTTTCAGAGCATAATCCGCTTCTTCAACACACGACGCATATTACTCCTGACCACGTCCCTCTTAACCTTCACCACCCTTAACATCCTCATGTACAAGATCTACGGCCCACCTTTCCTCCATCACACATTCCTCCACCATTTCACACGCATCGACCACCGTCACAATTTTTCTCCCTACAACACCTTATTGTACATCTCCTCCGCCCATTCAGCAACCTCTCCCGCCCTCTCATTCTCATTTGAATCCGTAGCATTCATCCCACAACTCCTTCTCTCCACGGTTCTCCTCCCACTGGCCTTATCCAAACACGACCTCCCAACCACCATGCTCGCGCAGACGCTCGCCTTCGTCACCTTCAACAAAGTCTGCACCTCGCAGTATTTCCTGTGGTATTTGATTTTCCTCCCACTGTACCTGCCACACTCATCTCTCCTTGCTCGTCCCAAACTCGGGACCATAGCCCTCGTGCTTTGGATCCTCGGCCAAGCCGCCTGGCTCCAGCAGGGATACCAGTTGGAGTTCCTCGGACGGAGTACATTCGTGCCGGGGCTTTTCGCCGCGGGACTGGGCTTCTTCATCATCAACTGTTGGATCTTGGGAATCATCGTGTCGGATGTGCTGAAGAACGGCGCGAAAGGCAGATCATTGCGAGCTGAGGCAGAACCAAGCTCCACCTCACTGAAACCACTACCAGCTCCCCTGCCAGCGACCACTGGCGCTCGCAAGACAAGTAAGCTCGACGTCAGCTCGACCAAATCCGTGCACCTGGGTCCGAGAAATCGGACACTGAAGAGTAATTAAACTATGGTGCACAAAATTGCTCAAGATGATTCTGAGAGTTGGGAGCATCTGTTCGGCCCAATGCATGATACAACCCGCGCGATTCACCATAACCAGACACTCAATAAAGGGAGAGAATCGAAGGCAGCACGTCGTAACCCCGTATGACCGCGCACTCTGCATCGGACGATAGTGACGAGGTTCTGTCCTCGTGATCATGCCGAAGTTCACGAGTGAAAGCACCTATACAGTCATATATTTAGTGCAGCGAACGAAACGAATGGCCGACCAGGTCAATTGTACAGTGATTGCCTTTACATTGTTCTTCTATTTCCCGCATGCATTGTTCATATCCAGAGTGTCATTTGGGGTGAATCTGATAGTAAAATAGATAGACTTGACCCCGTCTCAAGCCCAGCCGATTGCATTGCATTCCATTTCTCTTTCCTAAGCCAACGCAATCCAATACATTCAATTCAATTCAATTCGCCAATTCCGCGCCCCTCGCTAATTTCGCTCTCAAAAGAACCACAGGTAGACAGACAGCTCCACGAGTCCATCGCTCAGCAACGTATTGGAGAGTAGCGACAAAATGAAATCAAGGTCAGGCGCCCCTCGCCTCAGCAACGATCTTGTAGCTACTCGTCTTGATACTCCGAGGCTTCCACTTGGGATACAGCGAGCAGGTACTCCCACTGCCACCGCCGTTAGCGGAGCCATTGTTACCGGCACCGCCATTAGCAGAAGCCATGCCATTGTTGGCGGACGAGCCCGGCCCTGATCCGACATCGCCACTCCCACTGCCGCTCCTTGACCCACCACGCCCGTGAGCCTTAGTCCAGCCAGAGTATTCGATTCCGTCTCCGAGTTCCTCGTAGAACACGCCAGGCCTGACCTCCCCAAGGCGCTCCACGATCTCCTCGTTCCATATCCCATACACCCTGCCGCCTTCCAGCTGCCAATATGGATTGAGGAGAGTACACGGACTGTCGAGATCTATGAAGCGGATGCGGACATATTCGAGACTGGGAAAGAAAGGGAGCGCTTCAACGGTGGCAAGCACGAGGCGTTCGAATGCGCGGATGAAAACGAGGTTCGTGATGCCCGCGCCGTCTGCGATGATGCCTCCCAGTTCGTGCGTAATGGTTTCGCCCGTCTCCGGATCGACTTCCGTGACGCGCTGCCGGCAGCAGGATTTTACGACGATTTCGAGAGCCTTCAGGCGTGGAGGTTGGCTGGTTCGAGATGAGGTGGATTGGAGGGCTGAGATCGCTGAACTCCACATGCATTCACAGATCTTGCCGGTGAAGGAGAGGGATTCCAAGTCAGGTAAGACAGGGCCAAGACGTTCGCAGAGGTGCGGCTGACCGCCGGGTGGGAAGAAGGAGGAGCCGAGTGTCGTGGGATCTTTGCTGTACATACCATCAAGGGAGATGTTGACGTGGCGGAAACGGGTGGGTAGGTCGTAGAGGATATCGTTTATGGTCATGTCTGCTTCGGGGCGGGGTTTTGCGTAGCCACAGTGCCATTCTTCGACGTTAGGGAGAGCTTGCTCGAGATTTCTCCAGTGCTTGTGTTCACGCATGATATTCCAGGCGCCACGCATCGCAAAGGTACGAATGTTGGGAAGTTGTTCTAGGGCTCGGTGGGGTGGGGTAAAGAGCACCTTGGGAAAATGTCGGATCATGTTAGACTTCTTGCAGTGGCCGCCCTCGAGGGTGAAGACACGGGCTTCGGGAAAGAAACAGGCGATATGGGAGAAGATTTGGGAGAGAGTGGCACTGTAGGCTGAGAGTTTGAAGCCGAAGCCGAGAAGGTCATTAGCCGGGAAGAGACCATCGTTGGCTTGGTGTGCCAGTTGGAGGTTAGCCGCACGGTCATTACCTCCTGGAAGTAACGTATCAAGGGAACGATTGTCAAAGGCTGCCTTGTCGCCCCATACGGGAACCCAGAATTCAATATGGCGAACATGTTTTGTCAGATGAAGATGATTGACAAAGTATTCTTTGGAATCGTCAAGACCGGTTCGGGTACCCTTGATTTTGATATGGCGGTAGATTCGTTCCTGGACCAATTCTCTCCAAGAAGCAGATACCAAAGCCAAATCCGACACGGCTTTCCTTCTTGGATGTCTCATGAGTGATGACACACTCTTGCCTCGTAATGATGTGGACCCGGCATAAATGGAATGCATATCCCCAAAGATGTGGTCGAGAATTCTCCCCTGTACCTCGAGGGGTAGATCTTCTAGGGAATTTGTGGGTTCTGGTTCTGATTCTAGTTCTGACTGTTGATCTTGTCTATCTGCTTCTTCGGGGTCATGCATATCCGAGTCATCTTGCATTTGGATGTTGAGCTGATTCATCTCCTGTAGGGGTGTGTTGGTAGCCTTAATAGTCAATACCCCGACAGACTGACCACGAGGCTGGTCAGTGGTGTTCAGATCCTGAATAGAAGTGATTGAAGGAGCGCGTCTTCGAGGAGTGGACAAGGGAGGAAATCGAACATCGGATCTCGAGTATTTGGACATGGAGGAGAAGTGGTGTTCATAAAGATCTTGTGACTCGCTCGAGTCGTTGTCCAGAACCATCTCCTGGACGCGCATGATGAATCGCTGATACTACAGACGTCGGACATGCGATTGTGCTGGACAGAGGTCAAAGCGAGCGTCTGTTGCCGCAGCAGGCGTAGGCAGGTAGGACCGAAGAGGTGTGCGCATGTGTTATGTGTTGTGAGGTGTGTTGTAAGATAGCGTGACAGTGAATGATTATGGTAGATGAATAGATCAGGCTGCAAATAAATGCCTCGTATTCCAAGATGTATGCCTTGTGGTTGCACGAATAGGCGGACGTGGACACTGCAGTGCAGTGGTAGTGAAAATATCAGCCGGGGGATACCAAGATGGAACTCGGGTCGGGGATGAGATGTTTTTGGCGGCTGTGGCTGAGGTCCTCGGGGCTGTCCCAGCGGGGAAACCGGTCACGGGGGGTGAGCTCAGCACTTGGGTTATTCAGACACAAATCTTAGTAAGGAGGTGAAAAATTGTTAACGTATATAGTATGTTGATGTTATATTTGTGGATTTTGTTGGTGCGTGACTATGTAGAGTGGAGGGAGCTGAAAAGAAGTCCAGATGTCGGTTAACAGTGAAGAGCGGTGGCTCTCTAGTATTTACTTGCTGGTGTTTTAGGTGGTGAATCTGCCGCCGGAGCCTCCTTAGCCACCTTAGCCTCCGTAACAAACGAGTCAGCAGCGACAGCCTAAGCACAGCCTCATTCCGTAGTCCCTTTAGGCGCTTACAGGCTCAGCCATTAGCCACTGGTATCCCTTCCCCTACAGCCTTGCCAAGCGAAACCGTTATGATCGAAGGACAGCCTCCTTCAGCCCCTAGATAAATCAAGAAACTTGCAAAGTGCCAAACTAGCTGGATTTTCCGTGAACCTGAGAGTCCCTCTTGCCATGCATAGAGGTCTCGCAGTACGGAGCTAAATGCACCGGATATTTCAAGGTTATGCTTGCAGGAACGATCCCTGTCTGTCTGTATCCAGTTGAAGGAAATTGATAACGGCAAATTGCGCAATCAAACTCCTTCACAATTTGACACATTCATTGACACGCCTTTTTTACCCTCACCTGACACTCGTTGCCTGCCTATATGTTCGACCGTTGAAATCTTCCACATCAGATAGAACCACATGCAAGGGATCATATCTCTTCAGGCTATCAATATACATATAGATTGTCTTCTGTCCACCTCCGACTCAACTCCTTCTCTAGTAGTGGCCAGTACTATCAAAACCAAAACGCATTATATGAAAAGGCAACTGGTGAGCATATCAAGACTTCAGTCCCGCTTTCGCTCGTGAAGCACCTTAGGACTGGCTGGAACTGCCAAATGCATTTCTTGGACTTCTACAAAGCTTTATACGCTTTGTGGCTCTGGAAACCAGGCCCGGGCATACATACATGAATGCTTCTCATCGACATCATGAAGGCATGATCAGGACTCTAAGGCACAAGCAGATGGCGCTTTCCTCTCTCATACCATCTCACAGAGCTGCGAAACCACGGGGCTATCTTTCCTCAGCCGGTAGCCGTATCCTAAACATACGCTGCAAGAATCAGCCGTCCTGTCAGGATCGAGACCACGATGCACAGTTGAACATACGCTTAATACTTCCTTGATCGGTCAAGTTCAGGGTTTAGCAGACATTTCCCGACGAACTGGGCAGAGAATTTCCAGGTTGAAAAGAGCCCTTCATAAAACTTTACAGCTGAAGGCAGGCCAAGAGCAAGGGCGAAAGCTAATCGGTCTTGGCTCCATTTACCAGTGAGCCAGAGGTAGGTACTTAAGTATCCATTCGACAAAGGCACGGATGCTCCGATCTATCGAAGTACTCCAGATTCCAGAAATGGACTTGGTTGGTTCGTGTTCAGGCCCGAGGAGCCCTTTCCCATTGTGCATAACACCGCGTGGAGGCGCTCCTCCAAAAGGTCTTGGCTATCCTGGAATGCTCCTCCCATCGCTGTAAAAGGAAAGAACATCTACATTGCTAGCCTCTATCAGGATTTTGGGCAGAACTTAATCTTTGGCCTGGACGCGGGAGGTGTGGAACGAAGCGCGTGCGCCAGCCACCTCTGTTCTAGACGTCGATGCGCCAAGCTCCTTCACTTGGCACTCAGCTTTCAGCAACCAGGCGGATGCATCATTTATAAACGTATCCGGACTGACGAATGGAAAACCATCACTGACGGTCGCGAGCGCCAGCTCTCTTGGTGCCCAGTTGCATGAGACCCTTGTGGTCGATATCATCTCTGGGATTGAGCGACCGGTACGAATTGAGGAGACGAACGCTTCACAGCGCCACCCTTTGGAGGCCTAGCTAGGGTCTAGAGCTTGACGCAAGATACTTCAGCTCAGCCGCAAACTCTGAGTTTCGCCAATGCAATGTCCTTCACAAGCGAACCGGTAACATGGAACGATCTCGCCCCGGACATCGAATAGCGGAAGGGCGCTTGAGCATTAAGACCAAGATCGCCCCTAGGATGTCTTCTAACACTCATACTCACAGCATATGAGAAATGATTCTCAGTATTGTCTAGATTGGTTCTGGTCATCAGCATCGATCACGCCAACTCCTTTTTGCGTGATTTCTTGATTGAGCTTTAGCTGGGAGGTCTACCAATTACCTCAATCTATGGCAGCCATATATCCACCACCCCCATCCTACGGAGCTACAAGAAGCGGACAATTGCCCGCTTTCATTACTGGCTCTGAAGAATTTGATGTGCGGCGTCTTATTCGAGAAGCTGAGAACACGGAGAGACAAGTGTCCGAAGCTCTTCAGAGGACAAACCTAACAAGACGAGAAATCACTGAGCTCCTTATAACTTGCCATGAAAAGGCTCAACAGATCACCTCCGCCACTAAGAAGGTCGAAAGTGAAACTCAAATGGGTGCTGGGCTATCTCGTCCGATACAAGCACAATCGGGATTAACAGTGAGCAATCGATGGCCCCTACTGCCCGTTCATCCATCGCCGTTTATCGCGTGAACTCCATAACTTACCAATTTCTTGATATTAGCATCAGACGCACGACCCGCTGTTTGAAGATTTGGTGCAATACATCCAAAAGAAAGAGAAAGATCAGCATGATTCGGGGTTCCGCCAGGGAGGCTTCCCTAGCGATGCGAAGGATTCGTACCAAGTGAACCAGACTGCGCGCGAAGATTTGGGCAAGCTGCAAGGGGTTGAGCGCCGTCTTAGGGGTTGTATACTTGAATTATCTAAGTGGAATGAAGGGACGTCCGTCTAAGATCCCAGCATCCAATTGCGAGTCATAAAGACGGTGTACACCAAGCTGGGAAGTAGATCTTTAATAGGCTTATGAATGGTGAGGATATTCATGAGGCTTGAGAAGGTTACATAGCGGCAGAGATTCCCCGTGATCGTTGGAATCGCCGTTCATCTGAAGGCCCAGTCGGTCTTCTGCAGTACTGTTACTATTGTGAATTGATAATGTAGACTGGGGGGTCTGCCGAGATAAGTCTGCTGAAAATAAACTCATTCGAGACTAAATTGACTATCGTTGGCCATCAACACAGCCTGTAACAAAGCTCAAGTGTCCACAATTCATAATAATTGCTCATCCTCTGGCCAGCTGCTGAATGCAAGACTTAATTCATGCTGAGAAGGACTAAGCCAAGGCGAAGACACCCTCTTTCAGCACAGACTTTCAGTTCTAGACCCTTGAGTAGGTTCAATGATTACACCATCTCAACCCAAGCCGCGTTCCTAAGCGAGATATAGATTGATCTCGCCCCAGTGTCACAGATACAAAATCTCTCAAGTATTTCTCCATCTCTTTCAGAATTGTACAACACTCTTTGCTTTGAGAGAATTGAATAGTCTCTTCGTGGCAGATTTCACTACATAAACAGACAAGGTAAGCGGTACAACTCCGACTATCTACAGAACGAGAGTGGGATTAAGAATACATCACTAGCGACACCATATCGTTGCCAAATCCCTAGTTAGGAGCGACCAAAAACGAAATATCTACAACAAGTCACAACTACAATCATGTCCAACATCGATGTGCAACCAATGGTCGACAAAGCTCGTGATCTAAGTCAGCGAGCGGAAATAGAAGCAAGAGACGGGAACCCAGATCATCGGAACACTCAGTTGATCAAGGAATGTCGGGCAATGGTTCAGGAATTCATTGAGGCCGAGGAAAAGATCAAGAATGAACTCAATGAGCTGCAGGAGACCCCTCCGGATGAGAATGTGAGTAGGCCGCCTTTTGGTTTGCATTCTTCTGCAACGAAGCTGCATGAAGTGTCCAATCTCTATAAGCAATAGCTAACTCGTATTTTCAGAGCCACGGACGGGGCGGTGCCGGTGACAAGCTCAGGAAGCTAGATTCCAAGCTGAATAACTTGAAAGAGGCCCACCGCAGTTTGGAGAGGAACATGGGAGGTTTATATCGTAGATAGGCATAAAACGCAATCGTATCCTCGGTCGTCTCTCTCCGGCACCAGTGTGAGGTCTTGTCTTTTATGAATATCTTTTCGATTTGATCTTTCAAACCTTCGGTTTCCGCTTCGGGTTAGTTCTTACTGGGCAGAAGGAAACCCGTGGTACTGTTAACACCGGGTGGCTTAAGTGTTGGGCTATGTGACTCCTTATCCTGCTACTACTTCCATCATCCTTCGAGGAGTGACACTAATCATCCATCTTGATCAACGGGGAATCAGCCTCACCGCGGGCGAGCCGCATGGAGCTTGCCATTTGACAGAGCTGTAAATCTTCCAAATGCATGTTTTACTATGCTAGCTTATGCCTATATGATCGGAGGCCATCTAAAGTTGCTCCAACTTTTGGTCGTATGTTATGCCTCCTAGTCGCCTGGCATCATCCATCCATGCCAGTACCCTGAGACTCTCCTCCGCCCCTATCACACACGGTTGTTTGTTGAATACTGCCGCCGCTATGACATCCGCCTGATACCAGATTCCCCAACCACTGACAGGTTTCTTGATTACCTCGTTCTTTTCCGTGCCATCCTCGTTCAAGTGGGCAGACCCATACCACTGCACATGCAACTCCTCAGGTCGGATGGGTGGGAACGGAATAGCCACCGATGCCTCTGTGGCTTCAATCCTGACAGAAGGAGCGGCTTTCTGCGCACCCAGGCGAACGTAGAACGGAGGCTTGCTCGACCCTGGGAGAGTCATGCTGGTGGTGACGATAGCGGTGGCACCCTTATTCGCGAGCACGACAGTGTTGATGTCGTCAACCTCACCAGGCCTCTCAGGAACGCTCCAAGAACTGCAGTGCAGCACTTTGGTTTCACCGACCTCCACTCCATTGAGTGCAAGATCCGCCCAAGTCAGGGCATATACGCCCTGGTCTAGTAGAGCACCCGCACCAGCTGTTTTATCGAGAAATCGAGATGTGTCTTGGAGGTCCGATCCAACGATGGGAAATGAGAAATCGGAGTACACCCTCCTCACCTTTCCAATCTTGGGCAAGAGCTCTTCTGTCAGATACCTCGTGGCAGGTAAATAGCGTGTCCACATGGCTTCCATGAGGACGACACCCTGCCGATTCGCAAGTTCGATGCATTTTCGGTATTGCGCAGCATTCATGGTCGCTGGCTTCTCGACTAGGATGTTTCTTTTGCACTCGAGGCCTTTCATTATCTCTTCATAATGCAATGGGTGCGGTGTTGAGATGTATACGATGTCGAAATCGCCCTGCTCCAGCATCGTCTGCCATGAGTTGTAGACCGTTACGGATTCAGAATCAGGAATCTTGTTGTCTTTGAACCATTTCTGGGCGCGTTCATTTGTGCCCGTCGTACTAATTGCGACCAGCTTGTGTTCATATTGTGCATCTTCCCGCCCGAGTAGATCAGGCAGGAAGGTTGAAGCAATGCTGGATAGGGAAAGTGCCGCCCAACGGCATGTCTGCTTTCCTTCCATTGGAATGCAACTTTCGTAGACTTTTGATTTGAAGTATTCGTGATGCCTCGTCCGGAACAGCAGAATTGTTCTCTTGGATTATCTGGTTCCAGATCTGCCGAGTAGATAGTTCTCGTTCCTGGAAGACTGTTAATTAAGTGCCGAATGCTTGTCCGGGACCGATATTGTGAGCGCTATGAGGCTGATGAAGAGAGCTAGCATCCTCCACTGGTGCGCCAAGGCGACAACATAAGAGTTGATCTAACTCTTCACAATTGGACAGAGTGAATCGCAGAGAAAGATGTGTCGAACGGCGTGCTTTGGTCTCTAGAGTCATGGCACATGTTGGAATCAGCCTTTTAGCCGTGATCATGTCTATTGCCAGCAACGAACTACAACGGAACGGTTCAATCGACGACCGAACGTCTCATCATGAACGGCTCGTTCTCGCCGCCAGACTCCAACGAATCCCCCAACTTAGCTCCCCAGAAAACAAATTGTTCTGCTTCTGTTCCACGGATGTTTGCCCCGGACGATGGGCTAGTAGCCGAATCCTATTTGCCGGAAACAAACTCCACTCCACCACTCTCCACAATCCCCTCTCTTCCTCATTTTTATTACTAAGTTGACTAGTCTGGTCACTGCAAAGATTCGGACAATTTCTTTCTTGACTGTTTAGCCTTTTAGCCGTTTAGCCCCTTAGAGTCACCTTTATGCCCAGATTCTCGTAAGCTTATTCTCGGTTTCCTCTGCTGCTCATGGGGCTTGGGGTTGCAAACCCCTATTGTCATGTCAATGAGATCAATCACACCTGGTCAATAGATTGAACTAGACTGGCTTCATGTCCCCAACAGTGTGGATTGTGTGGGAGACTCGCGGAGAAACACCTGAGGGTGACATAAGTCTGCCATGCAAAATCTGGGGATGAACCCCCTGCGGCCGGAGCTCGGGCAAGTGGCATTTTATGATCCATGTGGATGACGACCTTGAATCCATTCTGCACAGAATACTATATATATATCTCCACATCCCTACCTTGGGACCTCATGCATTGTCTTATACTCAAAGAAAGCATCTACCCTTGCCAATATTCCGTTCATTGTATTCATACACGACGTCCATCAACATGGGATTCCAACCGTGGCGTGCCATCCCTGGTAAGGGAGTCTTGCTGTTGCTCAATCTTGTCAGCGCCGTCGCCCTGATCTACGAAGGTTACAATCAAGGTGTCTACGGCAGTGTCTCTGGGACCCCTGGCTTTATTGCCATGTCCGGCATCGGTCACGACTCTACCGTTACCCAAACCACCAAGCAAGGCGGTCTTGCTGCAGCATATTATTTTGGAGCAATTTTTGGGGCCTTCATCGGTGGATGGCTTGGTGACAAGCTTGGAAGGAAGAAGGCTGCTTTCATTGGCTCTATTCTATCGCTTTTGGGCTCCGCCCTGCAATGCGGCTCGATCAACTCTAACATGTTCATCTGCTCCAGAGTCATTTCGGGGCTCGGGATCGGTTTCATCAACAACATCATGCTCTCTTGGGTGTCGGAGTTGACTCAGGCCCACGATCGAGGATCCACTTTCTCTCTCGTCTTCGTCTCAAACTTTCTCGGCATTTTCCTCGCCAACTGGATCAATTTCGGAATCCGCACCAGCGGCGATGAGTTTAGATGGCGATTCCCTCTGGGCTTCATGTGCATTCCCATGTTGATTGTTACAGTGGCTATCCCTTTTGTCCCAGGTGAGTCATCAGTCTTTTGGCAGTTTAGTGAGAGAGTGAATCTAACAGGATGTCAGAATCTCCCAGGTGGCTCATGGCAAACCATCGTGACTCAGAGGCCATTGAAATCCTGTGCAAGATCCGTGGTGACAAAAATGCGTCTGATCCAGAAATAATCAGAGAGGTTGAACTGATCAGCGCCGTTGTCGAGGCTTCCTACCACAAACGAAACAACTATATCAACATTGCTCTCGGCGGTCGCTACTCCGGCAAGCTTCATCTTGGCCGTCGCGCTGTCCTTGGATTGGCTCTTCAGCAGATTCAACAGTGGACAGGTATTTTGGTCATGGTATCCTGGGCCACCCAACTCTTTGAGCTTGCGAGCTTCGACTCCTACAAAGCTTCCTGGATGTCAGGACTTTTGAATACCACCGGTGTCATTGGTACTGCAGCGGCAGCCCTCGTTATCGATCGCATGGGCCGTAGGCTGTGTCTCCAGGTTTCCTTCTTGATTCAGGGTGTATCCTTGTTCCTGGTGGCAGCCCTGATCAAGACATCTCAGGATCGAGTCCTGTCCGATCCTTCGAAGTCTCAGGCTCTCGGAACAGCGGCGTCCTCATTCACCTTCACCTTCGTCTTTTTCTTCACCATGTTCAACATCGTGCCATGCTGGATTTACGGGACCGAGATCTGGCCCCAAGAGGTCCGCGCAAAGGGCTACTCGTTCACCATCCTAGGCTGGGCAATCGGCTGTGGCGTGACAACATTTGTCATCCCAATTATGCTTTCCAACATTGGATGGTGGTCTTTCATCTTCTTCGGCTGCATGAACTTTGTAGTCATGCCTATCATCCACTTCTTCTACCCTGAGACCGCAGGACGTTCGCTCGAAGAAGTCGACCTCCTCTTCGCCAGCGACTCCCTGCTGGTCAGCAAGAACATGGCCGAGTATAACCGCCGTGTTGCTGAGGCTGGCGGAAACATCGCGGTCGCTGCCCGGAAGCTTCTCGACGAAGTTGATGGTGAGGATAAGTTGGATCCAAGTCGAGTGTCGATTAGTGCCGTTGGAGAGAGTCGTGGTAAGATTGATCCCGAGAAAGATCATGTGGAGGCATCCTTTGTAAAGTCATCACCATGATGTCTGGGATGTAGTTGAGGGGCAATATGTTCCTACATATCAAAGGAGAGAGGTGGATTGTTAAAGAGGAAAATAATTCATCCATATGCAGATAGTGTAAATTTGACTTGTTACCTGATCTTAAGCCTTCAAGAGTTTGTGTACTGCATAATTGCAAGTTCAAATTGCCCGGGTTTATGAGTGTCCAAAGCTTTCGGTGATGTATGGCATGCCTGTAGCCCTGCAGCAGTGGCTCGTCAACCAAAGATCGTTGGATTAATATACTATCAACATTCCAGTCATTTCTTGAATATATAACTATAATTCATACGCCTCTGTGAGATATATAGAATTTCTAAGTGACTAATCTATGGTTCCAGACGGGGAAATGCCTCCTGCTACTCAATTTAAAACTGCAGGATGCTTCCAGGAAGTCGCACCACCATCAAGCAGTAAATCCTGGCCTGTATACCAACCACTCGCCTTGGAAGAGCACAACCACAAAATCGCGCCTTTCAGCTCTTGCGGCAACGCAATCCTCCCAAACAAAGTTTCCTTTTCAAACTGCTTGACCAGATCGGGTTGCTCCGTCTGCAAGCCGCGCATCATGTCCGTCATCGTGTAGCCGGGACTGAGACTGTTGACTCGAATTCCGTAGCGGGATAACTCCATTGCCACCGGTTTCACAAGCCCCTTTATGGCAGCCTTAGACGCTGTGTAACATGAGATCTGCTGGGCGGTGCTGGCGATGTAGGTGGCGATACTGGCAATAAAGACGATACTCCCGGTCGTGGCGTCCTTTGCAGGTACATCGCCGTGCTGAGATTTGTACTGTTCGACCATGACATTGGCGCAGGCTTGCGCAACAAGGAAGAACCCATTGACGTTGATGGCGAAGGTGCGTTGAAGATTTTTGTCAGACGTTGTTAAGAAGGATTCATCGGATACGACGCCGGCAGCGTTAATGTTGATGTCAACTCTGCCGAAGTCCTGGACAATCTTCGAGAGCGTGCTGACCACGTGGTCGCGGACAGTGATGTCAATGGAGTAGTACTTGACTTTGACGTTGTGTTGTGAGCCCAATTCGTGTAATGCCGATGATGGTTGGGGAAGGATGTCCAACACGGCAATATTGCAGCCTGCTGACGCGAGGGTCTCTGCAAATGCAAGGCCGAGTCCTCGAGCTGCTCCCGATATCACTGCGGTCTGATGTTTCAAATCGAACTAAACACCCTGTCAATCTATGTTCTCGGAATGCTTCCTATACATACCATATCCATTGCGTGAAAAATGGTTGTCTGCTTAGAGATCCTCCTCACCGGGACGTACTGGTGGTTTTAGTGCTTGTTCAAAGGGTGATTGTCAAGCACTGTTGCATAGTCATGAGCAGGACACGCTCCCCCTTATGGTGATTGCACAGGTCACGTGCTCAGATCTCATTTTGATTTCAAGCCCATCAAAAATTCACCTCTCTAGCATTGCCCCAGGGAGCGGTTGCCACGACACTTGCGTCGACGAATCAATGAGGTGTGACTGGTAGTATCTTTGCAAATGGAGAAAGAGGACTGAAATTAGGGGAAATGGAGGTAAACTGATGGGGTACCCTTGCTTCTGTGGAGCAAGTTCGGCTGATAATGCCGATGCGGTCGCCTCGCTGGACTCGGCTAAAAGGCTGAATGGGTTTATTGGTTGACCAGTCCTGCTCATGCTGATCCCAAAGGGTCTTTCCAGGCGCTAATTAAGTCTGGAAGGGAGTGCTCGGCGAATTGCCTGAATATGCCCATCCAGACATTATTGCGACGCCTTCAGGAAGCTGACTCTGGATATGAGTACTTCTTTTTCCAATAATCAAATTTCTTTGATCTTCAGATCTCGGTATCAATCACAAGAACACAGTCACCATGTCACCCTCAGTAACAACCAGTCAATTTGGCAGCCAGACAAACGGATATTCAAATGGTTTCACCAATGGCCATCATGAAAAAGGGTTGGATTTAACGGTGCTTGGACTAAATTCCGGCACGTCGATGGATGGTATTGATTGCGCATTATGCCGGTTTAGACAAGAGTCACCTGAGTCGCCAATGCATTTCGAGCTGCTTGCATATGATGAAGTACCGCTGGAGCCCAAGATCAAAAAACGCGTTATGGAAATGATCTTGCATAACAGAACAACTCCCGAAGAGTTGTCGGAGGTCAATGTCCTGCTGGGCGAGACCTTCGCTGCGGCTGTGAAGGAGTTCTCTCATAAACAAGGTGTCCCTCTGGAGAAGATCGATGCATTGGGATCGCACGGCCAGACAATCTGGCTGCTAAGCATGCCAGAGCGAGGTCAGACCAAATCAGCTTTGACGATGGCTGAAGGGTCGATTCTTGCGTCAAGAACAGGAATCACATCTGTCACAGATTTCCGGATCTCAGACCAAGCAGCTGGTCGACAGGGCGCACCTTTGATCGCATTCTTCGACTCACTAGTTCTTCATCACCCTACCAAACTTAGAGCATGTCAGAATATCGGTGGCATAGCGAATGTCTGCTTCATTCCCCCGGATAAGGAAGGCAAATTGAACCCAGACTTTTTCGACTTTGACACGGGCCCGGGCAACGTCTTCATTGATGCGGCAGTGCGATACTTTACCAACGGAGAGCGCGAGTACGACAAGGATGGCGAGATGGGCGCTGCAGGGACCGTGGATCAGGAGATGGTGGACAACTTCCTGCAAAATTTCCCGTATTTCAACCTTGAACCACCAAAGACCACAGGCCGCGAGGTGTTCAGGGATACCATTGCGCACAGACTGATCGAAGAAGGCAAGGCCAAGGGACTGTCAGCAAACGACATTGTCGCAACAATAACTCGCATCACTGCGCAAGCCATTGTCAACCATTACCAGAGATATATGCCACAGCAGTACGGGCCTCTTGCAGAAATTTTCATGTGCGGTGGCGGAGCGAGAAATCCAAACATCACGCGATATATGCAAAAAGCTTTCCCTGATACGCGAATCGTGATGCTTGACGAGGCTGGCATCCCGGCGGATGCAAAGGAAGCCATCACTTTTGCATGGCAAGGAATGGAGGCAATTGTGGGACGGAGTATCCCAGTACCGACCAGGGTGGAGACACAGAGACAGTTTGTGCTTGGGAAGGTCAGTCCTGGTGAGAATTATCGCCGGGTTATGAAGCATGGAATGGATTTTGGCGCAGGGAGCGAACATTTGGAACCAGTAACGGACTTGGTGAATTACATCAGAGGCAAGGTCTTTAACAACAAGTGGTGAACATATTTGTCACGACTTTGTGGGGAATTTATCCTGGGGGCGTTGAGGCAGAAGCTGCAAAGCGTGGGATTTTCGTTTTCGTACCTCTGTCCCAGTAACCCTCCTTTACCAGAGGAAGTGGAGGATTTGCATGAACGTGTGGCGAGGTTTGGGTAGATAGACAGGCGGCAAAACTTGAAGCGCCACAGGCTGATTTGCCCCCTCTACCATGAACCCTCCATCACGCGCCGTGAATGCATTTCTGTGTCTCAAAATTGCTGAGAGTGGTTGGAGAGCTCAATACTCACCTAGGGAAATAAAACAATTCAACTGAAAATCGGTGTCATACGCGTATATACGTATATACGCAATGTGATGTCCAAGTGATAAGTTGATTCTACCAACCTAGATACATCCAGAAGAGGCCGAGTGCTGTTCTAGAGCACGGTTTAGGCCAAATGCATGTCTTGGCAGCATTAGTCCTATTGAGGCCTAGTGGTGTTGGCAAACAGCAACATGAAAACTTGCGGCTACCTTGCCTACCTAGCTAGGTAGGGATCTAGGTATTCACATTGCCCCCTATGTATCTAAAACAGCTTGTTTGCCCGGCAAACATCGTTTCTTCACGCTACGGACCAACTCAATTTCTACCTCCGGTGCTGCATTTCTGGTCCTTTGTCAGTCACGAGTAGCCTTGTTTCTCTTACAGTGTATTTGTGGTGGTAAGAGAGGCCACAGATCTGCACTTGGGTGAACGTCATGTCGGCCTCCGGACGGCAGACGACCAAGTCAAGACGTATCACGCGAGCATGCGATTACTGCCACAAACGTAGCATTCGCTGCATCAATACTACTGGCTTGCAGTGTCAAAAGTGCATCGAGTTCGACCAGCCATGTACATACGACCGAGCAGCAAAGAGACGAGGCGTCAAGCCAAAGTCAGGACCTAGAGCCTTTTTACCTACCCAACCCCCTCGAAATTCCGCGTCTGAGGAAGGTATGTTTGACACATTTTTATTGGCAACACCCCATTCGTAACCTTCCGACGAGGCTGGCCGATGGCGTAATTGATCGCATAATACTGACGGCTTCTAGCGCATCTTAAGTCAACATCTCAGCCATGGAGGGCTCCGGTAGTTGCCAGCCAAGCCGTGGTGATGAGTCTCGTCGAGGTTTACTTTGAGATAGTATACCCGATCTTCCCACTCTTCCACAGGTCGACATACATTCGAAAGGTGGGTCTCACCGGGTAGCGTCGTTCTCCTTGCCGGCGAGAGACATTATCAGAAGATGGTCTTCTTCCGCGGCGCTGACAAACATTGGTAGATATCCAGAGGCGACTATACTACGGACAAGGACTTGTTCCCAGTGACCATGGCAGTCTGTGCTCTAGTGTCCGCTCGCGTTCGGGACCAAGCAATCTTCAATTCTTCTTGGGACGTTGAAGAATTATCCGAAACGCCTTCGGAGACCTTCTATGATGCTGCTATTCGTTACAGTGCCGGCCACGAAGACTGCAGGAAAGCTCACTCTCTCAATACACTACGATGTTTTGCTTTGCTTGCCCTCACAGCCATTCAATATGGCAAAATTCGCGAAATGCAGCTGTACCTGGGAAACTATCACACTTTCGTGGCTATGGATGGGTTACATGATGAATCGAACTGGCCTAAAAACATTGGAATCGTTGAGACGGAAGAGAGGCGGCGATTGGTGAGTCATCCCAAGCATTGCAAGATTTTCTGCTGATCAATCAATAGATTTGGTCCATGTACACCTTGGAGGTCTATTCATCCATAATTTGGAACGGGGTCACACGATGTCGGGCACAGCAGATCAAAGTTGCCTATACTACGGAGATGGACGACGATTTGTTCAATGACTTGGGCTACAATCAACCAGCATTATCTCCGGTTGACATTGGGCCAAGCCCCGGTGGCAGGTGGGATGATGTGAAAACCGGCAGCTGGCTCTGTGGATGGAACTTCACGACCGATCTATATCGGATCCTAGAGTTTGTTATTACCAACTTTCGCGACCAAAAGCGACACAAGCGTACGTCGCTTAGCGATATGTTCGATAATAAGACTGCCCTTTCCGCCTCTTCGGTCCAGGACTCCATCATGGCGGCGTACCGCAATCTTCCACGCTGTTTTAAAGAATTTCCAGAAGTAACATGCAACCCCTCAAGGTGAGTCTTCCGCCTGGTGAGCGTGGGACGCTAATGACCGTACCAGTGATCGATATGGATTTCAGGCCGCCAACATCACCGCTACTATCCAGTTACTTCGAATGATGCTGTTTGCCTCAGCCGGCGGCACAATCGAAGAACGTTGTAAGATTGCGAGTGAGGTCGTGGATGCCTTCATGCGCATTCCGGTTGCTTATCTGAGAGCCATAAGTTCTCCACTCCTTCATCACCTTGCTGGTATTGGCGCTATTCTAGGCAGTGTTCTTGAGGAGCCTCTCAGCGATATTGCTTATCAGCAAGTGAGAGTCGTGTTGCTGTCAATTGCACAACTTCTTGAGAATCTCGACCATGGTATCCATTCAGCTATCAATGCCCAGCGCCTGCGAGACTTGGTAGCGCAAATTGAGAGCCATTGGAATCAACTCCGCAATTGTTCTGAAGGCGAGGCCAGTCCTCAGGCCAATTCGACCTTTCAAACTTCCCACGGCCTGCGTCATCCCGACATGCTGAGGACCATACCTTCTCAGCTGGCCACAAGTATATTTGAAGACTGGCCCTGGAATCTTGGGCTTATGCAAGCCGCAGACAGTTGGTCGCCTAACAATCTGGTCTCAGACGTTGGGGATTAAGGCGTGAGAATTGACGCGCCGAGCGAAATTTTCATTCCATGGTATTCAGAAGTTCCAGTTCTTGCTAGCGACTAAGAGAACGAAGAATCCTACCTCTTCCACACGCCACTCCTCCCGGCCTAGGCCCAGACATCCTACAGAATACCTCCACCAAGTACCATAGTTCCACCACAGTTCTCCCCTTGGGCGAGAGTTGGTGGTCGAGATCACATACAAATTCACAGCCTCAGACCACATATCCTTCGCAAGCACTTACATATTCTTCGAGCTCCTACTAGCCAATGACTTCGGCGTGGGAACTAGTGCAACTTTTGTCAACCGGAGAAACCATAATGTTCGACGCGTACGTCGCAGGCAAGGATGGGTACCAGTCACGAATTTTTGGTTACTTCTACAAATGTGGTGCTCGCAAAAATACCCAACTCAACACGCACGCAAGTGGAGTCCTAACGTGGGCTCTTACTGTCCTCTGACTCCAGCAGACTGCACGTTGCTTCAAGTGCAATGCCAGCCCGAGTCTTAGCGACTCTTCCGCAGAATCGCCAGTGGCCAAACCATGCTCAGCCTGTCTTCAGACCAAGTCGAATTTGATGCAGCACCTAGAACTAGTCGCATTCTCGTAAATCGGGTCATTCTACTATGTCTAATGGTTACTAAGACAGTAATGCCGCGGATGACGATCACAATGACCTAATGACGAGTACTTTGTGTTGCGATAGCTCTTTTCTCGGCGACCAATCGTCTACTAACATGAGGGGCTCTCACATTTACAAACTTCTATTCTCAGAGGAGGATAAGAAATCCCATGGTACTAGGCAACATTGAAGTATAGCAGTTAAGTTCAGCTATAGTTATAGTCAAAAGCGAGTGCCCTCTGAAGTATGACATAACCAGTTCTTCTAGCAGAACACTTCCAATCTTCCCCTTTTTTGTTCAATAAGCTACATCAACCTGTGGGTACTGGTTTCAGATCGCCCTGTCTAAGCGTGCTCAGTGGTGGAGTCCCTGCCGTTGGTGGTGGAGAGAACCTAGTCTGCACATAGGTTTTCATAATCCCATGCTTTTTCTCATCGAAAGCCTTGTACAACTCACTGAATTCCTCAATCGCAAATCGATGGGTTAGAACAACAGTGGGGTCGAATTCACCACTCTCGATTTTCTCCAGCAGCTGATGCCAATATTTTTGTACAGGAGCTTGGCCGCAGCCGCGGTACGTGATACCCTTTTCCATCAAAGCTCCAATGAGGAAATGGTTCGTCATTGCGGCGTAATCTGCCACGACCGCGACAGTCCCAAATTTGCGCACTGCACGAAGGGTCTCGTTGGGAATCTCGCTGCTGTCTGTCTCCAGGCCGATAAGGCGCTCAGCGCTCTGCCGCAGTGTTTTCGTGTATCTGAAGGCCGCGGCATCAATACAGCAGTCCACGCCTAGGGGTTCGAGCTTGTAGATTTCACCAACGACGTCCTTTTGCTTTGAGAAGTCGATGGTATCGCAGCCTATGTCTTGAGCGAGAGCGAGGCGTTCTGGTATTTGGTCGATGGCAATCACGCGCTTCGCCCCAGCGAGCTTGCTCCACTTGCAAGCCAGCATACCAACTGGGCCAAGTCCCCAGATGGCGACGCTCTTGCCCTTTTCGACGTCGGCGCAAACAGTGGCGTGGTACGAGGTTGGGACAATGTCACTCAAATACAACGCCTTCTCGTTGGGGACATGATCCGGAATCTTGAGAAGATTGACGCTGCCGAACGGTACTCTGACAAACTCGGCTTGGCCGCCAGCGAAACCGCCAGCAAAGTGAGAGTAGCCAAACAACCCGGCAAAAGGTTTACCGTAGAGCTTTTCTTGTAAGGCAGACGAGTTTGTCCGATCGCACATACTAGTAAGGCCCTCCTTACAGAATTGACACGTGCCACAACTAAGTGTGTATCTGTCAGTCTTGACGTGGTCTGCATCGGCAACTTCAATCACCTCGATTCACAAGAGACTTACGCAATTTGGAAACTGGCAACGACTCTATCGCCTTGCTTGATAGATTTGACTTCAGACCCGACTTCATCGGCGATGCCCATGAACTCATGGCCCAAGATCTCACCCTTTTGCAGTTGCATGATCTCTTTGTGATACAGATGCAGATCACTGCCACAAACTGTGGTCCCGGTGACTCTGACGATGACATCGGTAGGCTCAGTTAAAGTGGGTGCAGGGACTTCTTCAACGCGAACATCCTTATCCCCGTACCAGCGTAATGCCAGCATGGTTTCATTCTGACGAGTCGTGTAGTCACGGGTGGTAGCGGTGGGCCTATCACCAAGTGCTTTTTCCGCCGAGTTGGCAATGATTGTATTCATGATGTGGACAACGAGATATATTCTTTCCGAAAGAAGAAGCTTAGACTTGTTGAACAACGTAAAGGGAGGAGTGGTCTGTTGAGAGAATGATTGGCATCATTTTATAGTTTGAGAAATTCACTGTAATAAGTTCAGCAAAATGGCTGTGAGACAGTGTGACGTTTGCCTGGTTCCAAACACGAGGCTTCTCTGGCCAAATACCAAATACGTAAACTATGCTGGTGGTCAGTGACACCTTCGATAAAGTGGCAGGCTGCATCAAGTGCACAGCACTGGTTGCTGAAGCCAAACTTTTTTTGGCCCCGTGAAGCCGTCGGCAGCACTAGTGAAAACGATGCATGGCCTCATACTGACGTGGGCGGGCGATCAGTGGCTTTGGCTGTGTGTTTACAGTGGTGGAATCTTCCTTGGATGCGCGGAGCCGCATAAATGGCAGTGATCTGTTCGGGATTCCCCAGATTCATACTCAACAGGCTTTGAACTATTGGGCTTGACGTTTTATCGGCATTGAAAGCCGCCGTTAAGTATTTAATGTGGCAAAGATGGGAACAATCAATACGTGACATAAACTCGTGGGTCCGCGGAGTCCGCGGTCTCATGAAAGTGACCCATAGCTTAACGAAACCTATTGTTGTTATATCGGCGAGGTGTTCATGTTGACTAGTTATAGAGCAACTGCTTAGTGTAGTATGAACTTCATCCTTTCGATTGATTGGATAAACCCCTGGAGCTACTGTACCATTTGCTCTGGCTTTCGTCCTCCTTGGCTAGACATGTATCTTCCCCTTGACCATAGCTCCATACAACTTGAGGCTCATGAAACTGTTCATCTTGCGTGATGAAGTATTCTGGATTATTTATGGTTGATCAGAAAAGCCTTGTATACCGTCAGGCTTGTGCGAAACTGGACTCGAATCAGTGGCACAGTCTTTCTTGATTCTCAATTTGGAGATACTTTGAAGGACGACAAAAGCCCATCAGCTTAATCTGGCAATCTGAGTGATCCCGGTTATTGCCGTAATTGACAAAAGCTGCTCTGTCGGGAGACCAAGAATGATGCAAACAAGAAACTGCGTCTCATTCTCTGTCGCTTTTAGCGCGTTTTAGAGCTTACGATGATGCGCAATGTGGAAAGTATAATTACTGATCATCGTGGATATTCTCCGAGAACTGGGACAGATATATTTTAGGCAGGAATGTCCGGTAGCTTGGTTATGACTATCATGTGTCTCCTATCTGGGGTAACGAGAGTACATATCTAGTGCCACTTGGTAGCCATTGCGTCAATGGTTCTGGACATGAGAATATCAGCAACAGCAGTGTTCTCACTAAGGACGATACATTGAACGAGCGTGAACAAAGTAACCAGTGCCAGCCGCTGTTATCAAATCGATCGTAGCGTCGGTCACGTTGGGTGACTTTGTGTTGTTATCAGCGGTCCTCAGTCGCACACTTGCGGGATTTTCGCCTAAAAGCAGACCAGCAACATTGTTTACAGCTTGCCAGCCTTCCCAGTCTGAGGCCAGTCAGACTGCTTCGTAAGAGACAAAATTAAGCCGATCGAGGTTGGTCCTCGACTTCTCGTCTTGCATGAAGTCTTTTTCGTGTGAGGAGGGAGCCATATATTGTCGCAAGTGAAGTGAACAAGGGTAATACAATGAATAATCCTGTAATCAAGGCACACAAAGTCATGGCGAATATTGCAAATCCGTAAGCTACCTGTTGAAGATCAGGATTTGGATTCTTCGAACGTGCTGACAGTGATAGATTGAAAGCCGAGAGAACAATAACGATGACGCCAAATGCCGACACTGCATTATTGTACTGGTCCATATATGGCACATAGCTTTCTGCCAAAGCATGAGGAAAGCCTTGAAGCATATTAGATATGGAGAAATCTTGAGGCGAATATCGATAGATGGTGTCAAGGCGGTTTAATCGTAACTCGCCATAACGGAATCGTGTCGCAACGTTATTGGAGTCATGGGGGTCGAGGTTTGATAATATCGTGCGAGTAAACTCTGTCCATTCCCGATAACCGAATTTCGCACTGATCAAATGATATTCTTGCGCTACCCGAAAATCATGATCAAAACGGATAAGGCCACAATAAGAGTACAGGAGCCCGCACGCTGCTCGGTGTAACTGAGGTTCACAGGATATGTTGTTTTCCCAAAATTCATAATTGAGCAGAAAGTCCGGCAGAGGTTTGAGAAAGATTCTCGACTTTGCCCAAACCAAATGAAGATCAAGTTCTTCAACAATGACAATTTCTCGGCGTAAGAGCTTTTGGTAGTACAAGGAGCGTGGAGCTCCAGGAACGGCGATGAGCCATAGCATCTTACGTATGACATCAAGCCGAGAAAGATCGAAAAAGGCACAGAGAAACCTGTGTACCTCATCTTTGTTCTCGGTTCGCAGTGGCCACAACTCTCTTGCTAGGGGAACGAGATCATTGAAGGCTGCTGGGAGGACCAAGTCCTGCCGTGCAATCAAAGAAGATGTGGGTGGGAAAGGTATAATATGTTTTGGAATCGTCGTCTTCCTCTCGGATGTATCCATGATTGGTATGTCAACGACGGCACGGAAAATGAAGCGTAACGTTGAAAGAGTTCGGCATGAGGCAACTTTGAAGAGGGCAGATTACAACACTTTTATACCATTAACACTCAACTACGAGATCATGTCAAAGCCAAGCTCATGGTAGCTTCGTGACAGGAATAGTGATCGCCATAAACGACAGTTATTCTCTGGTGACCAATTTTGTAGATAGCACATAGGTCCATTGTATTCTATGTCGCGTCTTGAACCTTCCGAACTTCCTACAGCGTCACCTTATGATAACCCAACGGTTTATTCCGCCAGCACTATCCGTTTCCAACGAAGCTTGATGAGCTAGCACTCCTACAGTGTGTATCATATGATTGTCGCTAAGGGTTGTTGAGGTGACAACCAGACGAGATGTTGCAGGCTGCAGCACCAAATCATTGCGTTGCACGATATGACAACGTCTGTGTCCACCATGGGAGCTATCCAATGATGATGAAGACTTTGTATTTCCGGCCCGGCTGAGAGTTCCGGCCCGACAGTATCCGTGCACAACTGGTGAATATGTTTTCATCTGAGAGACTGATAGCCTAACCACAATAAGTCAAATCGACGATTAGAAAACCAAAGAGTCTCCTCGGAGAAGGTCAAACTGTCCGTCAAAGGCGGACCGTCTCAATTGACTTTCCCCGCGGAAAGTCAAAACGGGACTGCAGCATTAACTAGGATTCTCTTCCTTGTCTCGACATAGCCGCATGTAACATCACTGCTAGGATTCCTTGTATAGAATCCAATATTCTTCGGTAAGGGTACTTGTCTTAGTGCTTGAGCCGTGCGAGAAAGCGTGCTTGCTCACCAACATCCTAATTCAAACAGGATTACGCTATGGTCCAGACATGGGTGAGGTCAAAGCCCTTCCAGACCGAACAATGATGACAATCAAGGTCCCTGGGAAGTTGCAGGTCTCAATTCAGGAGATTTGCATGCATCATTCTCAGCTCACTCTACCGGCTTTTGTGACGTTTCCATGCGTTACAATTGCGGATACGTGGCACTCTGCTTCTTTGAGAGATGCCTCAGACTTGAAAAGTTGACAGGTCTACCCAGCCTGATCCTTCTTGAATCTTTCATCGAGACTCATCGAAGCACGACATTCGATTACGATCGCATCTGAAATTCCAAAAGCATGTCGTCCGAAGCTTTCGCGGCTCTCCGCAAGACACAGGGCGAAGAGCTCACTGAGCTTGCAAAAGCGCATTTCAAGCACGAGTAAGTCAGAGAATTATCCAGTAAGTAGATATCATGGGCCTAATGATTCCTGGTATCTAGCCTCCGGGATGATGACCGCAATCGAGTGCGCAGCGCCGCAACCAAAGCTTCCACGCATGCCCTCATCGGCTCACTGGCCGGCCTCGCACTAGGTGGCTTTCTAGCCTTCCGACTGCGAGCGAACCGGAAAGCTATGTATCAAGCATTTCGTTCATCTGAGAAGCCCACACACGTCAAGTTCGCAAGCGGTAGAGAAGAAGCAATTCCAGACATCACTCCTCTTCTCAACCCCACGCCTCTAGGAGATATAATGACGTACACATTCTTTGGTCTTGGGGGCATCTTTTTGGGCGGCGAGATTGGCCTATTAACAGGTTCATGGTCAGCGAAGAAGACAATATCTCGAAATCCTGATAGCAGAGAGAGGATCGAAAAGGCTTTCAGGTCATTTCGGATAGATGTACTGAGGAAACAAATCGAAGAATTGGAGGCCGGCAAGACCAAAAACATCTGGCCATGAATTGAAGGGTTAGAATGGCCATGGTTCAAAAGGCAGGCTATCTTCAGGACCCAACATTAGGCGGCAGAGATCATTTGTATCCATTCATAATCCAATTTAGGATATAGCTAAACCTTTCACAATTATCTGAGCCAGAGAGTCGAGTTTCATCATTGTAGAGTGATTTTGTGGTCATTCTGATCACATCGTCTGATTTGTTCTCGCTGCCGCTGTAAGCTTGTTGGTATCTTTATCCGCATATCAGCCAAGAGTATTTCGCCTATTGCAATGGGGAGGATCCTATATTAATCTTCGCTAACTACTAGGCATGGGATTCACATCACGTAGACACTTCCAAAAATCTCAACGCTCATGATATATAATAAGTATAAGATAGGTTGGACAGATGCGGAGAAAAGTATGGCTCACGTTGAGAA
The DNA here is from genome assembly GCF_035927105.1 of Exophiala bonariae. NCBI lineage: Eukaryota > Fungi > Ascomycota > Eurotiomycetes > Chaetothyriales > Herpotrichiellaceae > Exophiala > Exophiala bonariae. The sequence goes on from NW_027042494.1 coordinate 356,861, forward strand.
TCCTTCCCCTTGAAACAAATGTTCAAATCTGAGAGAATGGAGAACCGTTCTTCGGATGAGGGCTAGCCGAAATTGAGGCACTACCTCCTCTTATATCATTCGAATATTAAAATCCAATTGCAGCTTCTGATACAGGCTCTGGAGGTTCGCATAGCATGGCCCTCAAGTCAAGCTCAAAGCGGGAAAGAGTGACCCCTCTAATCTGAGCTTGGTAATTTACCTCCTTGCCTTTTCTGATCACCTGTAATTAGTCTTCAACGAACACAGAAAAGAATGTAGCAGAGGGGCAAATGGGAACGTGGGTGATTAAGGTTCACGCTGGACTGGTTTTGGACGAAGGGCATGGTCGGACAATGATTATATCCGAATCATGATGAGCTATATGACCCTCTACCTTCTTGGTACTCCTGGACAGAGCATTCTGGGCAATCTGGGCACTCTACCCAGTGGTCCAGTATTAGAGCATACCAAGTCATCCGAGGCATCTTTCCGCTAGTTGGGCATAACCAATCTTCCATCAACTGCCAATACGAGCCTCCACACAGCCGCAGGCCACTCATACCCCTGACAGTATTCAATAAAACAAGGCTATGGTGAACCACGACGTGTCGACCTGCCTTATTTACTAGCCTCTGATCCATTCTGCGAAGCAATTGTTTTATTGAGACTCTGTCTGCCGAAGTCCTTTCTCAGACCCGATCCGGTCTTCTCGCCTCGTGTCCCGGGGGAATCATGACCGTGTCCATCATTATGACCTGTTGCTGCTCCACCACTGGCTGTGCGGTCGTTAACTTCGCTCAGGTCGGGCATGGCCGCTGTTTTCTTTGCGCGATTCAGTTCAACTTCATCCGTGGTATTCTAGACACTCTGTTAGTATAGCTCCTGGAAAGCGTCTGTCATTTGGCGTACATTTCCTGTGCCATGAGCCTTGTCTTCGCCAGCCTCGATGGCATTGTCTGACCGTGGCACCCCATCGTCGTAGTCCGCTCCCCGTGGCATATTGATTGACAGTGCGGCGTTGATTGGCCTAATTAAAGCAATATCCCGTGATGAACAAAGGTTGGCTTGCGTCCTCTTGAGTTGTGTTCAATTCTCGGCCTTTGGAAGGAATTGAATGACAAGAGAGGAGAATTTCCGGTTCATAAAGTGTAATCTTCACAAGAAATGGAGCACAAAAGAAGCTAACTTGAACATGGTCGAGGATATCGAGTGACGATCGCTTTTACCTCCAACTCCTCGGGAAGTTCGAGGCTAAGAAGTCATCTGGGCGGGGATGTATCTCCCCTCCTCCACACTGACGTCTGGTTCGTTAGTCGCTCCACTAGGAATGTGTTTCGACAATCGCCAATCATTCTGACGACATACTAGCATCCTGGATCGCCGGGGTTTGCCCCTTTCCGGAGTGTCGCGAAAGCCGTTAGAACCAGTTGATGCTTAGGCCGTTACACAAGACCGTTCAGATGCCGATCTATTAACGGATCGATCCCACCGGGGTCTAGCATTCATGCCCAACCTTGGTGAAGGGATAGAGGTACGGTATAGTATACTTTCTAAATCAAGTCGAGACATGTGGTCTCCGCCCCACCTCCAAACGCGAAAATTGGCTGCAAGCCCAGCTGATCATGCCGATCTGAACGTTGGCCGTTCGCCTGATTCAACCGGTGCAGAGTAATCCTCGGCAAGTACCTTCGCTCCCCCACTGATACTGGTTGAGTCCATGATCAGGCCAGGTCCAGGAACGCAAAGCTAGTCAAATTTGCCAAAAACGCACTTTGACTGCATGTAGAGGTTGGGTGCAGCAAATGCAGGGGCATTCCTGCCACCAAACCGAAGATAACAGGGGCACTTCGGTTACTATACAGAAGAGTAGCCTCACGCTCTCCAATAAAATATGTGGGCGACTTGACTCGATTATTCAAGACACTTGTGCTGTCAAAAGCATAATAAGCGAGTGTAGCGTGGAGATTTATTCCGGGGACATAGATACTTATGTCACATCCCCACAGAAGTATCCTCCGCGGATATCTTCGGTACGAGTCCACTGCAAGCTCTCGTTCCACGCCAACTGCCGTCGCCCCTTCAGCCCTTACCGGTGTCCCAGTTTAATCATTCCTAAGAAGTTGCAGGCTCATTAGAGCTTGATGACAGACCCTAGAGGTGCTAAGATTGAGCCCATTGTAAGCGTAGTTGGTTGCTTTGTAGCCCATGAGCGCACGAAAGAGAGATGCTACTAGTACAGTCCACCCCACAACTTATGTTCGTACATCAATCTCCCTGGCTGCTGGGCTTCATCACGGACTGCGGTTGGTACCCAAATAGTATGGGTTCAGTTTCTCCGAGCAGATCCTAAGGGTGGATTATTACCGATTGTTGTCCGTGTTCATCGGTGTCATACACGTCGTCGTCTTTACCGGACTTTAATCAAATGGCGACCATTGATGCAGTGGTGTTGAGGCAAATAGGTCCCCCAGTATGCACCTATTGGTCAGATGTGTTCCAGCCAATTCGGCTCGAGACACTATCTGAGTTAGCAACTAGTTCAATATAAAGCTGCCAAAGTGTGAGCCATATATACACCTTAGCCTTCGCTTATCGTTTCATCATATCATCATCCAATTTCAGACACGGTCATTCTAAAGAAACTCCCTCACAGCAACACAGAAGTTCATTCTCAATCCATGGCCACGCAGACGCCTCCCCCCACCCCTGATATTGTTCCGATTACAAGTCCACTTGCGAATCAGCGTCTCACAGTTGTCTCAAACAGGTTACCTGTCACAATAGAGAAAGGTAATGACGGAGAGTATACTTTCAAAGAATCGTGTGGAGGACTTGCTACAGGCATGAGTGGAGTCAAGCGGGAGTTCGACATGATCTGGTATGGCTGGCCCGGTGCCGAAATACCTTTGGAGGAAGAATCAAAGATCAGTCAAGCTTTGCTGGACCAACACAACGCGGTACCAGTTCCTTTGGGTGAAGATCTCGCCGAAGCATATTACAATGGGTTTTCAAGTATGCTCCTTTGATTAATTCATAACTTCATACAGCTAAGGACGTCACAGACTCCACTCTCTGGCCACTATTTCACTATCAACCCAATTCTATGCGATTCCTTCGGGATGAATGGAAAGCCTATTGCCAAGTCAACCACATTTTTGCCGAAAAACTTGCGAAGGAGATCAGTGACGGAGACGTTGTTTGGATCCACGACTATCACCTTATGCTCTTACCTCAAATGCTTTCTGATGCAGCCAGAAAGCTCAGCAAGACAATCACAATTGGTTTTTTCTTGCATATACCCTTTCCTAGTGGAGATATGTTCAAGGTACTTCCTGTTTGGCGTGAGATTCTAGAGGGCCTGGTCGGTTGCAAGACTATCGGCTTTCATACGGAGGCTTACGCTCAGAATTTTGCCCGAACCTGTTGCGACTATTTGTAATGGAACATTGAGTCTCTTTTGAGCGAACTTCTAGCTAACGTCCAATCAGGGATTTCAACCAGTGCCAGAATGGGGTAGAAAGATATGGTAAAGTGGTTAGACTTGGAGTTTACCCAATTGGGATAGACGTGCCTAAATTTCTTGATCATGTTGGATCTGAGTCAACCTCTTCACAAATAAGAGACCTGCGAAGCGAGTACAATGTTGAGAAACTGGTCATTGGTGTTGACAGGCTCGATTACACGAAAGGTATTCCACAAAAGATCACAGCATTCGAGCAGTTTTTGGAGACATATCCCCAAAATATTGGACGAATCAGCATGATCCAAATTGCCATTCCAAGCAGGGAAAGCGTACAAGACTACAAAGATCTTGCGATCAATCTTCATGAACAAGTCAAAACCCTCAACCAAAGATTCGGTAATTCATATCTCTGAGCGTTTAGAAAGTGCGAGCCCAGAAACAACTACTGACAATCTGTAGGAACTGCTGACTATAAGCCTGTCCACTTCTTGCACCAAAGTGTGCCATTTGAGCAGCTCATAGCTATGTACGCCGCTTCAGATATCTGCCTTGTCTCTTCTATTCGCGACGGCTTGAATCTAGTCTCATACGAGTATGTGGCCACACAACGGAACCTGGATGGTGTACTTCTCCTGTCAGAATTTGCTGGCGCTGCGGATCTGTTGGAAGGGGCAGTGCTATTCAACCCCTGGGACACAGAATGCATTGTGAAGGCCTTGAACCGTGGAGTAACTATGGGGGCGGAAGAGCGTAGGACCAACCAGAAAAAATCGGAGAAGCACGTCCTTCAGAATTCGAGGTAAGTCAAGGATGTACTGCCGCTGCCCTTGAACAGGGATATTATTAACAAAGTTCGTGTTAGTTCGGCATGGGGCCTCTCTTTCATGAAGGACCTCAACTCGAATACGAGTTGTTTCTGATCTGTCTGTTGGTGGTTGAGTCTACGTTGTGAAGTCACGACCGACGAATAAACCTACGAGGCAAGACCTCAGATTTCATTTTTAATTGTGCCCCATATCAAGGTTGGATCCAGGACTGGGCGAAGGCGCGATGTTTCGTGATGGGCCTCAATTCTAGACAGCGATTATTAGATCTCAGCATAGAGTGTTTTGCCTGTTCGATTATATCCATGTGAAGATCGTGTATCATTTGCTGTAAACTGTGGGATTGTAAAATGTCTGTATTTTTCCGTTCAAAGAGGTCCGGACATGCTTACGCTCAGATTTGACAAAATGCGAACTGCGCTGAAGATTTGTCGAAGACAGTTTACAACACATCGTTCTCAGCTTCTTGTTTTACTTCCTCGCGGAATAATTAACGATGCTGTTAGGAACTAGAAACTCAATAATTTGCTTTGATTCTCAGCGGAATATTGATTTATGACTACAAAAACTTCTCTTGTTTCATATGATCCGTTGAATCATGATTCACCTGTTAGAAGTATTTGCTTTGAGGGTATCTTAGTTTGTACTATTGTTGCTTAAATTGGCGCTTTCCTGGGGATGGGATGTTGAAGCATACTGAGCTGGCATGAAAACCCGTTTCCGCTTTAATGATTGACTGAAAACAACAACATGGTATCGCTGTCTCAATCTACGTATATTTCTAATCAGTCTAAATAGCTAACATGCCTGAGACCTAGTCAAAAAACAGAAAACTCCTTTTTAGGTTAGGGTGTCCATTTCACTTTCCTCTTCCGAAGTTCAATATTCTGCGTCGTTTATCAAGTACGAATACCCCGCAGATACCTGGAGGTGGAGACTTCTTCGTGTAATGAGTTCGAAGTTTACAGATAGTATGAAACCTCAGAACTCCTATCCTTGAACGGAGTCGAGGCGTGGACCATGTGTGCCGATCTTCACAGTCCTACAAAGGGACACTGCATCGTTTTCTCTACGAACAACTCGGCGGAAAAAAGTTCTGGTCATGTCGGAGTATGTAGCAAGTCAATGAGGCCTGAGGCCTGCTCCGTCGAAAACTTTGCTTCTAGCAAGCCTCTTTGACCACTAGGACCCACTGGCCATCATTAAGGCCATTTCCTATTGGGGCGACTTGAGCGAATAAGCATCGCGCTCCCCGAGGATTGCTGGCTAAAGCTTCCGGGATACGAAATACTAAATACTGTGGCAAAATTTCATGTGCGCGTGAATACGGATCTCGCAGCACCGTTAGGTATGAATCTCTCCTTCCCAGATCTGCGATATCACACTTGGTGGAATGCGCATGATCAGATCGGCATATTCATCGCCCTATTCGCGTAGGTTTCTAAACCACATGCGGTTGCCAATCATGGACAATGCCGAGGAAACGTCTTGGATCTAAGGTGGCTGTCAAAACCTCTAATAAGTGGACCAGTTGATAAGGTCGGAAGCTACCCCGAGGAGCCGAGTACCTTCGTACATACGGCTAGTAAACGCCATCGTGGAGTTCGGACCAAATACCCCCTGGGGTTTCTACACTCTTATGACGTTTTGAGCGCCCTGCAGATATTCTCGGCTTAATTTTCCACTGAGCAATCAGTGGCATCAACTCGAGTCCACAAATCTTTAGAGATTGAGTTGACTGGGAACAAAAGCAAGGCCCTCAACACGAGGCACCTGACACGGCGCTGACGGATGGGCATCCTTGCAAAACTCTCTACACCTGGCTTCGTTCAGGATTGCCCCAAACCATGTGGCGTAAATCCGAACCCTCTTCGACGCTATTCAGCAGAATGAAATCTCGTATTTAATCTCTACTTAGCCATTTGGAATCAGTAGCACGGCTTCGATAGGAAGACGAATATATGCTCAGTGTAATGATGAAGCCGGAAAAATCATCAACTAAACAGCAACGACTGTCTTCCACTACGTGCGAACTATGCAAGACTAGACACCAGAAATGCAGTAAAAACAAGCCAACATGTCACTACTGTCGGATGAGAGCCGTTGACTGTGTGTATCTTGACGTACCAACACAGAAAAACACTCTTTCCACCAATCAACGTGAAAAAAATCTGCTAAACACCACAACATCGGCCAGGGTCTCGATAACTACCGATGGCAAGAGAGCTGGCGAAACTCCGTCTGTATCTGCCATTGAAAAGCAGGACAGCAATGTATCCAGATATGGTGTAAGTGGACATCTTTTACACACGTCTTTATGCTAAATACTGGCAGCAAGCCTTGGACTCTCCATACTCGAACAACGATACCTTTACCGACGAAAGTACTGAAGCGATGAGTTCATCGTCGGCCTCATTTTTATCTGTGGAGCAGCAGTCTTGTAAAGCAAGCTCTACAGATTTCCTGGTTGATGTCTTGGCATCATATTGCGCGGACAAGTCACTTGGAGACAAAGCCTGTTTCCCAAAAGAAAATGACGAATCAGGCTCTACCTCGTCACCATTGAGCGCGATTTCAGCTTACAAGAGTGCCACGCCTTTAGAAGAGCAACTTCCCGACAAATTCACTGCCCAAGGTTGGTTGACCAATTTTCTAAGAGGGCCAAATGTTTTATTCAGAATCTGTAACGAGGCCGAAACTTGGAAGCTTCTGGACTCGATCTACGCGAATGATTGCGTCGCCCATACATCAAAATGTTCTTTCTGGCTGCAGTTGGCCATTGGATGTCAAATGACAAGCCCCACGGCAAATGGGATCCATGCTAAGCTTTTCGCAAGTGGGCACCAGTATCTCGAATGGTGCATTGAGCAAGCAGATGAGGTATCTCCATTCTGGATGGTGAACCCGCTGATGCTTGCCTGTCTCTATACCGTCAGTCATAAGCCGAGGAGTTGTTGGCTTACACTTGGTACTGCAATTCGACTTGCTCAAGTGCATAAAGTAGACTGCGAATGGGAAAGCCGCGGAAGTCTTTCGAAAGGCGAGTACGAGCGGCGGAGAGAGGTTTGGCGTGCCATGATCTCACTAGATGCGTATGTATACTTGCTGAAGGATAATCGATCTTGACTGATATCTTTTAGATGGCTGTCTATCACACTTGGTGAGTCTCCACAAATCACCCAGAAAGCGACACAAGATTTATTTTGTAAAGGTAAGAACGAGATCGTGTGGCTTAGCGAACTGCATTACTAAATGTTGTACAGATGACGCCGCAAGAACTTGCTCTTCCGAATGATAGTATCGAGGTCAACCTCGCCAAATTGGCCGTATTGATCAGCCGCTTCCAGGCGAGTCTCTCCCAGGTTCAAAGGAATGCTGGTGATAAAGAGTCATTCTTCCGTACACTTGAAGCATGGGCATCACAGCTACCACAGAATCTACGATACTCGGCAAATACCAACGATTCGCCCTCATCACAAGACGTGGAGGCGGCCTCTGTAAGTGAAATACCCCGGATCCAGGGGAGATGAGTACTAAGAGCCCCAGCTCTATTTGGAAATGTTCTATTTTGCATCGATAATGGCGTTGAGTAAGGCGGAGTTTTTCGCTTCATTATCTGCAGATATGGGTTATGTGCCGCACAACCGCCTGTATTCTCAAACTTGGTATGATTGGCCCTCTTTCCGAATAGCGCCAGCAAATAACCCCAGATTGGCAGCATTGATGCTTCCGCTGCGATGGCTCACATAGCATCAACGATGCTGGACCGTGGATTTCTCGTCAAGGGTGACTGGTGCGTTATGTGAGTACATCTGGGACATCGAACGTGATAGTAGTGTTTAACGTCCTACGCTTCAGGACCCTCTTGTATCACGCTGGTCTCGTGCTAGTCTTGAGTCTCAAGGTGCCAAGAATCTCTGTGCGCTACAAGCTCCAGCGTGTCAGAAGACCCTGTTCACAACAACAGAGTCTTGAGGCAAGCATAAACGTTCTATCTGTTTGCGGCCCCCACAATCCCCTGGCAAGACAGTTCTGTGCGGTCTTGTGCTATTATCGGAATCTACTCAGCAGTGATGAAGAAGCTGGAGCTGCTCGTACCACCCGCACCGATAGCTCCATAATGGACTACTGGTCGCCTACTATGGCATCTCCGACAGGTCTGACCATGACTACCGCGGCCCCTATTTCGTCCTCAAGTTCGAGTTTCTCGAACACTCCCTCTTCAGCGTTGTTTTATCCACATTTCTCGTCGGCCGAAATAAAAGCAACGCCTGTCCTAAACGACTCTACGTACAACGATTTGTCTCAGTCAGCAGACGCAACTTACGCTCAGTTGTCGATTCAAGACCCAGACTGGGTTGAAGGAATGACGACAATGCTGAACCATGGGACAAATTATTCCTTTGAAATGGAACCACCCTCTCAATCAGCTTATATTACTCCTTACTATGGTTACTATGGCCATCCATTGCCCTTTACACAGCCGTAACACAAGCCGCACAAGTCCAGGCGAATGGTCTGCGACAACCCCACTATTTAACATGGCTAACAGTCGTTTCTGCTGAGTTCTGTACCTCCAACATTGTGTAAAAGTATCGAAGCCTTGAGACTACTTTGCACATGTGGATGAAAGCTTCCTCGCTGGAGTCTGTACATAGCTAGTTCTAATACTGCTGTCATAATGACACGCGGATTTATACCCGGAGCTTTCCGAGGACTTCCGGATTCCCGATCAAGGTGAGCCTTTAAAAGAATGAAATGCTATTGAAATATACACAGAACTAGGGCGAAGATATGTTCGTCAACGACAATAGACATACAAATGACCATTCGCTAGGACGAGTCAGGGACAGTGAGCGACTGATGCGCAAGTTTCTGGAGAGCTATGGTCCGTAGAACCACGTTCCCGAGATAGATATACTGTAGAAATGGTAGGGTCGAAGCACGAATCTCGCGAAAGGCGGATAGATTACGGTCTATTTGATAATGGCTTGGTCAATTCACCTACAATCCAGTCTAGGTGGGCTCTGGCGGCATAGAAATAACATCTCTATTCTCGAGTCAGGCTACCCTAGTCTTATTGGACATATACAGTATTATTGATCCGGGCTAACTTTTAAGAATACGGATAATAATGAAAATGTGAATAATGATGACGACGACGACGAGCAGGAGGAGCAGGACTACGAAGAATAAGAAGATAAGGAGGAGAGTCGATAGCATCAAACTCAAGGTGTTTCGATTGAGGTGTAAGGTCTGTACATCCTCATCGCTATAGGCATCCTATAAGGCTACTAGAAAGCTAATCAGATGGCAAATTCAACTGGAATTTATTCCTCTATAGCATACGCCATTTGCCAATCGTCGCCGTCGATTACAGAATCTACAGAATTCCTGGATCGACCTAGCCACCACCCAATAGACTTAGCAATTCGTCACCTCTATATATTCTTGCTCACACCAGACAGAGACACCTCTCAGTGAGGAGACCGCATAGGATATAGTGTCGATTCGCCTCGTGCTAGCCTCAAGGAATTTCATAAGCACGGGATAATGGTCTCTAATTCCTCTACGCGATGAGGACTGGTTACAATTCCTATAAGAATCCTTACACACCTTGATCTAGTTCATCTGGCCCTAAATCACTCGGAAAACCCTCAAGACCACTTGCTGCTCAGTTCCATTTTCAATAGAATGTCCTTGTGTTGCCAGTCAGTATTTTTGTGGGGGCTTCGCGAGGCTGCGCAAGGCTCGTCGTCGACGGAAGAAGATTGTTCCATCCAACAATTCGAAATGCAACCTTTACGAGAAAAAGTCGGGAAATAAGACAGCTTGAGACGTAAGGCTCTATATGGCCTACCATACCCACAGGCTTGAGTGGAGAAATTTATCGGTGGGAGTGCTTTGCATACTGCACAGACGGAATTGGGGACTCCGACTGGTTTGACCAGGCTTCATCCACAGCGTACCATAGGTCTTGTGCTCTACCGTAGGAGAGTATTCATTCGTTGTCGAACTCTGCAAAGAGTTCTACCGCGGTAGACTAGACAGACTTCTCTTTCCAGTGAAGGTCTTGCCAGGCATTGATCATTCATAGACAGTGCTATCAAAATAAATCATCATTGTATCATGCTGTCTCGGGCTTTTTCGATTCTTGCAAAAGAAGGAATTATTACTGTACAAGTGATTCATCGAGCTTCTTGGCGAGCTCGGAATTGCTGTCCTCCCGGGCCAGCCTCCAGAAAGGAAGTCATCTTGCGTCGTATTGTGTCTCTTCACTCAGCAACGTGATCATGTGTTGCTCCTCCGGTAACTCCATCCTTGTCCACAATATTCATAACCAGACCGGACCCTTCTCCAGTACTTGTCTTCTCCACTTATTCTTCAATCTTCCCCATCACCATTTCAAATCTGCAAGGTTGCTCGGCCGCAGGTCATATTGATCCGATGAGGATTCGGCAACGAGCGTGATATGACTTTGATTTAATCATCATCACCAACCTGACGAGGTCAGCCAAGTCATTTATGCTTCATCGTCGTCACCAACTCTGAGAGTTCCTTGGTTTCCAAAGCCATTGGACCAAAATCCCTCGAGTGAGGGAGATCTGCAATGTGTCAGTCATTGTGCCATTGCACAACAGGAATGGGATGGAACATACGTGCTTGACATGCTGTCATGGGTGAACAAAAGCCAGAAACCAAAGACCTAGTTCGAGTTAGCAGGGAGTAATGTACCAGAGTTGTGAAACTAACTGGTTTGGCAAGAATATCGAGGACAGCATAAGCGAGGATTTCAGCATCAACTCCAATGATGTGGGCACCCTCAGAAAGGGCCCAAATGCTGTGAAATGTGTGAGTTTTGGCTCTTCCACCTTTGACATTTAGTTACTCACATTGGGTAGACGGTCCAGACGATGAGAGTGAATCCAGCAATGGAACCATAGAAAGCCTTGGTCTTGCTATCCTTGTTGGCAACTGCGGTACGGCCAGCAGAAGCAAGCTGATAGACAATGACGAGATAGGCAATACAGGCCCACGCATACCATCCCCACTTGGCCCCATCAGTCTTGCCATAAGCAGCAAAGAGACCGGTCAAAATCATGATAACATCGGCAATGACTGCAACGAGAATATTGGCACCGCTGAGACCAGCCAGAAGAGCAAGATCGAGAAGTAGAAGTGGGGTGGTGACACTCCAGTCGACGTATCGGGCCCAGTAAACTTGGCGGTAGTAGTCCTGGTGAGTGTCTGGGACCTTCTTGTGAGTTTCGGTGACAGTGTATCCGTGGTAGTTGATTCCATCACCCGTGGCCATGGCGAAGTACGAGAGGAATGCAAATGTGGTGATCAAAGCTGTCAAGATGTGGAAAAGACGTTTTTGCTGAGAAGGTTAATGTCAAGTTTAGATGTTCTGATGGCTCTGTCAACTCACAACTGGAACACGGAATGCCATGGCATAGAAGGCAATTGAGGATAGTGCCATCAACACAACCACAACCCTACAGAGCGGTTAGAGGGGTTTGGACAGGACGTGTTGATTCGGCAGCTTACCATAGAGTTCTTTGACCAGTATCACCGGCATTGACGAAGATGGGAGGGGTTGGGATGACAGTGGGAATTGGGGCCACCGAAGTGGTAGCAGATGCTGATTTGATCATATCTGGGTGAACAATCATGTTGACGGCTTTGTGGAGTACAAGGACGAAAGAGAGTAGAGGGATCTTAGAGAAACAGAGCAGCGGCTCTGAATCGTTGAAGAGATGGATAGGTGTTTTTGCTTGAGAAAAAGCAAAAGAAGGTTGAAGAGGAGGAGAGGAGAGAAAGAAAGGCAGCAGTCAAAAACGAAATGAATGAATGGTACAAGAGCTCGAAGGGCAAGAAGTGACTAGCCTTGACCGGGACGATGACGGAAAGCACGTTCAAAGTTGGAGAGCTCTTTGACCGTTTCAGCAATGTCGTGCAGGCAGGGAGGGCAAGAAGTGGGCAGCAGCGCCTTGTTTTGCATTGAGAGCTCCATAGCTCCTGCCTGGTGTCATGGCATAGTTCAATGGGACTGGTGGGAACTTTTTCTTACTCCTCACCAGATTTCAGGCGTGTTTCTGTCCGTGTCAGCTGGCTACAAGCTGTGCAACACGTTGCGGGGGAGTCAATGTATAATTTGACCACCGAGGCAGGGGGAGGCATGTCGATGAGATCAGACCGTGGTCGACGTGTAACAGCCGTCCAATCAGACAATTACCAGCCACGCTGTCTAGCCCTCATAAGGCACTGGCGTCGGGTATTCCCGTCGCTATGACGAGAGAATATGCAAGAAGCCTCGATCTGCTTCACCCACTGAAGGATGCACATCTGCCCACAGGTCGACCTGTTAGAACGGCTTATGGGTGATGCATTGACATGCTGGTGTGACAACGATGCCCGAGGGGCCTGGCCTGGCCTTTTGCAACGAGTGCGGCACGAGGTTGGGGGTTGAAGGGCAGGCAAGGTCACCTTCCATGTACGATGCGGTACATTGGTACTTCACACCCTGGTCAAGTCAGAAGCTAACGTTGGAGCTATGCACAAAACGTCCCTTCATGACGTTTGAGAGGAACCTGGGCTAGAACCATTGTGGCTCAAGCTGTCCTCACTGTCAGATCGACGTTGACAAGAAATGAAGCACATGTGAATCACGGATGGTGCATAATTAATACCGATCGGTCACTTCCATCCATGTTCTAACGCCTGGTGAGTCAAACGGTGTGCATCAAAAAATATCTGCAACTGCAGCTGCAGCCTCGATTAATCTTAGTCATGCAGCCAAAAGCCGCTTACCCCGCAAACCTCCCACACGAATTATGCAGCTAAATATGTGGACAGAGTAGAATTGCTGTCGATCAAGCTTTTGGTGAACAATCCAAATCCCATGACCATCGGTCTCGTCCATGGATTGATCGAGAGTGCTCTCGAGATTCAATGTAAGTGTCTGTTGAGGAAGGAGCATTCTTTATTTGTACAAGGGTATCTACATGATCCTGCCCCTCAGCTTTCCATGCAGCAGCAAACATCTGCACCACCAGTACTCGTACATCCCACGAGTCACAGGGGAAATTACTTTTCAAACTCCGCCACAGTATTGGTACATCTTCCACACAGCGGAAGGCCTGGCTTGCCCGCATCATCGCTAGGAACAACTTCGGCAACAGTAGGAGTAGACACTGCAGATTTCACCACGTACTTCCAGCAGCGGGCACATCTCTTCCCATCAGGACTTCGGACCACCGCAGTCCCAACCACGTTGTCCACTGGTAGCTCAATATGGCTCGAGTGTGCCCATTGAGCTCCAGATGTCTTGTCGGCTGCTTCTGAGAGCGTGCGAAATTCATTGTCTCTGACAACCTCCACCCCGGACACTACGAACATCTCTTTCCAACTCTCATCAGGTATCTGGGACACATCGATCTCTGGCTGGAGATACACCACGACATCCGATGCAAGTGATTGCCCCATTAATTTCTCCGAACGTGCTTTTTCCTGTGCCGCCTTGACGCCCGTGTTGATAGCAATAATGCTAGGCAACAAATCGCTCAACCCTTGATTCTGCCATTCTAACGGAGGCTCCGCCCATATTCGCTTCAATGGATGCTCAAGCTTGCTTTTATACTCTTCCGGGGTATGAGCCCAACTCTCTTCCACCAACAACGGCGCCACCGGAGCGAGCATTTCCTGAAAGTGACTCAAAATGTAGTGGAGCGTCGTCTGCGCACTCCTTCGTCTCGCACTCGTAGGCGAATCACAGTAAAGAACATCCTTGATCCCCTCAAAGTAGAACCCCGACAAATCCGTAGCAACCCACCGATTGATCGCCGTGACCGCCCTGTGGAACTCAAAGCTCGGATAGGCCTTCTGCACCGTACTCGACACACGGTGTAGCTGCAGCAGCGCGACTTGATCGAAAAAAGACAAGTCTTCATACGGCACAGCCTTGTCCAAGGTAAAGTCCTCTAGAAGCCCGAGCAGCAGCTTCATTGTGACGCGGTATTTATCCAGCGATGCGTGGATCGTCTTGACGACCGTCTCGCTGATGACCACGTCTTTCGTCCAATCGCTGCTCGCAACCCAGAGGCGCAGAGCGTCGGGCCCCAGAGGATGGTATTCCCGCGGTTTCTTGGAAGATTTAGACGCGACGACTTTCGGTCCCGAATTCATGCCCAGGATGATCTCCATGGGCGCGATCACATTGCCGAGGGATTTGCTCATCTTCTTGCCCTGCGCGTCGAGTGTGAAACCATGGGTAGCGAGAGTCTGGAAGGGGGCGTAGGAATTCGTGGCGTCGGGATACATGGATTTCTGATATGCGATGTGTGTGAGTAGACTCGATTGGAACCAGCCTCGATGTTGGTCAGTGCCTTCGACGTTGACGTCCGCAAGTGGTTTTGTCGGCGGCGAGCTCGGGTCAAGCATGGATGTCCAGCTCGTGCCGCTGTCGAACCACACGTCCATGGTGTCGGCTCCCCTTACGTAGTCTGCTGGATTCAAACCTGGAGCAATCCATGCCGGATCGTCTGGCGCATCAGACCACCACGCATCGATCCCACGGTCTTTAATGGTCGAAATGATATGCTGAATGCTCCCCCGATCAATCACAGCCTCGCCGGTTGTCTTGTGGTAGATCGCAGGGATCGGAACACCCCACGACCGCTGTCGGGAAATACACCATTCACTCCGATTTTCTACAAATGCACGCAGACGGGATCGGCCTGACTCCGGCACGAACTTCACAGGTTCCAATGCCTGGAGGGTGTCACTTTTGATCTTGGAAATATCCGTGAACCATTGTGCCGTCGCGCGTATCATTACGGGCTCCTTGGTCCTCCAGTCGATCGGATATTTGTGCTTGAAGGAATGGCTGTGCGCAAGTACCTTGTTTGCAGCAAGCAGATCCAGCACTGTTTGGTTCCCTACCTTGAACACTTCTTGGCCCTTGAGAACGGTCGGATCTAACGGGGAAGCGTTCTCGTCGAATCGACCACCGTTGTCCACTGGAGCCTTGACCGTTACGACTCCAGACCGGATCCACGGTTGCAATGCCTCGTAATCCTCCATGCCGTGTCCGGGTGCACAGTGCACCAAACCAGTACCGCTTTCCGCCGAGACAAAGTCGGCGTGAATGATAGGTCTGTTTTCTGCATCACTGCCGAATGCTGCCAGGCCGGAGTAGGTCGCCTTGAGCAGCAGATCGGGTGACACTCGTTCCGACACGACGTCAAGATGTTCGCTCAGGATCGATTTCATATACTCAATTCTCGAGCTTGCCACGACAAGCAACCCATTACTCGGAGACCTAATCAGCGAGTAATCCAATCCCTCATGAATCGCAATCGCCTGATTTGCCGGGACTGTCCAGGGCGTAGTGGTCCAGATCAAGAGGTACACCGGGCCCTCAACACCGGGGATCGCAGCAGCAAGTCGAAACTTCACAAACGCCGCTGTTGATACATGGTCCTCCTGGTACTCCAGCTCCGCCTCCGCGAGGGCCGTGCCCGATGAAGGCGACCAATAAACCGGTTTATTCTTCCTGTAGATCAGGCCATGCTCAGCCATAGCCTGGAAGACGGCCAATTGCCTCAGTTCAAAGTCTCTCTGCATGGTCGTCCAATGATTCGCCCAATCACCCATGACACCCCAGGAACGGAAGCCGGCCATCTGCTTCTCCACGGCCTTGTACGCGAACTTCCTTGCCGCTTTTCGGATCTTGACCGGGTCGATGCCCTGACCACGCTCCCATCCAGACGCCTCCAGGGCTTTCAGCTCGATCGGCAGGCCATGGCAGTCCCAGCCGGGTGTGTAGCTGATACGTTTTCCCTCTGCGAGCTTCGAGCGGCAGATAATGTCCTTGACGATCTTGTTGAGTGCGTGCCCGACATGCAGATCGCCGTTCGCGTAAGGTGGCCCATCATGGAGAACAAATGGATTCGAGGCTGGCCGTTCCTGGCGCTGCCATGCATACAGCTCGTCGGTGCATTTGGGGAGGAGTCTGGCAAGGTCGGCTGGGGGAGGGCGTGGAGGGAATTTCGAACTTGGCAGTCGTAGCGTGCTTTTCAGGTATTTGGCTGCGTCTTTGGCTGCATCTTTCGCAGCTTGGTTCATGACACCGCTGGCGACCTTCGACGCCCGTTCCAGTCTAAATATGTCATCAAATCTAAAAGGCACATGCAGATGGCGGTTGAGTTGGTGGAATTTATTTTTCTTGACCTGCGGCATGGCGTTGTCTACGGTGGACTTTACACATGAGAGCGCACTTTCAGATTGAGCATTTCGAAGGGCGAGGAGGACAGATGGGACCTATCACGAGACATGCAAGACATCAAAGAAGGGTTTTATGGTGAGGAGTGCATGTTGTGTCGTCAATATTCATTGGTATAAACAAGGGGAGATATTAACACAAGACGTGGACGCCCAAAAAGCCATACGCCGACGCTAAAGCCGAGATGTGGTATGCTCGCCAGCTGGGTAGTTCTTTGGCAGGATCGGAAAAGCAATACCTCAACATTGCAAGTAATCTCTTGCTGCTGAGCATCAACTGGAACCAGTCTTTCGAATTAGACCACTTGAAGCTGATACTCTTGATGCCCATTCACTGCAACATAAAGTTAGTCAATGTGATCTGACAAAATGGAACCCTTCAACTTACGTCCAGCTACCATCATAGACTCTGCGATCATTCTCCGATCCAAAATCCGCCTCCCTTAAAGCAGCCTCGATGACCGCCGCTGTGACACCTGTACCACAAGTTGTAATGATTGGTTTCTTGGGGTCAAGATTCTTTGATTCGAACACCTTTCGCAATTCTTCAGCAGGAAGCAGAGCTTTTGTCTCGGGGTCGAGAAGTTCCTGAAATGGAACACTGGTCGCACCAGGCATATGTCCAGAACTTAAGCCGGGTCGTGGTTCAGGATCAGTCCCGTCGAATCTACCTTTAGAACGTGCATCAAGTATGTGAAAATCCTCAGCACCTTCTTTACCGTGATCGTAACCAATTGTCTTCATCTCGGCATATTTCACCACCATATCTGTGTTGTAGCTGGGAGTAGGGTATTTGGTGATGTTTGGCACTTCCGGAGGACCTGTCTCCACTGGCAGACCTTCTTTGACCCATATCCGGAAGTTGTTCAACAGATGAACTTTGGGGTGGCCATAAACACGCATGGTCCACGCTACTCTTGGAGCCGAAAAGATACCCAACTCTTCTGTGTCGTAGACAACCAGCTCATCATCTCTCTTGATTCCCATTCGTGACATGGCGTCTGCAAATGCTTCGCAAGTGGGCAGCATATGTGGATAGTCCGACTCGGCGTCTTTGATTTCATCTATGTCAAAGAATCGTGCTGAGGGGATGCGCTTCTTCTTGAACGTCTCGAGACCAGTTCTCTTTTCCGGATCATTAGGCATGAACCATGCAGCACATATAGGAATGGTTTTCGGGGCGGTCGAAATGGTACTGGGAGCATTCTTGCTGAGAGCTTGATGGAGCTCTTGAGGCGTAACAAGATAGGAGGAGAATTTGCATCGTTGAAGAATGGAGAGTTTGCTGGCGGGCCGTGAAAAAGTAGCACGCCATATTGGCGACGATGCAATGATTATCGTCATCTTATCTGTAACAACTCTTTCATTGCCTGGCAATGAGGGCTGTTGGGATCAAGCAGATTGCCTTGATGGCAGCGGGCAAGAGTCGACTGTGCAGAGTCTAGTTAACCGGTAACGCTCATGCAAGGGTTTGATCGAATTAAGTTGGGATGGTGATGTCGTAAAAGGGTGGATGTGGAGCTTGGGAGATAGGACTCATTCTTCTTGGAGCTTTGGATTTTGGGTTGGAGAATGGATACCTAGGTGCCTCAGTCAGGTGGGGTTTGAAACCTGGTAGACGCCGGAACAACTTCGGCCAAACCTTTTTCCATTCTTCACGACTTTGGAAGGGACGATCGCCATCAACTGAATTCCGCGACTTCCTAATTGTAAACAATGACGCGTCTGTAAATGTTTTATTCACAACGTCTCTGTTTCTTCAGACATTCAGCGGACTTCGAACGTATCTCACCAAACACAAACATGAAAGTCAAGATCAAAACGTGGAACGCCGTTGCCACCTGGCGATGGAATTTGCCAGAGGATGAAGTTTGTGGTATTTGTCGAGTTCAATTTGACGGAACTTGCCCTACATGCAAGTTTCCTGGCGACGACTGTACTCTACTGATGGGAAAATGTGGTCACTCTTTCCACATGGTAAGGAACTTATGAAAACGCCGAGATCGTCGCGGTGCTAACTCTGGCAGCACTGTCTTCTCACCTGGATTCAGCAAGAGTCTTCCAAGGGTCTGTGTCCCATGTGCCGTCAAAGTATGCCTTGCCTAGTTTATCTTATGTTCGATGCTAACCGAGGCAGAATTTGAATGGAAACAAAGTGAAGACCAACAGCATCCACAGCAGCAGCAGTAACAACAAACTACGTGACAGACCACACTACCGTCGGTTAGACAGTCACATGTTTGTCGGCGTCTCAATTTCAAAATGGGCCAAAGTGAAACGTGACATTTGGTTCCAAAAGTACTACGAATCGCACGGTCGGTACGAGAACATGCTTTGAGCCAAGATTCTGGCCAATATCCGCAGTCTGTCAATATTGCAAACAAGAAATCCCTCTTTCGCCTATCGCCCTTCCCTATTGGTTAGTGTCAACCTAGCAATATCCGAACACGAGCCTCAGCCCTATCTCAACACGAACCGATACCGAAAGTTCAACGCTGGACAGAGTGCCTTGCATACCTTAGCATTGCTTGGCCACCGAATAACGTGGTCTCAATACTCAATAAGCTCTTATCATCATTCCAAGACACGCTTGAGCAAGCCCCTATTTGATTGCAAGGCATACTCTGCACTCTATCTTGACTCTTGAGACACCTAGTCCGCTTCTAATCTGTGGAGGAAAACCTATCACGAGAGCAGCCACGGATACAAAATGCAATTCTAGGGAAGATGGTTTTCACTGATGTGGCTCTTGAACCAAGACCTTTGGGACGCGAAATGTCGATTCAGCCTGTGAATTCCACTACCAACATTTGAGTGTCACCGGCATCTTGGCACGGGGTCCAGCAGGCAGCTAAGGCAACACGCTGCCAATGATGTATACTCATTTCTGAAATGAAGAAGTCCTCCTTGTCATGAACTTCTTCATTGAACAGAATTGATTCAGATCTAGAGTCTGCAGGAGGGTGTCAATACATGCCAGGATCAAGACTCATCTTGGTCTCAAATCCGCTACTAGTGGCCCTGAGACCCAAGAGCATCTTTTTAAGGAACCTCAATCTTGCGTTAGTGAAGTATCCTAGTGTTCAGCGTTGCTAGTTATCGAGAACTGCGCCTGGATCTATTCTTGATTATCATTTATACAATGTTTAGCTACGGTGGCTCGAAGTCTTGGGAAACTTTGTTCTTTCAATGATCATAATTGATAGGTCAATGTGTACCAAGCCACTATGTTGGACATATGAGAGATGAGGGCTCGTATTCCCCCTTTAACACAAGCCCTCCTCCACCAGGCTGACTCGGGACGGCTTTGGTCAACTTTGTCGATATCCTCCATATCATCGGGACACTATATATCACGCCTGCTACGGCTTGCGTAGGACAAATCTCAGACTCTTCAAACCAACTCTCCTTGTGCTCAAAGTCCTTTTCAACATTCTTATTCAATACTCGAAACTGTCGCCCCAATGCCTTCTCCGTCCATGTTCGCCATTATGGCACCTCTCATAGCACTCTCTACTCAAGTCAGGGCACAAGATTGTGGATGCAAGAGTTCTTCCTTATTATCATACCCAGTTTTCTAATCGAGTTTTAGCCTTCTTCGTTGCATTTGGCTATGCCGGCGCCAACAGCTATAACTGCAAACCTTCCGTGAGCGAGGTCATGAAGTACGACCTTGCATGGTACAATGGAACAACAACCCTCACCCTGACCGGCAATCCAAGTGAATGTCCCGATGTCACCTTTGAACCATTGAAGAACGACTTCGGAATTGGTGGAGTGACAGTGCCGGGAAACGCCAGTCTCGACCGATCCAAATACGACACCAATCCATACTACTTTAATTTCCCCAGCAAGACTGGTAAAGACATTCGAGTTTCATTCGAATCTAGTTCGGATTATTATTATGATGAAACCCAGTTCTGGGATCTTCAGGCTACCAAATCAGGTGATGGATATGATCTCACGGGACAATGGATAGGTACAAGACCTTCAGACAACAATTACTATCATCCAACCACAGCTTGCTGGAACGGTGGTGACTTTTGGCCCAATAATGGAGAGAAAAGCTCTGGTGAAACATGGCATTGGGACTTGACGGGACACATCTCACCTGATTCAGCATCAGTCACGATTGATATGACTTGGATCACTCAACCAGATGGTATCGAATGGCATACGATTATTCACTACAATGGAACTGCTTGGACCAAGGGGGCTCGTCTGGTCACTTCTGGGGACGCACCGACCAGTGATGCAGTCGTAAAGTCGGAAGATTCCGGCTCTGGCTCGAGTTCTGGGTCTGGCACAAGTGGTGCTGCTTCTACGGGTTCGACTTCTGCTCCCACAGCCACTGGTTCTGGAACGGCTACAAGCACAGGCAGTGCAAGTGGTGGTTCCTCTACCAATTCTGCATCGAGGGATTCTGTTGTGTACAGTCAATTTGCCATGTTTGGGAGCCTTGTTGGTTATCTGGCTTTCTTGTTTTAGATTAGATAGGGACATCTCTGGGTTTAATGTTAGAGGGCAGCATAAGGACGAGGCTGAAGCTCAGCCTGATCGAGTTTCACTGAAAGCGGCGTCACGTGGGCCCTCAGCTTGCAATGCCGCTTTAATGGTGGGACCACATTCGAGTGCTCGCATAAATCTCGTACTTGTCGATCTTTCACTCTCCAACTTTCGCTTGCTTGACTTTGCATTTCGCTTCTTACTCTATACCACGATCCCAGACCATAAACTCGGATCTAAGGACGCTCGGTGGTCTCTGTGTGATAAGCACTCGATTTTATCCCTCAAGAACCGCAACTGACTCCATCGCAACACCTTTGTTCCCGGGGCACACCGCAATCCGAGGCACCTTTTATTCGAGTCCTCCCTGCCTGAAGGCAACACAACTCACTATCGCGATCGTAAATATGGATCAAGCTGCTGAACAACCCCGAAAATGTCCTGGTCTTGAATGTGAAAACGATGCTTCCACTCTACAATGTCCGAAGTGCAAGGAAATGGGTGTGGATACTTTCTTCTGTTCTCAAGATTGCTTCAAGCGGAGTTGGGTAAGTCGGCCCTAATGAGATCCCTACAAATTCTTGCATTACTGACATTGTTCACAAAGGCGCAACACAAAACCATACACAAGAGTACGAATCCTCTCCGCAATCTCTTCACTCCGAGTATCGTTTCTAAAGTTGATCCAGAAAGTGGCCACTTCAATCCATTCCCCACGTATCCATTCACCGGTACTTTAAGACCAGTATATCCTCTATCAGAAAAACGAGAAATCCCAAAATCGATACCTCACCCAGAATGGTCACAAGATGGCATGCCTCGGTATCCATATGTCAAGAAGAACCAGGTCCAAATACTGGATGCCAAAGGTATTGCGGGTATGAGGAAAGTCTGCAGACTATCGAGAGAAGTTTTGGATGTGGCTGCAGCGGCCGTCAAGCCTGGTGTTACCACTGATTATATCGACAAGATTGTTCATGAGGCTTGCATAGAACGGAATGTAAGTCCCACCAAACTGGGATTCTGTTAGGGCGCTTGCTAATTGACATTCTAGGCATATCCATCTCCATTAAATTACAACCATTTCCCGAAATCAGTCTGCACATCAGTCAACGAAGTCATCTGTCACGGAATACCGGATCACCGAGTGCTACAGGATGGTGACATTCTGAATATCGACGTTTCTCTCTATCATGAAGGTTTCCACGGAGACCTGAACGAAACATATTATGTTGGTGACAAAGCCAAGGCTGATCCGGACAATGTTCGTCTAGTGGAAACGACACGACAATGTTTGGAAAAATCCATTGCGCACGTCAAACCAGGAGTCAAGATTGGCGATTTCGGGGACATTATCGAGAAACATGCCAAATCTCAAAATCTCAGTGTTGTGAAAACGTATTGTGGCCACGGCATCAATCAGCTTTTTCACTGTGCCCCCAACGTACCGCACTATGCCAAGAACAAGGCTGTCGGTAAATGCAGACCAGGAATGACCTTCACGATTGAACCCATGATATGCCTAGGCACGTATAAGGACAAAACCTGGCCTGATGACTGGACTGCAGTAACTGCAGATGGAACTCGTTCTGCACAATTCGAGCACACATTGCTTGTTACCGAGGATGGTGTGGAAGTTCTAACCGCCAGACTGCCAACTTCACCAGGAGGTCCAATCGACATTCCCCCAGCGTCGGCCACAAACGGTGCAGTACCGAATGGAGAGGCCAAGGCTTAATTTTGAGCTCTGAAGGAGGCTCTACCGAAGACTAGTAGTGGAGGATCATCCAGGGGTCAAATCACGCCAATCGCTGAAATAGCACGATCACGACATCTGAACCAACAGATACCACTTACAAGGACAAGGACATCCACAGGAATCCCAGCGGGACTTCAGCCCGGGGTTATGATCATGTTGATCATTGTGGTTGGATCTTAAATGGTTTATAAATGAGCCTCGATTTCGTATGGACGGCGCCCATGAGCTCACATTATGCCGAAATCAACGACATGATGGATGCCGCCTAGTGGTTGGCGTAGCCTTGCGCCCACTACAAAGGGCAAGTCAGGTTGAGTGGGTCATGGTCACGCCGTAGTGGTACCTGCAGATGATAGTGATTGAATGCTGGCAAGCCAAGTCGCTGCCATCCTGATACCATGGGCATGCCAGGGAGTGAAGTCCATCACCCTTCCCTCTTTTATAATTACATTGAAGAAATAGCGCAGCATCAGCCTGCTGTTTGTCTACATAGCTAGCTACTTACCAATTTCCACGATTCCAAACTCCCGCTTTGCGTAAATGCTCCTTCAGACATCCAAATATGCGGCATAGCAGAACGATTACCATCCTTATCGATTCAGTCGCTGTTCCCTGATGAACAAACTCGCAACAGTGGCACCAAGCGAGACAATCAATGCCAGCAAAAAGCCACTGGTCGTGGCAGTCCCATAAGCAAGTCTGACGAGATGACGCAACTCAGGCGTCAGTTGATCGAGATAGTCGAGACTTTGACGGACGCCCTGCTCGATGGCTGCTGCATCGTGACCACTGCCGATTCGACGTGCCAGATCGTCACGCAGACGTTGTTGGATAGCCGTTGCAGTGAGAGAGATCCCGAGCACAGAGCCGAGTGAGCGAAACAGATACGAGCAAGCCGTGGCAACCGCCTGATCCTCTGGTGCTGCATTCGAGATGATAGCAATGAGCGCAGACGTGACGCCAATTCCGTTCCCAAATCCTCCCATGACGGTTCCCACAGAGATGGCATACGTGTTGTTCACCAGTAAGCCAGTCGATAGTAACACGACTGCCATCCCCGCAGCGAGCAGAGTGTACGCAAACACCGTAAGCCAATAGTACTTTCCAAATAGTTTGATCCAGATGCCCCCAAACAACGATCCCGACACGCTGGCCACAATCGCTGGGAGTAATCTTACCGCCGACTCTGTCGCGCCATAGCCGTCGACGGCCTGGTAAAACAGCGGCAGGTAGTACAGGACCGCCAGCCAAGCGCCAAAGCTGAAAAAACAGCACAGATAGCTGGCGAACAGACTGCGATCGAAGATGATGTGGCCCGGAGCGAAGGGCTCCTTCGCGATGTGTCGTTCAATGTAGATGAAGAGGGCAAAGAAAAACCCCGATGCGACGATTGGACCGTATGAGATCGGTCGATGCCACGCAGTGTTGGAGCCCCGATCTAGTCCGAAGATGAGGTTGAAGACTGCTGCCACCAACACGATGGCGCCGGGGAAATCTACCCTGGAGAGTTTCTTTCGCCAGCCTTGGCCCGGTTCTCGTTCCAGGGCTTGCTCTGAGCTTGAATAGCTCCCATTCGAGCGCTTTGGGGGGACATCCAGAGCAAACCACACCGCGATAAAGGCAAGCAAACAGAGCGGCGCTTGCCCCAGGAATAAATAACGCCACGAAAGCGTCTCTGAGAGCAGACCTCCGAGCGGTGCACCCACTGCAGCTCCTCCAGCGTAAACGATATTGATAATACCCTGCCAAAGGCCCCGCTCCCGCAGAGGTACGATATCACTGAACAGAATTGACACGACAGTGCTCATGCCCCCTCCGCCGACACCTTGAAATGCCCTTGCGGCAATCAAGCTCTTGATATCCGGTGCAACACCACAGAGGACACATCCGATGCCGAAGATCGTATAAGCGTAGAGCAGACACGTCTTCCTGCCAAAGATGTCCGAGAGTTTGCCATAGAGTGGTTGGAAGGACGTAAGCGTCAGAAAATAAGCGCTCGCAATCCACGGTGTGAGGTTGAGAGCCGACAGGTCAGATCCAATGCGACCGTACGAGGATACAATGATCGTTTGATCGGCCGCTGCGAGAAATACGCCGAGCGAGACGGCCGGCACGATGTATCGCATCTGTGCTGTAGCCGAGCGGGTGCCTTTGGACTGTGTAGCGCGGGATGGCGAGAGTGATGGCGTGCGCGCGAGGTTGTTGTTCTCGATGTCTACTGGTATCTCAGACGAATTGGTGTCGTCGCCGCGACTGGCACTGGTGACGGCTTCTCCATTTATCGGTCCTTGTTTTGATACTATTCTTCCGCGTTCGCGCTCGTTATTTATTGCGTTTATGGTCGCATATCCTCTGTCTTGTAATAATGGTGATCGCTCGGTCGGTGGAAGTAGAGATCCAGCATCCTCATCCCCAATACTAGCACCCCTCATAGTGGTCGATCAGGATGAATTTGTAGGCAAGTTGAATCTTTGCTAGGAGCTACTGGTCTCGGAAAAGAACTTAGATCTCACCTGGGTAATTATCGAGGCAACTGTGACTGAGAGTGAATCAATAAGGATAAGGTGACTGGGCCACTACTATGACTCTTCGTGCCTCGCCAGAAAGATGGAACTAAATATGCATGCGTGTGCTACAGTAAATACTACCTCAATACCGCATGGCGTTATCAATTCTACGTGGTAGCACTAATCTCCAAAAGGCAGCTCAGGCCAGAAATTGGAGATTCTATCCATCTTCATTTGAGGATCGTCAGAGTGTCGGCGGAGAATATGCGGTGACTCACTCATACTGACTTCAACTCTAGGGTTCGTCCTAATTAGTACGCGATCTACACCGGAACCAAAGCCGAGCTGTCGCGTCCAATATGTAAGGCTATCAATACCCCTAATCAAGCGATATCGATATCACTTTTCAGTCGATCGGGAAGGAAAGGGGTAACATCACCTGAGACTCATTTTAATTTGCATTACGAATAGAGGATCTCTATGATGGTGATATTCATGACTACCCTACCAATTATCAGATTGATTAATGGTCGAACAACCTGTTCCACCTATGAATTCTCTCGCCTCCTTTTCATTTTGAACAATCTGCGGGTGTTGAGACGTTGGGAGGCTGTCGAGATCCATTTGCAAGACACTATTGGGGTCAATCACTACCACATTCTTCCCCTCGGCGAGCAAACGTTTCACGCTTTCGTGGATCACCCGGCGGGCCACGGGGTTAAGAGAAAACGCGTCCCTGAGTGAGACTACGATGGCACAGGCGTCCTGGTGCTCCCCAGAACCGGGATCTTTGGGATCTGGCTCGCCGAGTTCACGCACAATCGCGCGTGTCAGGCGCTCCGAGCCGGCGAAACGCACGGCGCCTCGGAGAGCAAATATAACCACGCGTCGATCGCAGTTGGGGTGGTGAGGTTCTTGCTTTCCAGCAACGATTCGTGCCACCGAGGTACTCACGCTCGCTCGAGCGATCTGGCTGACGTCCATCATGTGGAAGCCCATGTCGCGGGACATCTGCTCAAACAGTGCTACGGCGCGTACACTGTTCCCACGCTCGTTCAATTTGGGTGAGAAGGCGGCGATGCCAACCTGGCCCGGCAGCGCACCAATGACTCCGCCGGCGACACCGCTCTTGGCTGGAATGCCGACTCGTGACACCCACTGGCCGGCTGCATCGTACATCCCGCATGTGGTCATGACGGAAAGGACCTGGCGGACACTATCTGCCGGCATGATGGTCTCACCTGTAACGGGATTCACCCCAGCGTTGCACAGGGTTGCTGCCATGACAGCCAGATCGCGCACGTTGACATTGATGGAGCACTGGCGGATGTAGCCCTTGACGACCTCGGCCGGTCTGCACGAGATAATGCCCGCTGCCTTGAGCATGTATCCGATTCCCATGTTGCGGTCTGCATCCTCGAGCTCGGCCTCGTACACCTCCTCGTCCACGTGTAATTGTCGCCCGGCCAGCCTCGACATGGTCTTGAGGATGCGGTCCGTCCTCTCCTCCGCTGTGGCGTTAGGGTGGACCACAAGTGAATGCGCCGCAATGGCACCGGCGTTGATCATGGGGTTCATCGGCCGGTTGTTGCCCTTGTGTAGCGACAGTTTGTTGAAGGCGTCGCCAGACGGCTCGACCCCGATCTTTTCCAGAACGTGCTCCAGTCCGGCATCTTCGATGGCGATCGCATAGACGAACGCCTTGGAAATCGACTGGATCGAAAACTCCACCTGGTCGTCCCCCGCAGAGTAGACATTGCCGTCGACCATGACCAGTGCCACGGCTAGCTTGGATGTGTCTGCATTGGCCAGTGTCTTGATGTATTGAGCGGGCTGGCCATCTTCGTTTGGCCGGACCTTCTCCAGCGCCGCATTCAGGTAGTCGGGGATCGGTGACTTCATGCCTACGTGACTTTTTTGTTTCTCCTACTGCCTGTGAGAGCAATGGAAGGAATGACTGGAGTGGGAGGCGGGGTCTGTGCAGGTTT
The DNA here is from genome assembly GCF_035927105.1 of Exophiala bonariae. Classification (NCBI taxonomy): domain Eukaryota; kingdom Fungi; phylum Ascomycota; class Eurotiomycetes; order Chaetothyriales; family Herpotrichiellaceae; genus Exophiala; species Exophiala bonariae. The sequence goes on from NW_027042494.1 coordinate 384,193, forward strand.
TGTCTGTCTACCAAGCTCAATCCTGCCAAGGAGTGCCACTTCGTGGCACGCAGACCAGAACTACGCTCAGCATCTCTGAAGCATTTTTCGTCAGCGCCCAGACGCACTGTTAGCTGAATACAAACGCCAAGCTATCATATCATTACCTTATTACGAGATGGTAACTTTGGTATACTTTAGATGAACTCAATGCTCCTATGGAGTAGGTCCAGCTATTCAATATTGAAATTCGTCAACTTAGACTGACGAGCCTCATTGCTGCAACAATATTTACTTCATAGGAAACAGAGTCGCATGTCATGATGCTTTTGCACCATTCAAGCTGATCCACCAAAGACACAATTCTTGGCTTCTTGGACACACCCTGTATCCAGGTTGTTCCACCAGAACATGTTCAGCTCAGTGAAACATCTCGTCCCTGTAGCAAGTATCTTCTAGAAATTATCACGAGCTGGGCCCCACATGCTCCCACTGTCAGTCCAATTTTAGAGTATCGATCCAAGCGTTCGACTCTGTCCGTCGTTGAGGAAGCCCTGATGGCTAGATTACTTGACAACCATTGATTCAACATTGCGTGTAATTATCGCAGGCTTAAATTTCTGGTGCCACATTTGGACATGCCACTCTCGAAATCTCTGCAAGGTCACCACCCCTGGCGGATTTCAAGGAATCCCCCTGAGGCGAACAGCCTTATCACGTGTGGTCAGGAGCGTAATCTTCCACTTTTGTTGCGATTAGGAGTCTCATAGGGTTAGTCTATCTTGACGATATCATCAGCTCACACGGAGGAACATTCTCCACAGGCCATAGTGATGCATTCTCAAACGGTCCGAGTCCCAATCGATTCAGAAGACTCACTCGCCGCTCTCATCTCCGCTATTCATTCCGACCTCAGCGGTCTTAATTCCTGTCCCTATCCTCGATGCAGACCGTGTCGTCCGCATCATATCTCCACTCTCAATTCCACTCCTACTCTGTTTGCGGCTTTGGCTCCGACTCTGACTCCCCGTCCCCGTCCCTCCACCCTTCGGTCTGCCCCGGCGTTCTCCTCTGCGACTGGTCTCGAGCCTCTTCAACGCCACAACATCCACATCAGGATGCATGCGCTTGACATGACTGTAGAGTTTGGCGCCACGCGAGAACGGGACGCGATGCCGCTTACACTCGTACACGGGACAGAGGATTGTATCTTGCGATGGGATCGTGATGTGGTGCTCATGCGTCGATGTCGCGGTCGTGGGGTATTCATCGTCGGAGTCCATGACCATGTCGAGATCTGTGTCGGGATCGTGCAGGCGACGTCTAAATCGCATGTCTCGTGCTCGACTCCTGGTTCGACTTCTGTTCTTGCTCTGTACCTGTTTCCTTTCGGCCGCGTGGTGCGCGCTGTCTAAATGTCGCTGGAGGTGGTAGGTTTTGCGGAATGGGATTTCGTGTCTCGCACAGTTTTTGTATGGACAGGCACGTTCGTGCCATTGTGGTGGATAGTCACCGGAGTCGCCTTCGTCTTTCAAGTCCTGCACAACGATACCGGAACATTCGAGGTGCTGCTCAGTGCAGCGTCTGCATGAAACACTTCCGCTGAATGGTGACTTGCGTGATTCCTCGCTCTTGCCGCCCCACTCGGCTTCACCTTCAGCTTCCCCCTCGTCTCCGTCCACCACAGGAGGCAAACAGCGAGATCTCGCTGTGACACAATGCTCGCAGCGTGTAGATATACGGAGTCTGCGTATGGTAGCTCTCCCACCCTCACCATCTCGCTCAGCTAGATCTTCGGAACTCTCCTCATCCAGCGCAAGCTGCTCGATATACCACGCGCGCTTCGCATTCTTGTTCCCAAGCTCAACGGCACTCTTCTCCTCGACATCGCCCTCACCGAACGTGCGAAACAACATATTCTCTCCAAATAGCCTCGCGCACCGTTCGCTTGCACGTGCCACGACAGCCGGATCCCAGCCCGCGAGAGCCGCAATGCCGACCACATCGCTCCAGTCGCGGAGTTGGAGTTTGAGGTTTTCGGCGCCCTGGTTGCGTTTGCGTTTTTGACTTGCTTGTTGGGAAAGTGTGTTGGGTGGAGGTGTTGATGGCATGGAGAGATCTAACTCCCCAGAGGAATTGTGGTGTTGTGTTCGAGAAGGAGAATTGGGCGAGCCCTGCTCATCGCGGTATTCCGAATCCTCTTCGTCGTCGTCTTCGCCGTCGATATCAGCATCGTCGTTCTTCGTGGACGTATCTCGCGTTCTTGTCGATGACAAACGGCTTCGAACTCTCCGTCTTCCTCGTGCAAGATCACGTGTCCTCGAAACATTTCTACTGGCACTCTGGCTCTGGCTCTGACTCACACTCCTCCCCCTTGGCTTCCCGATCGGCTTTCCCGCATATGCGGCACGGGACTTATGCAACGCAAGGAGTAAGCCGTCGAGTTGGCTGAGAATATGGCGAGCGCTGGGCATGAATAGGTCGCGTGCTTGAGCTTCGTCGGCGAGTGGGACAGGTCGATGGTTTTCATCAGATGACGACGAAGATGGGGAGGGTGACGGTGACGGGGAAGTTGAAGGAGCTGAATCTTGTTCGTTCTTGATGCGAGAGGAGGCGTCGGTGTCGGAGGGGGATACTGAGCGGCGCGGGAGTAGTGGTGAAGATGATGGCGGAGGTGAGGCGTAAGGCTGTGAGGTGAACATTGGGTAGTCAAAATCTTGGTCGTCTTGGTATGCTTCTTGTTCTTGTGCACTGTTATCGTCTTCGCCGCCATGATTGTTATTCTCTTCGTCGTTACTCTCGCGTCCAATATCAGCGGTTTCTTGACCCGTTCCTTGTTGTTGTTGACCGAGCACACCACCACCTTCATCAGCTTCCCGCTGGCCCATGTCATCACCATCCTCTCCCTGGACCCAATCTCTTCTCCCCCATCTCTTCCTCGCCAATCTTGTAGCCGTGGCTATCAGGCATTCCTCCAGCGCCGCACTCGGGCGCAGATCAGGCCTTGCGCGGTATGTAGACTCACCATCTCCGCCCATGCGCGACAACAGTTCGTCACGAGGGACCTGTTGCACAGGCATGGGCCAGGCCGTCCAGGTTTTGGGAAGGGCGTAGCTCGTCGTTTGATTTTCGAGAGTCTTCTCTTCTTCGTCGTGGTTGTCGACCTCCACGCCACGGCCGCGTCTCTGATATTGCTCTCCCTCATCATCACCATCAACACCAAAATCCCTCGCTTTTCCCTTCCCATTCCGATCCGTTTTCCCTTTCACGGGCCGACCTCTCCTTCCACTACCCGCCCTACCCAACTCCCTTCTCAGCGCAAAAGCACCACACAAATGCAGACTGAGATCTCCGGCGCGGGTCCGATCAAGAGAAACGGCGAGATCACGCTCGGCCCGCGTCCAGGATTTCCAGGTGACGCCGGGCCCGAAGAAGCGGTTCGGTCGCGTGTAGTAGCTGTTTGGATGGGGGCGTTGGGGGTGGATGGACGTGTTCATGGTTGTTGTGGTGACCCCAGTGGATGGGGCATTTTCCGCTTCGTAGAATTTTACGTCACGGGATGGAGATGAAATTAACACATCTCGCGCGGTCTCTGGTTTGAGGAAGTTCTGGCGGTGGTGTTGGCGTTGGGGATGGGAACTGGACTCAGGCGGCGGCGAGGTCATTAACTCACGGGGATCGACTTCGTCGTCGTCGCCCTGCATCTCTTCTCCGTAATGATCGACCCTCTCGTTGTCCGATTTCTGCTCTACCTTGACGTCTTCATCTGATTCCACAAATTCTGATCCTGAATCCATGATGCAGTGTCGTTGACTGGAATTTCATGGTGGGACTCTCGCGCTGCTTGTGCAATGCGATGAGGCAGTCGAGGCAAAGACAGTTGCTTGATCTAGTGAGAAACAAGATCGAGATACTTTACAGGCAGCGAGAAGTGCGCTGACTATTGGTTTTTGGTTGGAGATTGAGAATGGAGTGAAGGTATAAAAGTCGAAAACCGCCTGAGTTGATTTTGCTTGACATTTTATTCCATCAAAACCATGTTCCCCACATCTTAAGACTCAACTGACTTCACTCGACCTGGCGATTGTACATGACATTATCCAGATAGACATGAGGATACACGTAGGCCTATACTAGAATAAAAATGGATATGATGCTATAAGTATTTGCAGCTACAAATTATTTTACTCCAGCTGAACAACGCCAGCTAACGTCCGGTGCGGCCACCATTTTATCTACACCAAACCCAACACCACGCTTGGGGTATCAGCCTACCGACCTACATTATTGAGCCATGCTGCCTATTCAATGTCCCATCTCTTAGCATATATTGGATCGCAATTAATGACCTAGCTTGAGCATCACATTCTCTAAACCTCGAAATGAATCGTAAACTCAATCCCTCAAAAACATCTTGTACGTCGCGTTATCCGTACACTCCTTGAAAGGATATCCGACCTCCTTCAGAAATCCATTCAACTGATCTCTTTCAGAATCCGGACATTGCACACCACACAGGATCCTGGCGACATCGCCCCCGTAATTTTTGTAGTGAAATAGAGAGAGACTTTGACCGTGTCGCAGCGTTCGCAGGAACTTGAACAGCGCGCCTGGCCGTTCGGGGAACTCGAATGTGTAGAGTCGTTCGTTTGCGACGCCGGAGCGACCGCCCGCGAGATAGCGGAGGTGGGTCTTTGCGATCTCGTCGTCCGAGATGTCTTTGGCGACCATGTTTCCCGCGGCGAGGCGCGTGAAGAGAGAATTGAGTTCTTTGGCCCGGTTTGCGGCCGATGAGATGGATAGGCCCATCAGCACGTGTGCATAATCTGGGTTGGCATATCTGTAGGAGAATTCGGTGACTGCTTGGGGAAGGACCGCTTCGATCAAGGCTGCAAATGTACCTGCACGTTCTGGAATGGTGACGGCGAGGAGGGCTTCTTTCTGTTCACCGATGTTGGCTCGTTCAGCGACAAACCGTAGTCTGTCGAAGTTCATGTTTGCACCACTTGCGACCGCGACCAATTCTCGAGTGGAGTCCTCTGATGGGTTTTGAGCCACCCATTTCTTCAAACCGGCCAATGATAGTGCTCCTGCCGGTTCTAGGACAGACCGGGTGTCCTCAAAAACGTCCTTGATGGCGGCACAAATTTCATCGGTGCTGACTTCAACGACTTCATCGACGACTTCTTGACATAGTCGGAATGTTTCCTCTCCAACGGTCTTTACCGCAGCACCATCGGCAAACAAACCGACCTCAGAAAGAAGCACCCTTTTGCCGACCTTGAGAGATTCGACCAAAGCATTGGCATCTGAAGCTTCCACGCCAATGATCTTCACATGAGGAGCTATCCGCTTGACATAGACACCTATACCAGAGATCAAACCACCACCACCAACACAACAGAAAATGGCCTGTAGTTTCTGCAGCGAAGTTTGTCTTAACAATTCCATTCCGATAGTACCCTGTCCAGCAATGACATAAGGATCATCAAATGGCGGGATATTGGTCAGACCATATTGTTTCTCGAGTGTATGGCAATGTACCTTGGCCGAGTCGAAATCTGGACCATGCAGGACAACACTGCCGCCCATACGCGAGACATTGGTATGTTTGATCGCCGGAGTCCCCTCTGGCATGACAATGGTAGCTGGGATCTTCAAATGTCTGGCGGAGTAGGCGACACCTTGAGCGTGATTTCCCGCAGAACAAGCAATGACACCCTTCCAGCTGGCCTTGGGGGACAAATGGGCCATTTTGTTATAAGCACCTCTCAGCTTGAAGGAGAAGACGGGCAGGAGATCTTCACGCTTGAGGAGGACTTTGCATTCGAGGCGATTGGAGAGGTTGACTGCGTGGGAGAGAGGGGATTCGGTGACGACGTCGTAGACTCTGGAGGTCAGGATGAGCCGTAGATAGTCGGGATACCCGCTGGGAAGGAGGAAGTCTGGAGGGACATCGTATGTTGGACGTTCGGCTCGTTCAGAGGGAGGAGTGGGCATGGCTGTGTATTCAGTCATGGCGAGGGTTGACCGCCTGGGGGTGGTGGGGGTGGTTCTTCCATTGGTGCTGTAGCCACTGTTGTTGCCGCTGCCATTGCCGTTGACATGGGCTTCGAGGTCCATGTTGGACTGGGGCTGATTGTATATATGGGTCAGTTGTGATGCCGTTGTGCTCGTGGTCTGCTCGTGATTTGTACTGATGTGAGTCGCAGGTCCAACAAAAAACAACAAGAAAAAAGAGGTCAAGCTCCGAATGACTCCCCGCAATCCACCGGACAAACTAGTGGTGCCCAGAACTGCCAGGTACCGCCGCCCTTTGACAGGTCCGTCACCGCCTAAAGACGGTTAATGAGTGCCGCTTTAGTTAAAACTTGTCGGGGGGCAGTACCGCCTAAATCTCCCTAATTGTCGGATGCATGCCGACGTCACGACTCACCGGTTTGTCGTCTAGCAGCCAATTGCATTTCGTCTCATTTGATATTCGAACCATCATGCTATCGAGGTCAAACGATCAATTCAATCCAATTCAATCCCCCCACAACCACACGAGGAGATACCCAAACAAGTGAACACACACCACTATATCATCACCATGTCCAACTCCGACTCCGAGCCCTCCCCGCTCAGCAGCAGCGCCATCCCCTCCAGCTTCGACAGCTCGCCGGAATTCTTTGAAGAATCACGCTCGCAAAAACTATGGCGCAAGATCCGACAAGAACCCTTGATCCCCGTGGGCTGCGCCGCGACCTGCTATGCACTCTACATGGCGACGCGGTCGATCCGGGCGGGCGACCACCACCAGACGAACCGCATGTTCCGGGCTCGTATCTACGCGCAGGGATTCACGCTGTTGGCACTCGTGGCCGGCAGTATCTTCTACAAGGACGAGAGGATGCGGAGGAAGCAGTTTGACACGGCGCTCGAGGAGAAGAAGAATGCAGAGAAGAGGGACAAGTGGATCAGAGAGCTCGAGGCCAGAGACCAGGAGGACAAGGAGTGGAGAGACAAGATTGAAAATGCCAACCGTGCTCCCGCCGAGGCGGCGTCTTCTGCGGCCGTCATGCAGGCTGTGGATGAGACGGAGGGCATCATCAAGGAGATCAAGGACAAGGAACAGCTGCAGGACGGGCAAGAGAAGAAGAGATCCGGTAGTTGGTTCTCAAGTAAAAGTGTCAGTGAGGAAGTAAGAAGGCACGGTTGGGGTATTGGGACCTGGTCATCGAGGTCCAAATAGTAGACATGTTCATTTCGTTTCTCGCTGATTTGTACAAAAGTCTCGGTCTGCTCATCCTCCCTCCAAAAGTTAAAAAGAGTTCAATGATGCTTTTCCCTTTCCTTTCTTAGAGAGTTGACCCATGGCGTATGAGTCGTGCGTTCAGTCCCAATCTTGGCCGCGTGGTTGATAGCATTCATCGGCATATCCTTCTTCTGTGTGTCGACAGGTTTCTGGTCTAATGCATCCAGCTCATCGCGTCAACGTCGAGGCCATGGGCTGTTCTGTTGCCTGATGATGATACTGCCATCGACGTTGCAGTTTCTCGAACAACACTCTCCTCACATGAACCAGAGCCAGAGTCATCCTCTCATCGTCCAATCTTCGTCATCGCGCAGCAAGCTCGTCAATATACCGTCGCATGCCATCAAACTCGGTCTTCCCCGTCGAGATCAAATACCGTATTTGCCCGAGATCCGAGACGCCTTTGTTCCTTTCAAACTCCCGCCGCGCATAGCTCACCGTCTCATTTCGGCGGTCGGCGGGGATCTTGTACACACTCCGCAGAATCGTCCGCCACAGTGACAAGACTCGCTGCCGTTGGATGAAGTGTTCGAGGCTCGGAGGGGCGGGTTGGGACCGCAGGCGTCGTGATATTGCCTGAGGCGCCGATGCGGTTACAGTCGAGGATATGTTGTTGTTGGCTGCTAGGAGGCGCAGGCACGGTCGCATTTCATGGGATGTTGGGTTGAGAGGGTTGTTGTGCTTTGATCTGGCAGCGGTTGTTCTGCGGATCGCGAGCCGCCCGCAAAGGCCAAAAAGTGATCTGCACAAGTGACGTTTGTGCTGCACCGTAACTTCGGTTTGCGTCTCAGGCTCCACACGACTCGGAGCTCAGCCTTGTCTGTCATCCACAGCCTTGCCCTGTCGAACACAACACTCTTCCCCTTTCCTGAATTCTGTGCCTTTTCTCTCCTATCTCCTGAGCTTATGTCTCAGCCAGACAAAATTCAGTACAATTTCTGCACAAAATCGCATCAGTATCACACATAGTTGTTATGATGGTATCATGACATAACTTACGCTTAAAGTCCTCTGCCTGTTCCAACCCGACGCTGAACCCAAACTGGATCAGCCTTGCCAGCAGATACTGTCGTTCGGGATGACCTTGTGCGGCTGCCGCTCCGGTAAGGATTCTGATAGATCACCAAGACGTTAGCGCTTCTTATTCTGAAAGGTGATCACAAAGCGCGAAGAGGGGTCTGGGGAGGATAACTTACACCCAAAGATAAATATAAGGGATACCACGCCACACATCCAGACTAGCACTATTCAAGAACGCACCCAGCCGCTTGCTATCGTCCAGGTTCACCGGATCCTCAAATGGGATCCTCCGTCTCGTCGCGCGGTAGTAGATCGTTCCAGCCACACTGCACGCCTCGGCAACCACGAAGGGTAGCTCGACTCTCGCATCTCGGAAGTCATGTGTACCAGTCTCATACTCAGCCGTCCAGTCCATACCGGCTTCTCCAGGCGAGAGCTTAGGCCAGATATCATCGGCGCCGAGAACCCGCTTCGTGCCGTCGAATGCGTCCTCCAGGATGTCGGTGAAAACGTCGGGCACGCCTTTGTATAGGCGTCGCACGCCCTGGAAGTCTTCGAAACGCATCAGTGGGGAGCTTTGGTAGAAGTCGAGGGTTTTGGAATCGTATCGTTGTGGGGCCGTCAGGCGGGGTGGTGTCATTTCCATGAAGGTTGGGGTCATGCGTGGTGTTGTGGCGGCGAGGGTTAGGTCGCAGCTGGTGATTAGAATAGAATGTCAGTCTTGAAACTTATGAGGTGGATGGGGACTAGCTGGTGACCACTTACGCTATGAGACCAGGAACGAGTGCATATGGTGGGTCAGGGAGGCCCGCGAGTCCTCCACGCATACTGACGAGTCGAGCCAGACCTTCGAGATGGATCGCCACAGACTCACCGCCTCGAATGATCTACCATAGTATTAGCATGGTGCAGACGAAAGGGGGATAGCAAAAGCCTCCACGGCTCTCATTCACATACCTCAAACGATAAAAGAAACATAATGCTCCCGAGTAGCGCATTCGGCGGCATCTCCGTCGTGACCGACACATGCTGCTGGATCTGCGCCAAAGCCTTCGCTTTGGCACGAACACACACTGGAACATTCTCGGGTCGATAGCTGATGGCAGTGGTGTGGCCAAGGTGACTCAGTCGGATCGTGAAGAGAATCAATTCATCGAACGCATGGTTCTCAAAGCATTGTTGTAGCACGGTCCGCTTCGAGCCCATGACCCGTGGTGGAGAGTTGCACATAAGTGTCAGTGGCTCGGCGAGGAATTTGGAATCTAATAATAAAAAGAACCAGTGATAAGTATGATATCAGCTGAACGGGGGAGAATTGAGAACAGGTCTCTCATCTATTCTTCCGGACTTACATGTTTCTAATGTTGAGACGAGTTTGGAGAACTCTTGCGGTGGTAGACCGGACGAGACTGAGTCGCCAAGTTGGGAGCCGAAGATTGGAATGGGGAGAAAGCGCCTGCTGGTTTCAATCACTGCCTTTTGGATCTCAGGCTGCTGGAGGCGGTGATCGACAGTGAACTGATCCGGCTTTGAAGTAATCTCTGGTGTCAACAGCCAAGTACTGTCCATCGTTGGAAACCCCAGTGTCTCCGGAGGAGTCATCGAGTTCTTCGACGCAACACTGAGCCCATAGACTTCGTTAATGCTGGACTCTCTGGAGGATTCTGTCGATCGACTTCTAGTACTAGAAGTACTGCTGGTGCTGGTTTTGGTGTTGGGATCATGGTCGCTTTTCGCCTCAAGATCGTTTGAAGACGTGGAATGACCACGCTGATCGCGAACACTCCGCAACGACTCTTCGTATTCTGGCCATCAAGTTAGTCCAGATTTCAAAATGCGCAAAAGTTCATCACCAACTTCTCTGGTCCTCCAAACGCTGCTTCCGTCTCACATTCTTCATGACTTGAGACCTAACGCGGGATTTCGTATCATTGTCCTTCCCGATCATCTGCGACGTCGAACCCGACAGGTTGATGAACGTGAGATTACTCGACGACATCGTCTCGGCAATTGCGGGACCCATGGTATGATCGACCAGCGTATGTGCCTTGAAGAGATAGGAATGAAAATGAAGATCAACCCCTACTTGATCTGAATCGAAGCTTTGGCGAAGCTTTTAACCATAAAATTTAAGTCCTCTGTCGTGACCGGGAGTTCGGCTCTTACACTTTCGATTTCTACCAGGAATCCTTCGAGTATGGAGCGGGGTTTAGTAAGGAATTACGAAAGTACAAGGGCTAGGACAGGCAACGAGGGATTCACAGTGGGAGAAAAAGCCTGGTAGCCCTGTAGAGAATACTGGGTTGGAAGAAGTAATACAAGAGATGTAGTGGACTGCTGAGGCACAAGGCAGAGGGAGAGTTTCGGTCAACACGAGGCTCGCAGGGTTGCTGCTGACATAGCATTCGGTTAGTGGTGGAATTCAACAATCGGTGACGTTGTTAATCAGGGCGCAGCCAGTGGTGGTCCTACATTCAAGCAGAATACTACCTCGTATCTCAGCTATGAATCCTGCCGTTCTACGTCGGGTTAAAATGGCAGTCAGATTGCCACGGAAAGAGGGTCTTATTTCCGACGAAAACGATATCTTTGGTCTGCGGGAGGGTATCCGCACGTGTATCATGACACATGAGTTAAGGACTACGTGCGAAACATGCTGCTATCATAGCTGGGTTGATGACACCTTGTTTGCACTATATCAAAGGTCCTAGGTGTCATAACTCGTGGTCAGATGCCCTGGTCATTGAAAGCGGTCTGCTTTTACTGGGGTGTTCTTGTTTTCCTGGATTCTTTTTCCAAAATGATAGAAGATATGAAGGCCAGCAAGCGGCACTGCGAACGTGAAAGCCACGGTCAAGAATGAGCGGATTATAGATAGTTAGTCACCCTCACTAGATGCCGCCGACAGTAAGGTGGCAGACATTGGTACCCATTTGCTCGATCGAGATAGCCAACACCGTTGTTCAATTATAGTATTCCAAGGAATTCGTCCTCCAGCAGGAGATAATCGCATACACGTATAATAAATTAGACCAAGTCAAGATAGAGTTGTGATCCTTAACACAAATAGAAAGCATTGCAAACACATATGAGAAGGTAAGCCGTGAACCTCTTCCCTACCCACCAGGCCGCCCATTCAGATTCCTATCGGTTGAGATATTCCAATCGGTATGGCGGTTCATCGTCAAAATCAATCATTCCATGCCATAATTCATTAATCCCACCATCCATGGATTCAAGGTTATTCCCGTATTTACTTGCCACCCTTGCTGTCCATGTAGAACTTGGCTGCTTTCTCAATCAACGGGACGACTGTCTTGTAATGTTTCTGGCCTTGTTCGAGTAGATCATTGACGTTGAACCCACCCTTCTTCTTTCCCCTGTCATCGTCGCGCCTGTCCCGATCCCGATCACGGTCTCGGCGATCATAATCATCACGTCGTCGATCACCGCCCCGGTCTCGGTCTCGATCTCTATCGCGATCCCGATCCCGTCGCTGGCCTCTATCTGAAGCATATCCATCGTCGCGGCGGTCTCGCCCTCCTCCTGCGCCGCCTCGTCTCCGATCATCATATCGGTCATCGTCTCTTCGTCGATCAGATTTGTATCCTCGATCACCATGAGAATCATATCTATCATCGACGCTACGCTGGCGACGTCGTCGATCATCATCATACCCATGTCGATCAGGCTCACGCTGTGTTTTGGATCTTCTGGGAGGTTCGACCACACGGTCATCGTAATCTTTAGGCCGCCTGCTCATGCGCGGTTCTGGTTCGGGGACTGGCTCGCGATAGCCTTTGGACCGACCATAGGCGCCGGAATCGTCATCTCGTTTGGAGCGAGAGCTGTATTTGTGATTATCGTCGTCGTCGTAGGGGCTGCGACGTCGAGCTTTTGTGTTGGATTCCCGATAGCGGGGTGGAGGATCATCTCGACCTCCCCCTCCTCTCCTCTCGTGGCTGTTGTCTCTTGAATGCTTGGCTGGTTCAAAGTCTCGAGGATCCATATCTCGTTTGTGTCTTGGTGCGTCACCACTGGGTAGAGGGGAGGGATCGTTGCGTGGACGTCTCTGGTGGTATTCTTCTTCCGAGGGATATGTTAAACCGGGATCTCGTCGAGGTCGAGCTGCATAGTCATCATGTGAGGACATAATATTCACAAGGTGGGGTATATATTGTTGGCAGGAATGTCGGTGAGAAAAAGACAACAGAAGGGAAGGATGTAGTGTGCAGGCGGCAAGGACAGAGTGATATAAGAGCTTAGGTTTGATTTGACTGAAGAGGTCCAAAGATTGCGATTGGGAAAAAACTGGTGGTCTCTGAATCACCCGACAAGGAACGAACAGCAGTTGCAAGTCACGGAGACCTGGGACATGAGTCCCCGCCACAGAGATTTGGATAGGGTTGGCATTTGGTTTTGGGCCCGAGGTTCCACACTGATGGGCTGAATTGAGGGAGTTTCAGCTGAAAACCTCTAGGTGCCTCTGGATCCTGGAATGGACCGACGTCACTTGACCCGCCCAGTTGACACGATATATGCAGGGCATCAGGCAGGGCAGTTGGCTCTTTTGTTGAAGTGTAACATTTTAAGCGCCTCGGGAGCCTGGATCGCCCCTGAGCGGGAGTCGGCATTGCCATCCATCCTCATTTGCCTCCACAATAGAGAGCCTGGAGGGAGTTCCTTATTGTTTTGCTTGGAAGTGCGAGGTACTCGCGTATACGTCAATGTCGGTGTCGATGACAGAAGCAATTATATATGTACATGTCCTGGTACGTGTAAAAAAGAAACCACGCTGTGAAGAATAAGTCGCCACCAGCTCGTTTGATCACCAGCACAGCCGCAGCTTCGAGGGACTCACACTTGGTGTATCTTTGACTCGGGTCCTGAGATTCTTGCATCGCCACAGGTTCCGGCATTGGCAGTAAATGATCATTACCCCTGGTACCTATTATCAGGCACCATTTCTTGGTATAAGGCTTCTCGAAGATCCTCGGGGTTGTTGTTGGGCTGAAATTCTCTAGTTAGTTGGTCGGCTGGACGAGGGAGACGAAATTGGGAAATCCCTCCCCTCCAAGTTTACCTGAAAGGTCAGCTGACCAAAGCAGGAGACCATGATCACAGTCCTCGAGTATACAACAATAAGTCATGATACCATGGTAACTAGTAATGTGAGTCACTGGTCGCTCCTATCGATACTCAAACTACTGTGAGTTTCTTGTTTTCATACAGACTAAAGACTAGCCCACTATCACTCCTCCAAGACACAATCCTCCATGCTGTACATCCCTTCATAATTCAATCATTCGTTCAATTCAGACCTGTTACACTCACTTGACAGTCTCAAAGCCAGTGAAACTTGGTAGGACAAGTCGGATTTCCTTAACATAGGCCGGAATACCTCCTGCATAATTGACTTGCTCGAAAGCCTTACCTGGGACACTTCCACCCATATAAGTGCTTCTGGTTGTTGGTAACAATGTGATGTTACTGAGATCATTGATCCTCTGCTTCCACTTCTGGGTAGCCTCCTGGGTAGGGTTGATATATTTGAGACCCTGGCGATCGACTTGCTTGATAGCATCGCGAATCCACCGGCCCTGTACCTCCACACTTGATGGGCCGTTGGAAAGTAACGTCGGACCATGTGGACCATAAAGATGGAACATATTGGGATAACCAGCAATGGTGGTTCCAAGGTACGTGTTGGCCGCCTTCTTCCATTCATCGTTCAGCGTCGTATTATTAATCGACTTTAAGCCCATATTGGTCATACCACCTGTAGTGATATCAAACCCTGTTGCAAGTGCAATAATGTCAAACTCGTGCTCTTTGCCATCACTCGTCTTGATTCCTTTCTCGGTGAATTCTGCAATTTCAACGCCGGACTTGGCTGAGATATCAACGATGCTCACATTGTCTTGATCGAGGACTTCATAATAGTTTTGCTCCAGACAAGGCCGCTTCACCCCAAATGGATGAGGTGGCTCTTCTGGTATAAGCACCGCACGCTTCTCCGGATTCTTGACTCGTGGTGCTTGCTTCCTCTGCCAGAAGTCGTACACACATCGGTTGGATTTTGCATCAAAAAGATAATCCTTGTGTGACCCTAGCCATAGACCGAAGCCAGCTTTCTTCCACAATGATTCATAAAGTGCCTCTCTTTCTTCTGGGGAGTCTTCAAAGGTATTGCGCTCCGCAAAGTCGTAAGTAAATCCTGCAAAGTTGTGCTCACGCATACGTAACAGTTCCGGGTATGCTGGCATGAGGGCTTCTTGCTCTTCTTTGGTCATATCTCGTTTACCCATGGGAAGAGCCAAATTCGGTGTACGTTGAAAAACCGTCAAGTGTTCAACCTCAGGGCCCCATTCTTGAATGATTTGTACTCCAGAGGCGCCAGTCCCAACGACTGCGACTTTCTTGCCACGAGCATCTACACCCTCAATAGGCCAGAACGATGAGTGATGCATAATACCTTGGAACTTGTCCATACTTGCATAGTCTGGGATATATCTCTTTGCTGCAAATCCGGCTGCCACAATCAGGAACCGGGCTTTGGCTTTGCGTCCGTCAGCAGTCCCGACCTGCCATTTACCTTCATTGGTATCGAACTCGGCAGAGGTAACCACAGTTCCAAATGCACAATCTTTACTCAAATTGCAGACTTTATCGGCATGGTCAAAGTAGGCTTGTAACTCGTGCCAATCGGGGTAATTGGTGGTCCATGTCCATGTGTTGTAGACTTCAGGGATGGACAGTTGATAGATTGGAACTTCAGAATCCACTCGTGCACCTATAACAACATTAGTTGAATGACTAAAACATGGGATATATGTCGTACCTGGATAGACGTTCCATCTCCAGGTACCACCAAATGATTGACCCGCTTCGTATAAGACGGTCTTGAAGCCAGCTTTACGCATCTCATATAGCAGATAGGTTCCACCAAAACCTGCCCCCACGATCAGAACATCCACGTCAAGGTTGTCGCTATAAGGACCATCGGTCCTTTTGCGTTCGGCGTATTCATACAGATGTCGCTTGAGGATGCGTTCGGGCTTTTGTTCTCCTTCCGATGGATCTCCCATGTTGATTACTTCGATAGATGCTCAGATTGTGGCAGAAGGGAAATTCGCTATCGAGTACTGAGGTAGCTTTTGGAGAGTGCTAAAGACGTGAAATGATGAGAAACCACATCCTGTGGGGTTAAGATATTGATATGTCTCTCCATGCTTGAAAAGGGATAAGATTCGGTAAAATGGATGTACAAACTTACTCCTCTCTCGCTTGTAGGTAGGCAGTGTGAACGATGCTAGGGTAATCAATAAACCTCCTTGAAGACAGGTTGCGGATCCGCATCGAAAGCATGGTATAGAATTAGTGCTACGGCATCTGGTAAACTCGCAAGCTGGGTGTGGTGTTCCCCCGCTTCTCCCCTCAGAATAAGATCGACAAAATCTGGGGAAGCAAAGGAGTTGTGACCCGGAGCTCAAAATCATTGGCTTCCTGCGTGGTGCATGCAGGGGTGTTGGGTGACCAGATATCGAGTCGTTCGAATCGTTGGATTTCATCTTGATTATCCTCGGTTGACTCCTCTTTGTCAGAAGTTGATAGATCACCATGGGTTCCTCTGGGCCGGTCAGAGTTCGTCTTTGCTTGCAGTTGAAGCATTGCACGATGAAGTCCAGACAGTGACAGAGCAGATGCTGGTATACCGATGTAGACAAAGGTGGGATTGAAGCTGTCGAATTGTCAGGATTAGGCTTCTTCCCATGTTAGGACCAGATTAGCGACGCCCAGGCCCAAAAGGCAATAAAAGAGATCCAAGCGATACCCACGATGCTGTAGGGATCTATGCTTGTAGATAAAGTATCCGTACATCCCGGGTGATTGACTTGCTTGTCCAGGTTGGGTACTGGATACCCATGACACCTTGTTGCAAATCTTGTCCATGTTCAGCTCACGGTTTCCTAGACAGCATGAACTCGAGATTGAGTTTTAGACGAGCCAGTCATAGTATAGAATTCGGAAAAACAGGAACAGATTGTTGAGATTCAGGCAGCTAGGCTTGTTGAATTCCGGTAAGACAGTTTGGTCTCTTGAAATGTCCTATGGCATTCTGACCGGGGCACAAATCCGGACTTCGGCATACATTTGTAACCATGTTCGTTGCACACGGTATAACAGATTCAAGAATGCTTCAACATTATCAGTTCATTGGATCGGCGCAAAAAGAGGGCATCGCAGAGGCAATTGCCTTGTATGCAGTCTGGGAAGCCGAAGATGAAGTGAGAAGCTGCAAATACGAGCTGAAGTAGTCATGCTGGGCACACAGAGGTTCCGTCAACCTCTGTCTGGGGTGGGGAAGAGGTGCAGTGTACCCAATTTTCTCGACAAAATCAGCAAAAGCCTGTGAGTAAAAATATCGAACATAGAGAGATAGGTGCTTGTCGCTCTTTATCCATGGTCAGATTTGCAAGTTCGTGGATTTGGGTAGCAGTGGAGACGATGGATGAAATTATCTACCATATTCAGGAGGGAGTTCTTACAGAGCTTTTCCCAGGTGCTTCGCCTGTCAGAGACGCTCAGCAAGCGTGCCCAGAGGCTTATCTAAAGGTAGCGTCACCTTATCGAGATCGTTTCAATGGCCCAACAGTCCAGATCATTCCACTTGCGAGGCTTCCTCGAGACAATCACAAGCTCAATCGTGATACTATTATTTAACCAGACTCTTTCTCGATCGAAACATAATTTCAACTCTGAATCTGCCTTCGAGTATTATTGATTATACTTTTGATCGGTCCATGCCCTATTGCTTCTCTGAATAACTCAATGGATCCGTCGAGGTAGATATCCAAGGCGATTCATCGCCTACGACAGCAAAAAGTGAATATGCGTACACATCAGACTTCAAAGTGCGCCTTTGAGGCTTATGAATTCTCTTTATCCTTGTTGAATTCAGTGTGGCACATGCTGTCAATTGGTGCACCCCACGCTTGTGTACTTCCGACTTTGTTCCCTCCTGAGTACTGATTGGTGTCTTTCGTGTCGATCTTCAAAGCCTTTCAGCACTGCTACGAAGACTGTCGCCCTGATCTATCGATACACCATTGGGCTGCGCAGGACCATTCCCCCAACCCCAAGTTAGCCGTGCTTCTGGATGTGCTCGGTACCGTTTTTGGCCTCATCTTTAGTTCTGACTTGTTGACTCTGATCACAACTATCAGCGATGCTGACTTCTCGGGAGTTCACATATGATCGACGCTTGACTCTCAAGACAACATTCTCGACGAAAGCATGACGGCGATAATCAACTCTAGGGACACTGAGATGCAACCAAGACCCAAATTTACGTGCAGTCTACGCGCCAGCTAAGACAGAGTTCAAGCCACCACCTGTGTTCCGTCCCTTAGCGGCAAGGCAGACAAAAAGGCATCCAGAGTTCGAAGTCTGGTGTGTCTCGTGTTTGTGGCTTTCAAGAATGGTCTTCTTAACCATCAACATGCCCACATAACTTGCCCTTCTTAGTCAAAGACTTAGTCTTAAGGTGAGTAATGATTCTGCTCGACTAAATATGCGTGACCGGCGTTGCGTGGCTTTCAACGTACAATATGGCGGAAATTGGCATCGTTGCCTCGATCATTCAGATCGCCGGAGCAGGGGTCCATCTAACGATGGAGCTTTACGCCTTTGGATCAGCCTTTGCTGGAGCAAAGGAGGATACTGACGATATTGCCTTGGGTGTATCATTATACTGCATGACTCTTAAGCAGCTTGCAGAAAAGCTGCAGCAGAAGAACTCGGTACAATCACCTCAAGCCTTGCAAGGCATCACAGATATAAGAGAGAAGAGTGAACAGGTTTTTGCTAGGATTGCTGCTATCTTACCAAGATCCGCTGGCCGTCCTGACACCATGACACTTGTTCAAAGATTCAAGTGGAATTTTAAGAAGGCCAGAGTCAATCTCCTCCTTGGTCAATTGGAGTCTTTGAAATTGACATTACTTCTTCTGGTGCAGATATTTGCTATTGGTGAGGAAGCACAGAAATCACGATTTGAACCCGTCAAACCTCAACGTTCATCGCCTCCTTGCCCGGACAAATCAGATGACAGCATTGACGAGTCGGATATTGTGGTTCAGACAGAAATGCTCCATGCAGTTGTGCTGAACAAGCAACGACATCAAGCTGTTGATCAATTGGCAGACTTGCAAGCAGCAGCCGAGCAAGAAGATAAAAATGCTATCAATGCAGCGCCTTCCGACCCACCCGAGGGGTTCGTCCCTGTCGGAGATGTCTCTTCAGCACTAGTGAAATATAACGACCAGGCACTCATGCGTGTGGATAGAATCATGTCCGCTCCCGAGAGTGTTGATGAAATGGCACTTGTCCTCTACATGATCGACCAATGGACGATCGTAAGGTACGTGCATGATGGTTCGGTTCCACCCCCAAACCAATTCGAATCGACAACTAGCGAGGAACGGATGCCAACTTCTCCGCACGTCAAAGCTGGCAAAACTTCACGTAGTATCCCCATGCCCGATCGTCGATTCACTGGCGAGAAGACAG
Source organism: Exophiala bonariae (assembly GCF_035927105.1). Classification (NCBI taxonomy): domain Eukaryota; kingdom Fungi; phylum Ascomycota; class Eurotiomycetes; order Chaetothyriales; family Herpotrichiellaceae; genus Exophiala; species Exophiala bonariae. The sequence goes on from NW_027042494.1 coordinate 403,061, forward strand.
GTAGATATAAATCTGCTTACGTCGAAGATGACTTGTCAGACACGGAAGATACTGTAGAGCGACGCCACAGTCCGAACAATCCCACTGGCAAACAGAATGAGTCGTCGCGGGTTGAGGAGATTTCAGACGACGACCAGGCCTTTGTCTCGCCTAGGCCGCTCCGAAGAGCTACAACAACTGGGACCGATGTCCAAATTTCTCGACAACAGCTGTCAGCACAAAGGCGCAAGACTATTGCAGCAGATGTGACTTCGATATTGAAGAGGTCCAATAACAATAAATTGGGAATAACATGGCGCCGAGGCAACGACTATGCGTGGCGTGAGTTCACAAACCAAAAGTTGAAGAGCTTCGATGTCAAGGGCGTGGTTCTTAACGTTAATAAAACACACTTCCGTGGCGACGATACCTGGACGGAGTTCAAGAAGACCGACCGAGTTACGGTTACGGCCAGCGCTTTGAAGAGCCAGGGATATCCCTTTTATGAGTACCAGAGGTATTCGCATTCCTATTACGAGTCTTATGATGAGAATGGAGTGGGAGTTGGGGAGCCTATCCGTGTCTATCACCCTGTTATTCGGGTTGAGATACCTTTAGTCTACGTATGTATCTCCCTCCCCCTTTACCCCAGAGTCTGCTCGTCACAAACAAGCATTACCAAGAAATACTCCTGTATCGCTCTACTGATTTGAATATGCGATAGTCCGAAATTGAATCACTGGTAAGATCCAGAAACGATCGAGGTTATATTGACGAGATCTATGGATCTTTCGACCTAAATTATGATGGATCTTCTCGCAAGCCAAAGCCTTCTAGGCCCGAATCACGCAGTAACTTCGACTTGTCATCGGATCTACCATATCCTGATGCGCCAATGGGGAATTTTGGACACTCCATCGGCGTAGTTGGGAGAGATTTGAATAAGTTGCTCACCAAAGGCAACAAGTTATTTACTCTAGGAAACACGATTGCTTCAGCCTCGAATCTCAACACCAAAGGCGATATTGCATGGAAAGCACTGGAGGTCATTGCCGATCACTCGCTTGGTGGGAAGTCCAAGTCTATCCTTGATCATATTTTAGATGGCAATTCACGACTGTTAGGTGATGAGGTCTCGGGGAGAGAAGAAAAATCTCGCAAAACCAGTGTCATCATGCCTGAGGCAGAGAGAGGTCGGGCTAGAAGGAGATCGGATATCGCATAGCTGCCCGAGGATAAACCACGGACGGAAGTTGTTCTCTTTGATGGCCGATGCGAGACCCATCATTGCTAGATAGATATAATTTACTCAGCATTCTCGATCGGCATATTTTCTTCCTCTTGTCTCTACAGACTACGTATAACGGGCCGCACCAAATCTCGGTTGGTCAGCTGGCCTGATTAAGTCAGTCAGGAGTCTTAGCAATCAGGCGCTTCCCCATATAGATAAATACGACGGAAGTGTTGGATGGGTCAGACTGGAGCCCAAACGGCCAGTTGAGGGTAGAAGGCAGCAGAGAAAGGGTAAAGGGTGTCTGGTGTTGTTTAGCATGATAGAACACTATGTGATAATGTGAGTTTTAAGATGTTTCTTGTGATGATCAAGTGCTGCCGTTGAAAAAGAAATTGGCGGTAGTGGATGGCAGTGGTCCATATGTACGAATGCGTCATCACGATCCTCCGATCTCCGCCTTCTTCATCTTCATCTTCATTTTCATGTCCACGATGGAGCCAACCCGAAACGGTTGATTGCGCAACCCGAGTCTTTTCACTTTTCAAACCATTCTATACACTTCCATTCTTTTTGATATCGTCACATCATCTCCCATGTCTGACTCTGACTGAGTCAACCCCGTCATGACACGTCCCAAGCGGACTGCCTCTCTTTCCTCTCCTTCCTCGTCCGATCCTTCGAAACGCGTCGCCTTTGAGATCCCGGCCTCACTCCGTCACCTCTCCTCCATTTCACGCTCTCTCGCAACTAATACTGCACCTACTGGATTTCCTATTCCTGTTACTGCCTCTCCTCGAGTCCAGGCTCAAAGTCAGACACAGAGACCGACGCCCACCCTGACACAGTCCCAACCTCGACCGGGTTCTCAATCATCATCTCAGCCACCTCCTCCTTTTCACACCACTCGTCCAGTTCCTCAGGTTCCTCCCCAGACTTCTTTATTACAACGAACGACTACACCGGTTCCCAATCCAAAGCCATGGCTAGGCCCGCCTTCCAGAGAGTTCTTACCTGCGACTGCAAATAAGAAACCCGACCCCACCCCCAAACCCAGACCTCCTCGACCACCCAAGAGCAAGCCCCAAGAAAAACCCGCGAGCAATCCCACACCTACGGTCCAAACCCCGCCAGAACCTGCTCTTCAACCTGGTGAAGCCCCGAGTCTCAAAACTCACCCCAACCTGATCGCTTCATTGATCGCACAGAAAAGAGCCGAGAATGAGGCGGCAGGTCATCGAGCAAGATGGCAGAGAAATCAAGTCGAATATCGAACAACGGGGAAACTTGAATCCCCAGGAAGCCAACTTATGACCGAACTCAAAATAGATGCTACTCGTACTTCTCCCTTGCAAGCCCAATCCCGAACGGTTTCCAATGTTAAGCCACCAAGGCCAGTGCCATCATTAGTGACCAGCACTCGAAGATTGCCTTCTAGAGATGAGACTTCAAAGCCAGCTACGGAAACGGTCACAATACCTGACACGAAATCATCCGTCCACAAGTCACAGAGCCAGAAAAATGCTGAGCCTGAGGAGCCCGATTCCCAGTCTGTCTATGGTTCACCATTTTCCTCTCCAATTACCGAATTTCTCGACCAAGCAACCGATAATGCTGGACTCGGAAAGGATACCACAAGATCTAACCGGCAATCTGCACAACCCATCAGATTTAACCACCAAGCACAATCATCTACCACTCATGGAAAAGAACCAGTGGATTGGAGTACACAAAATGGGAACACCGGATCGTCATCCCAGGTCGGCAATCAGTCACCTTTTACTGAAATTCCCCAGTCACACCATCAACACCAAAGCCCACTCGTTCACGCCTCATTCCCACCAAGCTCCTCCCACTCTTCGCAGCATCAATCCCCATTATATCATTCGCCACATTTCCAGACTGGCCAAGTCCAGACAGGGACTAATCCGATCCCAAATTCAAGTTCGGTCACTCGTCAGCAGTATCAGTACATGAATCCTCAACTTCCCGCTGCACAACAAAACATCTATAAAGTTGACTACCCTCAACAATATTCGACTTCAAACAGCCCCACAGGGCCTTCAATGTCCATGCCTGTGACCATGAGACAGACGAATTTCGCCCAGCAGAACTTTTCCAACCCATCATTGTTCAACTCTCCTGTGTCGTATCCTAATCAGCCTGTGGCTGGTTCGGGTATGTACACTTATCCATCACCCGGGTCAGGTTCCGATTTTGAAGCCACCATGACGAAGCCTAGCACGGGTGCTAAACGTGTATTCATGACCGCGGCCGACATGGTTGCCGCTGCGAATCCGAGTTATTCTGCAATGCGATTCGGTACCAAATTAGATTTCACTGTGAACCCCAGCAGATGATTGGGTCTTACGAGATTGAAGACCACTATTGAGTGATGAGGAGGAACACAAAGTTTTGTCTTCCAGAATATTTTCAACGGCCTTATCCATCCATTGAACTTCTGTAGCCTGTTTACCTTTTTGCTGAGCGTTTTGCTGAAATCGATTTGTACATTTTGCTAGCGTTGGCGCTTGGAATTGGGTCTTGGAGTCTTTGTCGTTCCCCTGCACATTAAAGGGGCGGGTTGAATTGAGGCAACATTGGACTTTGAATCGCACCCAGGCCGGTAAAACAAAAGGACGGAGTGGAGATATTGAGCTTTTAAACTAGATATGAGCAGGTGGAGAGTGGCATGACAGAACACACACACCTCTTGGACGTGGAATATCATATTGCCTGGAGCTAACGACTAGTAGTCGAGCTTGAGATTTCACCATCTTCTGGCAGCTGATGTTGGCATCGGCGTCTACGTCTACCGCGGCGCCAGTATTTCCAGAAATCTTGGACGCCACTTCAGCTGTAGACGTGCGTGCAATGTTTCTGTAGATGTATTCGTCCCATCCCAACATACTACGGCCCAATCAATCGATCCCAAAAAGCCTTTTCGACATTCGCAGTCTGCAGAAGGCCTCAAGAGAAGGAAATCGGACGTTTCGCCAACCCCTGAACCAAATCCCCAATGAGGGCACGCTTGCGCTTCCTGCGATTCTCCGCCTCCCTCTCCACCTCGTCATCGGTATCCAGCGGTTTCGCATCTCCTGTAGTTCCGCTGTGAAGTCCTCCGGGCTGAGAGAACCGGCTAGCCGCGGGATCTGCGTCTTTGGCTGCTGCTGCTTCTTCTTCATCCGCGTCCTGAGCACCACCTGGCAGCCACGCCCCGATCCGCCCGTCGCCGTGCGCCGTGTACATCTCGACAGGGGCGCCGTCTCGTCCTGTAGGGTTCACGCGCCACACCATCGCATTGATGCGTCCACTGCCCGTGACTCGCGATGCGGTGGCACTGCTACTGGTACCACTACCACCGCCATCTGCACCGCCTCGACCTCGACCCCGACCGCGCCCGGCGCCACGCAGCGAAGCTGACGACGCCGCCTGGACCTGCGCGAGCTTGACGCCCTCGGTCTTCAAGACGCGCTTCAACACGCCCTCGCGGAGCGAATGCTGGAACACCAAGCCGCGGCTGTCGTCGTTGGGCCAGAACAGACTCTCGCGCCCAGGCAAACACGTCCCCGGCGGCGAGATCAATGGGCCCAGCTGCCCCAGTCGCTCGTTCCTGATCCGGGGGCCGAAATGCACGAGCTCGGTGCGTCCCGTCGCCGTGTCCCAGACGCGGATGCGCTGGTCGTGGCCCGCCGTGACGAGCTTGTCGCCCGACGGCGTCCACTGCACGGATGTCACGGGCCCGGCGTGCGCGGTCGTGCTGTACGAGAGGGGCTCGCGGCGCGTGTCGTGGCCGTGGGATTCGTGTGCCGGTGGGCCGAGCACGCCGACGGCGTCATCGAGGTCGAGGGCTGCGAATGCGGCGTTTGCGCGCCGGATGTCGAAGAATAGGACGCGGCCGTCGCTGAAGCCCGCGGCAAGTGTGTGTTCGTTGCGTGGCGACCATGCCAGTGTGTATACTGCGCCGTTGCCGCCGGGGACGGAGTGCGTGGACAGCCCGGAGCGGAGGTCTAGGAGGCGGATGGCCGGGTGGGTGGTCCCGACGGCGATTAGAGGGCTGGACGCTGAGAGCGGGGAGAGTGCATGTGTGTAGGGTGTGTAGTCGAGGGGAAAGGTGTGCAATGGGGTGATGGTCGAGGATGTGATGCTGCTCACTTTGAGGGTTTTGTCGTATGATGTCGTGAGTAGTGTTGATGGTGTGGGGTCGAATGGATAGATTGATATGGATGTCAAGGCGTGTGTGTGTGATGAGGGCGTGCTCCGGCTTAGTGTTGCTTTGGGCTTGTAGAGTCTCTCTCGTCTTGATGGCGATGTTTGAGACGTGGCATTGTAGCTGTAGATATAGCCAGCTCGAAAATGATTCGAAGAGGGCAAGTCATAACTGTCGAGCTCATTCGTCTCGAGATCCCACATTCGCACCGTCGAGTCTGCCCCGCCGCTGAACAGATACTGTCCCTCAATGCCATCTACCGTCAGGCAATTCACGCCCGCTTGATGCGCGATCGCATCTGGTTTTCCAGGCGGTCGGCCAGACAACGGCCCATCGATACCTGCATCTGCATCTGCATCTGCATCTGCGTCATAATGCTTGGCATAGCTGAATGAAATGCACTTCTGATGTGTGAGACTGTCAATCAGGAACTCATTGTGCAGTCGTTGGCGTGTCGACGGGGAGAGCGTGCCCAGGCTCTGCCGCAGTAACAGCTCGCTGTGATTCATGCATACATCAGTGGCAAGGGTGAAGGATTGACTCGATTATACTGCTTTATCTTTCTCTTGGCAATTCTCTAGGTATGGCTATTGAAGCAGAGGTGGGCTCAGGTGTAGGAGTCGTGATGAGCAAATGATGGTACTGGGAGATGGGAGCGATAATACGTCATCTTCAGGCTGGGCTTCAGAACTTGCTTGCTTAGGTAATACATCGAAGTCCGGGCACCAAAACCGCCCGGGGGAGGAGGTCCAGTAGGTACCTTATCTTAAGTACCTAGGTAACCGTATAGGCGCATGGCTAGACCACTAGAAGGTCTCCCTAGGGAGTCACTCCTTCAACTAAATCAGTCCACTTGGAGCTCCACCTCCTCGGGACCAAAACTTATCTACCTAGAACCTTGCAGGTAATTAAACACCTTGGTAAACACTTACACTGTACCAACCTCGACCCCTTTTCGGTCTCGTGAAATGGAGCCGTAGCCTGATTGTCTGCCATGCTGTGGACACTGGCAGTTTCTGAAGGTCATCCATGACTCCCATGTGGCGGAATTCCAGTCTCATCCGATCTCTCGGCATACATCAAAGTTTCACAGTTCCAGGACTTAAATATCGGACATACCGATTCATGGTCTTGGACACAATCGGACCTTCAACGGCAGAGACTCGGCAAGTCGTGCGGATGGCATACGAATGTCCATGTTCGGATACTGTGATTCTTGAGGCCACCTTCTCCGGCCATCGGGATTTGCGAAAAGCTACGATTTCAATTTGAGATGAACACGACCACTGCGCCTGGAGGCCTTTTCTCTTTAGCTGGAGAAGATCTGCGACGCAGGTCCGACCAATTTGGGTGTTCGAAATATTCTTGGAACGCTCAGTGACCACAACAACTCGCCCTGCGAAATACTATCTGATCCATCTAGAAATGATCACTTTGGTATCTACTTCAGAGGACATCGGCGGTCGTCTCTCGACAGCCGTCACGGACGATGTGGTAGGCTCGGGTCCCTCAACGTCCTTGGTAGCCGGAGACCTAAGCTGACGCTGGTGTAGACTTCTGCTCTTCTCACTGATTTCCCACAACAGGTCTTTACGCAAAGGGACCCAAAGTACAAATCCCTCCAGGAGAGTTATTTTTCCGGCAATCAGAGAGCTTTGAAGCCCCGATGTTTCTTCCAACCCAGGAGTGCCCAAGACCTTGCAAGAGCTGTCACTCTTTGCGTGAAAGCGCATTGTCCTTTTGGGCTCAAGAGCGGCGGCCATGGGCATTATGCTGGACAATCATGTCTGGATGGAGGCATTCAGCTGGACCTTGCCTTGCTCAATACCATCTCTCTCGATCGAAACAAGGGAACTGTGCATGTAGGGCCAGGTGCCACCTGGAATTCCGTCTACACACGACTTCAGAAGGAACGGTTGATTGCGGTTGGGGGTAGGTCCGCTGGTGTTGGGGTGGGTGGTTTCCTGGTCGGAGGTACGTAATCAAACGTCAAGTCTTCCATTCTAGTGCTCACCAGCTCAAATTCGACAGGCGGCCTGTCGTTCTATGCTGCAAGACGTGGTTGGGCAATCAATCACGTTCGTTCTTTTCAGGTTGTTCTCAGCAACGGCAGTATCGTCACGGCGAGCCGAGAGAATGAACCTACCCTCTTCCGAGCACTCCGAGGTGGAGGTTCCAACTTGGGCGTTATAGCAAGTTTCGAATTGGAGACTTATCCTTACAGCGGAATGTGGGGTGGCCGCACTTTGATCGACAGCAGCCATTCTGGTCAGGCCATAGACGCCTATGCTGGTTTCGTGCACGGCCTTGAGACAGATCCAAAAGGCCACACCATCCTCATCTTCGTCTGTGATCAAGGCTCTTTACAGCTACTTCAGTATCTGGTCTATACAGAGCCTATCGCAGAATTACCCATGTTTGATGGTCTCCGTAACGTGCCAACCATTGAATCATCACTCGGGCTCACCGACTATAGTACCTTGGCAGACAACATAGCTAACCTCCAACACGGTCATGGCGATCGTGCGTCATGTTCAACAGTGACGTTCAGACTCGACCAAGATTTCCTCCATTATGCATTTGACGTTTTCTTCCAGGAGAGCTCTCCAGTCTCAAACTACATTCAAGGAACAATGGAGTTTCATGCTCTACCAAGAACTCTGAGTCCTGCGGACAATATATTCGGTCTGGACACTATCACGGGCCCGCTGATATCATTTTTGTTGATATTCAGCTCCAAAGACGAATGCCACGACGCAGAGGTCATCGCAATTCAAAAACGTATCATAGGAAGAGTCAGAGTCGAGGCAGAAAAGCGAAATCTCTATCACCCTTTCCTGTTTCCAAATTACTCGGGTCAGTGGCAAGATGTGATTGGGAGCTTCGGAGAACCAAATGTCAAGTATTTGACCGAGGTGGCCAAGATTTACGATCCTGAACAGGCATTCCAGCACTTGCAGTCCGGCGCTTTTAAAGTCAGTTACTCAAATCGGAATCTCAAGCTCTAAAATTCAGTCGATTAGTATAGGGTGCTGTTGTCTGTCATAGAATACCGAGACAATTACAGTGATGAGCACCACAATCATATCCATCCTCAAAGCAAAAAAACCTCACAAATCTTTGCCTGCTCTTGTCTTGTGCTTGTAACAGACTGATCTCCGTGCCGCGTGATATGTGCTTCGCTGGATGTGCCAAAATATGGTCTTGCACACAAATCATTCTATCACTAGGAGTTCGATCTCGCAGTAAAGCAAATTCTCGACGGTGACTACGTGATAACCTCTCCATATATACATGCGTTTTAACACTGGAATTGAAAAATTCTATGAATGGATTCTAGTTTCTACGTCAAATCTTTTCAGCTTTCATCGGCGTGCGCCGTAACTCTTCACCATGGCACTGTACAAACTCGCGTACGGCCGAGACGTACTTCTCGACATGAGCACCAGTGACACGCAGACTCAGTGGCGTGTAACCGCGGGTGGCAATGTAAATATTACGTGCCAGTGCGTGATGGTAAAATACCGCCTGCCATACAAGTGCCTCATGCCCAGAGAATCGAATGTTCAGCATACTGCCTTGGCCCGTGATGAACATAGGTGGTGGATGTGCGAGCGTGGTTTTGTGGTCGTCGATTTGAAATCTGGTGGCGCCTTCGAAGCTATCGATCTCAACAATGTTGACGGACGGACTCGTTATCTCTGGTGGATAAACACCTTCCTCGATTAGAATGGCTTGGACCTTTTCTTTTAGCGTCTTCCCGACTTCGTTTAACCGCTCAACTGCTGTAGAATCATAGATGTCTAAACCCGCAATACCGGCGGACATGCTGACCACATTATTGTTGTATGTACCGGGGTGGAACAGACGATTCTTCGCCGGGTCAAACAGCTCCATGATATCTCTGCGGCCACCGAAGGCGCCGAATGTCATTCCACCTCCAACGTATTTCCCAAGTGTGACTATGTCAGCCCTCACTCCTATCTTTGCGATAAGACCAGACTCTCCTAGCCTAGAGGACATGACTTCGTCCACTATTAGAAGCCCCCCGGTAGTGTCAGCGGTCTTTCGCAGGAGTCGCATAAATTCTAATGTAGCTGGACGGCAGCCCCCAGAGCCCTGTATGGGTTCCACGAGTATGGCGGCAAGACTTTCGGCTGGGAGGTTTTGGACGATTCGCTGCGTCTCCAGGATATTGTTGTACGGTGCCAAAACGAAGTCGTGCGGTAAGTTCATCAATGGTACTTGAAGCCCCTTTACCATGGCCATTGGGAAGACGAGAGTACTGCCGTGGTAACCTGAGCTAAAAACCAGGATTTTCTTGCGTTGTGTAATGGCGAGGGCAGCCGCAAGGGCCGTGGTGTTTGCCTCAGTCCCCGAGTTCGTAAATCGCACCAGTTCAATTCCTGATGGCTCAAACCGCTGGCACACTTTCTCCGCAAACTGTTTTTCGAGTAGATTGTTCCCACCAAAGTTCCAGCCGTTGACCAATGCTGCCTGTACCGCCACTGCGATTCGCGCTTCTGAGTGCCCGAATATCCCGGCGCTGAACTCGCCTAGAAGATCCACGTATGTATCTCCATCTATGGAGGTCAGTGTTGCGTTCTTTGCGCTGGCCCATGTGATTGGGAATGGTTCGGCGTGGAGGACTGTCCTGGTGTTCCCCCCTGGAAGGTGAGAATGTGCCTTCTGATGGGCATCCGCTGAGAGGAGATTGCGTTCGGAGAATCTTTCGTGGGCAGTCTTCAACACGTCTTCGATATACGTCGCAGCGGCCATTGTTGAATAGTATCAACTATGAATCTGGTTTCTTCGAGCCAAAAGACCGTGGAAAACTTTCAGTACCTTTTTTGGTAACGAGCTTCCCCTAGCCAAGATAGATGAAACCCTCGATGGCTGGAGAGCTGCTATGCTGAGTTGCTTCTGCTCATGTTTTGTTGCTCAGGGTCTCTTTTGACCTATCTTGTCCAATCGCGCATATCACGCTTCATGCCATATATTGTGGTGTGGGTCTGTCGTGTTACGGGGTTGTTGCAGTAAAATCTTCGGACTTTCCGACCCAACAGCACAACTTTTGTCGGCACACTCGGAATTTTGGCCGTTCGCGCCGCATAGTTTAGTGCACGACACGTACCACAGCAAACGATGGGATAGATTAGGCGACATAGAGGGCAAGATCAATCCTAATCCACTAAGTCCGTGTCCCGAAGACTTGATCGAGTGTTCGAGGCCTGGTCAAAACACTATAGTTAGCCAGACATGAGCATGTGGACCTCAACCTCCGTTTGAAGAGTTAGAGATTAGCAGCCTAAGTCTCAGCTTGAACTTTAGTATACTGAGCAACACAGAACATTCAACCTGCGAAGCCATCAGCTCGTTGCCAGTATGGGTAGTGTTGAGCACACAAGTACTTTCCACGAAGGCATGGATTCGATCTATCAGGTCAACGAGGCCGTTTTAGGGCATGCCCGTCCAATGCGAGTTGTTTGTATCGGCGCTGGAGCAACAGGCTTGGATCTTGCGTATAGAGTCAGCCGGCACCTGCAGTCTGTTGATCTTCAGCTTTACGACAAGAATGAGATACTGGGTGGAACGTGGTTTGAGAATACGTCAGTAAAGCAGCATCTTCGGCGGAAATGAAGGGTGACTGACAATTTCTTCAAGATATCCGGGCTGTGCCTGTGATATTCCCGCCCATATCTATGAGTATGAATGGGCGCCCAATGCCAATTGGACGCAATTGTGAGTGGGATGCTCCAGGAGTCAGTTGTGGGCGTCTGCTGATCCCAAAAAAAATTAGTTACGCCTCAGGGCCAGAGATTCTGCAGTATTTCCGCGATACAGCGAGGACTCACGACTTGGAAAAGTACATCAAGCTGCGTTCCGAAGTCATTGAGGCTCGATGGGCCGAGGACGAGGGAAAGTGGATGCTAAAGATTAAAAGTCATTCGACTGGGGCCATCATTGACGATTGGTGCCATTTTCTCGTCAATGGGGGTGGTTTTTTGAAGTAAAGAGCTGACCTCAATCTCACGTCGCACGCTTTCTAACTGTGACCTGCTAGCCACTGGCAATGGCCTAATATCCGAGACCTACATACTTTCAAGGGCGCATTATTGCATTCAGCTTCCTGGAACGCGAAAGTCGATTTGGAAAAGAAGAACATCGCTGTCATCGGAAATGGCTCGTCCGGTATCCAGCTCGTCACGGCATTACAGCAAGGTAAATTTGACAGAAACACCAAGTGTAGTTTCAACACTAATAGAACTAGTTGCTGGACATCTCACCACATTTATCAGAAGTCCAACTTGGATCTCAACGACTCTGGGCCAAGATTTCGCAGGTCCTAACGGAGCCAACTTTGACTGTGTGCTTCAGTCACCACCCTGAAGGATCAGAAATCACTGCTAATCATATGAAGATACGGCAAATCAAAAACTTGAATTCGCAGAATATCCAGAGAAGCATCTCGAATATCGCAAAGCTATTGAAAATGACTTGAACAACGGGTTTAAATCGGTGAGCTCACCCAAGAAATGAAACTAATCCTCAAAGTACAAGACCCATTTCTAATCGACCTTACAGGCTCTGTATGATTCTCCTGAACAAGCTTTAGCTAGAAAAACATTGACGAACATGATGCGAATACGATTGGGTAATCACCATGCGCTGGCAGATAGGATAACCCCAAGTTTTGGAGTTGGATGTCGGTAAGTCGTCACCAATCCCATAAACTTTCCCCGGTCCACGATGAATGACCAGGGCGCAGGCGACCTACACCTGGTGTTGGTTATTTGGAAGCTTTAACAGAACAGAACGTTCGGGTGGTTTTTGATCCTATCAAACGAGTTGTTCCGCAGGGCATCGAACTCGAAACTGGAGAGGTCATCCAACTCGATGCGATAGTCTGTGCGACGGGCTTCAATGTCTCTTGGAAACCTCGTTTCCCAATTATTGGTAGAGGTGGTGTCGACATGCGCGATCAGTGGACTTCTAGACCCACAGCATACCTTTCCTTAGCTGTGCCAAACTTTCCCAACTATATTTGTGAGTGGCTCTAGAAGGCCCGGCTTCATTCTTCAGCTAATGATACTCTGTAGTGTATATGGGTCCAAACGGGCCCCTTTCTCACGGCTCTGCGCTTCCAAGTATTGAACACATCACACGATATGTAATTAAGCTGCTCTATAAGATGCAGATAGAAGGCTACAAAGCAGTTGTTCCTTCACAACAGGCTTTAGACGACTTCATACAACACGCCGACGCTTTTCTTGCTCGCACGGTTTGGAACGCTAAGTGCCGTTCCTGGTTGAAGGGAGGTATGCAAGACTTCAAGTCACAAAACCCCACTTCAAACTGAATACCGGCTAATATATGGTAGGGAGAGATGATGGTCCGGCTCTTGTCCATCCTGGAAGTCGGCTTCACTGGTTTCACACGCTATCAGCTCCTCGGTGGCAAGACTGGGAGTGGACCTCTTGGAATCGCAACAGGTTCTCATACCTTGGGAATGGGTTCTCTACCATGGACGGAGAAAACAAAGATAAATCTTGGTATTTTGGGGATGCAGATCTTGGATATGAGGCGATAAGCTATTGATGTATGCCAGACTGTTTAAGACGAATGACATGCCTAAGCTGTAGGGAAACTGGGACTTCAGCATAGAACGTGCTTTGCCTTTTGGTAGCTACCCATGTGATTTGTGAACAACTTCCTCGCTCCATCTAAGAAGATCTTGATCCACCTTGGAATCTTCTGTGCCCACGGTTCTATCGTATGCGTTCTGTTTGGGATATATCACAGCTTTCAAACTTGTAGCAAGACCTATCCCAAAGGGGGGCGGGATGTTTCACAAGAGTGTTAGCGTCTTCTCAATGTACCCCTTTCCATCATGATCGTGCGAGGCATGATGGACGGCACATACTCTGCAAACAATGGCGTGTAGCGACATAATGGGAGCCTTCACTAGGATGGATATTCTCTGGGTCCGAATGCTTGGCTAGCCAGCATTGAGATCACGGCAAAACATGGAGTAGAAGCCGATATTTCTACGGCATAAGTCCGAATTTATGTCCTACCCCCGTCCGCTTTCACCTCCTACAATCTCCAATTGATAAGAAACTCGTAGCACTGCCGTCCAGCTTCGATCCGGTTCCTGCTGTGAATCTTATTGGCCGTGGGGAACCTCCACCGCTATGCGTCCTCGCTGTCGAATACCTGGGGATTGGCAAATTCAACTTCGCTGGACCCCTCTCAAGTCGATTGCAAAAATAAACTTCAATCAGACATGAGGCTCATCTATGTGGCAGAAAGACATGATTCGGCGCGTGAGCCAAAGTCCGGGGACTAACTTTCAACTTATCTTCGGATCTTGGCACCGATATTACGAGGAAACAGGGTCCGAGCTGTAGCATAGTCCGATAACTCAGTGGTATTCGGAATGTTGTTCACTTCATTTAAACCCCGTCGTAGCCCAGAAGCGATGCTCAACAACCTTTGTACCAAGAATGTCTAAGTTGCAGTCAGAAATCATTTCAAGCGATATGCAGTCTACAATCAGCACGAAGTTGGACGAAAGTAGTCCTAAAGGAATGCAAGACCCAACCCAAACCGACATTAGCCGTCTGGAGAGCATTGCGCTAGGTGTATCATCAATGAACACCGACACCATCGATGATGCCATCTTACAAGCTCAAGGCCACAAGGCTGCGATGCCCCGGCTTTTCTCAGCGATGTCTTCGTTGGGTCTGATGTTTTGGTATGCTCCTTGCGGAGGACCATGAATCAGAACACAGGCATTAACCCTATTTTGCAGTATCATGAATTCCTGGGTTGGAGCACTGAGTACCTTTGGACAGAACTTGAGATATGGCGGGCCACAATGTGTCATCTTCGCTCTTATAACTGCAGGATTCGTCCAATGGGCGGTCACGCTCGGGTTGTCCGAGCTCGCCTCTGCATTTCCCAGCTCTGGAGTATGAACCAACCACGCACCAGCCTTACTACCTTTGATGGCTGACTTTAGTTGTAGGGCCAATACCATTTCACTTATATCCTTGCTCCAGAGAAGTTCAAGCGCTTTGGTGCGTTCGTTATCGGATGGATGTCTGTTCTTGCTTGGTGGGTTGCCACAACCTCAGGCCTGTCACTCGTCGCAATCTCATCCACTGGACTGGCCGCCTTTGTCAATCCAAGTTATACCCCAAAGAGCTGGCATATATACCTCTGCTATCTCGGAATGGCTTTGATCTCCGGTTCGTCGATCGTCTGCAAATGCTAAACTCATGCTGATGTCAGAAAGTAACACCTCTTTTCCTGTTCCCAAAATCCATTCCCAAGATCACATCTGGCTCTATGTACCTTAGTCTTACTGGCTTCTTGGTCTGGTTCATTGTGATATTGGCAATGCGGCAACACACCAATAGTGGTGAATTCATCCTACAATCGAACATGGGCACTAGTGGCTGGGGACAAGGCACAGCGTGGACTCTTGGAGTTACTAATGCGATGTACTGCTTCGGGGGTACGGACTCTGCGATCCATATATCAGAAGAGATGCACGCTCCAGGGCGTAAGCTACCGGTGGTTATGTGAGTGCTGACTGGATCGATAGGATAAGTGGTCGCTCTTTTGCTCACATTCTAACGCTAGGAATTTAACGATGCTTATCGGTATAATGACTGCCGTCCCCATCATAGTCGCCAGCATGTTTACGATATCTGATATGACCGGTGTTATGAATTCTGGCTTCCCTGCCGTTGAACTTATGTATCAAGCGACAGGAAACCGACCTCTGACGATATTCCTGGCGGTTTGGTTAATTGTCATCTACGCATGTGAGTTTCTCCTAATTGCACAGCGAGCAAACCCTCATCCTCTACACACATACAAGTACTGATTCCTACCTGACAGCTGCCATGCCTCCTCAGTTTATTGCATGTGGGCGTATCGCCTGGGCATTCGCGCGAGACCGAGGAACCCCATTTCCAGACTATTTCGCACATATCGACACCAAGTTACAATTCCCAGCACGAGCGACTGTAGCGGCCTTCGGGTTTAACGCTCTTTACGGTCTATTGTACCTTGCAAGTACGACCGCATTCAACTCCATCATCACATCCGCGGTATTGTTCCTCAATATCACGCTGGCGGCTCCACAAGCCATTCTCGTGCTAAGAGGCCGGAATAAATACCTCCCAGAACGACCTTTTAAGCTCGGTCCTTTAGGATATTTCTGCAACATATTTTCTATGCTCTGGATTCCTGTCCTGGTCGTATTGGTGTGTATGCCTCCCGGTCTGCCGGTCACAGTCGAGTCTATGAATTACACATCGATAATTTTGGTCGGCCTTCTCGTGCTGATAGTCATTGGTTGGTTTGTGTTTGGCCACCAATTTGAAGGCCCAAAGATTGATTGGGAGATGTTGAATCTCGGAAATAAAATGGAGTCTGAGGGGAAAAAACGGTGAGCGCGAGTTATGTTCATGAGCTCGGTGTGATGCTGGGGCATCCGAGCGCAGGGTGTCGTGGAGGAGCACTGGAGGTGTCCCATATCGAAAGGAGTCAACGCCTGGCTCTTCAAGGGCTCATTGCTTAGCTACGCATAATTCACATCATTGTCGATGATGATTTGATGCTATGAAGGATCGGTCAGACCAAATAGTTCAATCCACATCCCTGCTAGTTTCAAAGTTGATTAAGGAAAGATTTCTGCCTAACGTCTAGCCCGCTTTTGAGAAACTTGGCCATCCTAAGTAGAAGGGTCAAAGCGATGATCCTTATCCCAATAACAGCTATCATAAAGAAAACTCTGCAGTCTGTCGCCCTTAAACGAATGGGTGGCTGAAGAAATCGGCAATGTCAAATCCTGACTTTGGTAACGACATATACAAGGAAGTCCCGTCATCGGGAAAGTCGAGGAAGTTGTAGTCGGCTGCACTCAGGAAGTCGGCATCGTCCAGCTCGTAGGCCTGAGAAGCAGTCATAATAGATTAGCATAGCGGTGACGATGAGTGACGCCACTTTCACATCATTCAACAGGGATGGGGTATTCAATGAGGGAAAGGTAGAAGAAGGCAGACGAACCATATCAGGAATTTCTGGGCATGATGTAACTTCGGGTATCCGTAGTGTAGCAGACATGGATCGCAGCCTTTCAATTTCGCTGTAATCTGGATTTCCGATGGAAGAATCGACTCTTGTTGTAGTCTTGGTCCGACTCGTAGTGTGTGAGGACTCTGTCATACACCTTTCGACGTGAAGCCGTGCAATGGAGGTAAATTCTGCAACTTTTGCATCGTGGAGTGTTCCCTGTGATGCCAGATCTAGGCGTGCGAAATGTGCGGCGACAATGTCCAGGTACGACATATTTGTCTTGGTCTCTGGGTGCAAAGGGTTTTGGACGACGAAATCAAAAACGATGAACATTGCGACCATAGGCATGACCCCAAGTATCCTGTTGAAAGAAGTAGGAATTAGTGAGATATATTTTCAGTGAGTGCTTCGGATCGGGAGAATTACCAGACAGGAGTGATTGGATCAATTGGGATATAAGGGCTTGATTCGATTATCGAGCGTGCTGCCGTCAAAAGACATCTTTTGCTTTCAGACCGTCTTAGTGACCTTTGATCAAGGCATATGTGAAGTACCAGCCTTGCTATGCAGATTTGAAGGTTATAGTATGCAAATGAAATCCTAAAGGCTAGCTCTTGTATGTGCGGGTCCCTTGATCTATGCTGCCGCAAGGATGACCCGGGGCGCAGCCTTTCGGGTATCGAGTCCTTCCAAGATTGGAGATCCTGCTTGATGTGATCAACATGGGAGAAGTATTGTTCGTTGGAGTTCAATGTGGCACTAATTGAAAACAGCGAGTCGTACGCTCTAGAGAGGATACGTGAATACTGTGCCCAATACCGCAACCAATCGAACCCGTCAAGCGTAGAATCTGATAATGTGGGAAGTGGACAACTGATGTCACCATCCGAGATCAACTATAAAGGGCACATCAGCGGGGTCCCAGTCGGCCGCCATAAAACGAACCTACCGAAGCATGGCTTGAATTGAAAGCGTATTCTTTTTCAAGACAATAGACGACCCAGAAAATTCTTCGGCCTTCCTGATTCGACTCCAGGTCTAGGTTGCGTTTATGCATACAGAGTGTAATGATAGTTCTCGCCGCCTCAGAAATGCATAAGGTCTCAATCTGGAGACTTGAATAATTGAGAGCAAAGACTGCCTGAGTTCGTTCTTGTTAGGTCGATGCGACTTCTTCTTCTTCTTCTCTCTCAGGTCACGCTGCCTCGATGCAATGAACTTACCATAGCCGTCATCGCCTTGTGCAGTTAGCTTAAGGTCTGGTTCAGTGGATAGGTTATGCAAACCTGAGCCTTGAGTATCGATGCTCTGCACATCAGAACGTCTTGAAGGTGACAGAAAGATATTCGGAAGTAATGCCATGCGAGGCCTTCTGCGGGCTTGAAGGATCCTCCACCATCATACAAGCAGCCCAAACTTAAGACAGCATAATAAAGCGCCGACCAGGTGTTCTGAACTATGTCTGATGTTTCCGAGCCGGAGGAAGCTGACTTTCTCTCAAAGTCTGCTTGATCAAGGAACGGGTACACGGGATGGAGGTGCTTGAAGTATGCTGTCCAGAGATCTTCAGTGCTCGCCCAAACAGTCTGAGCCTTTTAAGGAGGATGTAGTACCCACCTCGAATGTACTGAGACTCGTTTTCATGAGAGGAATTCAGATTCTCAGATACGTCTTTTTGTTGGACTGCAGCTTCCCATCGAGCTTTCATCTGCTCCTCTAGGGTAGTTACAAGGTCCTTGACTTTGCCATGACCAAGTTTTTGACACAGGCGCTCAACAGCCTCGTCTGAGAAGAATGCGAGACTGGAACTAGGAACTACATGGATTAGTCTTTGAAGCAAGAGATTCACCACTTTTCCAGGGGCGCACTAACCTTGTTCTTTGCTGATAGGTCTCGACACACTGATTTCACCAACAGCGTACCTTCTTTTGTCGGGTTGCTGAGACCCAGGATGCTCTTTGCTGAAGAGTAAACAGTCGACATAAAGCTCAGATGCTCGCTCAGGACCTTGATTCTGCGTGACAGGCATGGATTCATGGGCCGAATTCGTGGCCTCAACAGAGTTGACACCATCGATCGAACAGGATCGAGCGTCATCAGCCTGGATCATCAAATTCTCATCATCATCGTGCACTGCCAGAGATTAGATCAGGATAGTCACTAGAGGGTGGAAACAGACCACCAGCCTTTTGTAGTCTTGGAGGTTTCGTCGCGTACGGCTTGCGTGATTTAATGGGTGAAAACTTGCATTGTATACCACGTTTCTGCAGATGTCAGGTGATTTGTTGCTTGGTCCATAGGGTCATTGTCTATTCGGGAAAGGGAAAGACCAGCTCACGAACATCGCATATTATGCAGGCTTCATCTGCTTCATTGGCCTCTGGGGCATGATTAGCGTGCCAATTGATGAAAGCTATGGTGACACTACTGACTCGCGCATCTCACTTTCCAGACTCTGCAGCGGTCGCAGGTGCTCAGATACTTGACCGGACGCATCACAGGGATATTCTTCGATGAAAGTAGGATGAAATGGAAGAAGGCTGACCGCGAGCGAGATGAAGAAGAGACTCGACGCGTGGAACCCAGCAGGCTGGAACTTAGAGGAGGTCGGTAGGACTGGTACCCCGCTGTGACCTAGGGCTCGAACTTTGATGTGCCTTGGCGACAGATACCAAAGCTTTCCCGCGCATCAGAAAGATACGAGCACTTTCAATAATGCATGCGGTCGGATCATGTCTTTTAAGACCAGGTGGGCATTTAGCCCGTATGCCCGTTAAGTTCTCTCACTCACCAGCTATCAATATTTGCATTATGGACTGGGACAAGCGCAATACTCGACTTCGGATCATGTCCCACGGCAGCGTGCGAATAGTAGACAAGTGATCACGCAGCCAGAAGAATCTTGAACACATGATTCAGCTGCTTCTACCATAGGATCAGCCCTAGTCTATCTGGCAGCTGTTACTATCACAGGAGCTTACGCATCGAATCGCACCACGCCATCCGTGTCTTCAATCTGAAGGCTGTGAAAGTTCACGACAAGAGATTCGGTGGTTGTTCTTTCAGCATCTGGCCTGGAAACATAGACTGCCACCCAGATGTCAGGATCAGACTTGGACTCATTCACAAAGCACCATGGAACAACTCGGATCATCCTCTTAACCACTTGCTGCCCTTGACCATAGACGGCCTGGATGGCGAGACGATCTCCAAATCGGGATATCTCCATTGTGATATCTTCGTTATCTTCAAATGCCTCGGGGATGGCATGCAAGCTCCAATCAGTGAGATCTTCGTGGCTGGAGCAGATCATGTGATAGAGCTTGCCTTCCCAAAGCTCGACTCCTATCTTGATGAATGAGGGCGCGGTGCCTGTGGTGCCTGGAGTCTCTGCTGAAGGTTCCGGAAGCTCTGGCTTTGGACGCACGAACAGGAAGCCAGCTTGATCCCAGTTGCATTTGTAACCGTCGGAAGGTCGGAAGCTTACAGTTGCACGTTTCAGTCGAGTTGGCGGCACTGCGACGCGGGAGATAGCCGATTTGAAAGAGTATGGTTGCAAGGAAGGATCGTTGGATAGTGGCACACCAAGGACATCGACATTGTTGATCGAAGTAAGGGTCAAAGGGCTAGTAGTATTCCGGTGATTGACAGTAACAATGCTGTATTGTGCCATCTTGCTTGCCGTAGACTATTGGCTCAAGTCCTTGTCTGCGAAAGGAGATCCATGGAAACCAACGCCTCTTACTGTCATTTTGATAGATTTTAATTCCTGGCTGCTAAATATCTATCTGATCTCCCCGAGACTCGCCGTCTTCAAAACCCGACCTAAACTCCGTTTGAGGTGGAGTTTGCATCAACAGCGTGCTCATATCTAAAGCTACTGCAGACTCACCAGGTTCATCAAGGGACCCAATTGTTACACCCAGCCAAGTCTTCTCGGAATCTCCGAAATTTCTGGCTAGCCACTAATGGGAGACCTGCTTCTCCGACTTTCCCTCCGATTTATTTATTCAGTGTCAGTCCAACTTGTGAAGCATGGGCTGAGGTCACACTGGAGTCGAACTTGAATGATCTATGGCATGTCACACAGCCACCGCGTTTCAAATTGAACTATCACTGATTAGACCGATATCAAAAGCATCGATAAGCCCGGGAAGGATCATTGAGATATTCTGCTAAATTCCTGCCAAGTCTCCGTCATCGTGAGGCATGATTCATTGATCAAACCGTCCATGTATGAACAGCACAAGAGTCTACATTTGGTGAACTGAAAACCAGCTAGCCTGGCAATCACCCGTTGTAGTTGTCCAAGGGAGCCTCATCCTTGATCTGCTCCCAGATCTCATCGATGTCCTTGACCGCCTTGTCACTCAACTTTCCCTTCTCAATACCCGCCAAGGTTTGTTCCAACTGCTCATGTTTGCTCGCGCCGATGATGATAGCATCACCATTCTCCTTCTTCAAAGGGCTATTGTACGTCACCCAGCGGTATGCGAGCTCAGCCTTGGTGGCGCCCTCTTGTTCCGCGATCGATGCCCATGTCTCGAGAGCTTTGATAAGCGTGGGCTTGACGTACATACGCTTATACATGCCGCCGATAACCTCATCGTTGAAGCGACCTGCTCCCTCTTCGAGCTGTTGGGGGGTCTTGGTCAAAAACCCACCAGCGAGCGGGCTGTATGCGTAGAAAGCAATGCCCAGCTTGCGAAGGACCGGGAAGAGAGTTGTTTCTTGCCTCCGAGCGACGGGGGAATAATTGCCCTGGTAGACTGTCGGCAGAACGTAACCTTGCTCCTTGCAGTGGTCGTAGACCTGCTGCACAGCTTCCGGCTTGAAATTGCTTACACCGAAACGCTTGAAAAGACCAAGTTGGTAGATCTCCTGGACGCCCGCAAGTGTCTCCTCAATGGGGGTCTTGGGGTCTGGACTGTGCAGGTAGAAGATGTCGACCTGCTTGACACCGAGTTTCTTGATACTTTCCTGACCCGACTTGACGATGTTCTCACGACTGGACCCGCCGCCTCCAGTGAAACCGCCGACCCATTTGGTGTCGATGGTGAATTTCTCGCCGGCCTTGGTTAGACCTAGAGTGGCTTCAGATTCTCCATAGAGTTGCGCGCTGTCAATATGGGTGCAGTTGTGCTTCAGGAGAATGGAATAGACGTTGTCGAGGTCTTCAGGTTTAGTCCATGGATCGCGATTTCCGATGGCACCACCTCCGAACACTACAGTGAGGGGCTGGGATGACATGTCTTCTCAATGTCGGTGAATGTGGTCTGTTGTTGCGCTTGAAAGGTTATGGTGCTGTGGTAGACTTATCTGAAATGAATGTGAGCAGGAAGTTGGCATAAAGATGTCGGACTTCATGCAGACTTTAAACCTTGTACACTGCCGGCTCAGATGTTAGGTTTCACCATGTGCCGTGAGGCGTGCACCTCGACTTCGGCCAGTCGCCGAACGAGTGTGGGGTCAGCTCATGACGAATGTGTGATAGACATTATTCCACAGTGAGTACTGCCCTAGCACCCAATCTATACAGCGACTGCCTGCTTGGGACAAACCTAGGGAGTTGTGCAGTGACAGGATGACCAGTCGAGCATTGAAGGCATTTGTCATCATCAACCCCGTGGCCACGGGTGCCACAGATTACGGTGGACAAGTTTCATGCGTTGGTAGTGCGGGCCAAAATTCAGTCGAGATCGCTAATCAAGGGAAAGCGATCTAACCTGAAGCCGTCATACTCATCGAACGAGGACATCCAGACGCGAAGCCATCACTATTTGCCGAGGTACTGAGCCTCCAAAGTCTTCGTGTGAGATACCTACCTAGTACAGAGGCTACGAGGAGTAAGAGTGGTATTGCGTGACTCGGAACTCCGGGCTACGGACAAACTCGACGGAGTTAAAAGGCTAGGAGGGGGGTTATTGGGGTCATTCATGACGTCAAATCAAGCTCCAATTCGCTACGGAGGATTACTGCTGATGATATTGACCTCCACTTTACTACGGAGGATTATTGATGCACATGCAGTCACCCAAGAGCTGATCATTAGACATACGGATCTTGAATAAATCCTCACAGGGCACACAAAGCACCCCCTCTATTCATATGACCTGGCACGATGGACTCGATCCACTGTTAAATGATGGTCACCCGGGTCACCCTCCTGAGCGGAACTGGGCAGCATTGGTATAAATGCTATGTGGCCAACATTGCTGCCCGGCTTCACATCCACCAGTCCAAATTCAACATGGCCCAGCCTTTTCGCACGGAGCAAGCCATCCTGTGCAGAGCTTTCTTGGAATCCCTGTCTTGAACAATATGGGTTGTCCCTTGTCAAAGAGCTCACGTACCCAAATATATCAGGGACACGAGTCCTGCATCGCAAGATCAGGCTGATGTCGGCCATCACTTCTAGGATGGCCGATACCACTAATATCACAACGAGCCAGACTCGGTTGCATACATAGATCTCTGGTCCGTCTGATGTGATGGAGGCTGTGGTCGTGGTGACCGGCACCGAGACACCGGCCTGCGTCAGATTGTCAGATGACATTCCAGTGCCCATGGTAAACGCGGATGTTGTCAAGGCATAGTAGAAACTGTTGAAGGCAAGCGTCATCCTCGATTCAACTTCCGCAAGGGGTGGCTTCCAAAGCTGCCCCAAGTTGCGATTGGCGCTCGACGACATCCACATTGACAGAGGATCGTGCAGAAAGCGGTCGGGCAGCGAGGGTTCAGCAGGATGACGTGAAAGACCCATCCCACACCACGCTCCTTCTGTCAATGCATACCTCAGAGCATCCCATGCTGTTGTATGCAACTGCGATGACAACGATTTACGTACTCGAGTAGCGGCACAGCTTGTCCCGTTACATGCAACCTCGGTCTCGAGCGACACGCCGCTGAGGTCGCAGGTCAGAAGGCTAATCCACCAACTGTCATCGTCCGACATGTCCCCACCATTCTCACCCGTGGTCTTAGATCCGAAGTAACGCCGTATGGCGCGGGAGGGATCTTCTTGGAAGTCGTGCCAGGACGAGTTGGTTATGAACAGAAAAGAGGTTTGGGTACCAGGGTGAGTCGCGAGGCTCTGGAAATCGCTCGGCCAATAATCGACACTTCTGTAGAGTGGCTCAGTCAGAGAAGAGTTGAACTTCGAATAAGTAGTCCGCTCATTTGAGCTACAATCCATATTAGTTACAAGGGAATCGAACGTTAATTGCGATTGGGCGTTGCTGGCCAAGTTCGACAAGGGCATGCCGATCAAGCTAATATAGCTAGGTTGGGATTCTTGGCGGATATTCAACCAGGAGGATGTCTCGGTAAGATCGCCATCTAATGATGCTAGGGATGGAACTTTTGGATTATTCCACAGGTCCCATGGAGTATCCAGGCTGACGGCGGCGGACAGCAGGGAAGTTAGGTATATGGCCGTAATCTCCGTAATGACAGTCGCGCCTGAGCTTGAACCCATGAGTGCTGTGGAGTTTAGTACTTGGGAGCTCAGGTATGTGACTGTGCTGTTGCGTAGAGTCTGAGTAGGCTTTGTGTCAAGAAGTCTGAGCAATGACTGGCCTCCAACTGGAGACAGGACCCAAATTAGTGACACCGCAATTCCAAGCAGACTGAAGTTTCGCAGTAGCACGAGTTGTTCGAGAGTCGAGAATATAGACTGCGCGCCAACGAGATGCTCTAATGACTGAACCGCTCAGTCCCTCTCATGGCAATGACAGGTCTTCTGAGACTGACTTTTAGGCGCATGCCAGTCTGACATTTGTAGGTGGCTATGGACTTCATGCACCGACCTGCAAGCGCAGCGAATGCGATTGGGAAGATTGTAGGGGAGAGAAGCAAAGCCTGCTGAATATTACTCCCGGTCGGAGAAAGCGCCTTATCGTGTAATATTGCGGATGCGACACCAAGGCCATCTTTCAGATTAGCTTGAAGGGTTTCCCTAGTTGAGAGCAATACCAACCGAAGAAAAAGAGTGGAACGAAGAGCAGAAAGACGTCCCAGACGAAAGCGAACCATGAATGATGTACATGCGCAAGGTCATGGCTTTTCACATTCGATGTCATGTCTGTAGCCTCTGGCTTGGCTGTCTTCGGCTGAGGCAAGCCATCAGGACTAGAGGTTTGATTCTCCGATAAGGTTCGCGGGGTGCAAACTATTGGTCTCGTGCATGGGTAATTAGGAGGTTCGACCATGAATCACAAGAGTATGGTGGCTCTGCGATCCAGTGGTACATGAATAAGATTGTGGAGTGTTCACCAAAGATCTCCAGAAGGAATCATTGTCAGAAGCACTTACATATGATGTATATGGTACTCTGAGGCGCATGCACAAGATATGGTGTTCACCCCTCAACATTACTTAGCCAGGTGGCGCAATGGATAGGATCCTGTAAGTAGTCGACATGTGTCAACCCAGTATGGTAGTAGGATTCGATTTGGCCCCCAAACACTACGAGGTATATCTGAATAGTGCCAGAAGAAAGGCCAGCACTCGCCGTAGCCATCGTGTGACCTTCAAGATAACCGAGTATTAGTGCGGTGATAGTGCTTGTTGCAGCTCTTCTGGATTCAACTGTCCGCATGGTACGAGTAATCACACCGGTTGCAAGCCCCCATCCGCAGCCAATTACATCACTCACTTAGAGACAGTGGGCTGGAGAAATGGGAGGACGGGATAGTTGCACATTGGCTTGCGGACCGCACTTGTCGGTAGGGAAATCGATTGCCAAATGAGACACTAGATTATCAGCGTCATTCTGGAGACCGTCGCGTTCTAATCCCAACAAGATCTAGTAGGTTGATCTGACCGAATCCACATGGATAGTAGAGAACCCACGGGAACAGATGTTTTGCGGACCGAAGTGAGGCTGATGTTTCTTACACTCTCAATCCGACCCTTCCTAAATGACCATACCTTCTAAGATGTGAATGACCATGCGCAAACAGCGGGGTTCGAGCAGGTCATAGGCTCATAGAGAGTGATATTTTCTTTCAGGGCTCTCAGCCATATTGTGGATGATTTTGAGATGAGGTACTTTGGACTACTACTACGACTCTACGAGAACAAAATTACGGAGGGTTATTGATGCTGCAGATGCATGCAATTCCCAGGTATGCAGTTTCCCAAACAGGCAACATTGCCGATAACGCGTCAAGCCACGTCGAATTTCTACCGAGCCTTCAGTCTCCAACTTGAAGGCGAGGACTCGATTGTCATTCTTCGCATTTCATAAATTTGCATCAACTATTGGGACCACCAATAGACTATCAGGCCATCAAAAGGCCGGATAATGGTGCTGGAATTGCACATATGGGGTCCAGCATTTGGACTACCGTCTCTTGACGCCCAATGTCTCGCCGCAGTCTGCTACCTGCAGAGGGTTCTCCCTATTGATGCCTGGGCATTGATCCCTTCCAACAATCTTCAAATAAGTCCACTTGGTGAACTCCCGGCGCTCAAAGATGGCAACACGTGGGTTGCTGGCTTCTCCAACATCGTCACATACCTCCGAGACTCTTCCACCGGCAGGTATGATCTCGACCGAGACCTGAATCCCACGCAGCAAGCCGATGCTACGGCCTTCTCTTCTTTCCTCGCGTCACGCGGCCAACCTCTCCTTGACCTCTGTCTGTACGTCAGTAGTGACAACTACTTCGCTTCGACAAGGCCAGCTCTAGGTGACATCCTACTATGGCCCGACAGTTGGTTTGTGCCACATCTACTGCGAGACAAAGCCAAGAAGAGATCGGACCATTTGGGATTGAGCAGCCTGGATGTGGACACAGCTCGAGAAGACAAGAGTGATGATGTTGGTCTTACTGCACATATCCCGAAGTCCTTGCGAAAACCCCGACAAACTGTCACCTCGTTATTGGGTCGGAACCTGCAGAAGAACCGTTTCAGACTGGATGCGGTCACAGCAGACTTCCTCGAGCCACTGTTGGAGAAACTGGGTGACAATCAATCATTGCTTGGTGACACTACAAGCAGTCTCGACTGTCTGGCAATCGCTTACATTGCCTTGCTTCAAGTCCCTGACCTACCACAAGCGTGGGTCAAGGAGGCTCTGCAGACAAAATATGCCAAGTTAAGTCAATGGGCCTCGGAACAAACACCACGAGTTTCAGGTTCTTCGTTGGATGCAACTACACCTCTGAAGGGGGGAAATGGCACATCAATTGCTGGAAGCGAGTTACCCTGGCAAAAACCCTTAGAAAGAACACCGCAGCAGGTTCTGCACTCGGTTCTGGAAAGTTGCATTAGCTCTCTGCCGGTGGTTGGAATTCCCTACAAGCCTGTGGAACTTCACAATTTGCGGGCTGGTGGTAATTATCAGCTTGAGAAACAATCCCAACTGGCGACCATTTCGAGACGACGCGAATTATACGTTCAAACCTTGATATCAACCTTTGCGACCCTTGGCCTTGTGGGGTACCTCTCTTACAAAGGGATCCTTCATCTTCCTCGCTATGTCAGACAACCACAACCAAGGAAGTTTGGTGAGGCTGGTGCTTTGCTCGGATTGGTATGATCAACGTTGTGACACGTTTGCAAGACACGTGGCTAAGTTGAACATGGGCCTGACGGGGTTCAAGCCAGAGGTCGTGACTTTGATCGTTCGTTCTCATGAGAGTGCCGACATCCGGCCCTTGGTGTAAACGCTTGCTCATGCGAAATTCGGATGTTTGTCACTCGTTACCGACTCGAAAAGCATAATTGACAAGTGAACGAGACGCGCTTCACATGCAGTCCTACGTTGAGTAGGGATTCCACAATAAGCAAATTGTGACGTGATGTGATAGGAGCATGGGCGAAAATGAGGACCTTAAAGGACGCCAAGGTGACGCAGCCTTGCGCATCAGATAAGAACGACAAGGGGTGGGTGCTCTCAATGACGATGAAGATTACCAAGGTCGACTGGCGCGGTGATCATGGATGTATGTACATATGTATTATATTATAGAACGATCGAGGTCTTGTATTGATCAGCATCACAACGTTCGAGAAGAATCGATTGATGTTGGTGTTGGGAAGAGTGCCTTCGGAAACACGAACGTCATGATTGTCACCCAATCAGAGAAGCCATATTAGTCCCAGCCTTGAGTCCATGCACTGCCTCTGATTGGTCACCCACCCCATCTACAGATCCTTTCATCCTTTAAGGTCCTCATATTTGACAGGACCCTTGACACTTACGAGTACCACCTTGACACTGGCAACGAAATGTACACCTCGTTTTCAACCACAAGCACTTCTGCTGACATGTCACAACGCTTGTTCGCCAGTCCTCATCCTGCCCTTCAACTGCCTCAACCGTGAACTTCTTGTTTACCTACTCGGTTCTCGACCAACCCAACAGAGTTCCAATATTCAACCTCCCCAGGCAGTCCGACCCATATTAATAATATCCACTGCCATCCCACGCGGTCATAAGGCAGCGGGAGATCGTTCAAAAAGTTAGCGAGTCGGCCCACAGGCGATAAATATCAATCTATCTTCTCCACAGTCGACTGAACCTCGCATCTTTCGGCGTTCACTAATAAGGTCCTCGATCTCAAGCATCCAGACAAGCTCTTCTCACATAAAGCTTGCCCTTCAAAGTTCAAGCCTATAAATCAATTGGACCCCCTAATTTTCTTTCCAAGAGATTTTCCCCTGCCGACACGCACATAAGTTTATCATTACTTCCACCGGCTGTTGGTAGCCGAAAACAACCCTACCGGTCGACACTGTACCACCATGGCCAACCTAGAAATCCTCAGCCATCTCATCGCTCGACAGGAAGAAGAAGCTCCCGTCTCGTGTGAAACCGGAAATGACTATGATGGCCGAATTGGTCTGCGTGTAGCCGCGCTCTTTATCATCTGGGTCACCTCGTCAATCGGTGCTGTATTCCCAGTCTTTGCCAATCGACACAAGGGCCTCAAGATCCCCGAGTGGGTTTTCTTCATCTGCAAATATTTCGGCTCAGGCGTCATCGTCGCAACCGCTTTCATCCATCTCTTGGGTCCCGCAGAAGAGGCCTTGACCAACCCATGTCTCACCGGCGCCATTACCGACTACTCATGGTGTGAGGGTATCATCTTGATGACGATATTTGTGCTCTTCTTCGTCGAGTTGATGGTCACGAGATATGGTAATTTCGGCGATGGACACAACCACGGCGATGCCAGCCACGATGCTGCAATCAATGGATCCAAGGACACAGAGTTGAGCAACGTGGCCGATTCCACACCTTACAAAGACACCCCATCCGAGACCACCGCACCGGCCGCGTCCGCCGTAACAATGGCCGATCCGAGACAAAGCACACACATCCCCGGGCAGGACCATCTCGGCCACCGACACGAACACAATGAAATCGACGACGCAGCCAATCCATTCAGCTTTGAGGACTACAAAGCGCAAATGACCGCCATCTTCGTTCTCGAATTCGGCATCATCTTCCACAGCATCTTTATCGGTCTCACTCTGGCAGTTGCCGGCTCGGAATTCGACACCCTCTTCGTCGTCCTCATCTTCCATCAAACCTTCGAAGGTCTCGGTCTCGGCTCCCGATTGGCTGTCACCCCGTGGCCAAAGAATCGCCGCTGGACCCCTTACATCCTCGGTCTGGCTTATGGTCTCAGTACCCCCATCGCCATTGCCGTGGGTCTGGGTGTCCGAAACTCCTACCCTCCTGGATCTCAAACCACCTTGATTGTCAACGGTATCTTTGATTCCATCTCCGCCGGTATCCTTATCTACACCGGTCTCGTGGAGTTGATGGCCCATGAGTTCATGTTCAGCCGATCCATGCAAAGAGCCAGGATACAGACGGTGCTGTTTGCTTTCTTGATGATGTGTCTGGGCGCTGGTTTGATGGCTTTACTCGGCAAATGGGCCTAGTGAGCCGAGTGAGTTCTGAGGAATTCGGATCACCCCCGTCAAGTCAAGGACACGACATGACACGACATGAAATGTTGCCCTAAGAACATGAATGAAAATCAATCTTCGTCCGTGAGGCCAGCCAGCATGATCTTGTTTGTACACCTCAAGTTCTCGGCGAGATGATGCTTCCAGACAGGACGGCTATGGCTGTCAGATGGGGTGAAACGTCAACACCATGAACCATGCTCCTTTCCAGCATGACTGGACCTCCATCCGACACTACTGCCGTCTCGACAATGGATTGTTCGAGCTCGGTCAATTCTCATACCTTTTTGTTAGACTTGCTAGATACCCACCCGCACCACGAAATTCACACTAGTGATTCGTGTCTTCCAAACGTTCAGTCGTAAATAGATAGATAATGATGTATGCATCTTACAAACGTTGTTCCTTCAGGTGGTGATGATCGAGAAGATTCCCTTTATTCGCTGGTTGATCTCACGTTAGTCATCGTTTGGATTGGTTTCGACTGCACATTGGATTTTCTCGAGTTTCTTAGAATAAATCGGGATCCGCTCAACAGGTATTCCTCTTGGTTCAAAATGATGCCGTGCTGTGCCGTGCTGTAATTCATTGATAATATCATATCTGTGGTATTATATGCTGCGCCGCTGGTAGGAACAAACTTTTTAGGGGGTTGAGGTCCGACTGAATGCCCTCGATCATCTCGCTTGCTCTGCTCTGCTCTGCTCTGCTCTTCCCTGGCCTCTCCCAATTCCATACGCCATAATTTACCAAAGCATTTTTTTCTATATCCGTCCGTAGCATCGTATCTCCTATATCCGATTATGCAGAACCCCTAGCCTCGTTCAATCTCACTTTACCTCACTCCACCGCATCACCTCACACTACACCACACCACACCACAACTCACACGCGATCCGAGTCCATGATCCGGAACAGCCGGGCATTGTCGACGGTGCAGGAACGAGATCTATTGGTCGTGGTATCACAGCCAAGCTCCGGGAGGATGTCGGCTTGGTACGTCGGATTCGTGTGGCCGATGCCGCGCATGCTGGCGATAATCAAGGCTGCTTCCTCGCATGGTGTGGTGTTGGCGGGGAGCATCGAGCGCGACGACGAGGAGGAGGACGATGGGATTTTGTGCTGGGACTGTGAATGGCTGTATTGATGCTGTGCGTGGCCGGTGGCAGTGTAGCTCTGCTGCGTCCATACGTCGGAGTATGGCGAGTAGATGTGGCTGGAATGCTCGCTGCCGTGGGTGTGGGTATGGGGATGGGCATGGCTGTGGTTGTCGTTGCTGTGTTGCTCGACTTCTTCGTCGGTTTCGGCGTCATAATAGCCGTTGAATGAAGAGATGGTCGCGTGGGGGAATTCCGTGTCGTCGACTGGTCTGAGAGGGTGACGTGCCGTGATGACCGATGCATGGTGTTGATGACGCCGTCTTTGTCCGTTCACCTCGCCATCCCCGGGTGGAGATGGGTACTGGACGGCTGCAGCATCACCGGGCATATCTTCGATATTCAGCAGCGAAGAGTGCGAATGGTTCAACTGGTCTCGCCACCGAGGTTGCTCCGATCGATGGTCCTGCTGTTGCATTTGCATTTGCATGTCGAACTGCTCACGCCGCCGCATTCGATCTTCATGCTGCAGTCTCTTCCACGCAGAATCCAACTCCACCTGTCTCCCCATATCATCCATATTGACATCAGCATTCGAACCCACACGACTCGCGTCTCCCACACTGCCCCCGTCCTGCACCCCTTCCACGACCGCACCACCACTCCTCCCTCTCCTCCCCAGAACCTCCTCCAGACACCTCACATGCTCCCGCAACATGCGCATCTCCTCCTTCAGAACGCGGTTCTCCTCCGCCACTCGCCGTGCCGCGTTCTGCACCTCCTCCGTCGCCTGCACGCCCTGCGTCTCGTACTCGCGCACCTTGGACTCCAGCGAGTTGACGTAGTCCTTGCGCCGCGCTCGTGACGCCCGCTGGTTCAGCGTGTTGCGGTTCAGCTTCTCGCGCTCCTGCGCGCTGTGTCGCCTGCTGCGGCTTGCATTCTGGTTCTGCGATGCCGTGTCGCTGTGGTCGTGGTCGTGGCTGTGATGGTCCTCTTCCGGCGTCGATGTTGTGGTCGCCATGGGTTGGGTTTGGTTGGTTTGTTTTAAGTTGGTGTCTTGTGTTGTTGGGGTTGTATGATTATCCAAGGTGGTATTGCTGGGTGAAGCTAGGATAATACTGCCTGGATAACACTGATTGTGCAAGATAATATTGCTCTTGACAGCATACAGATGTTGTTGAATGACTTTCGACGTTATTTTGCTATGGATCTGATGCCGTCACGCCACAGATTCTAGCTCTCAAGATCGTGCAGTCCCGACTACCGTTATACTCACATCAATTCAATAAATGTAGCTCTCACTATGAACATGAATCCGCGCGATTAGATATGAGACCATGTGCTAAGTAGAGTGAGTCGTGTGCCAGCAGAGTCATTGAATCCGACCAAGCGGAAAAAATCGAATTGAGATTTTGAAGCCAAAATGCATCTGCTGCGTCATCATTGGTCGGTGGATGTGTCACCACTGATCCACTTTTTCCGGCTCAGCCTTGTCGTGATTTGCAGAGCAGTGACGAGGCTGAGGGAGCCATGCTGGCTGTGGGACGCACCCAGGTCGGCCTCAGGGGCTTTCTTTGGTCGTTTTTGTTGTGTTGCTAAGCATTGGATGTTCCTGGCTGGTCTACTGTAGGGACTAGCATCACGGACTTGGCGAGACGGGTTTCCTATGAAAGACTATGCCAATGTCGTTCACAGTGATACCTCTAGAGCACTGAATCAAAGAATGCTGGGCTCACTACTCGTAGTACATTGGAGTTGCATGCAAAATGAGATCAACACTAAATATCAAGCGATGACTCGCCCTCTATGGCAACGTGAAAGAGCTCCTACATAGCGGGGCCTGGAGAACTATTCAGTTCAATGTCAGTACTATGGGAAACACAAGTTTAATGAGGCGAATTGGCCAACGACAACATTGGAGGTTGCGAATCGTACCTCCAGCTCTGGCCTTTCGAATCATGCACAGGTTAGTCCATGAAGGAAGGCAACCCCGAGAAACGCTCGGTAATGTAACGGACTTTCAGACAAGGTACGTACATAGCCTATGCTTGACTCCACGATGTCGCCACTCTGTGATGTACTACTACGTATGTCTTGCTCAAGGCCGCTATCAAGGCCGCGGAGCACATGGCAAACCCCGGGTGACACCTTTGGGTTGTGAGTCCGAGAATCGTATTATGTAAACAATGACAGCCGATCAGAAGTTAAACATCCGTCGATCGAAAACATGATGCCCGGGTTTCTCCTCGGGACCACTACTTATTTCTCCGAGCGAAAGTTGAGTGTGCCCAAGCGCTTTATACAGAGAAGAGTCAGTGATTCTACAAATCTTGAGGCATCGAGATCCGGTTTTCCAATGACGCAAATATGTTCAGACTCGAAGGTTTTGGTACGTGGCTTGAACCAAAGGAAGATCGCTCCAGTGCCAGTCTACTGAGCCCTGGTATTGGTACCGGATGGAAGGGCACGGGTTTAGACTTTGGACTTCCAGTGTTGGATATTTGGAGGGGATAGTTTGATGTTAAGTTTTTTTGAGATTTGGAATTTGCAAAATCCTCACTCAAGCCACAGTTCCGTGGCGGGTGCGGTTTCTCCAAATACACCAGCCACAATCTCCACTTGCTGGGACTGATTACGTACTCGGTACGGGTACAGATGCCGAAGAGGGGGTTTCGAGGTATCTAGGTAAAAAGTATCCATGTACTTTAGTTTGGTAAATTCATCCCTTCGATAATTTGATGATGAGGGTAAACTGACGGGGCAGAGCTCAAGCTGAGATTGGGGCCTATATTGTTAAATTGATGGCAGAATCAGGAAGGTCAATATGGTGCCGGAGTTCTTTGCTTCACCCCGTTCCCGTCCCCTAAGCCGTTGCGTTCGTATTGCCAGTGCGCGCATCGTTGATTTTTTTGCGCTCCTGCCTCTGCCACTGCATCCGGACCAAGTTCGATCTCTGACCAAGCGCAGCTTCAATGGTGGTGCTTGGAACGTCATGATCCGCGAATAGCATGCCTTCCTTACAGAGATCCCAGAACCTCGTTATCACCAATTGCTTCTCCCATTCGGGAACCCCAGATCACACTAGATGGATGGTAGCCCATTTTGATCGAGGGTGGCTCACCCGATACTCATTGTGGGCTTGTCGAGCGTAGCTTTTGAAGTTGTCAGACTTCTCTTTGCTGAGGTTCAGTGTTTCTTGGACTTGGGTGACAGGATGCCTGATTTTCAATGCCTGGGCCATGGTTGAACTCCCGAGGCAAAGATTTCTTCACGTGCCTCTTTTGTGGGTACTAGAATGACTCGATACGCCAATGACTATGGATAATAATGATCAAGAGCGAACCCTATTCCAGGGCACTCTGAAATTTAGATGGCGCCTCACGGAACCTCGCCGGAGAAAAGCTCTGGGCGTGATTCGGCCAAATCTAACTGCCGCCTTTAGGATTCGATCACATGGGTGTCCTTGTTCTTCGCGGCATTCCTGCCGGCTTCCCATTATCAAAAGTCATCGATGATCAGTAATCTAGCTACCAGGCAGAATCACATGCAGATAGAGACGTAAGGGCCACGGCGAACAAGGCTTCAGTAAATGCAAATGTGGTGGTGGGTTGTAAATCGATCGAAACCCACCGCGCGACCAGCTCAGTGACACACAAACATGCCGCTCTACGACGTCGAGCACATCACGCCCCTAACAGAGGCCCAACAAGCCAGCCTAGCACAGGCATTCACGAACCTCCACAGCCAGCGGTTCGCCACGCCCAAATTCTTCATCAACGTCCGCTACACCGACGTCAGCGCCCAGGCCGTGTACCGCGGCGGGCGCAAGGTAGAGTACAACCGCGTGATCCTGCGGACGCGGGTGGGCGAACAGCGCACCAAGGATCTCTA
Source organism: Exophiala bonariae (assembly GCF_035927105.1). Lineage (NCBI taxonomy): Eukaryota > Fungi > Ascomycota > Eurotiomycetes > Chaetothyriales > Herpotrichiellaceae > Exophiala > Exophiala bonariae. The sequence goes on from NW_027042494.1 coordinate 437,496, forward strand.
CGACGACCATTGTCGTGATATAGTGAGGATCTGGGAGGAGCAGATCTGCTGTGAAGGTCCCGGTGGAGGTGGAGGTGGAGATGGCGCCAAAGATGGGTTGAGGACCGTCTGGGTGTTGGGCGCGTTGACGACGGCGGTGGAATGTGGCATTGCGAGACCGCGAGTAAGTTTCTTTCGCGCCGTGTCTATCTATCTATAGGACTGGAGGGTTGCCATTGGTGGACATGGGAGTGATTGGCTTTTACGGTATTCGACTAATCAAATGGTCAAAACACAGGTTGGCGAGGAAGAAGAATGGCTGAAGATCAACATGGAGGAATTTCGAAACTTGGCTCGGCGCGGTGATGAGGACTTTGTTGAATTGGTTCGCGAACTTGATGAGGTTCAATCATGATTACTTTGAGTACGATGACTGCTTGAATCTATGCTAACAATCCAAGGCACGCCATTGCTCATGTTTGATACCTTCCATAAATAACGCGGAAAACCAAATTCGTCCCTAGTTATTTCTGAAACTCCCCACCTGATCTTGAAGAGCAGGCCAATGTTCGCTAACATCCATGACCTTTCCATGCTGTACCTGTCTCTGTTTCTGCGACTTCTTAACCACTCTTTCTCTCCCAAGCTGATCTCCCCCTTCCATTAAACCCATACAAATAGAGAATTGGAAGAAAATGGCTCGGCCCGCCAAGCTCAATTGCTCTTGTTGCTCAGTGAAATTCATGACCGGGGTTCTTGTTCTCACTAAGATCTCACCCCATTAATTGTTGCTTAAGCATAGAGGCAGATTTATAGCCACTGTTTAGGTTTTGTGCCTTGAGGGCCTTGGTCATCATGGTCATGCCATCGTACAAACGTGAGACATCGCTTCATAAATCTTGAGCGAGTTCTGTACAAGTAAACGAGTGTCGGGTCTGTAGTGTCAATAAGTCCTGCCATACACACCTCCTGGTGCAGAGCCATGGGGATTCATGTATGGACTCATTCCGCCTTGTGGTGGTGGTGGTGGTTGCTGCTGACGGGTAGCATTAGGGCTACTTGTAGGCATTTGTGGACGGTGGAACATGCTGACAAGTCGACGGCCGATACTTGGTTCGATCTCGGTACCATCTCGAGCGATCTTGACTTCTCGGTTCGCGTTCCAAGGATTTCGCAAACCTCTCGTTCGGTAGAAAGGAAGTCGGTCCGTTGATATCCACTTGATCTTGAAAGGCTTTCCAAAGGCTTGTGGTGTACCAGGAGATATGTTGGCAGAATCATCACCTTCGCCAGATAGATCACCGCCCTCGTCTTCAGCCACTTGCTCCTCTTGGAGCTTTTTCTCTGGTTCTGCTTCCCAAAAAATGGTACCTCGTGCAGAGTCATCGATAATCCGTCCTCTGGGAGCTGTAGAAGTTGCTTGTGTTGGTATGGTAAGGGGTAGATCTGTTGAAGTCGGGATCGAAACTTCGGGACTTGGTTGATATTCAACATCCGCGACCGCGTTACCATCAATGGTAGACTCCATCCTGGCGTATCCAAAATACTCGCCTGACTTGTTGGCTGAGAATATCAGATACACATTTTCAGCCGCCTATGTCCGGGTTAGCCCCATCCATATTTGGATAAGGAGATTGTATACTTACGTCAAATGCTTTGTTCAGCGCGGCTTCATTATGAGCCTGCGTTGCCCAAACTCCACTTTGCACACTTCGCTCCAAATCGTCCACAGTCAAACTCTTGACAACGAAAAACTTCTCCTTAACCTTCTCCACAACCTCCGTCTCTGACTCTGATGATGCTTTTGCTTCACCGTCTGTGAGTGCGCCGTCTTCTACGACGGGTGAAGCTTCCCCATCTATTTTTGAGTCAAGGTTTGGCTTTGGTACAGATTGTGTAGCATTTGTTGACATACTTCCACGACGTAATCTGCAGACCAGTCGAACTCCTTGAAAGCGAGAATCATGGAAGCGAGACATAGCAGCTGCGCAGCTTGCTTCGGATTTGTAATTGACAAAAGCACAATTGCTCTTTGAAATGAGAAAGACGCTCTCTATATCATCAGTAGCATCCCGAGAAAAGTGATCTTTCAGATCTATAATGTGTGTCGCCGGTGGGAGATTACCCACCCAAAGCGCATGGCCAGATTGCTTAGGCTTTCTTGGAGGACCTCGCAGGACCGACTTCTGGAGGGATGAGTTGGAGCTTGATCTTCGCACTACTCGGTATATTAGTCATGAGGTAGATCAATAGAGGGGCTAGGTCATACCTGTACTTTGAAGCTGCGGATGGAGATTTGTTGTTCCAGCATGTGCAAGTGAGCTATCAAGCCGTAGCTGTGGCAGAGGATATCCGCCCGCTGCTCGAGAGTCATATGCACCCCCGTACATGGTATTTTGCTGTCGCAAAAATTGTGGAGACTGAAGTTGATGCTGCTGCAAGGGAACATTTGGGTTGTGCATCATAGGTTGTTGGAGTATATAGTTTTGATTTTGTATATGATGTCCACCGCCTGGTCCGCTGGGGTTGCCAACGAATTGGGGGTACATCGCATGTTGTTGTTGCTGCTGCTGCTGTTGTTGCTGTTGCTGTTGCTGTCTGGGTTGATGGCCTTGCACATATTGATTGTGAAACTGTTGAGCGAATGGATGATTATAGCTTGTAGCAGTCTGGCCAGCAAACTGTGCGTTCTGTTGATATTGGTACATCAAAGACTGATTAGCCGCTCCTGGCGATTGAAACTGTTGAGGAAAAGGTTGTTGCTGATAGTGTCGCGCCTGGTAATCTGGTAGGGCAGCAACCATACTGGACATGTTGATCATGCCTGGACCGGCGTAGCCATTCATACCAAAAGGATGTTGAGCATACGTTTCGAATTCCATGTTCGATGTCTGACTAATCGGAGGATTTGCGCCTGTTAACGAGTGTTGTGGAGATGGATCTATGGTGGTTAGCGAAGGTATTAATCGACCTAAGAAATGTTGCCAACCTCTCGACTGATCTAGTTCGCCATCAATAATGGGAAAGTTAGGTCTGGGCGGAGGTTCGTCACCCATACCTATATTCTCGATTATGACCGGCAAAGGATAATAGTGCTGTACCCAGAAGACAGCCATCAGTTAATGAACCATGATGCCTGGCTACCTGCAGATGAAACATAAAAAAACTAAGACAACCCGTACCTCAAATAGCTACACCCAAGGTCAGGGGAATGATGATCACTCTCGAAACAAATGTAGGCTGAGTCCGGAAGTCCAAGGATCCGAATGGTCCCTTTGATGGTGATTGAAAAGGATTGATGGATAGTAGTTCCAGTGAGATAGACTCCCTACTTTCCAGAAACGAAATGAAACAATCGAACGGCGCCAAATTTGGAAGTGAACGTGGTCGGTAAGGTAGACTCGAATTTTCGCAGGACTAGAACGGAATGGTCTTGATCATGGCTGTGCTTTGCAGACAACCGTGGACAGTTGATTGGCTTGTCCCATATGCATGGAAAGAACGAGTATGAGAAGAGGAACCGTGTAAGAGTAGTGCTCGAACTCTGGTCGGTCAGGAAGGGTTATTATGACTGGTAACCAGTGGTGATAGCGACAAGGAATTGATTAGAGCCCTGTTGGAAGTAGCAGCTAAAACCCGAAAAATGGAGACAGGGTTCACAAGTCGCCAGTGGTTAAATGGATCAGATAGGAATGATTGGAGATGACCAGGGACGGAAGGCCTGTAAGATCAAGAGCCGTTCAGGGTTCATGAGCAAGCAACCTGGTTTTGGGGAACACTGGAGAAGAGCTAGAGTGTGCTACGAGATAGCGACAGTCTGGCAAGAAGTCTAAGGCCCTCATGGTGCGCCACGAATTTTTTTCTTCGAGAGGAGCCTACTTTTGGAATGGGAATGGTGTGCTCGTGCGAAGTTGGGAAATGAGAGTGCCAGCGAAGCCTGGATGGGCTTGATTGGACGGAAGGAGTATGCGAACGCTAAAGAACCAGAACGGGGACCAGGGGGAAGGTACTGCGGGTATCCCACTTAGTTGGCAGGTGGCATCCACGATCGATATGGCTTCAGTGGCTGGTGCCTTTAGATGGACGAAACAATACCGTATTGATACAGGGGTTCAGGGACAAAGTCAGTCAACCAAGCTGGTCGAAAGGTGGGTCTGGTTCGATAGTGGCGGTGTTTGTGCTCATTTCCGGATCGCTGGGCCGGGTAGGAAAACGCAAAATAGAGCTGTGGAAAGCAGCAAGGGAGCCGAATTCATGGGTCACTGGTTACTGCGTATCGTATGCGAAGGCTAGAAAAGCGAATTCGCCACTGAACGGGGTATGTTGGACCATGCGGACAGTCAAGGCACGCATGGGCATGGCAGAGGAAGAAAAGCCGTCATGCCTAGCTTTAGCCGTGTCTAGTTACGAACGAAGTTGTGGCAACGCTCAAACATGGGACTAATGCAGTCCTGAAGGGTCGTGGTCGATGATCAGTGAGCTTAGCCGTCGCTTAAGTCGTAAGAAAGGCTCGGAAGTCGATGATAGCCTGTTGGCTAACCAGCATCCCGGGCCACAAACCAAGCACCAAAAGACCGCATGAGAAGCAGGCAAAGGAAATGGCGGATGCTAGTAACTCCAACGTACAAAGAGCCATGTCATTGTCCGTGCGTTCGGAATCGGCTCTAATGCATGAGTTGTTACCACAAGAGCTGAGAGTTGGGACCAGAACATGGAGGATGGGGTTAGGGACAACGTAGGGCAGATGGATCGATGTTCTGGACTCTGCCGATCCCTAACCACAACAGCTAGACTGAGGCGCATACCGCCAAGACCAAGGAGGACCGTGGCAAGCCACATGCCCACTGCTTGCATCATCTCTATCACCACCTCTCCACCTCGTCGGCTTCTGCGGCGTTCTGGATTTTTTTCTTCTCTGGTACCAACTCAGGACGATTTGAAGACGGACATCTGTGGATCCCCTGCTCACTAATGGTTACTTGTGAGTTCTGCAGTCGCTATTACGAGCACAATCTGCATCACTCCTTGGCGATAGCACAGCAACACTCGAGGTACCTTAGGTAGCAATTGAAGGACATATATCACAATAGGCAGTCTGTTTATAGCCATGGCGACGCATCTGACGGGCCACTCCTTGGGTAGACGACAGCCTGGCAATCGGTCTTTTGCGATGATCCATTGCAAACGGCTTTTGACCTTACGAGTAGAGAAGTAGGGCCAATGCCTGAGACTGTGAAGATCTTAGCTCAAAGGAGCATTCACCTTTTACAAGCTCGGGAAAAGTCATCCTCCTACTTATGACTGGCTCTTAAGGCTCTTGTGGGGAATCAGAACTTGTGTACCGTAGTTATTCGTCGCAAAGGTTTTCATCAAACTCTAAAATTGGTGCGCATATCTTATGAAATATATCTTGATGGTGGGGATGACGTGAATATCATTGTACCATCTTGGTGCTTTCTCGAAAAGCGACATCGCCGTTGGGCACAAATTCGTGAGTTACGGACATTATCCGAAAATGAAAATCTTCTGTAGATCAGTTTGCCAACTCGGCCTAATGATGAAAGCGAGATCGATAAACCTATTTTTAGGGCAATGTTCCATGATGTATTTTGTAGTCGGCATATCTCCCAAGACCAAGAACGAAGCATCCAAACAACCCGTAAGGGCCTTCTGTGATGGTGGCTTGACCATGATGTGGCTGAGCACCTGTACCCCTGGTTCTGAGATGAAGAATGGGAAAGCTGCAAACAGGCAATTACTACCAAAGGGAAATTGGAGATTTCCCATGTTTGGAGCCCGCTGGTTGGGGGATTCCACGGAGAAACGTTTTTGCGGGTGCGAAGGCCGATCGATGACGTAATGAACTTTGTTCTTAACCCAACCTCACTTGTGCGGTTTATCACTTCCAGTCTTGTAGACTCATTTGCCTCCTGATCATCGCAGCCATTGCGACACGTACCCAATGAAATATGGCATCTATTACGAATGATCTTCATTCCTATGCCCGCATTTCTTCGTCCAGAAATAGAATGTGCTTCCTGCTGTTCCATTTCGGACATTGATCCGTTGCCAGATGTTCCGCAAGGAACCACCAGGAACATGCTTACACAACGTCGTCAAGGTATCGAGCACTCTGAGACATCTGGATTCCCCGGTCACGCCGGTCCCAACGTCTAAGCCTTAAATCATTCTCTATCTTATCTGTGTGAAGGGGAGTCTTCCCTACCGCAGATTGGTGCAGATTCCTGGTGTCAGAATTCCGAGTTTTGCCACCATTGCGACCTGTCTCGGAAACTCGACTTCCTTTCCACCAGATTGAGGATGAACACAAGCTCTCGTCGTGGATGTTTAGCAGTTGATTCGCCACAATCGGAGTATTTTGGTTGACCGCGTACGTCCCAAGGCTCCGCAAACAGCTTGTTCCACCCCACTCTGAGACCTACTCAGACGTTTTTTTTCAGTACTGCGATGATCGGCACTCCTTACACGGAGCGTCCGCAATGGGAGACCCTTAGTAGCCACGTCTTGCATTGCTTTTCACGGCATTGATGTACAGTCTTTCCCAACGGGTGTGAGTGTGGTCTCGTAACGGGTCTCGAACGAAAATTTACCAACAGAAACTCTGCCACGCACGAAATAGCCAGGTATCCATGGATTTTCGTGAACAAAGTCATGCCACCTCGCTTGTGGAAAGAAGCGGGCCGAAGCGATGAAAAATCCTGATCTTTCTGGTCATTGGGCAATCTCCAAGTTCAGTAGCCATGAGGCTAAGCAGGGGCATCACGTTGTGGCAAGTCGACGGAGATATCTGATTGCTTGCACACCTGCCTAAAGGCATGGCATGAGATGCATGTCTTTGATGCAGGCTCTTCACCAATGAGCGGATCGAGCTTCCCTGGCCAGTTTCCTATCCAGGATGATGTCGACCCTTGTAATTGAGAAGTACAGTCTCGATAGGGCTTGATCAGCATCTCGGACCGCGTTCAGAAGTACCTTTTATAGTTGAGACAAAAGTACTATCCTTCGTACTGGTCCCTGGCATCTGCAACAACGCACTACCACCTGCTTCTACATCGGAAGCGAGATGCCGGTCCGTGGTCGAAAGCTAGCAATCTGGTACCTGAAGTGATCTGGCGAACTACCAGCGACTGACTGTGTTTCGAGGAGATGCAACGGCATCCCCGTCTATCTCCTTACTAACGAACAAGACTGCTCTTGCATGGTCCACTGGTTCGTTTGTCCCTGCAGTCCCTTTTCACTCACTCTGTCAGTTGCCGTCCAATCCAAATGCTAAAACGGCTCTTCCATGCAACTCTCAAGGAGAAAAACGCTATACTAGAGTGTGCTTACAAGCTCAAGGCCCATCAGACTTCGTTTCGATAATCTCCCTAGATTTCACTCGATATATCTGTCCATCAAATTATCTCATTGGAAGAATCAATGGAACTGATCACGCTCCCAACGTCCCTCCAAAGGTAAGATTTCCACGCTTGTTCTATCACGACCTTGATTGGCTTTTTCAATTTCTTGTGAAGATACACAATCATGCAAAGCTACCCACTCGTTGTTGCCTCAGGCTTTGTGCCCCATGTCCCGGGATCAATGGTCCATGCCGTTGCACACAGGCTCAACCCACACCGTCGTCCGGCCGGTTGACTCCACAAGCCGTCCCGCTTGTCATCAGTACGAACACGCCATGCTCTCGACGAGTGATCTGCCGATAATTGAGCTTGCCCTCCACCAACCAATCGCGGGCAGCAGTCAGCAGGCGAAACTCAGAAGGCTCAAAGATGCGCGACGCTTGTAGGTCACTGGATTTCCCCCTGCATACGGTAAGTTACTCCAATCAATCGCGTTCTGACATTGCTCGTTCTGACTTCGCGCCGCGCCCCCCTTTTTCCTTCTCGCAATGCATTGCGCTCTTTCCAGATGGATGCACTTCCTCCGCTTATATCCATTTCTATCTCTTCTTCTCCCTCGAGAGACTAAGAACATTCGCTAAAATCCTCTTCGCAAGGCTCATCCTTGATGGCGATCATCTAAGCGGCATCATGACTTACGGAGCATGACCCCTTTCTTGTCTTTCCTGCACGCTCCCCTCCACTTGGTTTTCATTCCTCCTCTATAGACTCTCCGTAACCGAAATTGGGACCGTGGAGTTCATGACAACTCTCATTTTCCACGAAGTGGTACAGCCGTCATGTATGCCGATACTGAGCAATACTCAGCAAATCCAACGCCCTATCAATTTACTTTTATGATTGCCACAATCGCTACCGAGTGAACCATTATGCGTTGTGGGAAGCTTCTGGAAAATGGGACAGAAACTCGTCGTTGGCGCTCGTGTATTATGATATCCGTGTGATATCCATGTTCTGAGGCTTTTGACTCTCTTTCGTCGACATGCCGAACATGCAAAACTCCACGACTAGACTAAGCTTGTTCACCACGTCATGAATACCAACTAGTACATGCACATAGTGGTCGATATTGGTTCATTCATCGATATATGATCATGTATTATTGCGACACGCATATCCAAGCATGCCGTGCCGGCTTTCTTCATCAGGGATGACTATACACAAAGTACAACTGCATGTAACATTAGTAAGGGGATTTGGGATAGCGCGACGTTCTATCCAATTGAATTGGCGAAGAACAATGATAACAAAAACCATCCTTTTCCAAGGTTATTCCGTGCGGCACGGAGTGAGAGCTTGAGCACACAAACATAGGGGGAACCCAATGAGAGTGAATGCCTGTCTTTCCGTGTGAGAAATATATGTCCAGTGTCCAAATATCGTGCCCTTCTGTCATTATTACCCGATATCCAGTTCCTCGTCATTCATTCGTGTCATCATAAAACCCCACGGCAGAATCGCATAGACTGAGGGGAGCACCAAGCTCAATCTCAACACTAGCTCTATAACGGTGCTATCGTTCACCCAGTCCTGTCACCTTGCCGGCGAACCTGGCACCGGCGCTGCCACGTTTCTGTAGGCGACTGGTACCATCAGACGGAAGTGGCGAGGCCTTCATCATCATTGGGAGCGGGCCTAGCGTATCGCTAACGTTCCCAGATATCGCCCTCGAATTTCGCTGTTCTATATACATCTGGGCTGCGGTCGAGAGTGGGATTGGAGGTGGCTCGGTAGGAATTTCCGCTCCATTCTGAACTAACAATTCTGCCATGGCAAATGCTTTAATGGTTGAGGCTTGTTGTGGACTTGTTGCGTGAGATGAAACAGGTCGCGCAGGATCAGCTGCTGCTAAAGCCAGAAATACTGCATGAGTGTTTCTAGACCGATCATGTGCATTGACGTTTCCTCGTCGGGCAATGTTGAGAAGAACGCCTTGGATTTCATGCTTTTTGATCGACGTTAATAATGCATCATCGGCAGTTCCATATTGTCCAACTGGTTCAACATAAGCCCGCTCAACATATTTAGCCGTGATGAATTTCAGCCGTTGATCACGGGTCGCTGTTGGAGCGGGCTTGAGGTTTCGGTCCAGTAAGCCTTCCCAAACCATATTGCTGATTCGATTTCCAATCAGCATCATGAGCTCCACAATGTCATTGGTGAACGAGTGTACATCCAATGTGAGTGAACGAATCTTCGAGACATGGGTACCAAGCGAACGATGAATACCACCACACTCGATACATAATATTATACCAAGGTTCAAAGAAACCCATTCAACCTTTGAAGTGGAATTGCAATCCGCACAGAATTGATTCCCTTGATCATTGTTTCTGATTTGATCAAGCAGTTTGGAGGGATTCTCATCGTAACTGTTGCTGCTTGTACGTGTGTACGTAGGCCGGGCACCAACAGTAATTCTTCGGCTGACTCCGACTCCTGAAGTCTCCGTTTTCTGAGAATAGCTGTGGGGACCAGATTGTGATGAGCTTTTCCCAGTGAGAACTTGACCGTATTCACGACCAATAGCTTCTTTGCGTGTTGGTTGTGAGGTTTGGGTACCTAACTCCATAGCACTTTGCAAGGCATTATTGATCGAATGGATCCAGTTGTTCATTTCGTCTTCGGTCGTTGCTTGGTAAATGCGTTTATATTGGGGCGTGATAACTTCGAAACAGAATCTTCGTTCGGCATCTCGAGCCATTCTGACGGACGCCATTCGCAAATCGATAGGCTCCCGATGCAAGTCTAACTTGTCTTTCCAATTGTTATACTCTGATAATTTACCTTGATCGAGAACAATCCAGAATCTGTGGGAGTTAGTTACATGTCAACATTTCCAGAAAAACAACAACTTACTTGTGCCAAGCCTGTTTATTGATGCCTTTGGGATCAATATGTGATCCAGGTCTGCTCAAAGCCCATAGCAACCCTTCTTTCCGGTATTGGCCGCCTGAGGACTTTTCGCTGGAAATTACAGAAGTCTCGTCAAGGTCGCGAATACCCTTGAATTTACTCGGCGTTGGTGTGAGAGACGACGCTCCAGGCGAAGTGGATAGTGCTGTGGTCGGAATGTTATGGAACGTGTTTGAGTTAGACGTTGGAGATAATGTTTTGACAGATGAGGCGCCGAATTGTGAGCTTGTACTATCTGCCCTTGAGAGATCTGTGTCAGAAGTATAACCAGCGGTACCATTCTGCACTGAGTTCTGGTTGGGTGTAGCCACAGGTTGATGTGCAGCTTCTGGCTCCATGGCTGAGGGACCATTCTTCTCAAGATTGCGACGCTTCTCCTCTCTTTCAGTTCTTTGAAGCTTGTAATCCTTGTCAGCCTCAAGGACTTCTTTGACAAGAGCGTCTAGCCTTGGGGTCAAACTTTCGACACGCTTGGCGGCTGCGAGAAACGATTTCGTTTGGCCATCAGCATATTTTGTGAGTTGCGAGAGCAATTCTTGCTCCTTACGACCTCCGTGTAGGTCTTGCATAAAGGTTGAATAGTCAAATCGCTTGAGTTCGAAGTTCTTCCTCTTATTTTGGTATTTGGAATCGCTTTCAGCCCGTTTCTTGTCTTTTAGAGAATCTTGTCGTTGACCAAGATAACGGCTGACATAAGCATAGTAGTCGCGACTTTCGTCCTCGAAATCTTTCTTCTTAGTGTCTGCTTGCTTGATGTCTAGATTATAGAGTTTGGTGATGGGATCGATGATTTGCTTTTGGAGCAGGACTCCATTCTCTTTTTCGTATTTCAGGATACGTTGAGCAATGTTTGTAAAATAATGCTCGATGGCAGGCTTGAAAGCCGTGGCATTTGAAGCTGAAGCCTCTTGTAATGCCCCAAGAAAGGCAGACATCGCCTGATTGTATTCACTTTGAGCTTGTTGGGCAGCCTCAGCGCGCTTCAATACCTTTTTGATCTGTATTCTCATGTTTCCGGTTTTCTGTTCTAGAGATTTCATGGTAGCTCTAAACACAGGTCCATCTTCAACAGCACTCACATCATCACCAGGCCGTGCACATTGAACATCGATTACTGGCGGTGGCTGTATGATCGGTGGGGCATTGGGCGCAGATTCTGTCGACTGAATGTGAGGAGATGGCGGGTTTGCATAATCCATCGAGGTTGGTCCCTCGGTATCGCTGACAGTAGATTGATAGGACTGCGAGGATGGCATTCGAGCCCTCTGGGTTGGGACTATGAGTTCCAAGCCCGGGGAAGCGAGAGGTGTCATAGCCACGGGGACATTGTTGTTGACCCAGAAGGAGAAAGAAGCTAGGGTATTCAGTCTGTGTGCCCTGGAGTCGTACTCGAGAAAGCTGCAGGAGTTGCGCCAACCGCCGCCCTTGTCCTCAAAGGACTTTGGAGGCTTCCACCTCCAATGCCACTCATATGTGACTGCAGGACTTCCGCTGGTAGCAAAATCACCAATCAGCTGGACATTTGAATTCTTATGCAGATTGGGGTCGGCATGGAATTCCCTGGTGATTAGAGTGTCCAAATCTCTTGTGTTTTGAGCATATGCAAAGGTCAACCCAGTGATGTTGGTATCCACGGAAGCGGTGGCAGTCGAGGGGGTAGCGGGCAGCGGAGCCGAGTTTTGGCGGCTCACAAAGGTGAAATGAAAGTCAAGTTCATCTTCGAGATCAAGCCTGGGAAGGAATGATAGGTTGATGGATTCGGGATCCTGAGAACATCAGTCAGATTCCTGTACAGCGAATTGTGGTGTATAGGCGGCGGAATATACCTGGACATAAGATATGGGTCTGAACTCGATGGGATCAGGCTTTCCAACTAGACGAGCGGCAGGATATGCGTTAGGAGTGACGGTTAGGACTGTTCTGCGGCGACCATTGCTGATAATGATGGAGCTGATGGAGACTGGGAGGAGTCAGCTTTGTCGTTCGTTGTAGGGCAGGCATGACATACAACGGGATTGATCCTTCAGGTGCAGTACTGAACCATCCTCGGGCCTACTACTGATATTTCCCATGATTTGACAGTAGCCTGAGGATCAGGCAGAAGGGGGAGGAAGCGCCAGTTTGGGGGATGAATGTTGAGAGTGCCCGAGATGGGTGGAGGGGCTTGAATGTAGAGCCGGAAGAAAGAGTCTAAGGCGTGCTGTTCGCTTGTTTTGAGGGGAGTGAGCACAGCAGCCAGAGCAGGCGACAGTAAAGTCTGGGTTGTAATGTGTTAGGCGTATATACTGAGTGAGCTATACAAGGGGAATTGTTGGTGGTCCAAGGGCGATTGTGACATGGATTGGCATCTTGTGGGGGAGTTGTAGACTGACTGCGCCTCCAGATGTGAAACAAATCCAACTCTGACTCGCGCTCATCATCAAGTGGAGCAAAAACCGCGTTTGAAGTTAGCCTAGCACGTGACTAGCATTAGCGCGGTTGTTTCCAACAGTCACTGGCGAACAAGCTTATAGTGGATAGACTAGTGAACGCTAAATCTACTAGCTGCAGCTCAATTATTTAAGCTTAAGACACGCAGCACATTGTCAATCCATGGACACAAGCAAGTACACTTGAGAATCATCATGTCCTTGTTCAACTCAAGATGCTCAATGTTATGTATGTAGTTGAAAAAAAAAAAGCCTTTTCCTGTCCATGAGGGGTATCACTTTTGCTTGATCGTAAATCATCACAATCCACTGCAATGCTCGGTACTAGGTACCTGAAAGTTGATAGTACACGCCAAACTCTCCTAGAAACTGGCCATCTCTAACCACGTACCCACAAATGCCAGTCTTCCGAGGTCTGCACTACTCTCCCATCGCTTCCGACCTTCATCGCCCTTAGTCTTGACTCCTAATGCTTCAGCTACCTCGTCTTCAGGTCGCATCTTTAGGCAGAACTCGCCAAAGCTCAGCTTCCCGTATCCTCCTCGTTGCTCAGCCTCTTCGTCCGTTTGATCATGTCGAGTCCACTCTTCGTAGACAAGCCGCGCCTCGGCTGGATCGCCTGTAAAAGGATTGGGGAGATCTTCGGAAGAGATGCTCGAAATTTGGCTCAAATCACTGACGGAAATGGCATCATCGTCGGTATTGGGTCTATATTGTGGGAGTGTCGGATCGTGATATGAATTGTCGGATTTCGTTTCTTGGTTGGAGTTGCAGGGAGATTTCGAGCCAAACATCAGTTCGATGTGATCGTCGGGATCGCTCAGCTGCGCTGCCGGCGACGAAGGACCGGCCACATCCACCTTTTCGACTTCACCGGCCGTTGCCTGGCTGTTAATCTGTTCTTCAGCTTCAACATAGTTCTCCGCAGCCATGAGAAGTTCTTCCGCTCTCAGCCTATGCGTTATTTTCTCTTCCGCTGAAACCTTCTCTTCTGGCGGCAAAAGACTCAACGCATACTCCTCGGTTTCATGGCGTAATTTTCGACGAGCGTGCCGCGACTTATGGGCACACAGCCACTCGTCTTCCTTGTCCTTGAAAAGAATATCGAGCAGCTCATTGAATCCTTGCTGAACGGCCTGATACAGGATGTCCTTGCCAATGTCAGCTTCTGCCTCCCCCAATTCATACCCACCCCATCTTTCGTTGACAGGGACACTCCTCGACGACGTATTGGACCGGGTTTCATAGTCGGTGTCAATGGCGCTGTCGTCAAACCGCACCTTTGATGACGACCGTGATTGCATAGACTGTCGTCGGGGACCAGCCTTGATTCTCTTGGTCGGCTTCGAATTAGATGGCTCTCCCTCTTCCTCATCGTCAGAGCTGTCGGGTTCAGTATAACCAGCAGGCTTATTCATGCCCTCTTGCTCGTCCAGATAAAATCTCCTTCGTTGCCACCTATCCTCCACGGCACGTTTTCGAGACTTTTCGGTGACCTCGTCGAATTCTGCATCTAGTCGCTGTGACTGGGCGTACAAAACTCGGGATCGATCGACTGGGTCGGTAATATCGTCGAGAGACACTTCCTGCCCAAGTGCATCAAGGATGTCTCGAGGTTCAGGTGACATTGGGGGTGGCCAACCGTAAGTTTGTAGTGGTGGATCAGGCCCAGCCAACTCGGATTCGGTCGCTTCGTCTAGATCTTCAAACCCGGACTCATGGAAGTTACTCTGTATTGATATAGGTAACAACGCTTCATCCTCAACACTTTCTTGCCTAAAGGTTCGGAATGGATGATTTCTGGTCCGGTCACCTAATGCGGCATTGCCAATTGCTCGTGCACGGTCTCCGTGCGTATCTGAATCAGGCTGTAGAACATTGTTCTCTCCGCGAACTGGCAGGAGATCACCATTGGATTGGAGTTGCTTGTTTTGTCCAGTTCTCGATTCGTGGCCAGATAGTTGCCCTCCACCAAATGCGGCGCTTATGGGTTGGCTGCCCTGAATGATTTCACGAAATTCTTCCTCGACATAGCCGAAATCGTCTTGACTGTTGATCATTTCACGGCTCAGTTCCTTGCTCAAAGCGTAATATGCACGGAACATGCGCAAAAAATCTTTGCGATCCACAAAGCCGTCAGCATCTAGATCATAACCTTTAAAGATCCGTTCCAGCCTGTCATGACGAGATTTTTTCTGTAATCTGGCAAGACCATGAATAAATTCTTGGAACCCGATCAGTCCGTCGTTGTTAGTGTCATAGAATGCAAATATGCGATCATAGATCAAATTCGCCGGAGACGGCTTATCAAATGTGGTGGGAATGAAATAAGCGTCGAAACCTTTACGATCAATAGCAAGTCCGAGATTTGTGGGATCCGTGTTCCAGTAGTGCCCTGCAAGACACTTGAACTGTTCATAAAGTGCATCGATTTCTGTCCGATCGAAGCCCGTTTCTTCAAGCAGGGGTTTCAACACCTCCTTTGGCAAGTTTGTCAAGAATGCATTGGGATTTCCAGGATACCACTTTTGGGCAACTTGTTTGATATGACCTCTCGAAGGAGCAGGTATGCGAATCTTGTAAAAGACGTGACTTTTCGTATGTGCAGAGCTGGCCTCGCAACTCTCGCAAAGATCAAAATCGAAGCAATTGGCGCAATGATACCGTATGCCTTGGATGGGATGTACGCCACAACTGTTGCACTCGACACCTCGATGAATCGCTCCCTCCCTGCGCGCCTGTTCTCCGGCAATGTGATACAATAGGTCAAGCATGACTTGACTGCCTTCGGTGTCTTCGTCATTGTTCATGTACATCTCGCTTTCTTCGTCATCATCCCTTGACCGATCGTGCAAAGCCTGAAGCGCATCACGCAACTCTATATCCTCGAACGCTGAATTGGCTCGAGTTGGAGGGTCTCTTGCATTGGGTGGATTGGGATTTAGTCTCACTTCAACTTCGATAGACTCATTTGGTTCCATGGCTTGTGGGGGAGGTATGCTTGGAGTGGTTCCTGGTTCTAGTCTTGCCTCAAGCCACGCAGTCAATTCAGGGTCTGGAGCTGGAGGTTCCCACGACTCAGTAAAAGGCTGCATGCCCTGATCAAATCTAAGAACAGCCTCAAGTACAATCTCTTCTTCCACTCCAGCGAGCGCTACCCTGGTCGCGAGACGGTACATATCATCATCTCCGATAATGTAACCTTCTGGAAACTCCTCGTCGAGGAAATTCTGCACAAACAAGCTGTGAATGTGATATCGGAGAGATTGGCGATGGTCAGGGGGGAGCTCGTAAGCCCGTGGGACTAGACTTGGTGTCAAGAGAATTTGGTATATCGATTCGAGGTTATTGGGAAGCAAGTTGAAATCAAAGACGGAGACCTCGGGTGGAAAGGGGGAGAGGTATGTATTGCGATACACTCCATAGCCAACACCATCATTGGTTCGCTCGTGGAGGTGGGCTAGGGCTTGTTCCACCGGATTGAAATCGAGATGAGTAGGCTGGAATCCAGGACGCCAGTTCCGCCTGGTTCTAGGCCTCCGCACAGCATTACTGCGGTGAAGGGAACCCTGCTGTTCAGGTGTCGATTTAGTTTTGGTCTGTACAGAGAGGTATTGAGTGTACGCATAGTAGGAGCAGGTGGCAGTCAACACTATCGTACTCGCTAAGGCAAAGATCACGGGTTTGCGATAAGTCTGATCAGACATTGTGATGTCATATTGATCATCAAACACTCGATAGAGGATGCAAGAAGTAGGATGAGAGAAATAGAGGATGTTGGTTGAACATCAGGCTCATGTCTCGTAGTCAGAGCCACTGCAGACGGATAATTTGAAGGTTCCCCGGAAGTACTTCGGTAATTATATTTCATGACTCACGTGGGGTTGATACATGACTCAAGCTAGAGGAGATTCGAACACTACGTCAGTTCTGCAATTCCAGTTACCACCACCGCGCTACCACATAAAACAACAAGTGTTGACCTACTAGTAGATAGCTGGCTACCTTTTCAAAGGATGAATTCCTGATGATCAGATGCCTTCAGCCGCGTCAAACAAGTGCACCTTTGATTAGCTGACGTTTCCCTAACCCACTGCGAATCTACTGCGTGCTCTCATCGCTGCCCCGTAGAAGTAGAGCATAAAGATGCCTCCAATGCATACCACCGTCAGTCCGCCTAAGAGACTCACTCCACCAGGTACCGTCAGAGTAATAAACATTGGACGAGAGAAAAGTATCGCTCCTGCGGCAAAACTACTTCGTGCCAGGTCATTGGCTGCGAACAAAGACGCAGAGTACTTTGGATAGGTGAAAGGTAGGTACAGAAACATGCATTGCATTACCGTGAAGGTGCCACACATGTTGAGTCCTACACCTATCACACTCGCCATCCAGTGAACTGAGCGCCTCGTTGTCCATGCTGGGAAGATAACAGTTGTTAGCTTCCTGGTGATAATCTAACGTGAGCCCTTCTTATTCAGGGCGAGAGTTCACTTACCAAACAGGAAGCATCCAACCGGAACAAGAAACGATGCATAAAGTCCTGGGACTAGACGGGCTTCGGGTGATCCAAACCCTGGTTGATTGCGCATGGCGGGCTCTGCATGGTAATAGAAATAGGCGCAGTAGCCACAGAGACAAATCCCCAACGCCACCAAAACAACAAGGAATGGAAGCCCCGTCTCTCCGAGGTTGAAGCCATAAATCACTGGATATACCAACGGGAATGACTCGAAGAAAGAATAGAAAATTCCGTACACCAACGCAGTGTAGATCGTGGTGAAGAGTACAGCCGGGTCAAGGACGTTGATTTGCCACGGTTTTATCAACGCCTCCTGTGCAATCTGACGCAGAGTGAGATTGGCCATATCTATCTCAGACTGAGATTTGAGATCTCTGCGTGAGGTACGTTGTCTCAATCGTCGGGCTCTCCGCAGTAGGATCGCGTCGTGTGATGTTTCAGGCAAGAAGATCGCTAACACCAGCAAAATTGGGCTGGAGAGCCACAAAAGTTCCCATGAACTCCACCTCCAGCCTTTGGCTGATACTGCAAATCCGCTTATTACCGGACCGAGTGCAGGGCCTAGCGTAGCCCCTCCGGCCCAGAATGCGATTACATATGGCATCTTGTAAGGCGCGTACATGTCGCCAAAGCTTGCGCCACCTGTTGCAAGACAAGGAGAGCCGAAGAAACCAAGAAGGAATCGGAGAACAAGCAGACCTGCAAAGTTGTCGACCAGAGATGTTGCCACACAAAGTGCGACAAAGATGAGGTAAGACACGATATAGATGAGATTTCGGCCCATCAAAGGTATCTCACTCATTGGTGAAAAGAGGATTGGTCCAATTCCGTATGCGAGGACATACAATGCAAGGCCGAGCGCCGCAGTCACTTCACCTACACCAAATAATTCCATCACATCGGGGATGCTTGCCACATATAGCGACGAGCCGATATAGACGGAGAAGGTGTAAATGCAGATCTGAGCCGTGACAAACAACTTTTTACCAGAAGACCAATTCTGAGGGTTGGCTGGGTCATTCGGACAATACCAAGTCACCAAGATCAAACCGTCGCTGGTGCGAGTGGGGACAATCTCTTCAGCCTCAATCCCATCTGCACTGGTAATGGTATGGGTTCGAGCAAGGCTTTGATCGCGACTGGTGTATGGATGGAGAACTGTCGGTGCCGCTTCGACATCAGCGGAGTCATTTGCCTCATTGGCGTCTTGCTCGTTCGTTTTCTCGGGTTCGCGGATTGAGCTGCGCGAGGAATTCTCTCCATTATCGATATCGGAATTATAGGTTGATGGAAGCTTGAAATCCTGGGTCTCTTCAGGATATGATAGCCCGCCCCGCACTGAGAATAGTCGCAGTAATTGTCCCAGGGCGGACTCTCTGACGATATCCCACATGATAATAGGCTAGTAGCAAAAAGATCGCCGTGACTGGAATTGTGGTGGAAGGTGATGTATTGTAAAAAATTCCCCTCGATCTCCTTCTATTTACTGTACTCAGGATGGTCATGCAATCAAGTTCAAGGTGGGAGGGGGCATCGAATATAACGTGAATGGTGGTCGGTGATTTTTGTGGGCCGGGTACGTGGCCCCTGGGTTCGTCGGTAACAACAATTCGCAGTGGCTTCGAAATCGCACCTATGGGCAACTCTTCGATCCCCTGGACCGATTCTGCACTTCATTACTTACTAATGGAGGTTGGCAGTGTCGGAGGAGCGGGAGACCATGGTTCAATGATTACTTTTCTCTCACTCGGACATTGCGTTGATCGACCGGCGGTTTGTCTGCTCTGCTCACGTAACAGCTACTAAACTCAGATTCTTTCTTCTCTCTTCCTAACAAAACATTAATGAGTATTGCTCCCTCGAAGCATCCTTGGAGTTGTTTTGATTATTGAGACAGTACCCTGGACGTTGTACGAATATTCAGAGGCAAGACCCACAAATCTCCAGATGCGGGTATTAGTATCCAAGATCGTCTCCACACTGTGTGCCTTGCATGCTGCAGCCCCCTTTGTAGCCTTGCTGACAAAGTGCTTTGACCAGGGGCATATCTGTACTTTTAGAGTGGACTAGTGAAAATTTCCATCTTGATGGGTCTATGTCACTTGTAGAATTCAACGCATAAGCAAGACTTTCGTGTTTAGTCTGACCCTGAAGAGAACATGTTTCCAATCCCCGAGCTTCGCCCAGTACACTCTAGGCTACGTTGTACCAGCTTGTAACCATATGCTGGAAATTCTGCGGCTAGGTTTACTGCTATACTCCTACCAGGGTGTTGTAGTATCTAGTTATTACAAAGAACGAACTTGCCATGCCTGGGTTCCCACGTCCATGACTGTCGAATCCGGGTGGTTGTCCCGGTCAACCCTTCCGACCTGAAGGAAAAGATTGCGCTAAAACTGATCCCTTGATCTTGCTGCTCCATGGAGACATCACAAACACGACCTGCGTCAGGAATCAGTCCCTCAGAGCATGCTAGAGCAGCCTCCAATTCAATGACCCGTTCAGCCAGCGCGACCAATTCTTCTCGGTCCCAGAGCCCTTCTCGTCGCGGCGCCTGTCGTAAAAGACTGAGTGCATGGTGCCTCAGTTCGTAGTGTCGACACTTTATCACTGTGAAGTACAGCGGAGGCATAATGCCCATCTCAAAATGGAGGAATGAGGACATAGCGGAATCTGAACCTGCCAGGGAAAGAATTCTTGAGGCTTCTTCGACGACGAGCTTGAAATACACCATTGCATTATCAAATGGCAATTGGGATACTTCCCATGGATTCATGAGCCATCCCATGCTGATGTGATCGTACAGTCTCAATAATGAAATGGATTGCATGGTCCGGCCATCTCTTAGGTCTTTGTCTGCACACCAGAGATTGAATGCCTCCCGCCACTCACCGAGCTTTAAGATAAGGTATGCCTGTTCATCTGGACCTGCCACTGGTGCTTTGAGATGGTTGTTTTTTGGCTCTGAGTTGGTGCGAGCAAGCTTGCAAAAGTCGTGCATCACGGCAAGAAGTCGGTATAAATCATCGCGAGCTTCTGCTATGGAGTGAAAGACCCTGGGAAAGTCAGGCACTTGTGGTGTCCAATTTTGATAGTTGTAAGGTGGAATGGAATGTGCAAACAGCAAAGACTGCAGTACAATTCTTCGATACATCGATCGCAGAATTGGTGTCAAATCATGCTTCCTTGAATCTGGCTTCGTTCGACAGTGGTCAAGTGTGACCAGTTGATACAGTCTATCAAAGAGCCCTTTAGACCGCTGTTTATTACTTTGCAAGAACTCCAGGCAAAGGAACAAGATGCATGTAAGAATGGCCATAGCCTGCCCGTCATGGTGCGCAACCCTCTCATAAGTTTTCATGAGAGCTATGTTGTATAACTCGAGGGAACGGCCTGTCAAACAAGCTGCATCCCTCATGACCCCATGACAGCTAGCACTAGTCGCCTGGAAGTTTTCGAAAGCGGTTGAAATAGCAGCAACGGCGAACGCTACTGCAGGTTCACTTTGCCCCAATTGAGGGATAGTCACAGACCAAAAGTCGCCATCCATAAAACCTCCTAATTGATGAGAAACCTGGTGTTGATAGTATGATAACAATCGGCGCACATCCTGGCGTGGCGTGGCAGCCGATGCTAAAGACGGTCTCAAGATCTGTTCGGGTAAGGCACGATGGCTCCTCGGCTGATATTCTCGGAAACTTGACTCCGAGAACGTTAATAATTGATAGCCGGCACATCTGAGGTCGAGATTTACACATCTGGCAATCCAGGTGAGTAGTGTTCTCAAATATGGCTTGACTCAAATGTTATGGTACCTCTTGCAAATTGGCTTGCCTTCGTCGCACTTCACTTTGCGCCGCCTGCCTGTGGATTAGCTGTGGCTCATCAATGGGCAATGGAAGCAGGTTCAACTAACATACTTGCATGTAAGGCAACCAGTCCTGACTTTCTGTGATCCCAAACGACCACTAGCCCTAGGCCTGGGGTGAATTGACACAATCTCCATAATACGCTACGCCCGGTGCCCATAAGGGTCAGGCAGAAGAAAATTGTTAAAGGTGCGTTCTCAGAAAGGGCAGAGAGTGCGAGGAACTAGAATGGAGTGCTGTGCGTATCACGTCACGGGATTTGAAGTCCAGAGAATAGCCTATGTTACATGAACACCTCTCTTTCCATCTGAAAATGGGATTAAAGGATGACATTGGAAAGAGTGACCCACCCTGCCTGCTGACGATGACTGCATTTCGCGAGGCTCGCTGAAAAGCCGAGGCTCGGCGCGCTAAGCTCAAGCCGGATCATCCCCTCACTTTCATCTGCTTCATCCCCTTCACCGTCAGCCTTGTCCCCGCCCTTGGACCAACAGCCTCGGCATAATCCAGTTGATCTGGTTGTGTCTATGACCGAGAGGAAAGGAAACTTCCAAATAAGCGTTTACAGATCATTGAAGACTCAAATAGACTTCACCAGGTCAATGGGAGGTCGAAGTCCGGGTCAGGAAGGACATCTAGGTGATGTGCAATTAAGGATCCAAAGAATATAATAACAATAGTGTGAAAGCGGACACGTCAATCGGAAGGCAGATTCAGGCTGCAGTGGCAAATGCTCGAAAGAATGAAAGTCACTCAATCATTAGACTTTTGGGAGCAGATCTCGGAACTGGGAACAAACGGTGACATCGACTACAAAAGGCCGCACAAGAAAGCAAATACCCTGGAAGCGTAATTTCAGTTCGACTGCTGCGCCTGCTTTATGGCGAAGCGATATGTACATTCACATCAAGATCACGGGCTCCGTATCCAGCACTCATGGTCTCAATCTTTGTTGCCAAGCCGCCTCATTGCGGCTCGCACTCCTTGACCAAATCGGGAGTGCTATACATATAAGGATCCACTTCATACGATCTCAGACATCTTGCAGTGAGTCGAGCCCCACCCCCATCAAGACTTACCATGGCGATATAAAAGGACAGAGGGAGTCGTCTTGGTCAAAAACTTACCGCACTACCATTCACTGACCCAGTAAATCACTGATTGTTGGCTTCAAGATGTATTATTCCTCTCCTCCAGTGAGCCACCTCTTGGTGGGAGATATTCTGCTTTCCACCACATTTGGATTCCAACCGTGTCCAATTTTAGGTCCGAGGTTCCCAGTGCCCAGTGGACTATCCTCAGATGCCATCATACGAGAAGGCATGGAGAATACCACCAAGATATTCGACGATCTTGTTGCCACTGGTGGCAGCGACGAACATGGTCCGATTTCATCCAATACTACTACTTTCAGTATTGGCCTGTTCTCGCCAACCGACGGTTTGAACACGTCGAAGCCATTATTCTATGAATACCATTACAAGGCCCCTTCGTTGGCAATAAACCCCGGCAGTGAAACAAACGTGGGAGCATTAAACATCTATCGCATCGGGTCTCTAACACAGGTCTTCACTACCTGGTTGACACTGGTTGAGGCAGGTGAGGCTTCATGGGCGGCACCAGTGACCAAATACATACCCGAATTGGCGCAAGCTGTGGCTTCCAATCACGATCAGACTGCGGTGACCCAAGTGGCCTGGGAAGACGTGACGCTTGGTGACTTGGCGGCGCACCTGGCTTGCATTTCAACTTCTGGCGTACGCTCTGGAGTCTATGCAAGGCAGAACATTTGAAGAGATGTTCCAAAACCTTGCAACACAGGTGGGTATGTCTAACAGCAGTCTTACGGCGCCCAGTGATATCACGAATGCAATCATTCCCTCAGATGTGGACATCAGTGGTTGGTCCACTGATTATGGAGATGAATCACCGTAAGTCAGTTTCATCAAATGCCGACAATGGCGGTCTAACGATCTCCAAGGTCAATTGGAATGTATTCTTCGATCCACGATCTTTCCCTAGCGGGGATTGCCATTCTGAACTCAACTTTACTACCATCTGCAGTCACACGCCGTTGGCTGAAACCTGTATCTCACACCTCTAATCTTCGAAATGCAATTGGCAGGCCATGGATCATTTTCAGCGCGACTCCTGGAAGTCCAATTGACCCGAGAATTGAAGTTTTCACAAACTATGGCTTCATAGGGCAATACAGCTCGTATATTGGCCTAACGACAGACCACAACGTTGGCTTCGTGATTCTGGCGGCAGACTCGATAAAAGCACCAGATCTTA
This sequence comes from Exophiala bonariae, assembly GCF_035927105.1. Classification (NCBI taxonomy): domain Eukaryota; kingdom Fungi; phylum Ascomycota; class Eurotiomycetes; order Chaetothyriales; family Herpotrichiellaceae; genus Exophiala; species Exophiala bonariae. The sequence continues at coordinate 460,927 of NW_027042494.1, forward strand.
ATGCCCACGCTGACTTCATTGGCGAAGTAATGATACCGGCGCTCGAGAAAGCCGCAATCGTACAGGCTGGCAAAAACTACGCGGGCAGTTATTCGTTTTCAAGCTCAGATGCCTCTCAGAACGCAACCATGGTGATCGCGAAGCCTGATGGCATGGCAGGTCTGTCTCTCGCAAATCTGACTCGTGGAAATGAAGATCTACGTGCATCACTGGCCAGGAGTCTAGGTGTTGATCCATCGACATTCAGCATCCGCCTCTACCCTACCAACTCAAAACCAAGAATGAGCGGCGGACGCACGCAAATGGCTTTCCGAGCAGTGTTCCAAGATGAAGATGCACTAGTGGATGGCGGTACTCCCACATGTATAACTTGGGAGGCGGTGGACGGTGTCAACTACGATGGCAAAGCGCGAGATCTGCTCATCTTCACTCTGAATGAAGATGGGGCGGCGGAGAGTGTTTCGCTGCCAGGCTGGAGACTTGAGCTTCTCAGGCAGAAATAGCAGTAATGCGAGCGTTTGACGCAATAGCAGGGTGTGCGGTTCAATTTCAAGAGTGAAACATCTTAGCAGGCTGAGGTCAACAAACATTATTGGCTACTCAATTCTATAGTTTGCACAGGCTACACCACATGTGGTAGATGTGGAGATTGACAACCGTTCGATATCAGTCGTTGAGGACAGCACAAAGATTGTTCGCAGAATTACAGCCTAAAACCCCTTGTTGAAGCCATCGATCGTGACCAAGAGCAAATCCTTCTCGATGATCTCATCCTTCTTGGCTTCGAGCTCTGCGATATCCCATTCCGCCCAAACAAAACGGCCACTGAGAAATGCTGCATCGTCGGTTGCGGCCCAAGCGAAGAACTGACCAGACAGGGCACCGTCCGTCATACCGTCTTCAAGATCGGGAGCGCCAGACTTAGTGTATCCATCGGTATCGACTTTACCAGGATGGATGTTGATGAATCGGACCTCGGGGTGCTCGAATCGCAGATGTTCGAAAATGCGGGCTGATCCCAACTTGCTGCTGGTGTAGCCAGACCATCCAGGGAGAGGTATGCGGAAGTGTGCTGCCATTGTCGAACAATTGAGGACAATTCCTGGTGCGCCAGGACCCTTGGCTTGAAGATATTTCTGGGTAACTGTCGCTGTGCCCAGGATATTTGTCGCAAATCCTGCCCACCAACTCTTCAGATCCTGCTTGATGAATGGACCGTCATCTGGGAAGACGCCAGCATTGTTGATGAGGACATCAGGAACGCCAAAGTCCTTGAAGACAGCGGTTACAGCGTCCTCGTCAATTATGTCGACGGCATAGGACAGGAACTTGGTGGCCGAATATTGGGCAGCGAACTTTTCTTTGGCGGCCTCAACGCGCTTCACATCGCGACCAAGGAGACCGATTTTGGTCGCTCCAGCAGCCGCAATGGCATGCGTAATGAATTCTCCAACCCCTCGACTCGCTCCGGTAATCAAGACGGATTTCCCTTTCAGAGGCTGCGAGGCGAGTCTGGAGGTGAGAGTGTCATATGGCTTCAAATGATTTGTGACAAAGTCTGCCATGGTAGCCTTTGAGATTTTGCTTTTGCTAGGTTTATTGTAAAGAGAATTGGTCTTCTAGGTTACGGTTGCTGAGTTGCTGGGGAAAGCAATTCGACGATTCCATCCGTTGCGCAAGCTTAAGTATCAACCCGGACGCTCTCACATGGCTTGACTACCCACTTCGCTGAAGTTCTGTCGTTTGTCATCCCTCTGGAACGAGACTTCAGGCATCTGCTTTACAAAGCACCATGCCTCAGTAATCAGATCTGCCATGCAGGTAGCATGGGATTGCGAAGTCGCCAGAGTGGGCTTTACACGAAGCTGTGGACTTTGATAGTGACGCACATGCGGTGTTGTTGCATTTGGGGAGGCATATTAAGGAAAGCGGAAGCTATTAAGATCCAGGCCGACTTACAAAGGGGTCTAGCTTACATGATTCAAACTCTGACCGTTACTTGGAGGCGCACTGTGGCTTTGGATCGGGAACATCGACTGGTGATGATGCAGATGAGAGGTTTTTGAGCACCTCCAGATGGGACAGGACGTCCCGACTAATGCATCTGCCTGCCAAGAAATGTATTACCAGATGAAGGCATTAGTCCTATTCCCGTTTGCTTATTGGTAGATAGTGAGAGCCTGGCTGATCTCGAGTTTTCTCGCGGACCCTTTGAGAGCTGACTAATTGAACTAGTGCACTATCCCGATCCCGAGATACGATCTCAGCTACTCCTCCATCTGCGGACTCGAAGAGGCGGCATCGATCAGAATCTGCTTCATCTTCGGATTCTCCCGACTTTTTCCCGCGCACGTTGCTAAACAAAGACATGTAGCGACTATGAGGACAATAACGATAATGACCAGTGCTAAGGCACATTAAATTGGTCGAATCTTCGATGTTAACAACTTCTGAACTTGTGAGGCAAATGAGAAGTCTTATAAGTATCAAGCTTCTACCAACTTCCCGTACCAAAGACAAGAATGCTTGCGATAAAATGGCGGACCAACAAGGCGAGGATCAATCAACATCTCCCAATTACATGTTCGTCACATCCACATCTGAGGGGAAGACGAAGAACAATTCGCTTCGAAGATCTCATGTCATGCACAGCCAGATCAAGACCAGGACCCAGCCGAACAAATCTTATTCCCTCTCACCACCACAAGTATTGCCATCGCTGCTTGCAGGAAAGCGAAGCTTTCGCCTAGCTCGTCGTGAACCACAAGCGCAGTCTAATCTAAGAAGCCCTCCACCACCACCACTTCTAGCACCTGCACAACGCCCAATAAGGGCATCAATGGGTGTCGTCAACCCAAGTGCAACCAATCAAGTCGACCTAAGCGATCCACCACAGAGATCATCAACCAAAGTGGAGGATCTCAGCGCGGATGAGAAACAAACATTGCTTCGACTGTCCACGTCTCCACTGCTCCTGTTCGGAAATTCGCGCCTTGATTCTCTAGGCGTGCTTCCAATGAAACTTACACCCTGGGACGAGGTTCTGGTTGATCGGTTCTGCCACTACGAGAAGTGGCCCTGGTGTCCAGTCAGTGGACAGACCCTATGGTCGCCATTTGCGCTCTCTGACGAATTGGCGTTCTCTGCCACCATGTATTCATGGAGTGTAGGAATAGGTAGTCGACTTATGGGGAAGAGTGCCTCTGCTTGGCTTGAGAGTAATCCAGACATTATGCAACACCGGCTCTCAACGATATCTCTCGTCAATGCCAGGATTTCAGATCCGGAAGAGGCGGTAAAAGACCAGACCATCGCTGCTGTCACGGTGGTTGCACATCTAGAGTTGCTGTACGGTACCAGAGAGGCAGCAAGCCAACACATGAACGGGTTGAAAGCACTGGTTGAGATGCGAGGCGGCTTCAAAACTTTTGTAACACCCCTGCAGTTGCTGCTGCAGAGGTTGCTCAGTTGGGTAGACATTGTGTATTCCCAATTGTTTGAGGTGCCACCCATGTTCCCACCAGCAGAGATCTGGGACATAACCTGGTATTCCCGGGATCAGATGACCCTTCCAGGGTCACCACTTGGTCTGTTGCCCAGAGGCCTAGTGTCAGCCAACATCCCTCACGATGAGGTGCTTGAAGCGCTTCAAGATGTCCGTGAACTGTGTGAGGCTCAAAAGGCCAGACCCATGTCAGGGCTGCAGGACCACGAAAGAATGCTGAGATGTGATATGTTTCTCAAGATCGAGAGCAGGCTCAACATCGTCGTCAAGCTAATCAGCCGCACAGCTACCGATTGCAGCTCACCACGCGACAGAACGGGCCTCGTTTGGAAAGCCACCGCGCTTAGTGCGTTGGTTTTTGTCCACCACTTCTTACGCGGCAATCCCCTCCGACATCGCCAGTATGGTGTACTTGTCCCTATGCTGCAAGAAACACTTCTTGAGATGACCCCGGACTTCCAAGAACTTGCATTCGCACGTCCACTGCTTTTCTGGATTCTTAGTGTGGCTTGTGTGACTAGCAATGGATTGTCATGTCATGATTGGCTTGTCGAGAAGCTGTCAATGACCTGTAGCTCATACTTGATGGATTGGCGAGATCTAAGGTTGCTGCTCATCGGCTTCCTCTGGACCGGAAGCGACGATGATGATAAGTATGCAAGCATCTGGAGAATGTTGGACCACTACCAGGGTAACCTGCAGTCACAAGCAGAAAACATCACTACAAGCATCGCCTAGTCAGACTATTTCGAGAAGAGAAATTGTACTATCGCTGTGGCTGGGACTTTTTCGTTTTCCGATAATCCGATCCATACGGGCCAACTGTTAAGTTGTGGTCTGGAAAATTCGCAGCGAACCTGTTCCTGCGTGGTCTGTAACGACTAAGACGAAAACATCAGGGTTTCTCGTCGTATCAGTAGACGAAGGAAAAAAGCCTATCCAAGCATTCAACATGTCAAGCTCGCATTGTTCGTTTGCCTAATCACAGAATGACCCATTCCAAGCATATCATGGTGAGTTTTCGACCCACGAGAACGGAAGTTCGTCCGTTGAGTATTTCCTTATCTCGGCATGATGGTTCACCCGGTGCGCCGCATATGATGGAAGGAAGAATGATGGCAAGCGGCAACCTCATCTGTGCAAACTTTGCGGAGTAATGCGGCTGCCTGATCTTCTGTGACCCGAGGCACCAACCTCCTGTGAGCCACCATCAAGATTCTCTCGATCGAGGTCTAAATACGAACCGGAGTTAGCCCTGGATCACAATCGTGGGATTCGCTCAACCGAACCAAAAGCGACGCGGGAGAAGGAAGAAGCTTTACCAAGGTCGGCAAATAAACGGTCTTGGCATCCCCGCAATCCTGCAGCCTTGCGTTAGTGGAGGATGTTTGTGAAGAAGCCCACCATGCTGCCCGAGGTTCATGGCTATACGGCCACAGATGCGGTAATGCGCGACCATGACTCCGGCCCATGAGATCTAGATTTGTCATCGAGTTGAATACCACGAGTAGAATTCACAGCCTACACCAGTCCTTCAGGAGTAAGTCTTGCGAGATCAAATGGCCGAAGCATCGATCATCACTTTGAAAGGCTGGGTTCAGGTTCTCAACAACCAACTTGGACAATGATATCGTCTTGGTACTTGGATTTGGGGCATACAGGGGATATTAGCGAGATTCACTCCGCAGACTGATCTGCGATCGTATGATACATGCGGCATCGAACTTGCCGGTCCCTGTCGAGCTGTGTCGAAAGACTCTAACGAGGCTCGGCTATACAGCAGGTACGGCTATACAAGAACCACACTATTAAGCAACTGCTTGATTGCTTCAACAGAGATCGTTCTGTTTCTCTCAGTGCCTTGAACGAGATCATTTTCAACATGAAGGTCAGCACTCCACTAGGTTTGGTGGCTGCCCACGGACCCCTCACATTGGCATTAGCTGTATCGCCACGAACACCAAAATGCGCGGACTTGAAATTGCCACCCCAGTTGGACTCATCTTTCGAAGTGCTCTCAGTGAATAGTGTCGAAGTGTATAACTATTCTCAACCATATGTGCTTGGCAGTCTCGGATATCCAGTGTCAGGACTGAATGTCTGTAACATCACCGTTGCGATCACCCACACAAATGACGACGATTACAATATCCTCCGAGTTTGGCTCCCACTCGACAAATGGAATGGTCGTTTCCAGGTAACTGGGGGCGGAGGATTATCAACAGGATATCTGGACGTGGGGAATGCACCTGCGGCTTCTCAAGGCTATGCCACTGCCAATTCTGAGGGTGGCCTGACCCTGAACCAGACCATCGACTCGCAGTCGGGAAGCTGGTTCTTGCGAAGCAATGGCAGCGTGAATAATGGGTTGGTGGAGAATTATTCGTTTCGGGCGACCCACGACGCGGCTGTTGTTGGAAAAGCACTGACTGAACAATTCTATGGCGCTTGTCCCGAATTTTCATACTATACTGGTTGCTCTCAAGGTGGAAAACAAGGCTTTTGGGCGGCCGCACACAACCCGGATGACTTCGATGGGATATTGGCAGCTTCACCTGCATTGGTCGACGGCTCAGCAATTCCGATGCTGGTGTGGCCAACAGTGGTGATGGAAGAGACCGCCGTGCCTGCGCAGTGTGTCTTTAACCAATACTTAGCAGCAATCATCGAAGCATGCGATGTGTTGGACGGAGCGCGCGACGGGTTGATATCGGACCCAGAAAACTGCCACTTCGATACCACAAGTCTCGTTGGCTCCGTGTTTAATTGCTCTGGGGAGGACGTGACCATCACATCGGCCCATGCAGAAGTGGTCTCTAAGATCCTTCAAAGTCCGAAACTACCTTCAGGAGAACAAGTCTGGTGGATGATTTCTCCAGGGACCGAGTTTTGGGGACTTGCAAATACGACGCTTCAGGATGGTAAATTTGTCCCAGTACCATTCACTCCGGGTATTGCCTTCCTCAGGTACTTGATCTATCATGATCCAACCTACGACGTCCTGAACATGACATATGCCGATTTTGACGAAGCTGTGGCCTTGGCTGGTAACTACAACGAGACGTTCCTTCCATATCCATTCGATTATTCCGCCTTTCGAGATCGAGGTGGAAAGTTGCTTTCCTGGCACGGTCTTGCGGATCAGTTCATCCCTCACCAGGGTACACTTCATTTCTACGACGTTATTGAGAGCAATACACGTTCAGCCAATGGAAGTATTGATGACTTTCTTCGTCTCTTCTTGGCACCTGGTGCAGGGCACTGTTACCTTGGCGGTTACGGTCCTGCGCCAGTGGATCCGCTAAGTGCGTTGGTGGACTGGGTCGAAGCAGGAGTCGCACCAGATACTCTTTTGGCAGCGCTGACCAAATTGGACAGCACAACAATTACGCGAGATCTTTGCCCATGGCCAATGATGCCTATTTACCACGGGCAAGGTGATGTATCGGCGGAAAGTAGTTTCTCTTGCAAATAGTTTCGAGTCGGCAAATCTGATCATGAGATGTATCTGAATTGAATAATGTCATTGGATCCAGTTTCTGCGAAGCATATTGGACATCTTTTCAATGTCGTCTGCAACCGGGACTCGGTAAAGTTCCTCCCTGCACAAGGAGCACCGAGGCAACATCCAGAGATTACCTCCAGGGGCTTCGTGTCTTTAACCTCGAATACCATGTACACTCAAGGTGCACTAGCCAGTAGCAACATACTGTTCCACTCAAAAGTCATTTTTCGGTTATTTAACACTGTCCGCACCGTGCCGCAGGGAATTGATCGAATATGGTCCACTGATATTACAATGGTGCTAGCAAGATGACGAATGATGAGAGTGATAACCTGCCACGTATGTGACAGCAAGATCATCCAGTAGATAACCAGTACTTGTGGAGTGGTAACATGAGATGGATTTGTCCACGCTTTGCGATACCTCACTTGGAAGTTAAGAGCAAGTCAGGTTCGTCTCCTTGTTGGTAGCCTCTGGGATACTGTTTGCCACACACTCTTGAGGCTGCGCCTTCCCCGCAATCAATACGAGTTTCGTCCTACCTCAAGCCAGCAGCTTGAGCAAAAGGAAGTCAGGATGGTAATCTTCAGAAGCTTCCTTATTGAGCCGTTGCTTTAGTATCCACTCCAGAAGTGCCTGATTCTTATCCAAAGTATTGAATAATATGGTTTCAAGCGAGTTTGGAATTCCGAAGATTGTATTGAATCCGCGACGGTTCGAAGGTCAGGTCGCCGTCATTACTGGATCTGCACAAGGCATTGGGCAGGTGGTAGCTACGCTCTTTGCCGAACAAGGCGCACGTGTGGTTCTTTTAGACATCAACATCGAGAAGCTTGAAGAGGTGAAAAGGACGTTAGTGGGGAGGGGGCTCGAGGCATTGTTTGAAGTCTGCGACCTGACCGATGAGGACCAAGTACATCGCACCGTCGATGCCATTGTGAAATTGAACGGCAGGATCGACATCTTCGCCCATGTAGCCGGGATATACCCAGCAAAACCGTTGCTAGAAACCACAACACTGGAGTATCGAAAGATCTTTCAAGTCAACATGGACAGTTGCTTTTTCCTCACCCAAGCGGTCCTGCCATATATGCAAAAAAGGGGATATGGGCGTATTATCAATACTGCGAGTACGACCATTGTGAAGCCGGAACCAGGTCTGTCAGTATATGTTGCATCGAAAAGTGCCGTGGCAGGGTTTACGAAAGCGACGGCAACGGAAGCAGGACCGGGCGTCACGGCGAATTGCGTGTCACCAACATTGACTGTGACAGAAACGACGCTGGGTTTCGAACACACCAGTGCAGCATTTGAACCATACGTGAATCTGCAATGTGTGAAGAGAAGTTGTCTGCCTCAGGACGTGGCTCATGCCATCATGTACCTCGCCAGCCCTGAAGCAGAGTTCATCACAGGTCAAGTGTTTGGAATCGGGGGCGGGTCATTTTTCGCCTGAATTGACATGATTGAGGTGGTGGCCATCGATTGTGAAGGCGGGAATCGAAAGCCATTTACTTCAAAGGCAAGATGGAAAGTCTCAGATTTTTGGCGACGTTAGGTCCTTGATCATCCAATTGTGGTTCACAAGAACGATACCAGTCATTTTGAAGCTGGAGAGCAATTTCCATGGCGTAGTCTGTTTCTCTCCACGAACCTGTGCTGGAATTGTGATAAAGTAATCATGAGAGATTGATATGTAATAAACATTGCGGGAAATTCCATCCACTGTCAAAGTCACCAAGTTCTCCGGCCGAGGTTAGGTGGGGTGATTCTCCAGAAGGTTCGATGGCTGCCAACTCAACCTCATCTTCAACACAATCATCGACTCGTACAGAATTAGCCAAAGTAATTTGAGCAACGATACTAATTCACGGCGATTTTTGCGAATATGGCAGACGCAGAGGTGAAACCCCAGCGTAAAGATCTACCGGTCGAACAGGCACGCGCAGAACTATCACGTCATTTCTCGGAATATCGAGGCTCCGAATACGCGGAAGGATGGGCCAAGCTTTGGTCTCAAGGTGACTTCCTGCCCTGGGACAGGTTCGCTCCATCACCTGCTTTGGCGGATACTCTGGTAAACCACGTCGAGTTGGTAGGGCATGCGCTGGTGGAAGAAAATGGCGAGAAACGGCGAAAGAGGGCGTTAGTGCCGGGCTGCGGGAGGGGCGTGGACGTGTTGCTGCTCGAGAGCTTTGGCTATGATGTGGTGGGATTGGAATATGCCGAGGGCGCTTTCAAAGCGGCTCAGGAGTATGCCGCTGAGCATGCGAAAGAGTATCCCGTTCACGATGAAAAGGTGGGAAAGGGGAGTCGAAAATTTGTGAGAGGTGATTTCTACAAGGACGAGTGGCTTGTCGACGCGGGTCTTGAGAAGGACACCAAGTTCGATCTGATTTACGATTACACTGTGAGTCCAGGTCTTTGGAATCCTGAGTGAATCGAGATGTTCTCCGTGTCAACTTGCTTATCCGACATGCAAACATAGTTCTTTTGTGCAATGCAGATCTCAATGCGCCCAGCTTGGTCGAAGAGGATGACCGAACTTCTCCGCCCATCTCCTCTGGCTAACTTGATATGCCTGGAATTTCCAACACAGAAGCCCGGGATATCTGGTGGCCCTCCGTGGTCTTCTCCACCTAGCGCATATGTAAGTCGACGTCTTCCATGCGTTGGGTCGACCAGATCCTTAGCCTTGTCATCATGTCCATTGTTTGGACTCAAATCTTGGCATTTTTGCTAACAGAATCTCCTTCAGATGGAGCATTTGAGCCACCCTGGAGTTGAGATCAAATACAACGATGCAGGAAGTGTCATGATGAACCCTTTTGCACCGGACAGCCCCAATGCTCTGGAAAGGGTTGGCCACTGGCACCCTGCAGATACCCACAAGGTTGGTAAGGATGCCGATGGGAATGTCGAGGATTATATTGCCGTTTGGAGACATCACTGATGTATCGAGTTCGGAAGCTCAAAGGTGTTCAGCTCGAGAATTCGAAGAAAAATGGTCTCACATCGAGTTATTCAATCTTGGTCAGTGCATTGTAATGCTCGCCTAGACCGAAACTGTGTCGATAGTAGGCCAACCAGATGATATTTTTGTTGTCACCCGATGCAGAATTGATTTTCTCAACTCGACCATCGGCTTGAAGAACATTGATATCGACGTTGTAAGATCGTGCGATAGCTTGTAGCTCTAATTGACCTCCCCATTCTGCTGTATCCCGGATCTTGTCGACATATGCATCTAAGGGCTCCTCTAAAAATGGGACAAAATCATCTGGGTGTGTTGACATAAAGGCGGCGGCAGAAGATCTCACTCTCTGGTAAGGTTCTTGACTTTGATCACCTTTGGTAATCTCCTCTGAAGGCATGCTGTGTGCACATGCAGAGAACAAGCAGTGTCCATCGGGTCGAATCGGAGTTTCTCGTAGATTCAGGGATTCCATCTGCTTCTTCATGGCCGACATCTCCTGCTCTCGCCTGTCGGGCTGGTTCTTCGCTTCTAACTCTGCCGCATGAGCTGCCGCCTCCTGCTCGGCAGCCCTTCGTGCAAGTCTTTCCTTTTGGCGATTTGGTTTCTTAGCACGAGGCTGGAATCCTGATCCGGCCTCGGAAGGTGTCTCGGAATTTGTGGCAGAGGCCGACACCTGCTCTGACAAAGCATTGGCAACATCACCAGGGCCAACGACATCATCGGCTATGGCGAGATCTTCGACTGCACTCGGGAGGTCATCGGGATCTTGAGGTTGTAGTTCTTGAATTTCCGCTGCATGTTTCTCACCTAGTTCTCTCTCCAATCTTTCACAGTCGTCATTGACCCCCTTTCTTGTCTTCTTGGTTGCAGACTTCTTTTTCTGAGCGATCTTGGACGCGAGGTCACGTTTCTCCTTGCTGTGCCTCGCAAGCAACTCGTCCATTGCGTTTGATAGAAACGACTGTCGCGGCTTTGAGATGTGATGAAGGAAAAGGTGGAAGAACCGCGAAAAGTTGATGCGATCACGTGTACAGATATCTCGAATTCGGATTAATGAAATTCCGTTCAAGACCCGTGGCACGTGCTTTTCAAGTTGTGGTTCGGCTTATTATTATTATTATTACTAGGGTCTTGGATTGCCCCTCCAAAGTGTCGCCCGCCCGCCTCCTCCCCCGTTGCGCGCGGCTGGAATGGTGAACACTGAACAGCAACTCGGACTGCGACTGCCACTTTCTGGCCCCTCGCTGCAAGCGCCCGACAATCTCGAGGGTGAACTTGAGGTTGGCAGCCTTCAAACTTCAACTCAATAAGAACAGCAAAGCACAGGCTACTCGCCTCCTCCGTCGCATCTCTATTCATCTACTCCTTTTGATTATTCATTCTTCTTGCATCATATCCATTCAACGTCGTACCAATCAGCTAGTTCTTACGCGCAGAACTCGTTACTACATACCACTGGTTCCCCACCTCCAAGCCCATATTGATTTCGCTGGCCGCAGCCCTGTCAGCACCAGCCCAACTCTATATCTCAGCCGCACTACCCTTTTTCTGCCTGTCATATCCCTCAGCTTGTCTCGCCTTCCCTTTATAAGCCTGGAGAATCATCCTTCGACTCATCCTTCCCTATCCTGTTGCGCCATTTTGCAAAAGTACAAGAACAAAACAATCCGCAATCATGGGCGATCTATCTGGCCGCAAGGTCTTCAAGGTCTTCAACCAGGACTTCGTTGTTGACGATAGGTATACTGTCACAAAGGAGCTTGGACAGGGTGCATATGGTATTGTCTGGTATGACCTGCATCACGTTGGTCCTCCATAAGCAGTAACTGATCTGGATTAAGCGCCGCCACAAATGCTCAAACTGGTGAAGGGGTAGCCATCAAGAAAGTCACGAATGTTTTTAGCAAAAAGATCCTCGCAAAGAGAGCTTTGCGTGAGATCAAGCTTCTCCAGCATTTCCGAGGTCACAGAAATGTATGTGTTCTCGTATCCTCTTCCCAGGAGTGATAAAAGACTAAACCATGCAGATCGCTTGTCTCTATGACATGGACATTCCCCGCCCGGACAATTTCAACGAAACATATCTATACGAGGGTATTTCTTCCCCGGATTTGACCCCGGATGTTCATTGACTTCAAACAGAATTGATGGAATGTGATCTTGCTGCTATCATTCGATCGGGACAGCCTTTGACCGATGCCCATTTTCAATCCTTCATCTATCAGATTCTCTGTGGTCTCAAATACATTCACTCTGCAAATGTCTTGCACAGAGATTTGAAGCCCGGAAATCTGTTGGTCAATGCTGATTGCGAACTGAAGATTTGCGATTTTGGCTTGGCCAGAGGTTTCTCACAGGATCCAGAGGAAAACGCCGGGTATATGACAGAATATGTCGCTACCCGATGGTACCGTGCTCCTGAGATCATGTTGAGCTTTCAAAGCTATACCAAAGCCAGTATGTATGCAAGGTATTGTCGCTCTAATCGCCACTAACCATGTTTAATAGTCGATGTCTGGTCCGTTGGCTGTATTCTTGCAGAATTGCTTGGTGGAAGACCCTTTTTCAAGGGTCGAGATTATGTTGACCAACTCAACCAAATTCTGCATTATTTGGGAACCCCCAACGAGGAGACTCTATCTCGAATTGGATCTCCACGTGCTCAGGAATATGTTCGGAATTTGCCGTTCATGCCGAAAATCTCATTCCAGAGACTCTTCCCTCAGGCCAATCCGGACGCTCTGGATCTTTTGGACCGAATGCTGGCATTTGATCCATCATCCCGTATCAATGTCGAAGATGCTCTGGAGCACAGATATCTTCACATCTGGCATGATGCATCCGATGAACCAGCATGTCCCAAGACGTTCGACTTCGCTTTTGAAGTGGTTGATGATGTGCAGGAGATGAGAAAAATGATTCTGGATGAAGTGCTCCGGTTCCGTCACCATGTTCGCCATCAACCCTCTCAGACTCCAGCTACCAACATCAATGTACCAATTCCCGACAACCCGAATCAATGGAAGCAGGAAGATCCCCGACCGCAAGAGGCTAGTGCAGTCTATGGGAATGACCTTGAACATGAACTGCAGGCTGGTTCTGATTTGTTGAGACAACGATAGATTCGGTTCAAAGCAGACCTCGACCATTTCATACACGTGATATTTGAGACACTTGAATAATGTAGTGTTGGAGTTTCGATGACCAAAAATATTATCAGCTTTATTTGTTAATCTTCTTGCGACCAGTTTTTTTCTCGATCGGTGCGAGGATATCTTGGTCATCTTAGCGAACTAAGGTGTACCAAGAAAAACAATTGGGGTTTCTCAACATGAGAGCTCAACACCAATTCTGTAATGCCATTAGTGCGATCGTAATCCGATCCTTCAAGAATTGATTGGACGAGACTCAATTATGGAAGTGCCATGATATGTAGTATAGTCGACCGCTAACACGAGTTTTATGCACATACATGCAAAAGCTAAAAATCCACAGCTCAGCCTCGCCGTCGTTCGAGTCCAGCTGGCAAATCCATGGATGGTCCAAATCCATGGATGGTCCAGAGCCGACTCGTCACGACCAACTATTCCGCTTGCCACCACCACCACCACCGCTATAACCGTGCGCGCCGCGTCCACCGTGCTTCGGCTGGCTGCCGTAGCTGCGACGGCCCTGCTTCTTGTCGCGCGACTGCATGCTGGCGCCGAGCTGGATGTCGACGCGCGGCGGAGTCGCGAACCCGAAGCTCTTGGCCACTTTCACGAGGTCGAGCTTGTTCACGTCGAAGACCGACCGTAGGCTGTGGCTGGCGTAGGCTTGGAGATACGAGCGGTAGCCGTCTTTCGCGGACTGTGTCGTAGGGAGAAATGAATGTTAGTAGTTGGTTCGCTTTGGGGTAGAGATTAGAGAGGGGGAGGGCTGGGAGGACTTGACATACCTTGTTCAAATAGTAGTTCTGGGTGATGAGTTTCTCCAGCTGGCTTTGGATGTTGACGAGCTTTTTGGCGGGGAAGTCGAATTTGACGACCGGCACACGCGCCTCTTTCAGGTGGCTGAGGAATCCGACTTCATTGGGCTGCAGGAACATCAAGCTCCTGCCTTTCCCATTCGATCCTCTTGCCGTTCGACCCACGCGATGGATATAGTCTCGCGGATCATCGGGTGGGTCGAACTGTACGATCCAGTCGACCGAGGGGATATCGAGGCCTCTGGCCGCGACGTCAGTGCAAACGAGGGTGCCGTGCGTGGCGTTGCAGAATTCAAAGAACGTGTTCGTGCGTTTCTGCTGCTTGAGGTTGCCGTGCAGCTCGAGCACGGGCAGGTCAATGTAGTTGAGTAGTTCTGAGTGGTACTTGACGCAGTTGCAGCTCGACATGAAGACGATGACTTTTTTCTTCAGGTTGCGTTTCAGGAACGAGAACAGTAGCAGAAATCGTTTGTCGCTCTCGCAGATCACGTAGCCTTGTTCGAGTCCTTCGACGGTGCTGTGCTCCTTCTTGTGGTCTACGTTGATGTATAGTGGTCCTGGGCGGAGGGAGATTCGGGCGAGATCCTCGACTTTCGTGGTTTGTGTGGCCGAGAAAAGCATAGTTTGCCGGTCTTCTTTGGGAAGGATCTTGACAATTTGCCGCATCTCGTCCTCGAACCCGACTTCAAGGATTCGGTCTGCTTCGTCAATGACAAGGGCTTTGGTGTTTTTGTAAATGAACCCTTTGGTGTTTTGGAGGTGGTCGAGCAATCGTCCGGGAGTGGCGATGAGAAGATTGACACCTTTGGTCAATTTTTCGGCCTCTGCGCTTCGATTCGCTCCTCCAATGACTATGCCAAACGTCTGGCTGTGAAATTGCATAAGATCTCGTGCGACACCGAAGATTTGGAGTGCAAGTTCCCTGGTAGGCGAGACGACTACCACTCCTGTGCCATTGCGTGGCTTAAACCGAAGAGCAGAAAGCATTTCCACCGCTGGAATGAGAAATGCAAGGGTCTTTCCAGATCCTGTCTTGGCCGCACCTAGTACATCTCGGCCTGCCATTAAAGGAGGGATACCTCGCTGCTGGATCTCGGTCATCGTCTCGAATTTCATCTCCGCTATTGCCTTCATTGTCTTCTCTGAGAGGTTGAGTTCAGAAAACTTCTGCGGTCTCGCATCTGCGCCCGGTAATGATGGCTCTGCATCAGTGGGTAGACCATTTGTATTGATCTCTTTTGATCCATTTATTGTGTTTAGCGTGACCTCCAATTCAGGTCCTGCACCGTCGTCTTCATCCTCATCCTCGTCGGATTGGCGGTCTGCTGATTGAATAGGCTCGCCATTCGCAGCAGGTTGTTCGACGTCCAAATCTTCTTGTCCCTGGCCTAATTCTTCATCTTCGTCCTCGCTGCTGTGTGCCGTCTTCCTTCTCTTCTTGCTCTTCTCTCGTAGTTCTTTTGGGATTTTTGTTCGAGGCGCTTTCGTCTTTGTGGTGGCTTCTGTAACCTCGGGCTCAGTCTCTACAACTGCAGCTTTGAGTTGCTTTCTTTTCCGCTTGTGCGATTTTTCTGTAGCAGAATCCATTATGGAAAGTATCACAATGTTGTAGTTTGAAAGCAGTAGTCAGGCCTGAATCGTGAAGACGGGCGGGCAGAGAATTCAAGAATAGCGAGTGCAGCCCGAACTTTTTTTTCCGCGGGAGGATGGACTATCAGCACGTGGAGATAGCCCTAGCTCTGATCAGTTTCACTTTAGTGAGAACTACTGAGATAGCCAGGCTTGGCATCTATAAATGGCATCTAAGCCGAGTACAAATTAGACTCCAAGTATAATAAGTGGCCTCATCGCCCTCACAGCCTTGCCCAGAGCCCTATAACTTCACTACTTCGCCAGCACCGAAATCCCCTATATAATTTTTAATTCCCCAAATTCTATCACCAAATCAGCACCGCCTGATTGAAGCAGCTTTGTCCCATCTTCTCTGGCATGGAAGAAGGTCGATGGGTCAAACCTGGCTGACGGTAAAAAAATTCCGCAGAGATTTTAATCAAAATCTCGGTTCCCAATCCACTACTCGTCCAAGTCAATTGGCAGTTCTCGGATCAGGGCTAGGGTTTTCTAATCACAGGATCTAAGTTACTTCACCTCAGGCAGGTCTTAGGTGGGGTTAGTTTTTTTGCTCTTTAGGTATAATGATGCCTCGAATACTTTTGATTATGAGAGAATCTGGGCGTGAGGTAAAGGGGATTAATATCAACTAAGATCTATCCTTAACCACCTCTATTTGAAATCCCCTAAACAGGTGGCACAGCAGCTTTTGCTTGCGGTCTAAACATTCGAATCCAAGCCATTACAAGGTGCATTTCCGCGCTCGGCACTTCTACTATTCTTCAATAGCCCTCAGGTTCCCTTGATTGCGCTTTCACTTCCCTTGACATTTTTGGAGTCAGGCTCCTCAAGATCTTTCGTCACACTATTGCGACCAAAGCTTTCATCATCAGACCTGGGTCCTTCTTCCCCAACGACTGCCACTCCATGGGCTGCATTATAGGCATCCCTCTTTGGTTTCAGATATCGAACATCGACAAACCTCAATGTGCAGGTCATCGCAATGATCAAGACCCACAAGGCGATGCTAGTTTGCCATCCGTATTTGTAGTAAGGTGCTTGCTTGGCCGGCCACACCAGAACTTGTGACCACGCGCTGATGGCGTAGTACCCTGCAACAGACATGCCAACAATGAGTGATCTTGCTTCTGGATCTTGTGGCAAAAGATCTGACAGCCAGGAGAAGATCAAAGGTGCCGTACCAAGACACAAATATGAGATGAAATATCCAGCGTATGCGGTCGTAAGAGTTACTGAGCGAGGGTGTGAGGTCCAAACTGACATCATAATTGCCGGGATCAAGCCGATCAGGGCCTGTGTGACAATCAACGTCCATCGAGTTCGTAGAAAATCTGATAGTAGTGCCCATATCCACACGAAGACCACGTTGATAGCTCCACCACCAATAGGGATAACATTGACTGCTTCCACAGACCAGACCTTGCTCCCGTCTGGGTTCTTCAACGACTTGAGGAACAAAGAGAAGAAGTTGTAACCGTAACTCGCTAGGACAGTTGCGATGTACAAAGTGGCAATGAAGTAAACAGTCCAGCCTGAGAAGGTCCTCTTTGCTCCAGCCCAGGTGACGTGCCTGGGTTCGGCACGGTTGTGCCTTGCAAGCCTTTCCATAGCAACCTCTTGATGTACTCGCTTGAACCAAAAGGCACGGGGATTTGGTCGATTGGGATAATCAGGCAGCATAAAAAACCCCATCATTCCCCAGACGACGGTGATGATGGCATTGACGATAAACAACCAACGCCAGCCGGCCAGGCCACTCGATCCGTGGAGAGTCCTCATTATGGCAGCTTGAAGTGCGCCACTCATCATGTATCCGATCGCTTGACAAGAATGGTAAAAGCCCATTCTCTTGGCCAATTCGGCAGGAGTGTACCAATGCATGAGCAGTGTCATCATTCCAGGCCAAGCACTACTTTCGCATAAGCCCAGAAAGACACGTAGGATATACACCTGGTATGCGTGATTCGACAACGCCATCAATCCTGTGATGACGCCCCATGTGATTTCCAGTCCTGATAGCCAATATGAAGGCCGAACATAGGTCAGGATCACTTGTGAAGGAATGAGCATCAGGCAGTAAGCGACGTTGAAATACGTTGTGAAATAGTTCAACTCATTGCCTTGCAGATTAAGATCCTCCTTCATTCCCGAGACGTATGCATTGTTGATGTTCTGCTGGTCAAGATATTTAATTACCTGGAGCCGTGAGTTAGTGATGAGCATTGGAAAGGGGTTGGTAAAGAGGTTCTTCGTCGATGAACATGTTACAGGATTGGCACCGGCGCATATATACACTCGATTCAAGAGCAGGGGTTGATATGGAAAGGCATTACCTGCGATAAGCAACCAAACGTCATGAACCATAAATCTAGACGCAAGACGAGGCTTCTCTCGTCGGCTGAGCGGTGTTCAAGTTTGACATCTGGCACAAGTGTCTTCGTTTTTCGTTTGAAGCCATTAAACAATCCCATTGTGGCAGCGGTTCGAGTATGTGGCTGAGAGGCGGCTTTAGAATGATGTCGAATTGATCAGGCTCTGGGGTTTTCGAGTACAGATCTGTCATTCAAGAAAATGGCACTCGTTATCTGATGATCATCCACCCCGATACATGATCGAACAAGAAGATGGGAAAGTCGCGTGAGCAACAACCCAGATATATTCGATGGATGTTCGCATAGCGACGAAGCTATCTTTCCCAGAAACTTGAACCTGAGCTCATCAGGTTGCATTGGTGGCAGACACCCTTGTCAACAACACAAGAAGAAGTTCGAGACGAGACTCGAGTCGGGAGATCAGCGGCATTCTGATTGCTGGTGCGTCTCATTGGCTCCCATGTGCCGGCATCTTCTTAACCATTCCGTCCTCCAAGAGGGCCAAAGTCAAACCATGTGGGGAATTCGGCGTCTTCTCCACGTGAGAGGCGAATGCTATCGCGGAGTTCAGCATTATGAAGTGATATAAGTAGCCGAGGTTACGGTCCGTAGATATAGAACAAAGCATTCCCAATTCTAGCTTGAGATAAGGAAGCATTGGGGCTTGCGTTTCTTAAGATTCTTGGCTCAGAAAACAAGAGACAATGGCACCGCATAGTGTCAGTCCACCACCCCGGGCTTTCGGACACGGAACAGATTCCCCGCCCCACACTGATACGAGGAATTGTCTGCCACGAAACGCTCCATGCCTTTCGTATTGGCACAGGACGACCAGGGCTTTTAAGTATCTCACCGCTAATGCTGAGTCAACAGTACCAGCATCTTCCCTGTATGTGATTATTGGATCTGGAATATCCGGCGCTTTGACTGCATTCTCTCTGATTGAAAATGGTGTCAAAGGTGAAGATATTGTTATCTTGGAAGCCCGTGAAGCAGTCTCGGGGGCCTCTGGGCGAAATGCAGGGCATGTGAGGCCTGATGCATTTCGAGGGTTCCAGGCGTATGCGGCAACGCATGGTTCGGAACAAGCCATCAAAATCATTAAGAACGAGAAACTGGTATTTGAAAAGATCGATGAATTTGTCAAGAAGCACAACGTGCATTGTGACTTCCATCCAACCACCACTTTTGACGTATGCCTCACACCGGAATTTGCGGCATATGAAGCCGACAGTTTCACGGCCTTTCAAAGAGCGGGTGGAGATGTCGGTCATGTGAAGTTCTATCAGGGGGAAGAGGCACAAAGGCGAACTCGGGTACCTGACGCAGTAGCTGCATATGAATGGCCTGCAGGAAGCAGCCATCCTGCTAAGCTTGCACAATGGCTTTTGAGCAATTCGATAGCCAAAGGGGCTAAAATGTGGACTTACTGCCCAGCCACACAGATTTTCAAGGGAACACAGGATCACTGGGAAGTGCAGACGCCAAGGGGTACAATCCAAGCAGAAAAGGTCATTCACTGTACAAATGCTTCAGCAGCAGCTCTTCTTCCACAACTCAGTTCTTTCATCACGCCGAATAAAGCGCAGGCACATTCTGTGATCCCCACTCGGGCATTCTCAGGGGATAAAGTGCTTGAAAGCACAATGTCCTTGCGATATAGCATGCACCATTTTTACTCCTTAATCCAACGTCAGGATGACGGGACCATCATCCTGGGTGTTTCAAGAGCGAATCCAGAGATGATTGCAGAGACCAAGGACCAGATTGTGGGCTTTGATGACTCTTCGGCCAACTCTGAGATCGTTGAAGATGCCATGCGTAGGTTTAAGATCATTTTCCCCGAAGCCAACACGAAGACAAGACATGGTGAGGGTCTCGATTATGCATGGACAGGTATCATCGCAATGACACCTGACTCTGTTCCTCTGGTCGGACCAATTGATGAGTTACCAGGACAGTATATTTGTGCAGGCTTTAACGGTCATGGAATGGCCCGCATATTCACATGTGCTCCGGGACTTGCAAGACTAATTACCGGAGGATCGTGGGTAGAGACTGGTCTGCCAGAGTGCTTTCAATATAGTGTCGAAAGATTGTCGAAAGCATCTCAAAAGAGCAAGACGGAAAGTGCTTGGTGAGATGTCCTGAATAGACAATGAAGATTTTCAACCCCTCTTTAGGAGGAGAACGTTCAAGATTGCCAGTGTTGCTGCTCAAGTTTGAGCATGTCGACGGCAGCACTGACTTCATTGTGATAAGCAACATTGTGAATTTCTCTCTTGTTTCGTGAATTCATTCTGGAAACAAAACATTCCTTCAGTGGGCGCCAGGATCGCATGGCGTGGCCAAAGACACTACTCGTCGTCCATTCAAGGTATAGCTCCAGCCAATCTTCTTGGATCAGATCTGAACTCACCAGTGTAGAAGTCAGGCAGTTTCCAGCCAAACTGAAGGGCTTTCCTCGTCATCATGGATGAAGCCAGCACAATCAGTGACCAGGATACGGCCGACAATGAAGGTCCCCAAGCACAGCCAATCCGCTCACAGGCGACTTGCCATACTGCCCAGGAGCTGCGTTTTCTCAGGAGATCACAAGTTGATCTTGACACCATACGAGAACAGCTTGAGTCGAGGACGCCAACAGTTCCCGAAGGAGGAGTACTCCCACCCGCAGCTCGACAACGCCTAGAATTTGGTCAACTCTGGCTCAGGGCAATATTTGTGAGAGCAATAGAGCATCGCATCGAAAATGATGCCCGACTGAGAAGTCTTGTCGCAGCCTGTTTGGATCACCTTATTGAATGGTCAAGTACTGTCGCCAACCTCGAGTTAATGTTCGCATATCAAAGCCTGTGGTTCGCCGAGGATCGTCTCATGGAAGCCCTGAAACATCTCGATGAGCTGGCAGCGACTCATTTGCCTCCCCGTCCAACCATAGGAACAGTGTCTAGTTTCGAAGACCGGTCAGCTAGTTCAGTCTCTGAGCTCCCACGCCCGGATGTTTTACATGAAAGAGGAAGATGAAAGTGACAAGTCGGTGAGGGTGAAAGCAGCACATTGTACAACATGAGAGCGTGTTCCTCTTTGCCCGGAACAATTCTTGGCGCGAGTTCGGAACGTTCATCTGGTGTTTGTTTGCTGCAGGTAGCCTTGTGTGACTCGCCAAATTTGCATGGATTGTCCGTACCTTATGATGGCTTCTGCCTGCCTGCCATGAAATGGTCTGCTTCCTCGACTTCTCAACGACAGAATTAAATGAGCACAGAACAACAACGTCAGTCACAATCAACAGTTTGAAAGAATTTCCCTCGTCGACATGCAGTGGCATTGGCCTGAAGACGATGTGGTCATGTACGGGCGAAAGTACCGGTCCGTCAAAACCGGTTGGGCCTGTTTTGCGAAAACTCGATGGGTCGCAACGGACGACTACTACAGCGCTCAATGCACTCGACCAAACCGAGCATATTTTCGAGTCCTGATGATCGTTCCTGTGGTCTATAATCCACAAATCCATTATGTCTTTTTCGATCCACGAGCTCCCTTTCATTACGGGCACGGCTGGGATGCACCATTTCCACTTCCACCTGGTCACGGGGATTGGGGCTTTCCACCATGGTTTGGAGGATTAGGACACAACGGGTTTGCAAACATGGGAGATCCTGGGGTGCCTGAAGACTTTCCGGGATTTGACGAATGGAGGAATGCAAGACACAGTGAAAATATGGCTCGACTTGATCGCGAAATGAATGAAATTACCGACCGACCTCGGGGCTATGTGGAAGAGCTGATTAGAGGCTGGCAGGATGGTGGAGAGTCATCTGAAGATAATCCAGACAGGAGAAGACTAAGACGACTATGGTCGGAGATTGCTGACCTGGAGCAACAGAGGGACTATTACCAGCGACGGAATATGGAACGGTATCGAGAACAGCGTGAAGAACAGCGACTGGGTAGAGATTATGCAGATCATTATCTTCACCGTCGTCGTGGAGGTGGTCATTACAGATGAGAAGGGCCATCAGAGCTGTTGAGATTTTGTCTTGTTTGTAAGCAAAGCTCGATAGTATGAAGAATGCTCAATGACTCGCCCACGGACGCCGGCAATAACCGCCATCAATTTATTCCAAGTAACTAGGCGCACATCTCCGGTGATCTCGTAGGGCGTACAAAATGACATGAACAAGGCCATCCAAGACACTCCGTTTCTCAGCTTTACTATACTGTTTACAAATCCATCGGTGCGGACCAACATATATCTATTCACCGAGGCCAACTAAATATTGCCTGAGGTAGAATCCCAAACTCATACCAGCATCAAAATGGCACCGAAACAAGTCGTCTTCTCGGAGAAAGGTCTCAAGTCACCCCTGCTTTCTCAAGCAATTATTCACAATGGAACCGTCTACGTGAGTGGACATATCGGTCTTGATACCGCTACGAATCAAGTGGTCGAGGGATCCGTCGCCGATCGCACCAGAAAAGCACTTGAAAATATCAAAATAGTGCTCGAGGAAGCCGGAAGCAGCCTTGAAAAGATTCTGAAGGTATCCTAGGATCACTCTGGAGCGGATTCTATGCATCATACTCACTTATGTGTCAAGATGAACATCTACATTACGAGCATGCAAGACTATGCTGCCATGAACCAGGCCTGTGCGTCTCACCCGTTTGCGGATCTCCCACATTCCACTCCGCTGACCCAGAAACAGTCCTCGAGATCATTCCAGAACCAAGACCTGCACGGACCTGCGTCGCTGTTGCAGAGCTACCATTCAAGACAGATGTAAGTCGATGGAACGTGTGCTCGATTCTAGGAGAGAGATATCTGACGTTACCAGGTTGAGATCGAGTGCACTGCTGCATTGTGAGGCATGGAACCCGGCAAGGGAAATAATCCTGAGCAAAGACTGACTCTCCCTAGGAATGATGGCGCTCAGTCCAAGCTTTGATGAGGCGGGCAGGGCGGATAAAGCAAAATGGTCTTCTTTTGTCCATTCAAGTGGTGCTTCAACAGTCAATCTGCCACTGATGGTAGAATACTGCTGTAATGGTCTTGCAATTCAAAGAATGAATGAGTCAACTTGACGTCTGCTATGTGACGATATCCATTGTGCCCTCCAAACAATCGCCGCCGGCCAACATGAGTTTCCCTTGTCAGCCGCGAACAGTGATTCATGCTCTTTGTATGCATCAGCACAAGCCCGGCTGTTTGCATACACCATGGGCCATCTTGATAAATGAGGGAAATACTTACACCATGCTTGCCTACCGTATTCCAGACTTTCCTTCTTTTTGAACGACTGAGTTTTTCTGTTGATAAGTGTTCCTTCAGCCTTTAACCAAGCAGGGCACTGATCCAGTGCAAACTCGCCAGTATGGGCATTCCACCAGCGAGGAGAGCCACGAGGCGAGCAACTGCCAAGGGCGAAGCGGATCTGATATCTCGAATCGACGAACCAGACGTATGGAGAAAAAAACGGGGAAGAGCAGCTGCACGGAAGGCTAGACCAGTGACCCCAACCACGCCGCCGCCACGAAGCTCGTCCTCCCGACCAAGAACGCCTGCTGCACCCAAGAAATCCAGATCATCTAGAAAGTCCCCTGTTGCAGCAATTCCGATCACATTGACCAAAGCCCCTTCTACTCAGAACACAGCAAATGCTCTCGGAGCTGGGAGGCCAAGGCCAAAACGGCCACCTCCTGAGGACCCGAATGAGAAACATAGGCCGCCCAACCCCTTCCAGCCGCGTAATCAGAAAAGAAGACACAGATCTTTGTTCGCAGACCAGGCGTACAGGCCGCCTCACACTGAAAGTGAGGATCCCCCCAGTGAGCCCATCAGGAGGGCCAGATCTCCGAATAAAGATCCGTCATATAGGCCCAGCAGACTGTCACTCGAGGAGGAGGAATTTGATCATCTTATGTCAACTGAAAGGCGACCAGAAAATCGCAGAATACGAACTTCAGGAAGGGATGGTAATGCCACTGATGCCACCTCTCCGCCGCGTGATGATGTCGGCCACAGACCAGGAACTCCAGCAAGGGATGATGCTGTCGTTGATGCTACCTCTCCGCCTCGTCATAGTTTCGATCGCAGGCCGGCAAACCCTGCAAGAATGGCCCCTAGCCCAATGACTCTGAATCGAGACAATGGTGACGTTGATATTAGTTCCTACTCTTGGTATGGGAGTGATTCTGACTGGCTCAGTGATCTAGACTATCAAGAAGCACTTCGCCGAAACGAGATGGATATCGAGCGAGACAACGAAAGTGAGGAGTCGTTCGACGATGACCAAGAAAACAGAACACCACATCGTCAGGATAATCAGGGGTTCAGACCTTGTACTCATACGCCTTCGCCGTTTAAGCTTCACATAAGTGATGGGTCCAGCCGCGCCCGTGAAGTGAGCGAGGAGAGACATCAGCACAACATGGACATCAACAGACGTGGCGAAAGTGAGAGCCAGTCCGAAAATGATCAGGAGAATAGGCCTCCATCTCGGCACACTTCGCCAAAAGCCAACGCTCAAGGATTGCCTCAGTTTCTAGAAGGTGGCCAGGAATTCAACCACGCGTACGCTGACGACGAGGACGATGATGATCTGGATGAAGACGAGCAAGATTATCTTGATCAGCAGGAGGAACACGGATATGATGAGGATTCTGAAAATGCTTCGCCCACTTCCTCGATTGATGGTCAAGAAGATCAAGCGGATCAAGAGGATCAAGATGGTGAAGAAGACCAAGACCAAGACGGCCACAATAGTCAAGACGACCACGAGGATCCCGAGGATACCCGGGAACAGTTGAACCAAGAGTACCAGACGTTCCTAGTATTCCGAGAAATGCTGCGTGCAAGGGACGGAGAGGGCCACGATGGTCAAGACGACAATGAAAATCTTGAGTATTCCGAGGAACAATTGTGTCAAGAATATCAGGAATTCCTAGCATTTCGAGCAATTAAAGCAGGTAGAGCCGATCCAGCAGGTCCACCAGCACCAGCACCAGCGGATCAAGCAACACATCAGGGAGTACTTCGTCCCATGTTCCCTGTGTACGACCGTCAAAGGCTCCAGAAGCAAGCCGTGTTCCGGAACATTAAGACAAATAATCCAGGCCATACAAATCACGATCTAAGGGCCATTCTGAAGAGGCCACCGGCAGAGGGCGACACACCGGCAAGTTTCACGGTCCGGACACCCAAAAGGGCCCGATTTGCACCAACCACAGTTGGTGGCGACGACCAAAATCCCACATTCGGAGGCGCTGTTGCTGTCGAAACCTCTGAAGACATCCTCGAGCGTATCTTGATCGCCCCCGAACGTCTGAGTCTTGTCCAAATGCACATTGCCTTCACCGGCCTTCAAAAGGAGTCACTACAATTCGCAAAGAAGTTCTTCAACTTCGAATTGAGTGACGAACAAATCGACGCCTGGCCTCTACCGATGCTCAAGTATGAATACTTCGGTCTCAAGGAGATTGCGAAATACCTCACCGATGCTGAAGGGAGCACATGGAGGGAACTCTTTACAACTCCCGAAAGCCGGATTGCGCTGATTCATGGAACCATCGGAGAGTACCTGAAGCACCACGTCTTCAAAGCAACAGCCTTCTCCTTCACTGGTCAGCTCCGCGAAAGGTTCGAAGATCTTGACCGAAAATACATCAATCATGATGCTTTTGTTCGGAACAAGAAGCGAGCTTCTTTACTTGCTAAGATCACTCGCGAAAGCAATGGCTTTTGGTTGGCACATCGTGAAAACATGTTCAACGCGTCCAGCCTCTTAGCAGCGGAGCTGCTGACGCTGTTCGAGCCCTTATTGCCACCTCCTATGTTCGACCCTCTCGTTTCGTCGCGGATCTTATTGCAAGACCCCTCAAAGTTCTCGTTCACAGGCAGCAAGCTCTCTACCAACGACCAGAGAGATGCAGACTTCCTGTGGAGCGCCATGGTCCATGACCTGCGTACACTAGTTTACAAGGCCGCAGCTCTGCACCTCTCCATCCGTCTCAGCGGACACAACGGCACGAACATCCGCTTTCTCCACCACGTGGAAAAAGGCAGCCCCTACCACGGACCCGAGACCATGAAGTGTGTGAACAAGAGAGAGTGCCACGCCCAAAACCCCAGACAACAACGTACCGATGACGATGAGATGAAGATTCGCATGACATGCTGGAGCCATATTGAAGCGGTGGTGCCCCACGGCGTCGACTTCGAAGAATACCAGCAAATGCAAGCTGAGATGCAGGAGCAAGAAGGGATTGGCTCACAAGACACCCGCACGTTCGAGCAGATGGAGCGATACTTTGGCGACCGTTTCCCACACTTGCCTCCCGAGCTCACGCGGCGGGACTCAGATGAAGAAGACTGGCCACGTGAAGACGGAACGCAGATCGACTACGAGTTCTTCCGGGCACAGCTGCGCGAAGAGCAAAGATCCCGCGAGGCTGAGGGCGATGGCGAGGAACCCGAGCACATGCCGTCGCCACCAGAGCAGCAGCGCGGTAGCTATGTTACGTTCTACCGCTCCATCGTCCGCAGCCACGTGTACTGTTCCTGGGGAAAACGAGGGCAGAATCCACGCGCGGCACCGAGTCTCGACGAGGCTGTTGACGAGGCACGTCGCGCTGCCGGAGGGTTCTACACGCTCCAAGACAACTTCGTCAAGGGCAGAGACGCGGCCGCGCACCTCGCCGACACAAGCATCGATGTCGCGGCGCAGGGACTCGATGTGGGCTTGGATGCCATGGCGTGAATCGAGGACAAGACGGGCCTCTGGAGGAGAAAGGGTACCTACTCTCTGGTCCTCGCGGGAACTTTGGCTTACGCCCTGCACGGCCGGCCGCAGTTCGCCCGCACCATCGCCTCGGCGGGACATGCCATCTCGGATGCATCCAGCTGGACGCAAAACACGCTGACCTCGGTCTCTGAATCGTTCTGGAGCGCACACGCTGAAACCGTGGCGAGAAGTCAAGCTGCGTACGCCGAGCTTGAGGCCCGGACCAAACTACGTGCTGGTTTAGTGAACACTACCACCAGCATCGTACTGGCCCCTTCTCGCTTGGTTAGCCAGATGCAAGAAAAGTTTTTGACATCATTGTCAACATCTACCGCCAGTTCGTCGCTGCCAGCGGGGAGTGTGGCTGATGAGTTGCCGGTTGCTAGCTCGACGGTGGGATGAATGTTTTGTGATGTAGGTAGCTAGCTAGTGTTCGCTTTTAGCTCGACAGCGGGCGCTGATGGTATTTCATTTCATTTTTATTCTTTCTTTACACTGCCTTGAGTTTGACATGGTTGCACCATATCTTTTTGAAGTTATGTAGTAATCAAATTTCATCTGAGCCCCTAGCTTAGTTGGCACATTGGGCGACCTTGTGAACATTACGCGTTATTCATCTTTGACCCCAGCAGAGATCCATCGGACCACTGTGCGAATGTCTAGACCCTCAACGTCATGCCATGTCCCTCAGCCTACAGGCAGCACAAATGTGCACGGTCTGCCGTTTCTCTTCAAGCCTGCTGTGGATCCATTGTGTTTTTGTGTGAACCCGCAGTCGCCACGAGCTTTCAGGCTCTATGTGAGAGAGAAAGTTCACGTTACTAAACGAATAGATCTCGACGAGTTGGAGGTTCCAGTCGCCGTTGACTCATTATCTTCTTCGCTATATTGGCGGCGCTGTGCACATCGCGGGCCTTGAGCTTTGTGACTGAAATGCCCTTATTGAGCTCTTATACCATTGTGGAGTTTATGCAAGCTACAAAGGAGCACATGGGAGGGAGATTTCACCCTGTAGAAGGAGCAGACATACACGAGTAGAGACTCACCCTGCCATCGCGCATCGCTCGTGCTCCAGTCCGCCGGTGTTTCATGGCTTCCTTGGTCGTCTGGCTGTTACGAAACGCGTGGTTCGGCGAATTACGAAGGGAAGAAAGGGTCACTTTGTGCAGACGGAAGCCATAGACAAGTAGAGAATTGCATTGCTATCGACTCTTTACATGATGTTTGGCACTGAAGCCCTCCCAATTTCCAACTACTCCAACACCCCCTCCTCCTCCTCCTATCCAACCCAGCCTCACCTCCTAATCATCCATCATTGCCAACAGCTCACGAGCGATTGGCTCGGAGTGGGCGAGTGCACTTAGGCACTTGGTGGCCGCCATGTCAGCCTTGATTTTCTCGATCTCTGCAGTTTCCGCAGCCTGAATGGCCTTGGTGGCGACGTGGATCATTCTCACCATGCACTCGGCGAGTTGGCCTAGGCGCTGGCGGCGTTCGGGGTCGGTCTCGGCGACCGTTGCACGCATGAGAGCTCGTCCGACTCGCAATGCACTTTGGAGTTCGGGTGCAATGCTGGCGTCACTGTCATCTTGAGTGGTGACTGGTGGTGGTGATGATGTGATGACGGTTTGACCGGATTGAGGTCGGCTCATGGCTGGAGCAGGAGATTTGATGCCCATTGTGGATGATGTTGGACGCGCAGAGATGGGAGATCTGGGTCGTGGGATTGAGGATGGACGACCTGAGCTTGCTGGAGATGCGTGAATACCTGCGGTGAATGGAGTGATTGGATCGGCAGGTCGGTTTTGAGTGGAGAGCAGCTTGGTGCGACTGTTGTCCGAATCCTCATGGAGAGCTGAGTTTGGGTCCAACAGAGTGTTTGGAAACCTAGAGGCGGCTGGGACTGCGGTGCGGCGAACAGTTGGTGGAGTATGAATACCGAGAAGGCTGGGAATCTTCGTAAAGCCTGTGGCAGATGGCTTTCCGAGGGTCTCATCAGTCGACTTCTTCTTCAAAAGACCACGAACACGTCCAAACGCCTTCTTGCTAGGAGTATGAAGCAGTCCAGCAGATGCTTTGATATTGGTGCCAGGGCTGTGAGATTGAGAAAATGTCTTCATGTTTCTTGGCTTTCGCAACATAACAACAGTTTCATCAAGTGCTTGTGAAACTTCTGTTGTGTACCGAGTGCTGAATCTGGAGTTGCTCTTGTCCGAGACGAAGAGTGGTGGGGGTCTCTGCTTGCGAGAAGTGGTGCGAAGAGGGAAGTTTTTGTCAGGCGAGATTGGCGCGTCAGGTCCTGTCACTCGAAGACGAGGAAGATTGTTGCTTGTAGAAGGTTGTTTGCTGAGGTGTTCGTCTTTGTCGAACAGGAATGGTGCAGTCTCTTCGTTAGGTTCCTCAGGCATGATTGCGGAGGCTGATCGAGGAATATTTGTGGGTCGAGTGCGTGGAAGGGTGATCGGCCCAGGATCAGTTGCAGTAGGAGATGATTCCTGCAAAGGAGCAGGCTTGATTGCGGTAGGCATCTTGATCTCAGTAAATTCTTGGTTTTGCCAGTCAACTTGCGATACAGACGGTCTGTGGTGAGAACTTGACGATGAAATCACTTGACGGAACTCCTCTGCAACGCTTTGCCGGAAAGGATTCAGACTAGGTTGATTGAAGAAACCACGTTCAGAAGATGCTGTGGATGGAAACGACAGTGGGGAAGGCTGTCCTTGGTCTGTTCCAATGAGGTTGTGTTGATCAGAAGAGAAATTTGTGATCAGTTGTTGTGTGGTTTGAGGGAGCAGATTCTGCGTGCTGGCACGAGATCTGGATTCGCCAGCCGAGAAGGGTTCAGATGTTTGTTTTGTAAGTGACGACAAAGATCGGTGAATGAATGCGCTAGTCGATCGAAGTGAAGTTCTGATCCCATCACCTTGTCGCAAATTATTCTGAGTTTGTTTACGTCTCAATCTACCACCACCAGCAGTACGATTGTTCAACTCTGTGGTGCCTTTGTCCAAGAGTAGGTCGCTGGCTGAATCACGAATACGTAGAGTTGGTCCCCCTGTAGATGTGTGATAAGGACGTTTGATGTCATAACCACCATGTGCATCGTATCCACGAGTAATGATATCTGATTCTTCAGAACTATCACTTGAGAAGTAAGACCGCTCAATGACGTCTTGATATGGTAAAGACAAGATCTCTTTCAGACTCAGTTGGTTGTTTGATTTCACAGCTGAGAGTTCATGAGCAGCAGTCACCGGTGTGGTGGCACTTCGGAGTTGAATACCTGCAGTAAAGCCACTTGAAATTGGAGAAGGTTCGGGCGAGTACTTATTCAGATCAAATGCATCGGCTTCCAATGCGTGAGGATAGCTCTTATGATGCACAGGGCTATCATGAAATCGACCATGGGAAGGCCGAGGTGCACCAGAGCGCACAGGGATTGAGCTTCCTCGATGGTGGCGACCGAGGCCGCGAGATGACCCGTTGTCGAGGAGTCCACCAGGGGAAAGTGGTGGGCGGGCGTCAGTCTGAAAGAGAGGAAAGGGCTTGGTGGCTCTACCTTTGCCTTTAGAGTCATCGTCAAGCGTGAAGGTCTCGATGGATTCCCGGTCGGCACTGGTGACATCGGAACGGCGATTCAGATCCATATTGCTCATCCCCTGAATGGCACTTCCATCCATGGTTGGCGCTATCTTGGGTTGTGATGAGAGCATCACTGGCCATTTTTCCTGCTTTGAAACTCCACTACCAGGAGTAACGACATTGCGGCGGCGTGGTTTTCCATCACGGTCCATGAGAGGTGTGCGTGTTGGCGAATTAGGCTTGACACCAAGAATTGGAAGTCTTGGAAGAGGTTTGTCTTGAGGACTGGGGTGAACACCAGGCTTGCGGGTAGGAGACATGACAGGAATATGAGTTTGCTGTCCCTACAGTTTGTCAGAAAAGGTTCAATCAATGTGTGTTGTGATACATACATCTGACTTGCTTCGTGGTGAGCCCAGCTCAGGAAGTCCAGCCGTACCGGTCACAGTGCCACCTGGACTACGTAGACTCTTTGAAGTTGCTGGTTTGAAACCAAACTTGTCGGAAACACCAGAACCCCAAGGGATGGTCTTTTTGTTAGGCTCTGTGACAGGGGTGGATGGGGATGGATGGGATGGACTTGTATTGGACAAAGAGTGAGTCATGCTGCGAATTTGTCTTGTCGCTCCTGGAGGTACAGTGATATGGGTGATAGCCGCTGGAGGCCATTGTTGGTAGGATGAGGGTTGGCGAAGACCATGAGCTCTAGTTCTCAAACCAGTTGGTTTCTGACGACTGCCGCTGGGAGAAAGGTCTGGGCCGTCACGCTCATCTTTGCTAGAAGACATGGTTGTCCAAGCAGGAAGAAAGTGTAATTGTTTCAGGAAGGGAAGGGTTGAAAGACGAAAGTGTAGAGTGATTGTTTTTGTTTTGCGATGAGGCAGAAAGATCCGTTGTGACTGATAGAAACAGAATGAGTCCCGATTGTGGCTCGGCGTTACTTCTCAACGCCATTGCGATCCCCAGTATCGACGGTGAGGCCTTGAACGCTCCCCAGTATTGATGAAAATCCCTTTATGCGGATGAACAGATGAACGAGATTAACAATTCCATGCATGCATTTACCAAGTCGAGCAACAACAACCCATCATGTCGATGCCGACCCAATGAGTGAAATTCTGCATGGGACGAAGACATCATGGCGAAGTCCCAAGCACTCCTTCAATCATTCTCTTCTTCGTCCTTTGTTGTATTCTGCGAATCGGTACCTATCTTCTTCTGCTTACTCGCTTCATATGCTGCCATGTTGGGCTGAACCCAGTTAGGACCACCCAAATCATCATCTCGCATTCGGGTTGAAGCATCAAGAGGAATACCCTGAGAGTCAGCCAGAGCCTCCAGTCGTCTTTGCTCTTGGAGCATGTCCTTCAAGAAGTCTGTTGTCTTGCCCAACATAACCTGTTCACTCCGTTCCTGACCTTGTGCTCCAGGCACCATCTGAGATAGCTCAGTAAATCGTTCACGGATAGCAGTCCGTCTCTTGTTTTCTGCATCTTTGTGATTGAAGTTCTTTTGAGACGCTGTCAATCTTGGCTTTGTGGATTTTGATTTCTTTGCCGAGCCAGACGAAGCATCAGCAACTTGCTTGGATTCAGATTCTGCAGAAGATGATGGTGTGGAGGCATTCGACGCCGTGGCGCCATCATCATTTGACATTGTCCCGGCCAGCAGTACAGTTGCGACAAGCAATTTGCTAAAGTATCAAGCGAGTTGTCGTGGACCTACGCAAGAGTGGCCTGAGGTTTAACCTGATGTATGCTGACCGTGCAGTGAAAAGGACCGAGATGTCAGGAAAGGTCACGTCTGTCCCTGATACAAGCTTTTATTTAGCATTGACGCTAGAGATGTTAGCTCCCCGGGTATAAGCGAGGTGCATCCACTTAAAGCCGGCACACTGCACCTTCTCCGGATCTCCAGTTCCTGTCTTTGACCCTCTCATCTCCAAGTTGAGGTACGATTTTAAACAGATACAGGACAAGGGATTGATTGCCAAGTCACGTACCTATAAATTCCTTCATATTCATGGTCCTACATCAGCACATGCGCATTTGACTGTGCAAGAATGAGCAGACTCAGACCTATCCACGGCGCCTGTAATTGTGGTCGCAATGTCTACTCCATTACAGTACCACAGGATGCTCTAGAACGAGCAGAAGTGTATTTCGACGGCAGTAGTGAGAGCAGTAAGCTGTCACTTCCTCGAGCTGGCTAAAATCAGTTTCACCGTCAAGCTAATCATCTCCCATCGCAGGACGAAGTCAGGCTACCCCTCTCACAGCATGGCTGCGAATACCCCTGCCTTGGTTCTCTTCCTCGACACAAGCTCTTTTCTCTGACGAGACACATTCTTCCATACGCAAAGTCTTCAGTCCTCTACATGCCCCTCATTCCAAGCGGGTGTTCTGTGGATATTGTGGAACACATTTATCCTACTGGACGGAACAACCGGCCTCAGAAGCAGAGTACTTAAGCGTGACGCTGGGGAGTCTTTCAACAGAAGACCTCGAGGCACTGCATGAATTGGACATATTACCGAGTGATACAGACGCCGAATCTGCTCCATCTTCTGAGATGCAGCAAACACACCAAGGTACAGTTTCAGGCGAAGAGTCAAACTCCCAATTGATCACTCGAAGTCAACGGAGTGGAACAACAGAAGGTCTATCTTGGTTCGAAGAACTACTAGAAGGAAGTCGTCTTGGACGGGGACAGAGGACTCGACGTGGTCAGGGCGTCAGTGCCGATGGATCTACACGAGTAGAATGGGAAGTATCAGAATACTTTGACGGAGGGATTGAGGAGCCGGATGCCAAACAATCTACAACGGCAAGCTCGAAACGAAAGCTCGACGAGGTTGTGGAGGGCGACGACGTGAACATGCGAGGATAATTAGCATAATTGACGTTTTAAAACTGGAGGATGAATAAGAAGTGATGGGCATTGATGACTTTTGAAGGCATCTGGGTCCTAATGATGAACATGACAGGATGGTCTCGCTCTCAGTGCTGCATGGCCAGCCCCAACGAGTGCAGACTCAGAATGATGGAAAGCGACAAAAGTACATGAGGAAGGTCGTGATCATATAAGGAATTGCACGGAAATATGCATTGTCGCAAATACCTATCCATTGCCTACCTATTGCTAAAACCCCTCTCCTAAAAGATCTGGTATACTTACTA
Organism: Exophiala bonariae; assembly: GCF_035927105.1. Lineage (NCBI taxonomy): Eukaryota > Fungi > Ascomycota > Eurotiomycetes > Chaetothyriales > Herpotrichiellaceae > Exophiala > Exophiala bonariae. Next base: position 494,432 of record NW_027042494.1, read on the forward strand.
GGAGCCCAGGACTCGTAGGGTTGACCGCCTAACCAAGGTGGCTGCCATCCCTCAAGATGCCCGGAGATCGGGTGATCAATCTCCGAACTGACCCCCCAATTTATTCCAGGGCGGGCAGGCTGAGCACATAATTTTGTGACGCGCACTGCAAACACGGCATACGTACATTCACCTCTGTCCGCACGATTTCTACTTCCACCAACAACCAAAGTCACCTCCAGCTTTGCTCCCCCCAAAAATGGCAGCCTCTGAGAAATCAGGACTCCCAACCGACGCACCGCCGTCATACGATGCCCTGGGCGTACCTTCTTCCAAAGAAACCCACGCACCAGGCCGGCCCAACGCAAATGCGAATGCGCCACCCCGCCAACTACGACCACCCCCACCACCGCTGGACCTCCCAGCGCTCAACCTGCTGCGCGGCAAACGCGTGATCCTGGCATCGGCCTCCCCACGACGGAAAGCGCTCCTCGCACAAATCGGCCTGACGAACGTGGAGATCATCCCGTCGAAATTCGAGGAAAACCTGTCGAAATCGCTGTCGCCGTTTGAGTACGTGCTGGCGACGGCGACGCAGAAGGCGCTCTCCGTGTACCAGGCCGAGATTGACAATGCCGAGGCAATGGAGGAGCCCGGCCTGATCCTCGCTGCTGATACCGTGGTCGTGAATTCCAGGGGCGATATCTTGGAGAAGCCCCGCAGCGAGGCGCATCATATTGCCATGTTGAAGGGGTTGAGGGATTCAGGGGTGCATCGCGTCTATACCGCTGTGGTGGTTGTCACGCCCCTGCAGAGCGCGCGCGACCCCGGGTATGCGCTGGAGTCGGCGACGGAGGAGACGCTCGTCAAGTTTGACGCTGAGATTACGGATGAGTTACTACTGGCGTATGTGCGGACCAGGGAGGGCGCGGATAAGGCCGGTGGGTATGGAATCCAGGGTACTGGAGCGATCTTGGTGGAGAGGATAGAAGGGAGTTTCGATAATGTGGTTGGGTTACCACTGAGAATGACGTTGAAATTGATTGGCAGTGTTCTTGCCAGGTCGGACGATGATGATATTCTCCCTGATGACGACTTCTTGGACGCGGAGGACGACTAGATGGGGACAGGGACGGAATGTCATGTCTTTGTGCAACACTACCAGCAGCATTGCAGGCGTTGGGAAAACGGCATGATGCAACGAAAAGTGCGTGTCAATATAGATGGACTTTTGGAATGGATAGAAGCAAGCTTCTACATGGTACATCCGATCTCATCTGTGGAAATCCTTGTGTATTTTTAAGGCAACAGTCATATACATATTCTTGGTGGCTTCAAGGCATCTTCACCTCGGTCATCACCTATTTGAGGTTCTTGAGTTTTCCATCATGTCCAAGTCCCGAAATGTCGGCCTTTCCAATGGTTGCGTCGTTGGCTCCCGCATGCCAGATTCTCTTGATTGCCTCGGTCAAACCCACATCGTTGGTTTCAAACTCATAAAATCCAATGGCCACAACGACTGTGGCGATGTTCAATAGCCATCCGAAGACCTTTCGAGCCGTAGGATGTTGGTGGACGGGAATATAATCAATGACCACGGACCTTGACTCGGTTAGCCACACCACCCATTGAACTCACGACCCTCCTCCCACACTTACTGGAATCCCATGTGCGAGTGCACAATGATTGTGAAGATCAAAGCCGCGTCGAGTGCAGGATTGACCGACCCGGCAGCAAACGGCGTGATAGTTAAAGGAATCAACGCGACCGACAAAGCTCTCTCAAACGTCCAGTGGTAGCTTCCATGGAGGGGGTTCGACTTGGGTACTGGCGCAGCGTCATTGACTCCACCTTCGATAACCTGAGGCCCTGGTGGCAGAATCTTCCGCTGAGCTGTAGTTGAAAATGGTGCACATCGAGCAGCCGCCGCCCAAGACCCTGGAAGTAAAGCTCTCGAGGCTATGGACGGAGAAGATCGGAGGAGACGAAGTGGTTGAGCTGTGCTGGGGAATAGCCGTGCCGAAGATGAAGAGGATAGTAGTTGGGCCTGTCGCAACAACAAAGTCCTCGATGGCGCCGCCATGTTCAACCAGGACAAGTTGAGGTTGTCCTTAAATGTGTTGTTGCATGAACCGCAGGTTGCGAGAGTCAATGACATGAAGGTGGAAAAGGCACTTGCAGTTGCTTGAAGCCCGCTGCCGGATGCCAAGCCCTGCTTTCGGAAGGCGCCACCAATCACATGAGCTCTATTGTCATATGCAGTGTGCCGAGCTACAAGTACTTTCTCCGGCCTCAAGCTCGAGGCCACTGAGAACCGGAGCAAACGTGTGAGACATACTGCACATACCTGAAGTACGAATGAGCGCTTCCGATGACTGTGTTGATATTCTCCCTATTCTCACTAGATTGCCTGACCAAGGATGAAACCTCTTCGATAATCACTTAGAGCATGCCCAGCCCAGTCGCTCGAACGGCTGCAGTATCAAAGAATGTGAACAACCAATACCAGGGCTGTCTAGCAAATGCTCGCTTTTGACTTATACTATCGAGTTGCTGTCTTCTTTTGGCCGAGTCTTATACGCAAGGTCCGCTATTACAGATATGGAGACCACAGATTGGAACAGTGCTTACTTGAAAGATACCGCTTGCGTGAGATGAGTAGCGCCATGCAACGTACTCAGTACCTAAGCATCCACTCTCAATTTCTCCCTCGACCTTTTAACTCCAAAAGCGGACTTTGCTTATCTTGCTAAGAGAATGGCCATGGCGAAAAGCTGTGCCTTCAGAGCCTGACGAACCTCGGACGACCACTACGTTGGCGTCATGGACTCATGCGGGGTTCTCCCGTCTTTGCCGAAGTATATCTTGGGTATTTACTTTCTGTGAATACGCCCATGACTGGTGAGATTGTGCGGTTGATTTGCTATCAACCATCGATTGTACCACTGAACGTGACTAGCAGCCCTGTGGAAAGCCCCTGCAACTTCCTATTTCGGTTCCTATATATCCGTTGGTTCATTCCATCCGAGTCCTCCTTTCTGCATTCTCCTGTCTTCATGTCTCAATTGACCTTGCGCACATTTCTTTACAATCTCTGATTTCGTCTTGTTTCCCCTGTCGCCATGTCCACAAATCGGGTTGTTCTTATATCAGCTGCTCCAGACGAAGACGTGACTGTCCCTTCTGATGCTCCTCATGAGAATGATTGGTACAACGGACGAGACTTTGACGGTTACCGTGTCACCGAACAGATTCTATTCCAGCGACGCAAGTTACGAGTGATATGTGTTGGAGCTGGTGCCGCGGGGATACAGTTTGCATATAAAGCAGAGAGAGCCCTCAAAGATGTCGACCTCCAGATATACGACAAGAACGAAACATTTGGTGGTACTTGGCTGGAAAATCGCTATCCCGGCTGCACTTGTGATATTCCTTCACACTCATAGTGAGTACTCCACAAATGCGCCATGAACAAAGTAAGGGCCTGAAAAGCAATACAGTCAATTCACGTGGGCCAAGAATCCCAACTGGTCTCATTTCTACTCGGGATCGGAAGAAATCTGGAAATACATGAGTGATGTCGCCTTCAAATATGGCATCGATAAATATGTCAAGTTTAACACAAAGGTAGAATCAGCTACATGGGACGAAGATGCGGGACTATGGCGTCTACAGATAGTTGGACAAGATGGATCGAAGTTCGAGGATACTTGCAACATCCTCGTCAATGGATCAGGAGTACTAAAGTAAGTCGGCATACGTTGAGAAGAAGGTCAGGTCGAATCCTAAACATGTTGGCCAGCTCCTTCAAATGGCCCAATATCCCGGGGATCGAAACCTTCAAAGGCAAACTGATGCACAGTGCACGTTGGGATTCCAAATATGACTTGAAAGGAAAGACCGTTGCTGTGATTGGTGGCGGCTCTAGTGCAGTGCAAATTGTACCTAATATACAACCAGGTTAGTCATTTCGCACCACAGTTGACAGGTTTCATTGGGCCATGCTAAACTTCGACAGTTGTCTCAAAATTGTTTGCATTTCTCCGCTCGCCGGTTTGGGTGACGACTGGGTTCGGAGCCAAGTATGCCGGCCCAGGAGGGACGAATTTCGCATGTAAGTGATGTCAACGCAATGCGTGACACCACTGACCTGTTCAGACTCCGAGGAGCAGAAGAAGGAGTGGCAGGAAAACCCAGCAAAGCATGACCAGTATAGTCGAGATGTTGAGGGCGAACTGAATAAGCGATTTACTCTGGTATGTATTGGTGTTACCATCCTCTGATCAGCGCACTCAAGACCTTTTAGATGCATCTCAAAGCAAAGGATCAGAAGGCATCCCGTGACCTTGTCGCGGATATCATGGCAGAACAATTGGGACACGATGAATCCCTCACTAACCACATGATCCCGTCCTTCGCCCTTGGATGCCGGCGAATGACACCTGGCTCTGGTTATCTCAAATCCTTGACAGCGGACAACGTTGAGGTAATAAAACAGTCAGCTGCGCGCTTAACAGCAACTGGAATCGTGGATGAGTCAGGGGTCGAGCACCAAGTCGATGTTGTTATCTGTGCAACCGGATTTGATACCTCATTTACACCCCATTTTCAGGTTCATGGGCGCAATGGTAGGGAGATCCATGAGCAATTTGGTGAATTTCCGATTGGTTACATGGGGATTGCTGCTGAAAATTTCCCGAACCTTTTTCTCTTCATTGGACCGAATGGGCCAGCATCACATTCCAGTCTTCTACCAGTCTTGGAATGGTATACACGGTATGTGTTCCAAGTGATTGAGAAACTACAGACGGATCGGATCAAAGCGATTGAACCGAAGAAGGAAGCCATCAAGGATCTATATAACCATACACATGAGCTTATGAAAAGACTGGTCTGGTCATCAGCTTGTAGGTCATGGTTCAAGAATGGCAAAACCCATGGCCCGGTCACTGCAATATATCCTGGAAGTCGCTTACATTTCTTTGAGGTCATGAAGAATGTGAGATGGGAAGATTACAACATTACATATTGTTCCGACAACAGATATGCGTTTATGGGGAATGGATTTACTCAGACAGAGGTGGGCGATGGTGATCCAGTCTGGTACTTTGATGATCCGTTTGTACGGCTTTGAGAGGACGATGATCCACGCACGATAGACCATGGGACGTCGATCCATTGAAGAAATCATATACTATAGCACAGCACAGGGTAGCCTATGTGAATATGGGAATAGATGGTCGTCGTGCCTGTGATCAACAATCTCATTAGTGGGCAACTGAGCCTCGGGGTGCTCTTAGGCACCCTTAAGCATTGGGGATCCCACTCGTAAATTGCCAGCAAGAACTGCAAGCGTTCCGGTCCCCTCTAGCGGCTTAGCGGTTTTGCGGATGTCGCAAAAGGGACAGGAAAGGCAGGAACGGCTGTTGACCTCGGTGGGGAAATCCCACTCCAACTCAAGCAGCAAGGAAGGCACTACCACTCAAGAACTAAACCCCATAAAGTTCGAGCCAGGCGGGCTGATCAATCTCGTACAAAGTACTTGCGTGCGACTCACATCCATGAACAGGTCATATTTTTACTCTCCTCGAGCCGGCTGTCGCAACTAAGGACCTTCAGTTTGTCTACATTATATCCCCCAGCCAGCTTCTCATCATGTCGAAGCGGAGTTGGCAAGAGGCCAATCTCACCTCTCCCAGAGCACTACCCGCATCAAAGCAGTCTGGTTCGTCGAGCTCGCCGCATTCCTACCACTCTCCAACTCAACAGACATCACCTAAGAAAAGTCGTCAATCATTTGACGAACCTCAACCTATTGCTAAAGCTCCACCGAAGCCTCAGCGGACCAACTCAACCACAAATGGAACACCCACAGAGGCGACCAAGCTTCCGGGGATTTCGAGGAAGGTCAAAGCATGCGCCGCTTGTCGCAAACAAAAGGTAGAGGAGAGTCCCATTGAACAAGTCTTTATAGACTAACATATGGCCCGGTAGATCAAATGTATCATGGTGGGGGACCCACCTTGTCAACGATGCAAGGAGCGTGGACTGTCATGTCGACTGAACAAGAGTTTGCAAACACTCATGTCCGAAGATTCGAAATGGAAAGCTGCCGTTACCAGGGACGTTACATCTCTATACGCTACGGTGGAAGAGATTGTTCGAACTTTGCAATTGCCGTCACTACCACAGATGCTCACATCGACTCAAGACCCGGCCATATTCTTTGATCAGGAAGATGATAAAGACGAAGACGAAGACCAATCACTGGACAATTCACCAAAGGTGACCCCAGTGGCTGACAACCTGTCGCACGTTCCTATTGAATCTCTGTATCAGATTACAGGGATGCGTTCACTGCGTGCCAGCGAAAACATCACGGAGGACCAAACGAGGATATGTAAGCAGCTGCGTGATACCGACTTTATTGCCAGAGGCATCATGAAACAAGAGGACGCCGACCATCTTGTAAATTACTATCTCAGCAAACTGGACCCCTATATTTGGCACATCTGTCCGGATTATACAGATCTTGAATCGTTCCGTCGAAGATCGCCCACCTTGACGGCATGTGTCTTGACCGTGGCGGCTCTCCATGATTCCAAACTTGGCCACTTATATCCCATCTGCAGCAAAGAGTATCGAAGACTAGTCGCAAATGCCATGTTCGAAAGAAAAATTGACATGGAATATCTACGAGCGCTGGTGTTAGGATCCTACTGGCTAAGCGACATTTCCTGGACTCTTTCTGGATATGCCATCAGACGCGCGAGTGAGTTTCACCTGCGACAATATTACCAGCAAATCCAGGAGTCAGTTGATTCACCAGACAAAGTTTCGCAAACCAAGTTACAAGAGGCCATTGATGGGATTCGAGTGCTATACCTGCTTTATATATGTGACCACCATCTCTCCATTTTATATGGTAGATCATCAATCATGCGAGATAACGAGAGCTATATCACTGGATGGGAGTCATACCTTGCGTGTTCACTATCAACGGATGCAGACCGCAGGATTGCGGGCCAGATCTGTCTGATGTATCTAATGAACCAGATACGGGAAGCCCTGGGTCCGGAGGACACCAACACGATCCTGCCAGCATCTGCATTGACAAAGATTGCTGGGTTTGAACGAGACCTAGATGACTGGATTGCAAGATTTTCTAGACACAGTAAGTGCAATGTTGGTGCCATGGGAGAAATTATACTGAACAATTTCCAGATCCAAGCCAACTGGTGGGCAATTGGCCTAACAAAGGTGCAATTATGCACTATCATTGGGCGAAGCTGTACCTTCAATCATATGTTCTTCGTGGTCTTCCGGAAACAGGCGCCGTGATTCCTGAGCACTTCCTAGAGAATGCATCAGCAGCAGTAGCAGCCGCGACTGCCATCATCAATCTTCTACTCGAGGATAAAGACGCTCAAATTGCCATTGCTTATGTTCCACATCACGTTCATGGTATGATCGCCTTTGCGTGTATGTTTCTTTTAAAGATTGCAACCAAATACAGCGAGCAATTGTTCCTTGACACGGTTCGATTCCAGCGGTTGATCAATGCATTGGCACAGCATTTCAAATCCACAGATGTCGGAAAGGATCATCTAATTCATCGCATGGCGGATGGACTGGAGAAGATGGCTGAGAGTCTAGGAGGTCCCACGCGGACGAAGAATCGACGGGTCAATGGAGCAAGACCGAGTCAGCCTCTTCCATCCCCAAGTCAACCTGTACCTATTGTGACCCCAGGGAGATCATCTAACGGTACGACGGATATCCCAGACTATGGTTCTCTTGATCCTACAGCATTTGACTTTGGGGATCCTGCACTGGGATTGGGGATGCCCTTCTTTGATTTTGAGGGGACCACACTGGGAGCGGGAGATACTATGTGGAATTTTAATTAGTACGAATGATGATCAGTAGCTGTGAACAACTGACGTTTACTGTAGATACCTAGTATACATGCACTGTATCTCGATTTTCCTTCAATGATGTGCTTAAGGCGGCGAGAGGTTTTGGCCAATCAGAGGAGCCCCAAAGCAGAACTCAGGCTTGGCGGATTTTCGGAAGGACTAGCGGCTTTTCAGCAGTTTGAAGCAATTCGCAGTCAGGTTCATCTTGCTGAGAGACTTGGAGCTCTAGAAAGTATCACGTCGTTGACTCTCAACCCTTTCAACTGTCGCTCTCTCCCTTTCAGCCTCTCATAATGGCAACACAGCGGCTGGCGCTGAATCTACAGCGTTCCCTTCGAAACCGCAAAGCTCTCGCCTCCATTCAATCTCCTCTCAGACGATACGCAAACCCCATCACTCCCTCGAGAACCGAGAGCACCACACTTTCCAACGGCTTGACGGTAGGATCCATCTCGCTAGGAGAAGCTATATTGTACTGATAAAATTTCAGATCGCCACCGAACACTCGCCATGGGCCCAGACCTCGACCGTGGGAATCTGGATCGATGCTGGTAGCAGGGCTGAGACCGATAAGACCAATGGAACTGCTCATTTCCTCGAACATCTGGCTTTCAAGGTAGACCTTCTTGACCTACCGCAGCTTGAGAATGTCAAATCTGACGATTTCAGGGAACTGGCCGACGCGACCAACATCAACTAGAGCTCGAAATCGAGAACATGGGAGGTCACCTGAACGCATACACTTCTGTACGGCACCATTATTGAGGCATCTCAAGCTATGCTAACAGTCTGGGCAGCGTGAAAATACTGTATACTACGCCAAATCCTTCAACTCGGACGTCCCCAAGACCGTCGACATCCTTGCCGATATTCTACAGAACTCCAAGCTCGATCCCAAAGCTGTCGAACGAGAACGTGATGTTATTCTCAGGGAACAAGAGGAAGTTGACAAGCAATTGGAAGAAGTTGTCTTTGATCATTTGCACGCCACCGCCTACCAAGGCCAACCTCTAGGTCGCACTATCCTCGGACCACGGGAGAACATTCTCAGCATTACTCGTGATGATTTGGTCGATTATATTAGCACAAACTATACTGCCGATCGTATGGTTCTCGTTGGAGCCGGTGGTGTTCCTCACGAAGAACTCGTCAAATTGGCCGAGAAACATCTTGGTGGATTGAGATCTGCACCTCCTACCTCGTTCGCCGCCGAAGTGGCCGCTGAACAAAAGCGAAAGCCCGACTTTGTTGGCTCCGAAGTCAGATTGAGAGACGACACTATTCCTACAGCTCACATTGCCATCGCCGTTGAAGGTGTGAGCTGGAAGGATCCCGATTTCTTCACTGCCCTGGTGACCCAAGCCATCGTTGGTAACTGGGATCGCGCCATGGGTAACTCCCCATATCTCGGAAGCAAGCTGAGCACATTTGTTAATGCCAACAACCTCGCCAACAGCTTTATGAGCTTTTCCACCAGCTACAGTGATACCGGGTAAGTGGTGAGCCATTCAGGTCCGAATCTTTAGCTAATCGTCCACAGTCTCTGGGGTATTTACCTCATTACTGAGAACAAGACTCAAATCGATGATCTGGTCCACTTCACACTCCGAGAATGGTCAAGACTATCATTTAACGTCACCGAAGCCGAAGTAGAACGTGCCAAGGCCCAACTCAAAGCCTCCATTCTTCTATCCCTCGATGGCACCACCGCCGTCGCAGAAGATATTGGACGACAGATTGTGACCACCGGACGACGATCAGACCCCGCCGAGATCGAGAGAGTCGTCGGTGCCATCACAGAAAAGGACGTCATGGCATTCGCCCAGAAGAAACTTTGGGATCAAGACATCGCCATCTCTGCTGTCGGTTCGATCGAAGGTCTCCTCGATTACCAGAGAATAAGAAGCGACATGAGCCGAAACACAGCATAGATGTGAGAGTAGAAAGGGGGAAGTGATCTGGGAGTTGGACTCGAGGCCTTTCGGTAGAGCTGAGCTGAGCTGAGGCTGGTCTGGAAGTAGAAGTGAAGACGAGGACGCTTTGTATTGTACAGTGCATAATTCGAAAAGAAAACGAAAAGACAAAGTGCCAAGAACCGTTTTTAAAATCTGTTTCGTGGCATGAGAGGAACGACTAGATTGTCGCAACTTGAGTTGGTATGATTGTTTGTCCCGTGCCATGGTCTGGTCAGTCGACGTTCTTCCTGCTCAGAGATATGACTTGTAGTGCTATGAGTATCATTCCATTCCTTGAGGCCTGTCGATTATCATGAGCTCCTCCTTCTTACTTAGTCATTATAGCAGCTCCCCAAATTATATATCCAGGCACGGTAAGTCCCCTGAGTACAAAAAGCATAAGTCGATGAACATACATAAAACACAAACCATGAGCTAATCCTATCCCCTTCAATCTGTACTACAAAACTTCCACCCCCCAAGAAGAATAAATTCATTCGTCCGTAACCCCGGATATGCATCCGCGTCGAGTCTAGTCTCTGACGCTGAGTTAAGAGTTTTTCATTCTGTGCCTCGGCTATCACAGCCAGTCAGACGCAGAGACAGATGACGCAACGATGTCAATCAACTGACGGGGGGGATGGATGCGAGCACCGCTCCCTCGCAAACAGCTCGCGAGCACACCAAAACAGTCCCGTCACGACTACGAGTACTATCGTGCCAACAAATAATGATAGCTCTTAAGTAAAAGCTATCCCACTCGGTAAAAGGCATTCAATCTCGTCCATCCCTCCCTAGGAGCCCAAGCGGACAAGCACCCTCCAAGTGGCTAGTTCAACCCGATTTCTCATGCCCCCCGCGGGTATCATACGCCACGATTACTGGCAGAATTAACTCCATATCCTGATGATGTTGAGCCTAGGGATTGGGATGGTGTTCCTGTCTTGCCTTTTCCTGGTCCACAGCTTACAAATGGGCCTGTGTCTGATCTACCTGTATTCAGACTTTTGATTTTTGCTCCTCAAATAAGTGGATTGGTTGCCCTGTGCTGTGCTGTGGGTTGTCTAAGTTTTTTATAACATCACACTGGTGTCGTCGGATTGTGCTCGGTTCATTTCTGGCCTGCTTGTCTTCGAGATATATATACATACACAGTTGGTCCCCAAGGTTGACTGTCTCCATCTCACTTCACGACTACATTCCACCTTTTGACTTCACTTGGATACATATATACACATATTACTTACCAGCAACCCAACTAACTCACTTCAATCGAAACAATCCACCATGGCCACCGCCAACAAAGCCCTGATCTTCAAGAAAGTCCCCACGGACTTCCCCGTGGTCGGCGAGCACCTGAAAGTCGAGGACCTCGAGGCCATCGACCTCAACCAGAGCCTCCGACCAAATAGCCTCCTGCTGGAGACACTCTACGTCTCATTCGACCCCTACATGCGAGGTCGGATGCGAGCTCCGGACGTGAAATCATACTCGCCACCATTCACGCTCGGGAAGGCGTTCGAAGCCGGTCTGCTGGCGAACGTCTTGAACTCGACGCTCGACGGCTACGCCAAGGGCGACGTCGTGTCGGGCCGACTGCCCGTGCAGCAATACAGCGTGTTCACGCGGCAAGACGACTCGACACCTCCGCCCTCTAAGATCGACACGGCCACCGGCCCAGACGATCTCCGCCACTTCCTCGGTGCGCTGGGCATGCCGGGCCTCACGGCGTACTCGTCACTGTACGAGATCGGCAAGCCGAAGAAGGGCGAGACCATCTTCGTCAGCAGCGCGGCGGGCGCGGTCGGGCAGCTCGTGGGCCAGCTGGCCAAGCACGAGGGCCTGACGGTGCTGGGCAGCGTCGGCTCCGACGACAAGCTCGACTTCATCACCAAAGAGCTCGGCTTCGACGGCGGCTGGAACTATAAGACGGAAAAGGGGTCGACGGCGGAGATTCTGAGCCGTCTCACCGACGGCAAGGGCATCGACATCTTCTATGACAACGTCGGCGGCGAGCAGTTGCAGGGCGCCCTCGACAGCCTCAACAATTTTGGCCGCGTCGTCGCCTGTGGCCAGATCAGCCAGTATAACCTGCCGGCCGACAAGAGATATCCCATCACGAATACCTTCCTCACCGTTTCGAAGCGCCTCTCGTGGGCCGGCTTTATCGTGAGCGATGCGAATATGGGGCCTAAGCATTTCAAGGACCATAGGGAGAATGTCAGCAAGTGGTTGAAGGATGGGAGCTTCAAGGCTAAGATTCATGAGACGGTCGGGATCGAGAATGCCGCGGAGGCCTTTGTGGGGATGTTGAAGGGGGATAATTTTGGAAAGGCCGTGTTGAAGGTTAAGCAGTAAGCGATTTTGCAAGGTAGTGAGAGTGAGTATAGGCTATGTATACCGGCAATGAAATGTTGGTGGACCCGGATTTCGAGACGATGGCGAGGCTGTGATCTGCAGATGCCTACGATTGTTTGAGATTCTTGATTCGCATTTCCGGCGTTGTATTCCTGTAACAGGGCCACGATCCGGTTCTCGCCAGATCTGGTGCTCTTTTGTCGATTTCTGAAATAGATATTTGACCACAACAGTGCCCTATGCCAGTATTGTGCATGATGAAGGAATCCCCATGATGAACCACCCTACACTATCGGCAGTTATGCACCAGTCGAAAGAAGGCTGAAGCGATGAGGCCGAGAGAGCTCGGTATAGTTGCCCCTTAGGGTTCAGAATACTCGTACCTACGCGTATTTTTGGCAGACCGCGGAACAGCCATTGCCTTTGAGCTGGGAATCGCTATCTCAAATCAATGCAACTATCGTCTCGCTTCACAATGGGCCATGGTGAGTAAGGAACGATGTGAAATGCGCCCGCTCCCGGCAGAGAACGTATCGCGGATGGACGTGGAATATCCCGCATGAAGCACAATGTCTCCCCTTCCCCCTCAAGATCGATCAGGCTTCGAGGTTGCCATTATTTGCGCCTTACCCCTTGAAGCAAATCTCGTCCAGAGTACTTTTGATATCTTTTGGGAGGATGAGGGCTATAACTATGCCAAGGCTCCTGGTGACCCGAATATCTACACCCCAGGAGTGATTAGTGGTCACAATGTTGTTCTCGCCCGCCTACCGAACATGGGCAAGGTCGATGCCGCGAGTGTGGCTGCCAGCATGAGGATCAGTTTTGCCGGCGTCAAGCTTGCTCTGCTGGTCGGCATTTGTGGGGCTGTACCTCGTCGACCGGACAGCAACGAAGACATTTTTCTCGGCGATGTCATTCTGAGCCAGACAATCATCCAGTACGATTTCCGGAAGCAGTACCCAATGTCGGAGAAGAGGATTTCAACGGTCGAAGATAGCCACGGAAGGCCAAGTCAAGAAATTCGATCAATCCTGGCCAGGATGAGAGAAAGCCGCTATCGTAAGAAGACGGAGGCCAATATTAACACATATCTCACAGAACTACAGCGCACAGTCAAAGACACCATTAGCCCGGGTCCAGGCCTCGACCTTCTTTATGAAGCGTCACGCCTCCACAAGCATCACAATCTCACCACGAGTAATCTCTGCGTTGTGTGCGCAGAGGATGAACAATCTAGGTGCCCAGAGTCCATTTTGCTGAACTGCGATGAACTTGGGTGCAAGCAGATGGGCGTTGCCGTCCGAAAGCGACAGGAGGGCCCGTCGAACACACAGAGCGCAGTCAGTATACACATTGGCAGAATAGGTTCTGCCGACGTTGTGATGAAATCCGGCTGGGATCGAGACCGAATTGCTCAGGAGGACAATATCATTGGATTTGAGATGGAAGGCGCGGGTGTGTGGGACCACTTCCCCAGCGTCGTCATCAAGGGTGTCTGTGATTACGCTGACAGTCACAAGAACAAGCGATGGCAATGTTACGCGGCTGCGGCTGCGGCGGCTTGTGCGAGGTCGTTCTTGCAGGAATGGAATGCTGAGATCGTAACGCCCGCAACTCCCGCTCAAGGTAAACCAGCAACGATTTTGTCTGCATATCGATCTTTCTCATGTATTTTCAGATTATTCAATACCACCCCAGTGGTACGTCCCTTTCCTCCAGTCTCAACTCCAGAGTTTCATTGGTCGGAAAAACGAGATCGAGAAACTCGAAGCGAAACTCTTTGGGTCGGACAGCGCCAAAGTAGTAGCAGCACTTGGCCTTGGTGGAGTCGGTAAGAGCCGAATTGCGCTTGATTTAGCCTATCGAACAAAGGTCCAGCGTCCGAGGCATTCAGTCTTTTGGGTTGAAGCAACAAACAACTTGACCTTTGAAAGGGATTATTTCGCAATTGGCAAGCTACTCAAAATTCCTGGGATCGACGAAAACCAAGCCGACATCAAACTTGTTGTCAAGCGATACCTTAGCCTGCCAATCGCCGGAAAATGGTTCTTGATCATAGATAATGCAGACGACGAGGACAATTGGGGCGTTTCTGCCAGTGAAAGTGAAGAGCAGATGAATCTTGGTGATTATTTACCAGAAAGTCCTTCAGGTCCAATTCTTGTCACCACACGGAGTCGACATATCGCAAGTACCTTGGCAGGGAGAAATGTAGTTGAGCTGCAGGAAATGAGCATCAACGAGGCCGAAGCAACCTTCCGAAGCTTACTTGAGAAACCAGAAATCCTTGTTAACTCTCAGGAAACACAAGAACTGCTGCAGAGGTTGACTTTCCTACCTCTGGCAATCGTCCAGGCGGCATCCTATCTCAATAAAAACGATGAGTCAATCTCAGTTTATTTGGAGCTACTGAAACAACCAGAAGATAACGTTGTTGATCTCTTGAGCGAAGATTTTGTGGATAAAGGTCGGTACAAGGGCGCAAAGAATCCAGTGGCGACGACATGGCTTATTTCATTCAATAACATCCGAGCGAGGAATCCGCTCGCTGCAGAATACTTATCATTCATGTCCTGTTTAAATGAACAGAATATTCCCCAATCGCTCCTGCCTCTTGCCCCGTCAGTAAAAGACATGGTCGACGCAATCGGAATTCTAAGAGGATATTCTTTTCTAAGAAAGACGGATGACAGGAGCTCCTTCGGAGCCTTGTACAACATGCACCGCCTAGTGCGTCTTGCGACCCGCAATTGGCTGAGGCACGAAGACCTACTCGGCAGTTGGACGGCCAATGCGATCCGGCGGGTTGCGCAGATCTTCCCAAACTACGACGCCCTGAGGCCGGACATTGTGCATGAGCAATGGAGCCTGTATATGCCGCATGCGCAGACATTAACCGGATCAGGACTCGTCGATGACCTCGAGGAAAGATACGATCTACTTGCAAAGACAAGCGTTTGTCTCCTTGAGAGTGGCAAGTATGGCGAGGCTGCGGAGATCCACCTTTTGATCGTCCGCCGGATGGAATGCAAGTCTACTACCGGGACCGTGAAGAAGGCCACGGCTTATCACGACTTTGCCGACGCATTGAACGAGATCAGCCAGTGGACCGAGGCCGAGAAATACCTGCGCCAAGCGTTGGAGTGGCGTCAAGAAATGCTGGGTGTCGACCACGTTGACACACTTCGCAGCATGACCCTGCTCGTTGAGATACTGAACGAGCTAGACAGAGTACAAGCGGCTTTTACCCTGGGGCAGGAAGTAGTTAGTCGAAGTCAAAAAGTCCTAGGACAAAACCACCCATACACACTCGAAGCAATGGGGCATCATGCTATGTCACTATCCCTACAGGGCAAGCATGAAGAGGGATCAAGCATATACGCCGAGGTGTTAGAGAGACAGCAGAAACTCCTCGGCCGAGAACATCGGGACACGTTATCAGCCATGAACAACCTCTCCCTCGTCCTAGCCCGGCAAGGAAAACACCACGCCGCAGAGACACTGGAAGCCGAAGTTCTCGAGACCAGAAAGCGGATCTTCGGCCTGGAACATCCAAGCACTTTGCTCTCAATGCACAACCTGGCCATCACACTACACCGCCAAGGCCGTAACCAAGAGGCAATCGCTTTGATGAGGGAGTGCGTGCACCTGCGGGAGACCACGCTAGGCGTCGAGCACGAGTACACGAAAGTCTCGAAGGAAGGCTTGCGGCGATGGCAAGAGGCCGAGCAGCAGGAGGAAGAGGAGGACAAGAAGAAGAAGCAGGCCCATCCACAATCTGGTAGCTTACAATCTCCTGGACTGCTCGCCACGACGTTTCCAACTCCAACAGCAGCTCACGCAGCCAAGCGAGGAGACGAGGCCAGGTCGAGTTCTGTATCTGTATCCAACGAACCAGAACATGCCCGACTCCACCAGCAAGCGTCAACTCAACGATCGACCAAGAGTGGTTTCCTAGGCAAACTGGCCCTTCGTCTTCGGACCTAGTCAGCAGGGTGGGTAACTAGTTAGGTGGCTTCCTCAAACCTTCAACCCCCCTTAAACTTCCAAGCATCCTGAGGCCGAAAGTGTAGAAGTGAAAGTGAGAAGTGAAATAAAGCGAGCGAACGTTTTTTCTTTGCAGCCAACTAGTTGACTGCCCGACTCCATCCCTCGAATAGAAAGAGGATTTCAATCGTGGTGCGCGTGCCCCACGCGGGATCTAAAGGCTGGATCTAAGGAGGTTATTCTCCCACTCTTGGAGGGGATGTGCGTATCACCATTAGCGCGTATTCCATATATTTCGTGTAGTTCAGAAGATGTGGCACGTATGTAACCCCGGTGATGTTATTTGGCGAAACCCCCCACGTAAGAAGGCACTGGTTGAGACAGATAGTCTACTCCTACAAATGCATCCTCAAGATCTATCACCTTGCCACCTAGTTTAACCGTACTGGAACTTAGGGCCAACAAAGTAAGTCGATTTCTTTCTGTATAGGTTCGACGGTATCTACCTATATAGGTCCTGTAAGACGGGCTGGACGGCCTCCTCCATGCTGCATCATGTGCTTAATTACAGCGGCCTCGCTCCATTTGCCGAAGACAGTTTGAGGTGTGTATATAAATACACTGGTAGGTAGAGGAGGTAACTAGGTCGCCTGTCGTTGCCGCAGACATTGAATCGTTGTTCGACTGTGCTGACCCGTGAGGATTCACGCCACTCAAAGCAGTCCTGGCTGTGCGGCCTCGTCAGATGTCCTGGAGCTATATATCCTCTGGCTACTTCTTGGTGCCCTTTAACAGAAGCTTGGCTTTGTTCGTAAACCTCTTCAAGACTGATTTGTCGTTCCGACGGCTCGCCTTCAGTGACTCAAGTAGTTCTACGATCTCGCTCGACTCCACAATTTGTTTCAAATGCCCTCTCCCGTAATTGTTCGCCGGGCGCAAGACCCATTGTAGCTCGTCAAGATCAGCACCATGCTCAAGCAGTAGCCGCAAAACAGGGAGAAATGAAGCGGACGCTTCATTCCTCGAGGACTCAATATACTTCGTCGGCAGATTCCCCAAATACTCCGCCCACACAGACGCTTCTCTGCTTAGCCTAGTGTCAGGAAAGAAGCGCTCGTTGGGATTGGCTCCCCGCTGTAGAAGCAACTTGACCATTGATGGATTAAGGTTATTTTCCATTGGTAGAGCATAACCCAGAAGAGGCCTCGCTATCCTCTCATTGATATGAGGATCTTCCAACCTGTAAGCGACGTAGCGCATCAGGCCAGCGCCGATCATCGATCCTAAAAGGTAGTCATTTCTGTCGACTAACTCGCTTCTGTAGCAATAGTCGACCTCAAATTTGGAATCAATGCCATGCTTAGAGACCAATACGTTCTCCATCTCATCAAGCAAGGTGAATTCCTGCTTCAATCTTTCCTTCTGTCCACTCTCCTGAGCGCATTGGTCCTCGATCGCCAGTGCGTAGTACTTACATGCATTCACGAAAAAGTCAGTGTCCAGAACGTCACTAATCGTATGACCCCATGGATGGACATTTTGATATTCCTTAGCTGGTGGGGAAGCCTTCTCAGACGCAACCGATAGTCGTAACAAGGACAATTCAGCATCGAAATCATCGGGCTTCCACTTCCCAAAGGTCTCAAATGTACAGTCTGTCTTGCGAAAGAACTCCTGTACAGTCCTGTGAAGAAAATCGACCGTGTAGCACCATAGTGGGGGAAGGGAAGTGGCTTTGTCCTGTACAACCTCGAGTAAATCTTTGCAGTGAGCATTCAAGCGCTTTCTCATCATGTGATGAATATTCTCAATTTCATCTTCACTGTATAGTTTCACAGGGCCACGAAGTGCATATTCAGGATCACTTTGTTCTCGCTCGATAAATTCATATGCAACCAGTGGAAGTGGCTGACGCGCAACAGTGGCAACTTTGAATATCCTCACTGATTCTTGGCGATACTGTGGCTCAATCGATTCAATCATATGCTGAAAGTATTGCTCCAGATCACTTGGGAGAGAATCAAGCAGCGCTTTCATTTCGGGTAACCTGGCTCCGTCAATAAGACCTTTCTTTAGAGACTGTACGACAAGATGCACCCATAGAAAGACACCTTGGGCTCTTGCAGTTACATCATCGGCAATTGTCTTCAAGAGAGGCTCCAAAGATTCGCGCTCCTTGAAGTTGATGTCTTCTGCCAGGTTTGTTGTCACATATTTCTTGATATCGTCTCGGGTCAAATCTTCCAGCTTGATTTTGTTGACGCTCTTTGCAAATGCACTGATGAAGGCATTCCAGGGTCGACTCGAGGCACATACTTTGATAGATGGATTCGATGCTAGGTTTTGAATGATCGATATCAAGTCTTGATGGTCACCACTGTACTCGTCTAGACCGTCGATAAATATGCAGATTCGATCCTCTAGAAGTTGTGATTGCGATAATCGTCGGATGGCTGTGCGGAAACGCTCAAGGTTCCAGTCATCATCAAACTCATCCAATGGAAGCCAAATCTCTTCCATGAAAGCTGGGACGTCTTTGAATAGCTGAAATAATATGGACCGCAGCAGGCCCTCTTCGGACTTTTGAAGGGACGACCCAGAGTTCCAAAAGAAGTGGAATCCGACATTTAACTTTTTGGTCGTTGCCCATGCCTGAAGGTTTGACAGTGTAGAGTCGCGGCCACCATCTGGATTGAGCAACCACTTCGTTAGTGTAGACTTGCCACTGCCAGCTTTACCTGAGATCCAGTAGACACCGTCGCCGGATTGCAACCAATCTCGAAAGTTGCTATGAGAATTCTCGAATATCCATTTGAATGTTTCGGCGTGGGCCAGTTTGACGGTGTCGTATCGGACTCTGATACTGCCAAAGTGTAGACGCCGTAGCACTCGCTGTTTTCTGATTACTACTTCACTGGTGTCGGCTAATGCAGTCAATCCGAGCGTTACCGCGGGGGAGGATTTGTCTTCCGCTTGGCTGCTGAGCCGCGAGACAATGTCGTCCAGCTTGGAAACGGTGTTGGCTTCCAGCGCATCATTCTGCTGTCGTAGGAGACGGATATCACTCCGCAAGATCGACTGTTGTTGCCTGCAGTCCTATCAAAACAATTCCGATGCTGGCAGGCTTAAGGTTGCAAACCTTAAATCACTGATGACAAACTGGCTCATCAGTGCTTGCATGCGACTCAACCGCTTCTCTAGATCCGCAATTGTCCGGCTCTTGCGAATGGAAGTCACAGCAACCTTGAAAGTGGCCCATTTTCGGCTCTGATTGTCTTTGACCCTTAATTCTTCAAGGAGGGAGAGCAGCTCATCCGCCAGAGCCTCGCACTGGTGAGTTATATCTGCAAGACCTCCTCTGGACGTGTTCTTCACTGATGAGCTGGCATGGAGTACTTGTGCATACTGTTTTACAGCCTGCGTGATCGACCCAAGTTCAAGGGCTTCCGTGGAGACGCCTTCTGCAGAGCTGTATAGCTCCTGTCCTTCCTTGAACAATTTGATCGCGAAATCCACAAACTGGATGATGTTGCCAGCTAACGCAAGTCCCGCGACTTCCGCCATCTGAGAGAAGAATGGTATATCTTTCGAAACTGTCGAAGAAGTGAAGTTGAGTTGTAAGGCTGGGAATGGACAGTAGCGACAAGATAGTCCCCACGTGATAGTCGGGCAGCGTGGCAGATCGCGCATGATTGGCCGCGCAGTGCAAGGTGTGGCAGGCCAAGCGGCTGAGCGATTCGGCCTGTCAAGCAGCCTTGTGTCTTTTCGCCTGTCATGTATGAAAACCCGCCATTAGCAAGCGAGTCGACTGGGGCTTAAGTCCTCACTTAGGTTGTACAACTGAGGTCCAGATTGTCCTGCTTCCAGGTGATAAGTTTGCGTAGCAATACGAAAATTACAATCACTCTTAACCTCCTTCAATGACATTATCGGAAGCGCTGGGGTTTAGTATGGACTTCGTGGCAAACTGGATCATCACACCTCAAAAGAAAAATGGGTATGCAACCGAGGATAATTGGGTACTGGATAGATGCCATGCGAAATTTCTGTCGTATTTCACTCTAAATCCACAATCACTCCAGAGTACAAGTCTGGAATATGTTGTTGACTTTCGTGACCAAGACCTTGCGAAAAAGTCGAACAATGCGATCTTTTCGCGAGACAACATGTTCGTTACCAGCTGTAACCTTGGTCGTAATCTACGAAACTGCAGAACGAGCAGTGGGCAGCTGAATCGTAGACTTAGCCGAGGGCTTGTTGGAAACTGTCCCGAAGTAAAGGAGTAGTCTGCGACAGTCATCATAGAGGCATACAGTCAAGATTCCACAGAACTTACAACGCCTTGATGCTGGTCTGAGTCATATCATTTGCACTCACAACAGGGTGCTCACGGTATAGCTGTTGAGGTTGCCCTTGCTTTGTCTCGTAGAACAAATCGGTCAGAAAACCATCTCGGTACGCCGCCCGCGGATGCACTTGCATGGCGAAGCGGCTGTTGAGATTTGCCATTTTGGATGTGCAAATGGCTTGCATCATCGCCTTCCAGAGCACTGTCAGGGACGGCATATTGAACGTTGCGATCCCAATCCTCGAGTCTCTCGTATGGACTTCTCAGCCAGGCTTGTAACTCATGGATGAACAGCCGTGCATGGTCTCTTCCCAGGAAGTCTGTCAACAGCTCTTCTGCTTGTCCAGTACTGCCCTTCAAATCAATGGATTTCAGGATCGAGATGATGTACTCGAGGAGGAAGTCGGCATTATTGGCACGACGTGTACCTGTGGACGAAGACGACGAGGAGGAAGAGGGCAAGGATTCTGAGTCGGGACTGAGGAAGTCAAAGACAGAGAGTTCGCGACGGACAAACGCTCTCGCTCGAGAGACTAGATTGTCGTCCTGTTGGAAAGAGGTAGGTTTGATCGCTCTGTACCGTGAGATCCGGTTTGAGCCGACGTGGAGGGAGAAGAGCCCATGTTGGTAAACGACCTTGCGGAAGGCGAGACCCGTGCGGCGCGATTCTCCAGGTGGTCGCTGACCAGGCCGTGCTCCGTCCCAGGGTCTTGAAAAGTGCCGCTGATGTCTCGCTCGCCTAAATCTGTGACGAACAGCTAAGGCTTCGATATTACTGCGTGGCGCAGTCTGTTCAACGGGTGGCGGAAGATAGAATGTCTTGCTACCTCCGCTGTCTTTCTCATGAACGTCATATCTTATCGCCTTGACTTCGCCTTTACATAATGGGCACACCTGCTGATGCTGCAGCCACTGGCCTAGGCAAGGGAAGTCGAACTGTTCATGACGGCAGGGTAAAGCGATTGCCTTCTCAGTGATTACGTCGAGGCAGATGACGCACTGGTCTGGCAATGTCTGAGCAACAGGAGGTGTAGAGATTTGTGTGGCCCCTGCTGATGTTATCGAGTAGTCATTTGGTAGGTTGTCAGGCTCAGACGATGCCATGAACAAACTATGGCTCGTGGCGAGAAGGTGCTTACAGAAAGTCAACAAAGTGAGGGGAAAGATTCGAGATGAATTGATTATATGTCAGCCTTGCCAAGAAGGGAAAAGGCTTGGGCTAACCACTTAGGCCCAAGGTCGGCCAGTAGGGGTCTTTCGCAGACGAAATAGAGATGTTTGGGTGATACAATCTCCTCTGTGAAGATACTTTGTATTGTACAACTATTAGAACAGTAGGAGCTGTGATACGGGGAAACATGGCACGCGGCTTCTTTCGCCAAAAGCCTCAACAATCAGCCTTTCCCCAAACACGGGGAAATGCAACGACATCCCTCACATTGGCCACCCCAGTGAGGTATGCCAGTAACCGATCAAATCCAAGGCCATAACCACCGTGCGGACTGCTCCCAAACCTTCTCAGGTCAGCATACCATTTCAACGACCCAAGACTCTCTTCAGGTTCCAAGTATGGATATGGCTCCACGGTTCCAGGCTCAACCTTTTGAAGTAATCCTTTCTCACGCATGGCACAAACAAGATTTGGTAGGCGGTGTTCTCTCAAGCTTCCTCCAGCGACTTCACAGTAGCCGTAGGGGAGCAGAAGGTCAAAACATGCCACCGTCTCTTTGGACTCAGAGGGCCGCTCTGCACTGTTGTCTTCTGTGCTCAATCCGGATGGAAGCATGTAGAATGGCTTGACAACCTTCGGGTAATCTGTGACAAAAACAGGCCGATTGTCGGCAAAGTGTTCGCTAAGCCAACGCTCGTGTTCCAATTGTAGGCCATGCTCCCATACTGGACGACGCGTGAATAGCTTCCCTCCTTTTGCAGAATTGGCTTCTTCAAGTAATGATACTGCTGCAGTATATTCAATAGTGCGCCATTCACCCAATAACTGAGTCCATCGACCGCTTGGATCTACGATCTCGTCGGCCGGCGCTTTACGATTCTTATCGGCATAGTATTTTACCAGTTCCCGACCAACATGGTGGTTCATGAGAGCTGTGGTCATTTCCTGCACCAGCGATTTCACGCCGTGCATGATCTGCTTCAGATCCATATTCCTATATTCGGCTTCCAGCATGTAGAATTCTGCCAGATGTCGTGGAGTATCGCTCTCCTCCGCACGAAATGTGGGTGAGAAGGCGTAGACTGCACCCAGTTGAGCGCAAAATGCTTCGAGGTGGAGCTGTGACGAAACAGTCAAATATTTCGGGTCCCGGAAATACAACTCATTCTTTGTAACACCTTCATTCGAATCAGAAGGCGCAGGCTTTGTACTCTTAGGCGAGAGTGTAAAAACTTCTCCAGCACCTTCGCAGTCAGACGACGTAATTAGAGGAGGATGCACCAGATAGATCGGACGGTCAGAATTTTGAGTCTCAGAGAAATGAGTCTGCATGCTGGAAACCAACATACTGCGGACACGGAGGAGAAGAGATTGAAAGTCGGTTCGCATTCGAAGATGGGGCACGGTTCGAAGAAAGCCCGTAGTCATTGCCTTTTTCTGAATTGGATTTTCGACTGTATCGCCATCGCCGATCATCAAAACTTTCTCCACCTGCAATTCATTTTCCTGCTGGCCACCTCCTTGAGACGGTACCCAGTTACCCTGTAAAGATACAAAGGCCCCATTGGAGATATTCTCTGTCAGCTTAGGGTCACTGAAGACTGCCTGGAGAGGAGCGAGTGTCGTGCCATCCGCGATACTTGCAAAGGCCACTCGCTTCTGCTTCCTGATGCTGCGCACCAACCCATCAATCACCTTACGGCCATGTGTAGATGTAGAGCCGCCTGTCTTTTCTTCTTTCACTGGGGTGCCGTTCTGCGCTCCGGGTTGTCGAGCGAAAGGGTTGGCATGCGAAGGAATCGTAGAGAGTGATTGCTTCTGGGGAGTCGCGAGGACGCCGTTTCTCACAATATCATCGAAGAGTCTGTTCGTGGGTCGATGCCTCAGAAGGCCGCGAGGGATCCGTGTCGATCTGGCCACCTGCCATAGCATCACGAGATTGAGGTTATGCAATCGAAAAACTGCTTTACTTACAGGAAAATGAAATATACCGAGTCGAGAAACCAAATTGGAGCGCAGTCACTGGTGTCGATCTCTAGGGTGCCATTGGTCAGCCTTGTCAGAAGCCTGTGTGGTCAGCCTCGTTTAGGCCCGGAGTTTATCCGAATCTGCAAACATCACATTGCACGATCTCGAGCCCATTTTGTGACAACGCCCTCGCTGATCAAAGCATCATCGTTGTCATGTTACGTTCTCGCTTCGTAAAAGTGCCTGGCCAGCGGCTTATAGTCCATTGCTCGCGTCACGCATCACAAAAATCCTCTGGTCCCAAGCTCGTTGCCCCATCTCACTTTAACAAACTGGATCTCCGCAGCCGCAGACACCTGGATCGATTCATCGCGAATAAGGAAATAGAGGCGCTGGCAG
This sequence comes from Exophiala bonariae, assembly GCF_035927105.1. NCBI lineage: Eukaryota > Fungi > Ascomycota > Eurotiomycetes > Chaetothyriales > Herpotrichiellaceae > Exophiala > Exophiala bonariae. Next base: position 518,519 of record NW_027042494.1, read on the forward strand.
AGTTGAGGGAACAGATCAAAGGAGCAAGAAAAAGCCTCGATGAGCTAGCCGGCATTATTGAGAGATTGGAGAACATTCGAATCAATTAGCAGGCACAGGTATCCGAATGGGAGCATGCGAAGTACGTACAACCAGCTTCAGGAGATGAGCAGGACGATACACAATGAACATGTCGGAAATTGCCAATGTTGACATGCATTCTACACATCCAACATACTTCTCACGGCCTGAGGTCGAGACTGCAATGAATGCATCGATGAGGCGTGGCTCCGACCACTGTTGTCCAGTCTACTTTGACTTACTGTGCCGATACTGGAGGCGGACTCCCCGAGCCATCTGCGCTGTGTTCTGGAACTGGTCTCGCTGCTTCCACCATCATAGCGTGACCGATTTGGTCGCCCTTCAGCCTGAGATACACGTCGTCTTGGATCGACTTCTTCCTGCTGGCGCTTCCGCCACCAGGAGCCCCCACTCTCATCCTCTCCGACACGCAGGTCGTTTGGGATGTTTCCTGTGCTGAAGTCCTTGACCGCTGGCGATATGGATTTTTTGGAAGATTGGCCCCGATGTGGTATTGTGCCACCGGATCTCGACCACCAAGAGCTAGGAGACGCTCCACCCGCACCTCTTCGAGCGTAATCATGCGATCTCGACTCCAGGGGAATGCCACCTTCATCGCCTCTCGAAGCTCGTTGAGCAATCAAGACCTTCTCCTCATTTTCATTCATATAACCCCGCAGATTCAGCAGGCATAGGATGAGGAGGATCGGCGAATAGCCGAGTCCATACAACCATCCGATGTTGACATCTAATCTGTACGGCGAGATCTGCCAAACCCATGATCCTGCAAACATATATGCCAGTCTGATGGCCACCAGAAGGACAACTTGCAACAACACTCCCGGAATACGAACATTATAGACACGGCTACTATATGCCAAACGAAACACAGTGAAACCCAGACACATGACCGCCAAAATCGACCCGGCTTTGAACCGGCCGTCCAGAGCTGCCGGAATGGCTGACGAAGATGTCTGCTCTATGGACCTTTGCTTCTGCACAAAAGTCCATCCACGAGGGATGACCAGGAAAAAGACCATCCAGTCAAAGGCGTAGAAGACAAGCGGGAGGTAGAATTCAAGCCTTGCGTGTGTTCCGGTAGGCCGGAACGCAAAGGGGTCAGCATCATGAATCTGACGATGCTTAAATGATGTCCTGCAACCATTAGCCAAATAGCACACAGAATAGCAAACTATAATGCAAAAAGCATACCAGCTCCTAACAGCCTCCCACACGCAAGCCAATACCGTCGGCACAGCCAGCGTCAGGAAGAAACTCTGTAGAATCAACGGTAGATTAACAATGTAATCCCTATCGACATCCACGGCGGTAAAACAGCTCAACAAGGCACAGGCGGCGACGAAAATCGTCCAGTACCACGGCCAGCGGCGACCGACAGGCTTCCAGCGCCTCTCACGCGGCAGGTACGCTCGACCGTGCTTGCGCAGATTGATGGTCGAGAAGACGATCGAGAGCGCGAACAGCGAGCCGAAGACGAGACCCGTGATGCCCCGCGCGCCGATGGCGTTGACAGGTGTGTAGCATGAGGTTGTGTTGGCGAAGGTGCCGTTTGTTGCGGATGTCAGGATCGGTCGGTATGCGTCGAAGACGAGATAGCATTCGCTGCCGTTGGATAGTGTGCCGTTGGAGTATAGTGTGTAGTTCCAGAATTTCAAGGCTGTGGCGTTGTACGTGATCCCGTTTGCGACGAGGGTTGAGTTCGGCGGCTCGTCTTGGGACGACATCTCATTGTTCTCTGCTCGTAACGCGAATGCCTATGTCTATCATCGAGCTGAACTGTCGAACAACATCATATAGAAGAGCCGAAGTTGGACGTCACTGTGTTGACTTTCGAATTTGAATTGTCGAAGAGAATCAACTTCGTGGGGTGACTGAGACGAATAACTTTAGACGGATCAAGAATCTTCAAGGGACACCCGAACCCGACAATATTTCTGAGTTGGATATGGCCATTCAATTCCACACCGAATAAAATTTCATACTTTCATTCAAACAAATCGTCTTGTAGTAGTAGTAGTAGTAGTAGTAGTAGTAGTAGTAGTAGTAGTAGTAGTAGTTGTTGTTATTTGATCACGACGAGTTACGTCTTGGAAAAGGAAAAGAGATCAGTCAGGCTGAAGCATTTCGTCTCCTACTTATATGGCCGCTCGATATAGTCACAATCTAAGCTTTTTGGATTGCTCTGAGCCAAGGCGTCAGAGAAAAACATGAGTTCATGGTAGATAGGGTATAGATCGCTTATATCCTGGTCTCACAGCAAAGCCTTCGGCGTGATCTTCTCTAACGCTCAGCCATTCTGGTTAAAGGACATAGTGTTAGGCCGATGGCATGGGTTGAACAGCATCGCATAAATGGGGAAGGTTCAAGACATGTTCTATTCGAGCGCTAGACGATACCTACCATCCTGGTGGCTTTTCCCCGCGCATCGTAAGCAACGCTTCTGACCCATACTGACATTGACCACCTTGTTCAGGCAGTCTTCATCTAGAATTTATGCACAGTCGGCTCCCACACGCCCTCAGAAGTCTGCATTGCCTCAACGGCGCCCAGGATACGCTGCTTGATGATCTCTGGAGGCGGCGGACCAGTCGCACCAGCTGGGATTTTGCTCCTGTCCGCGACGAAGAATGCCACAGGTCGCACGGCATCGGCAGCGGCCTTGATCTTCTCGACGTCCTCCGGTGGGTAGAGGCCACCAACGAGGATAAGAGAGACTTGTTGGTCATTATCGCTTTTCAGTCGTTCCGGAATCTCGGAGAGTGCAGCTTCGGTCGATGAGCACACGAGGACGACTGCGGACGATAAGCAAGTGTCGTTGGTGAAGGGCAACTTTATTTGTTGGGTCTTCATGGGTAGAAGGGATACGCATGCTGACTATTGCTTCTGGAGAGGGCAAATAGATACTCACTTTCAATCTTTGGTGCGAGAGCGGTCTTCATGAAGTCGACCAATTTCGGCTCTCGGCCGCATAGAATGGCACAGATTGGGGCCATGATTCTTGATATCTGCTCCGAGAGTTCAAAGGTTCTCTAATAAGGTTGTCAAGAGATTGGCGGGGAGAAGGCTGTTCAAGAGTGAGTGCGGTTGCTTGCTTTAGGCTTAGATTTCCAAGCTGATGTTCATGCAGACCTACTCGATGACGGAGAGATGAAGTCTTGACAAGAAGATTGCTTTGTTCAAAATTCTATGGTGGACGTTCTGAACGACGGCTAATTCATTAGTAGGAGTGGTGGTGACCCGAGTCGAAGCAATCGTTCGGCCCAAGAAAAGGATTGGCGGTGAAAGATGGGGCTTGAGTTACTGATCTGCAGATTCCCGCGCACAGCTACGGTAAGTAAGTCGCTGTGCCTGTGCAGCTTACCTGCAGTGGTGTTCGGAGTTTATGTTGGAGATGCAAGTACCACTGGCTCACCACACCGAAACTCACCGAAAGCTGTTGTATCAATAGATATCTCACAAGCCTCGGGCGCTCATATTGTGGAGGATGTATGGAACTCTCGAACAGGATCGTGCCCTACAAAGTTTCTCCAGTCCATACTCATTCGAGTATTTGCATAGGTGTGCTGGCCAAGGAAGTACGGCAATAAATGTTGTTTGTAACACATCTATCATTGAGGTGGTCTACTTGCCAGCATGTGCACCAAGAGCCCTGAGAAGGCAGACTTTTGACGTAGCGTATGTTCACCCTGCAGGAGTTGTGACCGTCAAGCTGTGTCAATACTGACCATCAGAGAGCATACTTAGTATTCGACGTAAGGAGTATTTGGAGTCCAGTGAGAAATTCCACGTGTCTCTGAGTATTTATACCTCCACAACACCTTAAGACAACTGATTAGAGGTTCCTTGTCACCAGAAATCAATTGATGACTAGGCAACTCATGATGTTTGGCATGCTGGGCTAGGAGGCTGAGCAATTCCTTCATGGGTAGGAAAACCGATATATGAAGCCAGAAGCCAGTGAGTACCTGCTGTTACACACGTGGAGATTTGTTATTGAGGAAAGCTGCGTTTGTACCCAACCCACCTAGACAAAGTACATTACAGTGACAGGCACATGGCAATGCTTGTGGAGGCAGTGCAGCCAAGACTTGATCTGTAGCAGTCGCTATCCGTACGTTGGGTGATGGATGACAGGCAGATGTAGAATGACGACGAGCGCTTGCTGGCGACTTGACGATGAGGTTGCATGCTGCAAGGTCCATTGAATCTATCCAGACAGCAAAGGTGGAGTGAATGCCGTCAACAGCGGATGGCAGATCTTCATGCGTGGTACTTGAAGAGCAAGTCGGAGAGAGAGTGCACCTGCGCGTGATCTCGTCTTGCAGCCATCGCTAAGTTGCTTCTTCCGGATTCGCACTCGACCCATCACTACAACCCGGATGACTCAGAGGAGACACGCGATGAAGGAAGCCGGAACATGGTTGGTTTCGTGGATGAGCAGCCGAAGTTTTTTCTGCACGGCGCTTCATTGTGGATAAGAATGTCGGGTTGGGCTGCATCCTTCGAAAGCCTTCTTTACTGTTCGATTGGGCCCAGGATTGTGGGCATTTGGACCTTGAAGTTCGAAGTGCCGGGCTCAACTGTCAGCAATTCCCTGTGACAGTTTGGCCCGTGGTGACAAAAGTTCCGCCCAGGTGAAGCTAGCACACCCTTTTGAGGTCGGAGCTGTGGACACTGGACAGGATGCTCCAACGGGTTCGGTGACGCGGTCCTGGGATGCAGAATGCATGTGAAGGTGGCATCCCAAGTATCCCAAAGGGTTCAAACGGCCTTAAGGGACCACCCTTCAGACTGGGGCATGGTACTAACCAGACCCGAGAGCCCTAAATTGCAGGAGGGTTCGGTGGCTCAAAGACGGGTGCAACCATCATGCCGCAGCCCAATGCCCCCCAGGTGGGAGATCCACAACCTGGCGATGCGCAGCTAACTTGGATCCAGCTAAGCCGCCGCCTCATCCGTCACTTTGATTGGAGACGAAGGCTGTGCAGATCACTTCAGGTTGATAGACGATCGGGTGCTTCATGCGGCGATCTTGGGACGCATTGAAATGCTCCATCTGACGATCACAGCCTTGAAATTTGTTTGGAAGAGTTCTCATGAGGTGTTTCGAAACATTATAGAGATTGTGAGAACATGGAAATTGAGCCGGAAACATGCGAAGGGAATGTGAAGAGCGTAGAAATAATCAATGTAATTTACCAGTAACGGTATAATTGGCACATTATCGATAGGCTTCCCGATGTCACAATCGATAAACTAGCTAACAATAGACAGGCGATAACGATAACTCGTACAGTCAGACTTGCGTCCTTTTTCTTGTCCTTCTATTCCAGACTGTTGTGACAATGCCCTTATTCCAACGAGAATCCAGAAGCTGATGGTTGATTGTAGTACCGCAAGCAGGATGGTCCGTGGTGTAGAGTGATACAAAGATGATGGCTCACGACAGTACGTGGCTCCGAATAATCCTACCCAAACAAATGAAATCCCCCATTTCAATATTCCGAAACTCTCGAAGAGTGGTGATGAGGTGCCGGTATCAAAGATAAATCCAATTCCGTGTCGATGCAATTCCTGTGTCGATTTCCCAATGTGCACTGCGATAAATGTCCTGATGCAGGTTCCGAATAACTCCCTCGCTTGGTATCAAGTATGCCCAAATTCCTTAGATTTCCCAAAATGATGTCGTAGAGTTCAACGCGTAAATAAGGGAGAACACCAGGCTCTCCCTGAGGTAGTAGGAGGGTGATTTACTTCCATCTGTTGTGGCTCATGCCTGAGGTTCGTACAGGATCATCGCGAGTGGTAGTGTTGTGATGGATGACAACGACCTCACGTTTGGGTGCTGGGCGAGGCTCCTTGCGATCTCGGCCCTCACGTCGAGGGTTGTGGTATAGTCTCTCAGCACCACTGCTCGAGTTTGAAGAGCTGTGATAGTGTGGCATTTTGTTGTGTTGGTTGAGTTGAAGTTGTGTAAGGCTGGACAGCGACTGCTTTCAGTGTGGATGTGGAATAGAGAAGACCTTGGTTGAATGACTTGGACTCTTATAAGTTTGCACTCAATAGACAGTGGAATGGAGTCGGGCAATGGTAATGAGTCAGTCTTTGGTCTTGATGGATGGATTTAGGAAGTGGCCAAGTTCTAAAAGTGGTGTTGTAAAGGTGGTGGGGGCGGGTTTGGGCTAGTATTGCTAAGGGGTTGACGGATTTGGGCTGCGGAAGATTGACGGATTGGAGACGGCGGCGTGGAATGTTCTTTGGTGATGGTGATGAAGAGGCGAAATTGAAGGTTCAAGAGGTTGTCAGGAATTATTTATATGAGTATTAGAACAGTGGGAACCGGGGACAACCAGCCTCAGTGGGCTATAAGAGTAGTTATGGAGTATTTTGGCTGGTGGCATCAGGCAGCATCAGGCAACTGAATCTAAAAAGTTTAGAGGTGTGCACTGGTGACTCAAAGTGACGGAGGGTCGCAGACCGGGTAACCAGGTGGACAAGAGACCCAAGATTCCTTCCTCCCAACGGCAGGATCCGCAATCAAGGCGTTGACAGTGGAAGGGGAGGGACAAGAAGACTCAGGCTGTGGACAGTGGACACGGACGAATCCAAAGAACAAGCTTCAGGCAGCATCACTATCATGGCAGAGGAGATGGAGGACAGGACAGGGGTCAGTGACATGGAGCGCCAGTTTAGTGACTTTGTTCTACGGAATGCGAATTATTGGGCAGTAATTCACCAGTAGTAAAAAGACATGGAGAGCCATCTCGTACTCAGGCTCCGTTCCGAAGCAACGGGATAGCGTGCGGGATATTACAGTACTGAGTATGAGCACGGGGGCTATGACTTGGGTAATTGCAAGTCAAGGGAAAGCAAGGGGAAGGGAATGAGATGACGTGGAACAAGGACGTGGAATTGGTATGGACGCTTCTCACATCTGTGCAAAACCCACACAGCACGTCCGGGTCCGAGGTGGGTGACGAGGTGAGTGACACACACCTCAGTACGAGGTAAGTATCTCTCTCTAGGTGCGACCTCGATACCCGTATGGAGCAGTAATGCGTAGGCAGATACCTAACAACCTTGGATGTTTGAAGAGTCCCAGCTTACGGATAGAGACAGTACGAGGTACGAGGTCCTGTACTTGGGATACCTTCGCTACGGATACCTCAAGGACCACCCAATCTAGTGCCCGGGGAATGATTCAGCTGGGTCTTTTGGTCCAACCCGGGCATGCTGAAAGCAGCCTAGCATTTCAGTGACACCCTATCGCAGGGCTACCGTTCCTGCGTTGACAGTGTTAAGCACTAAAGCAGAGCACTTTTGGCAGTAAAGTGGCACCTTCTTTTTGCCACTGGGGGCATTTTTGTAGCCTGGAGAAAGTACGACCCCTGCTTCCCTGGTTTCGACTCAAGCGCTCCCAGGGGAATTGCTCAGATGACCACAGTCCAATGGTCACCCATGTGCCCACCTTCCATGAAACTCGGGCGCTGGACACCTTGATCGAGAAATGAGGTCAGAGGTTTCCAAGTCCATGCCCAGAGACAAGCCAGTCCTCTTCCTGGGTACTATTTTGAGGCGGACATTTTCAAGGTGGATTGCATTCTGGTGTGCCACACTCATTCTGGCCGCTGTGACAGCCAAGCCACCGCTTACAGAGACCACCCTGGCTGGGATATCCACTCGCTTCTTGAGGGTGCCAATCAAGTTTTTGGGAGTGACAGGACGAGAGAGTCAGAAACGCCTCATTTTGGCTCTGCGCCACATCGTTCCTTTGACAACTCTTCATCAGATTCTGGTAACGAATACTCCCTAAACATTCCGTCGTGCCCCGTCATATGGAACGTTGTTTCCAATCTCCAATGCTGTTATTACCTCTGGCAAGTTCCGTAAATGTGATGATGACTTGTGGATAGGACGGCTGACGGGCAGAGTTGTTACCCTCCGGTGTCAGGATGTCTCCCTCGGTAAACAGCTGTCCAGAGGGGTACCAGGTTTTGCTTTTGCTCCGGTCGCCTCGAGCTTGAAAGTACAGTCCAGAATAGAGCAATCACTAAGGCAATGCTCCAAGCTCAAGGGTCTTTTCATCGACTGGCAGCACGAGTAAGGCAATTCGAACTACCGTATCTTAGGGTGAATTGCCATATCACGTGAATCACCACATCACTTCAACCAACTGATGCTGGTTGAAGTTGAAGACGCCGTCCTCCTAATCGCATAGCCTCAAAAGCTTTCTACACTAGCGTTCGAACCGATATCCACAATTTACTATTGGGCCGTGATCTTGGGACTTCCTTCCTTGACCGACCAGAATGAAGTCACTTTGTGCCCAACTGGGGCGCTGATCATTTCGGCTCTATGATCGAGGTATCATTCACCACCACGGCGCTAACGAATACGATGGGAACAGGACTTGGGATGCACCATCGTGTCAAATTACCTAACTAAGTCTTCTGAAGTTGAAATGGACGAGAGCCTGATGGATGTGGTGAAGCACCTGTTGCTACGTTTGTTCACCTGCTTGGTATACCACATTGTGAGACCTTGCAATACTTGACAGCACCGCTACTCAACGCAGCCTGCAGAAAAGCACATGTTCTCCTTCGTATCACAGAAAGTATCGCGTCAAATCGAAAGCAATTTGTTTTATGCTGATTTCCCCCGGTCGCTCACGGCTTTCACCTGTTTCTGCCCAACCTCAAGACTAATTCCGTTGCAGCCCCTACTCGGAATGCACATTACCGCTCAGGCTTTCCAAACGATCGACCTCAGATGGGGTTGACCATTTAGCATAGCTGACGGCAAGTCTTGTTCAAATATGTTACCCTGGTTGGATCAAAATGTCTGTGCAATGGGAGACAGGTTTGTGGCGCCTCACTCAACAATCTCCCTCAATGCACGACGAAGATCAGTACGTGCCCGATGAAGAGGAGCTCCAAGTGTCCGAGCCAAGTTAGAGCTATCCTCACCCACTGTCATCTACCGTTCATTGCTGCTCCCTATACGAATTATGCCTCGGGAGGAAAGAGGTGGCGTTCAGTGCTATGACGTACTTTGAACCTCATTCTGCAAGCCTACAATGTGCGATTATGGGGCACTTTGCAGTGCGTACGGGATTGATAACTGCCGGCTTTGGGTAGCAGCTGCTTGGACGAACCAAGTCGGTGGGCGAGCTACTCTAAGATGCCATCCTTGTTCAATCTCCAAACACGATCGCATCATCCAGCAGTTCGAGTCCTCTTATTCTGGATTTCAGAGCGGTGAGGTGCTTACCTCCTGAATATGTTCTGCTCATGGGTAAGTGTAACTCTCAGGTCGAACAGTAAGTCTGAATATTGTGGCCCTTCGAGCAAAAGGGGGTAGTACCTTTCTGGCATATTCTCCATCATTCATGTCTGAGATATTCCAGGAGTATGGAGTAAAGCCGTCAGAAGCGTTCTCCGGAATAGGGTGCCCCTATTGGGTGTTCTTCAAAGTGCTTGATCTTGTAAAGTTCAAAGCTTCTCGATGATATCCATTGCCCTCTCATATCAAAAGTTACAAGTATGTCTACAACTACTCCTTGTCGGACCCTTTTCCCCCTCATGTCTGCCGCACCGTACCTGAACAATGAGTATACATACAGCTTAGTTAATGTCACTCGCTTTACCTCTTATGGATTATGTAAGTTCGACCACTCGAGAGGCACTTTGCTGGAGAAGATCACAGTGATTTTGCCGTCAGGTACCATGTCTCATCACCGGCTTCACTACGCCTGGAAAGATCTGGTCTACAGATTCAAGAGATTGTTACGGAATTATGATGCAAAGGGACACATCTTTGTAGAGGAGACGTCCAATATCAACCATATTTATTGATTGATGACCGAGGGACTGTCTGCCACGACAAGGCTGGAATCCGACGAGTGTAGCGTGAAGGCTTGGGTGATTGCAACCACTACTGTAATACCTGCCTTGAAATGCTTGAGACGTTGACTAAGGTCACATGAAGGACTTTGCAAGTTGAACGAGGGAGTGCGTTACGTTGAGGCAAGGTGGGTGCATTCTATCATCGCATTTCAGGTACAAATCATATCTACCTCATACTCTGCGGTACGAACGGGTCCAGTAATCTCGATCCACATATCTCCAATACGCCATTTACCCTCGCTCTTGAATCCCATAATGGCACTGATCATAATGCGGTTATCTTACAACAGAGCAGCGGCTCCCAAGAAAATTCCTCCTAGCACACCTGCTGCTGGGACAGCATATGATCCGACAGCTGCGTTTCCAGTATTGGCAGCAGCATTCCCAGTGGCAGTGCCGGTGCTAGTGACGGAAGAGACAAAAGAGCCGACGGCGCTGTTCGCCGAGTTGATGGCGGACGTGACTTGGGCTGCAATACTGCTCTCAGCACTGCTGGCGCGCGAAGAAAGACTGCTGAGGTCGCTCGAGAGACTGCTTCTGACGGAATCGTCCGCCGTGGCGGCCACGGAGGAGATGCTTGATGCCACCGACGAAACCGAGGCCGATAGCGACGACAATTCACTCCCGAGCGACGATGTGATGGACGGTAGTGCTGCCGTGAGTGACGAGGCCAATGACTGCGCCGCCGAGGTGATGTCTGAATTGACCGCTCCTGCCGCTGACGTGATGTCGGATGCTGCTGAGCCTGCTGCAGAAGTAATGTCGCCTGCGACGGAGTTGACTAATGATCCTAGGTCCTGGGCGTGGGCGCCGAGTGCCAGGGTGGCGATGAGAATGGGCTTGATGAAATGCATGATGTATGTTTGATGACTGATGGAATAGAGGTCTGGTTTGTTTTTAGAGGTTTGCTGACGGGGCTAAGCCGGTTTCGACACTTTTGAGTGGTCGTGAGAAACAGTCAAGAACGGTAGCGAATGGTTTGATTGATTAGCTTAGTTTAGTATTCTGGAGAGAAGGATTTGACGTTGGGAAGTCAAGTAGGATGGGAGGTCAGCATGGACTGTTATATCTCCCCCTTAGGCTTCGGGGGCCGGCAAACCAATGTTTCCACCTATATCTAGTTTAGTCGTAGTACGCAGGTGATCAGCCACAATTATCCACGAGCCCCGGCGACGTAGACACTATCTATTTGCGTAAGCACAGGCTGTAATTGTAGTCGGGGTGGTAGCCTGTGTTGCAATGTTTTGGCCTTACGGAAAGACAGGTTACCCAGGTAAATTGTACGACTTTCGAGCTGAGGCTTGCGTTTCGGATTGGTGGTGGCCTGGCTTGGCTTCGTCTGACATTTCTGCTCTGGTCTACGCAAACAGGGGGCTGAAACATCACTGGGGTGCCATGGTTGGCCAGCCTCAGCCCTAGCTCCCTAAATCTTCTCGCACAGCCTCAGGGTTGTCGTGGAACCATGGCGAACAAGCCACCTCATGGCGCCATTTTGACCTGCATGAGCCACTCGAACACGACCAAATACTACTTCCGTGGTACAAGATACGAGTACCGTCGATCATGTTGATGATGCTCCTTGGTTATCTCGGTTGTCAAACAGCTAATACCTTCGAGGGGTGCTCTACCAACTTTTGTACGAGGACTCCGTTGTCAATCACTTGATACTTAGCCTACGAAATGATAGATACGGATTTGGATTATAGGCACCCTAGGACATCTGTTTGATAGGTGCTGTGCGAGAGCTCAGAACGAGTTGCTTACTAGTCTGTAGGGACCCTTTCCGTATGTGCCTCGAACTCGAAAACCGAGGTCTAATTTTCAGTGTCTACGAGCCATGACTAATGGAAGCTAACACGAACCCTTCGAGACCTCGCACGGCTCGATAAGCTGTCCCTTGCAACTTCCACTCTTGGGAAGTTTTTCGATATTCCAAGTGTCCAATGGGCGCAAGTTGGTAACCTCTGTCTATGCTGTCTCGGCCATCTGACGAAGATCATGGTTGACTCAGTGTGCCAATATACGACACGGGATAGAGCATCATGTGCCGGAAGTTGCCGCCCTCGAGCTTCTTATTGACTGTCAAAGCAGAGACCATTAACCAGGACAGCTCTAGCAACAAAGTAGCCAAGCCTGCTGTCGACTAGACCTGACTAATCCTGAGGCCTAGCTCCATGACTTCGTGATTCTGGATCACAGCTATTCGGTGTTTGAATGCGGTTGTTGCGCAGATTCTCGATTTTTTGACCGCTGCACTACTCCTATGCCATTTAGGGCTGCATCAGGAAACCGTGGGCTAAAGAAAGTGGGCGACTCTAGTCCCTAACTGACGATATTAGCCCCCCAAGCGAGGCCATATGGGCCTTATCCTTTCTACAATTCTTAATCATACAATCAGAAGCGAATGGCCTCGGATGAATGACTCGTGATCCTCCGCGATTGATCTAGCCTAAAATTGATTCGGTCTTTTCCATCAGGTTTGGTACGCATCCCCAAATCAACACGGCAAGATACAGCGTCAACGAACTCGACAACCTTCCCTTTCCGAGGAAAACTCGCACAAGCCTGGAATGGTACATACCTTCGCTGTAGTCTAACTGGCTTTCTGGACAACTGCGGCACAAGATCCATTCCAATCATCGAGCCTCGCCAAGTACGATACAATACACTGCCGTCCGATCTCTACTCACCCGCAGCCTTTGAGTTGCTATCTCCATCGAAAGCCATCAATCAATAATGTGGCGATGCATATATATCCTTTCAACCACGTCTTTGACGACTGACAGTCCATGCTGAGTCGATAATTTTGCTCTTTGATTTCGAACCCCTATCAGCGGCGCCAGGGATCGAAGCAGCCCCTTTTCATATCGAGATTGCCTGTGAATTCACCGTCCCATACATCCTAATGGGTGGTCAACTTCGGCTGCACTATGACTCGTCTGATCCGGAATATAAACCAGAAACAGAACGTTGCAAGGGAAAAGCAACTGCTTGTTGCAACACTGGTATAGTATCTCTAACTTTATCCCCAACCGCCCTCGACTCCTATCGCGGCGATCTACTTGCAGCGTTACCATTCGGAGGTGGCCCGAATGCTTTCAACAGCATTGATGAATGTAGGTGGTAACCGATATCATGAGCTGTGGGCCCATCGAACTTACATTTACAGACATTCAAACCCAACGGCGGGAGGACCTCGTCCTAAAGGTATCCCCTGATGTGGCGCATCCCCTAATATCGGTGGTATTTCCATTGTCGATGCAAGATCCATGTGTCTATGACTGTTTTTTGGTAGCAGCTCAGAGCCTCTATGAGTTCCGTCGCTGGACTGGGGCTGGGGCTCCTGAACCGTCTAGTGTGGCGAATCGCCTTTATGGCAAGGCCATCAGGACTCTGCAAAAACGTCTTTCGGAACGGTCCGCCTACCTTGATGATAATGTTTTGTTTTCCGTTGTCCACTTGATGATTGCATCGGTGAGTCGTTGATCGAATCGAGCTGTTGCTCTGATCTGATGTTTAGCAGGCTGGCCAGCACGATGTTGCTGCTGTCAAACAACATTTGACAGGTTTGCGACAGATCATTTCACTGCGTGGAGGACTGTCGAAGACACCATCTCATTTATCCATTCGTAGCCTACTGATAATGTACGTCTATTGAGATTCGTTCATGCAATCATGTTAACGATAATAGCATAGAGTATTTTATGGCCTTGGAACAGTACCTTGGCTTCGACTTGGACGATTTAGAATCTATCCCCAGCAGCCGACTTCACTACACCCGCCATCCATTTCCCCCGCAACTCTGTCGGCATATCGCCGCACTACCCGATGGATTCGCCGAAGTAGCACTATCTGGACGTATCAGCGTGCAGTGCATTCAATTACTATGTGCTGTGTCATCCTGGCAGTCGCTCATTGGTGAGCAGCTCAATGATACGTCAAAACGAACGCAAGACATAATGTGCCGACTGTTCTGTGAGCCCCGCGAATGTGCTCGAGATGCGGCCTTGCTGCTGCTCTACCTTAAGCGCACTGGCATTTCTCCTGGTTTGGAGTATGTCATCGGCATCGGCATAGCCATCTGTGTCCGGCATCTCAGTGAAGAGAATCGCACATCCGTTTTCGATGGCGCGCTCTTGCGTTGCATGTTGGACAATATCAAAGCCATCAGATCTCCGCAACCTTCAGACATCGAGACAGTGATATGGCTAGCTCTCATCGTCAACTGGCGAACACAGTCCTATCAGCCAGTGCGAGAAGCGGACGATGTTCTCGACCACGTGATCATCCGCTTTCCTTCATTACAGTCATGGCAGAAAGTCTCCAAGATATGCTGCAGGTTCTGGTGGTTCGATTGCCTGAAGGACGACCTACTCAAGTGCTGGGAGAAGAGTACGAAGAGGACCCAACGCATCCCAAAGAAAAAGAGTTGAGCTGCTTTCCCAACCTTCTCTCTCTCAGGACCATACTCTGAAGGCTCGATAGAGAAATAATGCGGAAAAGTATTCCACAGCCTTTAGTGGAACTGAGTTGACCCAAAAGTCCCATCGTTGTTCAGCATCTGCATACTCATACCTGGAGTGGTCATTGGCTTTTGTGATCTGGGCAGCCACCGGTCGTGGATCCTCTAGGGTCCTCTAAGTCTGCTAGATACCTGAGTGCTTTTGTTCAGGAGAGGTCTACATCAGTCTGCCACAAAATCATGCTCGATGGCGCAGCGCGCTCTCTGTGAAAATCAACCTCCTGCCGAAACAGAACAATATGCAGAAGCCTACCACTGCAGAGGTTATCGAGATCCTATACCGAACAACGAATTACGCCGCGGCATGGACGTGTATTTCAGAACTTCTGGATGAATAGTTTTGAGGCAAGAAAAGGAGTACTCTACACCGGTTTGATGCTATTATTAAACCAAAAGAAGGACTACGGACCTATCACTAGTCCTACGTTGTTATCTGCCATACGCCATTTCAAATGCCATGCCGGGACTATTCCTCGACGACGCTACTTCTATTTACCCTTCTGGAACATAGGGGGCTGGCCAAAAGCCTGACGTATAAGGTCGATGGCTTTGACGTCGACATTATTCCACTGAAGGCTACTTGCTCCCATAGGCACAGGGTGAGGCCCCAGAACCGGATCAGCAGCAATTACCGTGGAGAGCACCATACAAGTTGACGGTATGTTCGACACAAGAATGCCTGCACACGAGTTTAGCCATGCCATTTTGCTAGGGATCGACTGAGAGTGAAAAAGGAAGCGAAACGGACGATTAGGATCATAGTTTGAGAGAGGACCACAGAACTTACTCTGGTTCAGGGGTTGGTCAAATACAAGAGAAATGTTCTTTTGCCCCATGGCTATGATGTCGTTCTGGCACATGCGAAAGTTGTACTCGGGAACACCAGCTGGGATCTCCGACCCATTCCTATGTTGATAATCGACAGTTGCATTGGCAGTAGGAGCATTGGGGGGTGGAGCCGAGGTAGTGATTGTAGTCCCAGAGGACGTTTTACCAGAGGACGTTTTACCAGAGGACGTTTTACCAGAGGACGTTTTACCAGAGGACGTTTTGCTCACGTCTGTTCTGTCCGTCTCTGTCTCAAAGGTGAAAGTGAAGGGATCGTTGGCACCGTTGTATTGGGGCGTCTTTCTCCCCATGGGCTGCAGCGTCATTGACGCAGAGAGAGCGGAACTATACTCAGACATGACTGACGCCTCCACATCTTTGTCTGTGACTTCTGCTCCAGCTGTAGCTTGGGTCAGGGTTGTTGCGCCAACTGCGAATGGATCAATCACATACCCACTCCGCCAGCAATACCGCCAGCGAGTGCGCCACCCGCGGCGACCGCACTCCCATAAAACAATACGCCGTTAACAACGACGAATTCTCCGAACCCTTCCGACAGGGTTAGTGGATCTGACTTTCAACTATGTTCAGGAGCAGTCAACTCACATATGGCACTCGCCGTAACACCAAAGCATGCCGCAATAGTGCTTCCCGCCACAGATGCGGCCGCAGCAGCGCCTGCGATCGCCTCAGTGGCCACTACAGCGAGAGCGACGAGTGGCCCTGCTTGGCAAGAGCAGGCAAAAAGCAAGAACAACAAGTTGAGAGAAAGACGCATTTTCTCAGATCAGCTAGTAATTTGGGATACGTGGTCGAGGTTGATTCCTTCACAGCAATATCCTCGAGATTAACGTATTTCATCGTGTTCCATTGTGACAAAGGAGCCAGCAGTCCGCTTGCGCTGTTCCGAACTGATGGGGGTCTTTGTTCGCACATGAGGGCAGATCTGAGAAGTGACGGCCATCCTTTATAATCTAGACGCATCGCGTATTCTGCGGAAGCAATGGCCGCTTGCAGGAATGGCCCTTGAGCCTGCAACTACTGGGCTTTTCCAATAGCCAGTGACCTGTGTCGGACGATGAATGTATACCGAAGATGGACATGGTAACCACAGTCAAATAGACCAGAGCATGTGTCAAAAGAAAATGTCCTGGGAGACGCTACTTCGACGTTGTTGTTTGAAAGGTGATGTTATTCAGTACAGTGAAATGTTGATGGATGGTGGAAAGAATGTCACACCTTAGCCAAGTCGCCAGCCTCGCGATGGCTGCTACACGGGCCACATACATTTCTAATGAAAAGCTTGACCGCTGTGGAACATTTAGCAATGGTTGTCTTGCAAGGGCTTTGGCCCTCATGTCATCTTGCTTCGAGTACTACTCCTGATTGCTGTCTTCTAAGTGAAGTGTGGTTTCGAACCTTTCGTTCCAATGTTCACGTTTGCACCTCTGGTGCCAATCTTCTCATGGGTGCTCCTCATCGCTACAACCGGCGTTTTACTTACGACTCCACTTCAATATAGGCTTTACGGCTTCCCTGCCTTGCTGATATTGGTCACGATATCCTTCCGAACAATCCACCATCTGACTGCTGTCCCTGGACTGCCCGATCTATGGGGTCTTGTCGCTCCGATCACTTTCATCCATTGTACATCCTTACTCTACCTGAAGAAGTGGACGCTCCGCGTCAACGAAGACTCCAGAAACGAGACCCAATCAAGAAACGACCCTTGGCTGCATCGAGATCTATGGATACGCATGTACAGGGCCGCATCAAACCCGCGGTTCATCAGGATCCCATACAAGCACATCATCCTAGGCGAACAAGGTATCGGCACCCAGGTCAAGTCGACAGCCACCCATAGGAAATTTTCGACGGCAAGAATCGGCCGGCTTCTCGTCAAAATTGGCATCCTCTTCCTGCTTAATGACCCAGCAACTATCAGAATGTTCGGTGGTATAAGCATCAATGATCTTACACCAGCCAAGGCGTCTATCCTTCGACGTCTGCTACACCCAATCATCTCTCGATCAGTCGCAGCCCCAGTTTCCGCAAGGGAGGTCATGCTACGACTCTGGTTCACCGTGACAGCACTTTGGACCCCTGTGATACTTCTTGACGCCTTGCACGCCGCCATCGCCATCTTCTTCATCTACATCGTGCGTGTCGACACACCCGAGGACTGGCCAGACCTGTTCGGCAGTCCGTCGGAAGCCTACACCATTGGCCGCTTTTGGATGTCGTAAGTCTGACCACTACATCAAGCCTCACCAAAACAGTGATCTGAACTGTGGCTGATAATGTTCCTCTCATCATAGAGTTTGGCACCGCCTCCACCTGAGCGGCTACAGCGACGTTTCGAACTACCTGATTGCCATGCTCCCACGGTCCGTCTCGCGGAACGCTGTGATTAAGAGACTATTCGTGACGTTCTCGCTTTTCCTGATCTCGGCGCTGATTCATCAGCTGACGGAGTGGCAACTTCATTCGACCTATGGTGACTACGCAGATCTGCGTTTCTTCAGCATGAATGCAGTGGGTGTGAGTCTGGAGTATGCACTGCTCCGCTGCACACGCACTAGTGCAACATCAGAAGGTGGCAATTTGCGAATAGCGGGGAGAAGAGAAAAGCTCCAGGTCGCACTGGTACGAGTCATAGGTTATGTCTGGGTTGTGGGCTTCTTCGTCTGGGCGATACCAAAATGTTACTACCAGCGAGCCTACCATGCTGCAGTTCAACAAGCCCGCCACGCCAACCATGAGATATTAGTATCCTTATCCTGATATTTACATCGATATATGGGCAAATTTTTATCGTTACAACACTAAACCATCCCATTCAATTGCATCCAGATCAAGGAAAGAAGGCTCTTCTGGCAAATTCCGGTCATACCAATTTTCCCAGTAGATGCGAAGCATGTCAAACATCATCGAGGCACCCATCCGAGAAGAAATCGGTGGCGTGCGCTTCTTGTCTTCCAAATATGGCAATTCCTCCAATATGCGACACGCCTTACAGATGATATCGTCTGGCGCACTAGCACTGGCGCTCAGCGTCTGGCGGACACGCTCGATATTGTCCGCGAGGAGCTCGGGTTTCGTGCGGCAGTAGGGAGAACGCAAGAGTTTGACCAGCACGAACCCACCAAAGCAAATGGCGCGGCGGAAATGGTAGGGAGCTGCTGCTAAGTTCATATCATAGCAGAGGTCGGTCAGCTTGTAAGCTTCTTGCTCTGCGGTCTCATAGATCTTCAGGAGCTCTTCCGAAAGCATCATGTCATCGAGCAGAGCGAATGACCAGAGTTGCAGTCGGGCGTAAAAGTACGAGACCGCCACCATCCCCCCCATCACATCTGGAAAATATCTTTGTCGGAGCTCTAAGAGTTGCTCCGCGTATATATTTATCATGGCCAATCGAGCATTTGGTTCTAACATACCTGATGGAGTAGGTCCGTCGGCACCGATTGCGACGATCGCGTCCCCCAGTAGATGATAAATTCGACCGAGGGATGACAGTTTAGGATCAACTATAGGATCTTCGAACGCTCTGAGAAGCTTTGGGTGAGCTGAGGTGGTGGCGGGAATGCCTTGGTAGCCGGAATACATCCTGTTTATGATGAAACATGCAACTGACGTGCTAGTTTTGACCCGTTCATCCTTGGCTTTCCGATCGCTTCCAGGCGTCGATATGGTTGAAGCATGCTGACTCGAGGACGGATGCCCTAGCTGCAGGCATATTTGAGTGGCAATGCTGCTGTACATGAGGGAAGGATCCTCGATCATGCCCGAAATCTTGAATGGATAGATGCATAGAATGAGAAGGGCATGCGCGGTCTCAAGCACGTGTGGATGTGCATGAATTATATCTGCAATCATTGTTTTTATCAATAGCGAGAGCTGAGATTGAACTCTTTTGCTTGATGCAACAGCACAGATAACCCAGAACAAGAGAGGGCTCTTGATAAAGATGTCATCAGCCGATGTCGTTGCCATTTCAAAAGGGCACGTAGGTATGATAGCGGCCAAAGTATGATCTGAACCGCTGTTCTACCTGCTCATTGGTAAGACAGACGTCACCAAGCATTCTGTAGGATGACGGAGAATCTAAAATGAGAGTAGCTTGGTCCGTCATCCGACTTATCTGCGACCCCATGGATAAGTCATAACCTGATGGTGTGAGGATAGAAGCTTCCCCAGGCAAAGCGGAGATTTGAGATGCCCAAGTACTAGGAAGCGTGACTTCATCGACGTGCGTAGAGGTATTCTCAGGAGAATCTTCAAGCCTCGCAGTTTCGATAAGAGCTTGTCTCAAGTCCTTGATTTCCGATTCCATCTGCTGCATACGCTTGACCTTTGACACCCTTTGGAACTTGGCGTCGAAAACACATGGTAGCTTGAGAGCACGACATCGTGAGCATCCGCCAGGGTTGTTGTCGGAAGAATCACATTTGGCCTTCCATTGGCGGCATTTGGTGCATGCTCTTGCCTTCATTATGACCCCTAAGAGGCTAGTTGATACGGCCAGGGGATACGGGGTGGACGACAGAGGCCTGTCGCCGAACCCGCAAATTTGAATGCGAACACGATTCCAGAGATCTTTGTGCCCTTTTCAGACCCCGCTTAGCGAGTTCGTGTGGGATTCTAGCGTTTCGGAATTCTTCAGAATAGTCCTCGTGGATGGAGTCAACGTACAGATAGCCTAAGAGGGGACATGAACCATGAATTGGGCTGAACGTGCGAGCAAGAGAATAGTGACAGTATGATACAAGGCGATAGAGAAGCGCAATGTACAAGTCGAGAAAGTGGAAGGCCGAGTATCGCAAACCTTTTCACTGAATGGAAGACTTGTTCGGAAAGAGGATGCCCTGTACCGGCATGTGTTCTTGGCAGCCTGAAACCAAGTGCGAAATCGCTCTGAAGTGCGACTCTCGGCAATCGAGCATTTCAGCCAGGTCGATCTCATTCGCCAGACGAATCGTTTGGCGTGAATGATATGCAAAAAGAAGGTCAGATCGAGCTGGACTTATCTTCCTGTTATGTGTGCATACGGAACGCCATAGATGCAAAATGCCTGGAAATGGTAGTTGTGCGGTGTACAAGCCCGCTAGAGGTTGTGGTGACAGAAGGTGTCAACAAATGAATTTCTCTGTACCTATGATGTACATGAAGATTGAACCCTCAGCTTTGCTCTATCATAACGCTCGATCGCAATAAGGGGCCAGGTTAAGCAAGCGGCACCGACAAGCATAATGACACCGGCAAATATCTGAGCATGGAGGAAATCACCAGTGGCTACATTGGCCAATGCACCTGCGATTGGTGCTCCTATCATTGAACCGATGGACGAGCCCATCCAACTCATGCCAAGACGTGTTCCGACAACGTTCATTGATGGTGAAAGGACCGGATGCGCGGTCGTTGACGTCGGTGCCGTGACAAGGACGCCAGCGACAAACCCCCAGAGTACGCACCATACGATGAATGCGGCCGAGCTGTGAATTGCAGTCCATGAGAAAAGGAGGATCGTACCAAAGATCGAAGAGAACATGAGTGTGTAAATCGGTTTCACTCGTTGTCCTAACAGATATGGTACCGTACGACCAAGTATCGATCCTCCGTTCGTGATTGCGAGCATATAAAATGCAAAGTCTTCGGTGGTGCCCAGAGCCCATCGCGAGTAAGAGACGATGAAAAAGAGAGGGATATAGTATGCAAAAAAGAGAAAGAACAAAGACAAGGCCCAGAAAATGAACGCTGGCTCACGAAGTGCTGACGTGTCCAGTAATGAGCGGGCTTTGCGTGCTTCTCCTTTATGTCGACCCAATATAATGCAGATCAAAATGGCACATCCCAGAGCGATAAATGCGAGAACGCGGACTGTCCAGCCGAATCCAATTTGTGGCTGAAGTTTTCGAAACATGATTGGGAATATCACGCCGCCGACACTAGAACCGACAGCTGCGATCCCAATCGCAATTGGGCGCTTGGTCGTGAAGTAGGTGGATATCAGAGCCAGACATGGGATATAAGTGATGCCCTCTCCCAAGCCAACACAAATCCCCTGCGCGAGGAATACTTGATAGAAAGAAGTCGACAAGCTGGTCATCATCATACCGAAGACGGTAAGAAAACAGCCAGTCAATATCATGACTCTCAAATATCCCATATCGAACAGCGGACCCGCAAAGATTCCAATGAAGACCACAAGAAAAGCTTGTACGCTTCCGATCCATGATATCGCAGATGCCGATTCATTGGATAGGAGGTCTCGGAGATAGAATGCTTGGAAAGCACCAAATGTACTCGTGATTCCCCTGGTTCAATTGTCAGATTGTCGCAAGCGGTACCTGGAGCGCCGATGAATATTCGGTTGGCGCTGAAAGAGCACTTACCAAGTATTTGAGAACACAAGAAACCCTGCCAACACAAGCAGCCAGGCTTCGAGGCCTCCATTGGGAGGAATAAAAGCTTGCGAAGTCACACTCAACGATCTGGGATGGTCGCCTGTACCAGAGAGACCGGTACTCTTCTCGTCGACAGACGTCTGTGTTTCAGTTATGGCAGACTCGGCCTCGCCAAGACGATCTCCGTGGAATTGTTGCATAGTCCTTAGTAGTCGTCGCCCTTCAATGCCACCAATGTCTTCAATCGATCTCCACTAGCTCCTGTGCACCAAATGCCAACTCTAGTATCACGCCCTCGATAGCAATCATGTAGCAGCCATACAGATCGAATCCAACTGCAACCCAGAGCAAGTTATGAAATCCGTTCGCTTTAAGAATCTAGAAGAGAAAAATTTAATCAAACTCAAGCTATGTAGTTAATTATCTTAGTCAAGTGGCGACGGGCCATGCTCTTTTCGATCTGGGGAGGCGGAGATCCCAGCCCGAGGTGGTTTTTGAGCCGTACAACAAATAAACAGTGGAATGGCCGGAGTAACACATCGCCGTTGCATCATTACTATTGTGAGAAATCAAGCCACCGCGCTGCAGTTCGACGGCAACTGCGGCATCCTCTCAGAGCTTCGGGCGATCATTTGGGTGGGTGGCAGAATAACAGCCAAGAATGACGTTTGTTTTCGGCCATCATCTTCTTACCTAATTTTAATCATCGGGAGGAGACACCCAGGAGAGTGCGTGGTCGGCTAGGGCAAGCGGCAGTCGCGTTGGCGGCTCGGGCATTGAAGAATGGGCGTTCCCGTAAGCGTTGACTACCGAAACTTGAAGTGAAAGAGAAGAAATATGATGGTTGAAGCTCGTGAGATAAAAGCGTGCTGTACCTAGATTTATTACTTTGGGGAATTGAGATCCTTAACGATAAGGCAGGTTCGCACGCTACCAACGTTGCCCGAGAATCCAGGGAATGAGGGGCGATAAGACCATAGCTTAGGCAGCATCCAGGTAGCCAAGGAACCTTGGAAGCCCCTTGGAAGGCTTGTACGGAGATACGAGATTTAGTGAACTATTCGTCCTATCTTAAGTACACAAATCGCTAGCTATTAATTTCAACGCCTTGACAAATTTCATGCTCTTAAGTGAACCCTACTCCCATTCTTCAAAAGTCTTCGACTGAAGCCATCTACCGAAAGCAACAATCCGGGTATCGACGCGTGTGAAATAGTCGCCGCTCGCGAAGATGAACAGAAAGATTATGGTGCCTACCAAGCAGTCGGCCCAGATCGAATCGCCCAGATGATTCTGTTGCCACGGCCTAAGCCAATTCTCATAGATTGTGTATTTCATCAGAACGTGTGTCGCGTAGATACCGAAGGAGATCTCGCCGAGATAGAGCGAGAAGCTCCATTTGAGCGGAGCTTGGAGGATCGGAGAGTACTCGAGCGCCAGGACCAGGAGGATGGCACCGATGCTCAGCCAGAAGTATTCGTCCGCCAACTTGACGTAGTACGATGGTGTCAATCTACTGATGTACTGAAAGGGAAAAGGTCCGTTGATGCCGGTGTCTTCCGGTATACTCAGGAGAAACAAACCCATGATGAACATGAGGATGAATCCGGACTGATGGGCAATTGTGCGCCATTGCCATCGACGACCTGGAGGGGTCACATCCGCATCGAGTTGATTTTGGGGAAGTTGAAGCAATTTTTGAAGCTGGTCCGGGGGATAGCTCAGCGAGATATCGGCGATGAACAGCCCCGCAAGGAAACATGCCACATAAACCACCTGCCATCGATAGCAAGCGATGATGAGCATCCAGCATGCGATCATTCTCCCCCTTGTACTGAGCTTGCAACAGGCCAGCACGAACAAAAACAGTGCCATGCTTCCTCGAAACTCGATAGGTATGGTCCACATCTGAAAGAGGTATTCCGTTCTGTACACCGGATCAACCCACCAACCCATGATATTGTGGAATGGATCTGATGCATAGATGGTGTCCATCACCCAGTGCGACAATTGCTGATAGAGTGTCGGTTGACGCAGCTCCTCGTGCGAAGACCATCCCATTTGCATTGCGAGAGCAAGCAGCAAAGTGGCGAAGGCCGTTGGAGCGTAGAGTCGGAGCCACCGTCTGAAAGTCGCAGAGGCAAGGGAGCCGAGTAGCTGGGCTGAGTTGCGGGCTCTAATCATCTTGAGCATCCGAACGCTGAGTACGTAGCCTGAGATGACGAAGAAAATGACCACACTACCACGCCCGGCCTCAAAGGCATGGATGATCGGGAAATGGAAGAACTCTCTGTGTGAAAACCCCTCGTGTACATGAAACTTCACGACCACACAAGCCGCATAGCCTCGCAATGCATCTAACCATGCGGTCGAATGTTGTCTGTCCTTTCTCGGGTTTAAACCACCAATTTGTAGAAATCGTGGAAGTGCGCTATGGAGGAGGGATACAGCGAATAGGAGATAACGAATAACTTTGCTCGAAGTTGATTCCTGGCGTTGTGATGCTTTCTCTAGCTCGATGTCTAGGTATTGTGTGTCGTCTTCAGCCGTCTGGCTGAGAAGAGGTAATGATTGTTCCATAGTGTTTGATCGGTGCCTCTGGTATGAGGAAAATAAGTGCGCTGATATGAAGAAAAGTATGTTCTCAGTATGAAGCATAAAAGGAGATCTGAATCTAGTTCATTGCACAACCACAGTAGGTAAAAGATCCGCATGAGCATTCCACGCGCGAGTAAAGTGGGAAAACACGTCTCAGACGCATTCCACGGCTGGTGACTTTTCCCCCTGTGGACATCGGAACTTGATGAGCCTCAGGATCGGGTTGTTTCTGGTAGTTCGACGGGCGTTCAATCTTGACGTGCATGGCATAAACTGTCAAGACAAAGTATGATCGGTCTGTTTGTCGTCGTGGTTGGTGCCATGCATGTAAAGACCCCAAGACTTTTCCAATGCCCCCCTTATTTTGTCTTCCATTCTGATATCGTCATAGAGACAGTGTAAGAGCTGTTCACTTGACACTGGGTTCCAGTAAGCTCTGAAGTTTTCGCCACTAGAAAGGTGCAGAATGTTTGTCCTCCTTGGAAAAGTACAGAGTTCCTGGCTATGGAAAGGGGTTTGCAAGGGGACGTCCCTTAACGGTGGCACAGACACTTTGACGTGACAGTTCTTCCAATGATGAACCAAACGATGGCTCGTGCTGAACAAAAGCGTAATATGATTCGGAGGAACCCAATTTCTGCATGGCTATGCATGTGACGATGTCAAAATATGAGCCTCTTCAGTGTTTACTGCGTACCATAGTTCGACAATTATTATTGAGAGGTAGGAGCTGAATAGCGTGGTAACTAACTAGAACTTGGGTTGGTAGTTTTACCTAGGTACATATTACGTACCTAATCTCGGTACCTATGACGCTTTGGCAGTCACAGCCAAGCATTTCGTGCGAACCGTACGCTTAGTTAGGTCCAAAACCTACTCATTGCCAGAGAGTCTTGTGCTGTATCCCCAGCCGGGCGGAAAATATCACGATGAGTACAGAGACAGAAAGTGCATGAGGAAGGATGGAAGAAGTAAAACTGTTTTGCGAGTTGGTCATATTATCTCCATTGAGTTTCTATGGCTAACTAGATAATGCACGAGGACTCTTGTCCAGGGCTCATGAGCCCAGCGTTTGGATGAAGGGTAGCTGGGGCAACTGCTGAGTGTGGTGCAGCAGCTTGGTGGTGGAAGGTGATGTGGGCGCGGTGAAGCGCAGTTCGATGAGGATAAATGTGGTATCTCAACATAAAAAAACAATCAAATCAAATCCCTCCGCTAGTTGCAGACGGAGGCTTGCTGGAAACTCCAATCGCTATGCCAATGGTTTCAAAAAACAAAAATGTTCCAATGGTCTGTCCTTATCATGCTCACATGATCCCAAATAATATCCCGTCATTTCAGCGCTGTTGAGAAAAGAAAATTGCCGCGAGGCAACATCTTGTTAAGAGAATCGTTGGTGGTTGTCGTTAGTGTAAACATGTAAGGAAAAGTTGAGGTATGTCGAGGCTGTAGAGCAAAATAGGCTCTGCTGTGATGATTGAAGGGTGCGCAGCGACAACATCACTGATGTCGAACGCGAGAGGTAAGAGATGATGACCCAACTAGATCTGGCAGCCCTCATTCTTCTTCATTGCTTTGGCAAGCATCAGCTTCCGCATCCACTCGACGCGCTCCTTGGAGCTGTCGACGGCAAAATGGTGAGACTTGGCCTTGGGGTCAAAGAGTTTCTTGTTCTGGGAACCCTTCTCCTCGGGGATAAGTGTGAAGGCAAATGTGTGCTCGCTGGAGGGAACCTTGCCTTGACCAAGAAGGCTCTTCTTGAAAGCAGCAGACAACTTGGAGCTGGATGCTTGGGCATAGGCATGAAGAGTATACTCATCAACGTCAATGTCTTCCAATGCATTGGCGTTGGCATAGTGAGTATCGTGCATAGTAAGCTTGCTTCCGACCAATGTGCAGTAGTTGTCCTGCCATTCGTGACGTAGCATGCGTGTAGTCTTGCGCTTGCGGACCCATCCTTGGTGGTTTGCAAGTTCAATCTCAGTCACACGTCTTGCGGAACGGTTGACATGAGTATTTTCCTTGACTGGAGCCACAGATGGAGTGAACGATGGCTGTCGGTGGCGGCGAGAAGGTTGAGTTGAGGCCGACCGTTGAATTGGATCGGGGGTGAAAGATGTTGGAGCACCGTATCGCATCTCGGGTGGAACAGACTGGGAAACATCGCGCTGGCAGGGATCTAGGGCGACCGCAGTGAGGGGAATGTCCATCGCCGACATGGGTGTGTCAAGGCGATAGATGTCTGCAGGTGAAGCCACGCCACCGTAGTGATATGGATCAGCTTTGAGTTGAGCCCGAAGCTGAGCCTGAATCTGTGTTGGTTGCTGGAGGGCCGAGATGGGCGTCCTCGAGGGTCCGACCTCCTCGGCACCGACTTCCACAGGTATGGTGAGCTTTGGTAAGCCCTTAAGGTGTTCAGTGAGCTGGGGAGATTTGAGTGCATAGGAGGCAGAAGCAGCAGGAGGTGGTGACGGAGAGTGGGACACATTGTGAATATGTTGGAAGTTGAGAAATTGTCGCACACTTTCTTGTGGATCGCGAGGCTGAACAACACTGAGGGTCTCTGGAGTGATCTTGACGGAAGTGGGGCCGAAAACATCTGATGAACCGACAACAGATGGAATAACGCCAGCTTCGGATGGAATAGCAGAGATTGGTCGGTTTGCTTCTTCTTCGAACGCTCGTTGCATACGAAGAATCTTTCGTTGTTGTTTTTGCCACTTGGCACAGTCTTCACCCTTGGAACATTTGTGTTCCTTGGGTAGGACCTGTTCGATGCCGACGATGGAGACAGATTCCGAAGGGGTGATAGGTTCATCCGGTCGAGGAGACCGACGTGATCGAGACCGAGCGGGAAGAACCACTTGATACTCTGAAGCACGGGCGGGCCTTTGCATTGATCTTGGACTCCGCGATGGTGTCCTCGAAATTGGTGAGGTCTCGGCGGAGATCATGCTTGAGTTGCGTAGTTGTTGAATGGAGCTCATGACTCTGTGACGTTTGCCGAATGAGCTAATGTCGAGTTCCTTGAGATCTTCGAATTGAAGATCGATCAGGACGGTGCCCGAGATGTCGTGGATGAGAAACTTCTCGACCACAGTTGCCTCGAAGCCAGCCTCGGCCATCCATTCTGCGACCTGTTTTGGAGTCCAGTCACGAACTTGAGATTCGTCAAGCTCGGCAACAGCACTAGTGAGTGAATCTATCTGTCTTGGAGTGGCTTTGGTAAGTTCGGTAGCTGGTGTAATGGCGACTGGAGACATGCCAAGAAAGACATCGTCTTCTGGTTGGGTCAGAATATCTGGGGTACTTCTGAACAGATGTGGTCCTTGAGGTCCAACCACACACTTGTCGTCGAAATGGAATTCGAAGCCACCCAGACCACCTGTATGAGGTGGTGTAGGGAGCTCATCGCGACTAGACAAGGTAGATTGACTGTCATCGTCCTCGGGAGAGTCTAACGACTCATCCTCGGCATCAGTATCGAAAATCTCGGTGGCTTCTGAGAGAGGGCGGGGAACATAGGTGCGGCGTGCAAAGAATGATAAGCTGTCAGGCTTCTGGGTCATGTCTCTGGCATCTAGCCTGAGCTGCTGGTATTGTTGTGACCACTCCATTGTTGAAGATGTTTCCATAAAGATGAAAGGTACAATACTTTACAAATGGAATCATGGTGGAGTTGAAGATTTTGAGATGGGGAAGAGATATGTATATTCAAGTGGAAAAAGGGTTGGGCGGTTAGAAACAATTAGAGGTCGGTGATGACTGGAGGACCTGGCCAGGGTGGATGCAGTGGGATATGCATGAGATATCGATGAGCTCGTGCAGGAGGATGCGTGAGAAAGATGTGAAACGCGAAGAAGCAACCAGTCATTGTGGGAGGTGAGGGGAGTGGAGGGGAACAATGGTATAGATTGGAGTAGACTGGGCGGTAAGATGGGAAAGGCTCAAAGGGACCAATGGATGGCCATCTATGAAAAGTACGCGCTGGAGAGAGTGAAGCTAACTGAAGCTATTGCAAAGGCGGCCAGGAGGTCGCCCAGAGGTCAACCTTCTCTGGATAAGCCAATCGAAGATGAAAGCAGGGTGATGGGAAAAGCATTGTGCGGCCAAGGCAACTAGACTGATGCATCATGAACAGAATGCCCAATCAACATACTGGAAAGTCCCAATTGTGGATCCGATATGCTCCCTCTTCCAAAAATACCCTTCCCTAGGTATTTCCATGAATAGCATCCAGCGCTTCTGAATGGCTGTCCCTGGATCTCGTTCCTCATCTCTCCCTGGCTGGCTCGAGCCGTTTCCCTGCCGCTGCCTTCCTCCCATTTCGTTTCCTGATGAGAAAGATGGGCCGTACCGTTAAACCTTCCACTGCTCATTACACCCACTTCGCTTACCGAGTTTCCGTACTCGTACAATCCCATCCCTCAAGATCCCCAACCTCCTCGATTGACTTTTTCCCGCTTTCTCCTCTTTACTGAATTTTCTAATTGGCCCATTCCCCAAAATATCCTGCAACTAATTCTTGTGCTATTGAATTGACCCTGGCGATGCTTGTCTTTCCCTTGTCTATCAGGGCGAATTGTCGTTGAATGCTTCGTGACGGAGCACAACACCCCTCGCTACATCACGAGATACAATAGGATGCAAAGACTGAAGAGCACAGAATCACACTACATTCTGTACCTGCTTCACGGGCGTGATCCTATGGTTGCGAATGGGACACAATCAGAGGGGTACGTCGTATCCGTCCACCATCGACTGCCAGAATTGGAATATCGACATACCAGGTTTGTGAAACTTTCCTCTTTGCTGAAGAGTCTTTCATCTTGGGCCACACTTTGTGAAAGCTTCCCGAATGTCAAGTCTTGGGAGTTCGGGGTTGTACAAAATGAGATCGAGACGGGGTCGTTTTCGTCTTCTTCCGTGAGGGGTCCGAGTCCTGCCGGATCGTCCCCGGTCAAAGGTTGATCCCTTGAGAGTTCGAACGGTTGAAGCGGCCCTTCCCGTGAGATGAGCTCTTAGCCCTAGATGGCGCCCAGATTGGTCAAACTCGGCAAGCCTAATCGAAAGCTAGTGGAGGCGCTATTCTCAATCAGTTCTTGAGTTTTGGGCTTGCACCGACTCACTGCTCCTTCAACTGGAAGCACGATTGTCATCTCGAGCGACTCGAGACTCCATAGTCCGTCGCTTACTAGTAACGGCACCATTCTCAATACCTCGGATGTGATATTGATCATCTGTTGCAGACGGATCTGCAAGCATCGTTCGGTAAGCTGCATACTCCCCAGAGTCAAGGCTTTAGGAAACATGCAATCGTCTCGAAGATCGTATGGATTCAGCTCCAAAGATGCGAAATCCTAAGGATGTAGACTGTACAATTGCTGTGATAGTCGGGAATAAAAGTGTTGGGCTTGACGGTCGTGATTGTGGGACAGATTCATGGAATGTGCCATGTGTTGAGATCGTGGTGTGTGACAGCGGTGAGCCGACCGCGACTCGTGAGTTCGTACCCAGCAGCACGAGGTGTCAAGTTGATTGTCATACGAGGGGTTCATGTTGCCAGATCTGTTGACACATAAGCTCGAGCTATCTTTTATTCTCTGAGCTGCAATCCATGATAAACTCTGGTGGTGCAATCCAAGTCTAGGCTTGACTCGGCGATTTGGAGTGCAGCCGATCTGCATGCGGGTCCATTAGGCATAATTTGGTGTGGGCGACCAGGTTGGACGGAGTAACTCACCGATGAGGGGAGCTTGACCTTCCATTCTAGCTTTCACTGATAGCCTGCATTAGGCCGTTGCTTGTCTGTCGTCGTGCACGAAAATGAAGCGAAGGCTTTTCCCCTTGTAGCGTGGGACGAGATGTCACACCACAAAAGCATGGGATACATCACTCGCTGGTTCTTCTGAGGCTAGCATCAAAGGGCATATACAAGGATACGCCGAAGACGAAACAGAGGAGGTTGGGGGTGTTACTTCGAGGGACCACTTGCACCGAGTAGTCGAACGTGGGACGACATGGTATTTTTCTCGTGCGGAACACATGGTCATGTACTTTCGGAAAGCATGGCATTCGATGAAGGATGACCCCCGATCGGATCTCAGCGTAACTCGTACCGATGAGATGTCAGAGCTTGCTGGAGCAAATATGGTGAATTGGTGAATGCGAGGTTTATGATTGAGAATGATATATGCGGCCACCGAGGACTTATCACTTGCTAGCACTTGTTCGTGGTTATCCATCGCCTTGGATACTATTCATGCGATCTAAATTGAATCTTTCTAATTTAAGGACTCTGTTCGTGTCGTAGACCTCTTTGTAGAGGCAATGCTTCAAACTTTAGAGTGGCCGCATTGGTCACAATCCGTCGAACCTGCAACGATCGCTACAGCGTAGGGTTAACATGCAAATCTGACAGGTCCCAGATCGCGTCAGAGACATCAAATTGTTCAATGCTCTCGGGTGATTGGTGAACCTGAAGAAGATCTTCTCATGAACGAGGCTCTCATGAGTCTGCAATGCATCCTAAAAAAAGATCAGAATGTTGCTTGCATGATTAGCGGTAAAATAGCGAATGGCAGTGGTGCAGATTAAAGTGTGGTTTTTGTGGAGGGGAAAGAGTGAGGGGGAGTTTTCTTATCGTCGATAACAATCAAAGCTGAGGTAAGAGGTAACCTTTCCCCCTGTGCTTTGCCGTTGCTCCAGGCTCGGTTATGATAGGCAGGGCCCAGACTAGAATCTCCACCTGACTAAAGAATGGACCTAATGCACGAAGCTGGACTTGGCATCACTTTTAGCTATCACTGGCTCCCGCCCTTCCGCAAGCTCCCTTTAGCCTGATTGAACTTCACGAAGAACAAGGAAGTAGCTCACCACCTCATTCTCAAAGGCCAGGGTAGCTTCTGCACTAACTCTGCAACCTTCACATCATTCGACACCTGTTGTCCAATCACTCGTGTTTTTCCCACCTTCCACCACACCCTTTCGGCTTTTTTCTTGCTCTCTTGTTCACCGTGAGTGCTTCCAATAGCTCTGGCCAGCCATCGCCTTTGGAAGGCCTTCGCTTTTGTTCTGGGCTCTCGTGGACAGCGTGAACCAAAAAGAAGTGTACACTACCAACAGCGTTATCATCCAGATACAGTGCTCACCGTACATGAGCAACGAGGTTTGGTAAACATCAATGACGAGGTATTCAATGGGAAACTGTACGAAGTCAACAAATTCTTGAATGGGCGAGATGGGATGCCACTGCATTTCAGCCAGACCCTTGGAAGTGGAAGGAGCCATAACAAGGGCCCTTCATTTCGCGAGTCATACTCCGCACATTGGGCTGGTTTACCAGTCACTAACTATCCGTGCGGAGTACCTACTGTAGTCTTCCTTATTCGCCTTGAACTGGCAACTTTCGGCAACTGGGTCAGAATGGTACGGAGTAAAGCTTCCTCAACTGAAATCGTCCCGATGGAGGGGACACCGGAGCGAGACAATCATGTGGCCGCCCGCTGTGTCTGTGCGTACTCTTGTTCATGGCTCTGGTACCTCCCAAATACCCATGATACACCACGTTCCCTTCCGGAAGCTGGCATGGACCGTGGGCCACGGCACCAGATACTCGTCGGGTACACGTGCGTGCAGCGTACTCACGGTCAAACTCGGAAGTAGACAACAAGTTCCACAGCATTTCTGTACCAGACCTGCCTCATGACTCGTCGTCCGAGGATATTTCAGCACCGAGCCCACTCAAACGATCGTCAACCGGTGGGATGCAGCCTCTGATTGGCTTCTCAGCCGACGAATCACCTCAATTGTGGTCTTTTGCACGTTTGGATTCGTACAAATGACTCTAACCGAGAGAGTCACAAGATGAGAACTGGCCATGGGACGAGACTTGGTGGATATCTCGAAGTGGACAAGGCTTGACAGGGGCTTCTAGGATGGGTCATGACAGGGGTAGCTGCAGGGTTGGAGATGTCGGCGCTAACAGCCTGCATCTTTACATTCGTTAAGAGCTGGCATATGCTAATCTTAGCCTCCAACCGCCAACCCACATCTTCAATGACCCCTCCATCCAATCATGGCAAAAATCTCCCACACTTGATGCTGATTCCTTCTTCGATGAATGCAGACTATTGAGCAACCGAATCGACCGAGATGGCTCCTACTGCAAATGCATCGACCCATTCGACCAACCTTCTCATTGCTCAATCATGCAGTCGACGACTCCTCTTCCAGCCTTTCCACCAATACAACGTCAGCGCCTCCAAACTCAACCGCGATATTCATAGATACAATGTGCCGCCCTCATCTCTCATTCGTCTACCATGCAGAACATTGTTTCCTTGCGCATCTGCTCTCTACTGAACTATCTTGGAGCCTCATGCTCCTCGCATGTTCTCTCGATTGTTTGCCAAATATAGATCTCTCCACTTGACAAGAATCAACTCGACTGTTATCAAACTCTCATAAACAACATTCCCGGCCAATGTCGCGGTGAATTCTTTCTAGGCAGACCGTTGCCCTTGCTGTTGTCCCCTCACCCCGTCGACTATCCCCATAGACTGGAATACTGCTGGTCAGTATCCGCGATCATTCATTCGTAATATCCAACAACAGCCTGGTTCATCGCCGTCCTCATCGTGTGTACATTCATCGACCTCATCCCCGGACATATACTCTGTGCGTTACGCATATCAATATACTAGCGGAGCCTTGTGGTTGCGACTTCCAATGGCTTCTTCAACGGACAAGAAGCCTGCACCTGCAGCGAAAGATTCCCCAGCTACCAAGGCCGCGAAGATGCATCGAAGGTCTCGATCAGGTAAGCTTCCTCCACTAACATCTCTTGCATCGTCGCTAACTCTCCGCCAGGTTGCTTTACATGTCGACTAAGACGCAAGAAGTGTGATGAAGGAAAGCCAAGTTGCAAGGCATGCCGTCACCTTGGACTGGACTGCGAGTACAAGAGACCACATTGGTGGAGCAACAATGAGACAAGACGGAAGCATAAAGACTACATCAAGACCATCATCAAGAGAACCAAGACTAATGAGAAGACCTTGGGCTCTCACAGTCAATGTATGTGTAACCATCCCGTGGTAGGGTGGGCTACTCCGACATCAGCTAACATCCCTTAGATTCTGCCAGTCACATTACACAGCCTAGAGACGATGACTCGCAAGAGGAATACGATAATGTCTTCGACCAACCGTTCGTCGACACTCCTGGCATCTACGATCCCTATGGCTCGACCATATATATGCCTCAGACCGAGTCCTACAGCCATGGCTACCCATGGGAAGTTGATGTGAAAACAGAACGCCACACCTACATCAACGATGAACTTACTCGTAGAGACTCCACAATATCAACCTTCAGTACCTTTGTGCCTCCTCCCCCACATTCAATGCTTCCATCATGCGGCGGAGAGGACTGGGTTCAACCAGACTACTATGACAATCGACAGGACTCTTTCAGTGGCGAGGAAGGTATCGACTTTAACTTCTTTGCTTTTCCCCACGTTACTCAGACCCAGCCACAATGCTCCATGGTTCAGCTAGAGGACTGTGATCGGCCTCTCTTCGATCATCTGCTAGACAACGTTCTTCCTCTCTTGTTCCCAGTGCTTGAAGCCAATCAACATGGGTCTGTGCGAGCCGATGTGATCTTGCCGGCTCTCGAGAACAACAAAGCTTATCTGCACTCATGTCTCCTGGCTGCTGCAACACATTTGAAAAGCCTCCAAGGCTTTGGCCCTACAACTATCGACGACGACACCATGCGACATAAGTTGGCATTTGTGACGATTGTTGTAGAGGCTCTTAACGGTGATACTCATCACGATGAAATGTTGGATGCACTACTCGGAATGATCTCACTGCAAGGTTGTGTAGGGTCAGCAAGTGACCTGGAAAAAGAACTCATTCCCTGGCATCAACACTTTCAGGCTGCCGCCGACATTGTCCAAAAACTCAGCCTTCCTGCCGCTTTGGAAAGTCTCAGCCAGACTGGAGGACATCCTCCATTCAACATGACACTCACTGCCTGGATCGACATCCTCGGCTCGACCATGCTCGGCAAAGCTCCCAGATTCTCACACACCTACAGGAATATGTTTTTCTCCATGTCCAACGCCGGCCTAGAAAAATTGATGGGTTGCAACGATCTCGTAATGTACCTACTTTCCGAGGTTGCCTGCTTAGACTCTCTCAAAAAGGAGGCAAAGCTTGACGACATCGGTATGTGCAGTCACATCACCTCACTGGCGCAGACACTTGATCAGATCGAACCCAACGAGCCCCTTCAGATCCCATATTCCAAGTCAGGAGCACTACGCCCGAAGCAACTTTCAAAGAATATCAGTGCCATCTTCCGCAAGGCAGCTCGCGTCTACCTCTGCTCACTTGTTCCAGAATATAACCGCTACCAAACAGCGACCGTCAACCTGATTTCCCAGATGGCCGATCTGCTGCAGTACATCCCAGCTGGCCCCAACGGCTACGACCGATGCCTGGTTTGGCCCATGCTCATCTGTGGAGCAAACTCGATCCCCGCATCTCCGTTCCGACGAGCACTCTCCGAGCGCTGCGAATCACTCGGAGACGCCGCCAACCACGGCAACTTCGGAAAAATGGTCCGTCTTCTCCACGAAGTCTGGAGACTTAACGACGACATTGTTGTTTCCGCTGGAGTGTGCGAAGCCACCCCTGTCACAGCCGGAAGCCCCGGAGGCTCGATCTCAACACCGATAGCCTCTGCCACTAACGCCACCACCGCAGCAGCCAACGCCGCAACCGCCGCCGTCACAGCATCCTCGACCGTACCGAGGAACCAGAACGTCCACTGGCGGGACGTGATGCAGAGATATGGATGGGACTTTCTCCTCATATAACACGCTTGACTCGTATCATGGATCGTTCTCTCTTGACGTTGCACCAGGACAGTCTAGATGACTTTCATTGGCTGCCGAGAATGTCCGATCCTTGATGTCCGACGAGGCGTCTCATATCAGGACAATCAACACTCACTTTTTACCCACACGATTATTGTCCTTTATCAAGGACGACTAGTGTCTTCATTCTTACAACATTCATTTATTACCACATCCAATCTCAAAACAGCATTAATCTTCTTTTTCTGGTCAAAAAAGGATTAATACAACTGCATCCTGGTCTGGAGCAGCGACGGCGCTGACTCAACATATACTTACAACGGCAACCAACAAAAGTTCTGCTTACATCTGGACTGCGGTCCGAAACATGGTCTGGCTCACCCTATTTCAATCATTTGGCAAGGCGCAGGGCGCAAACATGCATACTATTTTTTCCGGCAGGCAACGCTCCGAGAGTTTTCCGACATTATCACCACCCCAGAGTGATCGGTGGCGGGCATACCCACAGTAGATACGGTTATTTTTTTCTCGAACACTCACACAACTCACACACACAAAGGGGGAGTTTGCATTTTTGGTCTTTTTCGGCCCGAATTGAGGGCGCTCCTTTTGCGCAAAGCAAAAAGAGAGAGAGAGAGAGTGAAGGATAAGGGCCTGGACCTTTGAATCTGGAACCCTGGTTTTATGATACCCTTGGGAGAGCGAGGAACGCCGATTTCTATTGATTTTTGGCGCGAGGAATCCCTCCGAGCTTGAACGAATCTCCTTTCTCTATCCCGCAGTGGACATAACTTTTTTTTTATTGGTTTTTACTTTTTGCGTGTGTTGAACGCACAGAGCACGGTGAGGGTGAGTCCGGCAATGTCTATATGGTTGGACACATGCTGCTGTTGGTGGAGGGAATGGTCCACCTGAACGAGATTCACGAGACGAACGGCTGATGCGATGAGGGGAAAGCGTGCTGCGTAATATATACATCCATATACCTTTTGACATTTTTGGCTGGCTGGGAGAAACTGGTGTGCAGGAATACTATCTGGGGCAGGTGCCCTTGGGGTAAGTGCACTGCTCAGGGTCAACGCAGCGGTTTGAGGACACGCTGGTGACGACGAAAGGTAAACCCTCCATTTTTGGAGAGAGGAAATGATGAGCTGGAGCCCCGACGCTGGACTGGAGGGATCATAAATGATAGTGGTTATCTGACCGTAGTCAGTGGCAGTACAGGGCTAGGACCTCTGCACGCGAATGTCAAAAAAAGTTCAAACGCTCTGCCGTCCGTATCCATCACACTTTATGATTATCGACACGGATTTTTGACTAGGTCTTCTTTGATGACGAAAAGGCGTTTTCGGGTGCCAGCACCAACACGAGAACATAAGCATGAAACGAAGAAGGTAGGTGATGTATGACATCGACAACCCAGGTCTATAGATGCCCGGCGGTTTCAAGTGATCGTCCGCGAATTTATACTCCACGTGAGCAATATCGAAAGACCAGAATAATCCAACCACATTCTGTTCTGCCATGGCTAGGTCTATCTTCGGATAGGGTCTGGAGTACCATAGTTCTCAGCCAAACTGGACTGACAGCGAATCGAGGAAGCCATCCCGGAATGGATATTAATTTATTCATATTCGCTGCGATTCGGGCTTCGATTTCAACATTCCCGTTTCACCAAGTCAGCCAGGTCAGTCAGTGGCAGACTTGGGCGATGTCAAGCTACGCTCCACCAGACAGCAAACGCCATAACCGATCCCGAGCCGCCGTTGAGACAGACAATGGATTTCCAGCCGACACTCCTCCGAAGTTTGTAGGGGTTCTCGAGCCACTGCTGGGGTCGAAGACGACTCAGCCTCGTACGTGGAATGGGTCCAACGAGCGAAATGAAGATGTGCCATAAGGCCACAAGGCAACGACTGCAGCTGAGCTTCAAGGTGATTGGCATAGGCGACGGACAAGGCAACCCACTAATGCCACTTTGGCAAAATGTGAACTCCCCTCAAAGGTTGCGAACTGTGCTGACGAATGGGATCGGAGTATTGTCATAATTGCATGCTGTTGGTCTGTTCTAAAGTGGAGCGCGAACTGTGTGGGTTTCTCGATGCCGAACAGCCAAAGCGAATGGGATCGTAGTATTGATATAATTGCAAACTGTTCGTCCGTTCTAAAGTGGATGCGCGGTGACCACGAAATATCTCGATGCACCTAGTGTCGGGACAATGGTCAAATGGTCAGTCCAGGAGTGGAGCATTCTCGTCCACAAATGGTTTTCGAGAGTGTTTCAAAACAGCTTTGGCAACACAATCGATTATCATGAAATTTCACACCTAACAATTCCAGCGTTGGTCATTAGTATCGGTTATGACCTTCAAGCTTACCTGAATGTATGAGAGAGACACTTGTAATTGTGGTGAATACTTAAAGGAAGTCATATCTTCCCGCAAAGATGAATATCGTCTTCACCAACCGCCCACCCGTTTCTACTCGCACCAGTCCGGGCGCGAAGCTTGAGACTGATAACACTGTCCAAGCAAACGTTCCACCACTCGAAACCCAAGCAACAGTATTCGACGTTGTCTCTTCACAATAAACCGGGCCTTTGACACTTTATCTCTTACCCTTGTGCTTCAAGGTAAAGCTCGTGTTTGTGGCATCGCGTTTGACTTTGACTTCTGTGAACTTTCCTCTTCGCTGCCACTTGTGTAACTTTGGTCATCTTATGCCATCGTATGCTATCATTCCTGTTCATAGGTAAGTGGTCCGTATGACTCTCTTCGGATGAAGCAAGTCAGTCAAAAGCTGGTTGTTCGCTGAGCTTATGACACTCGACTTCAGAAACACAAACGCTGATCAGTGGTTCAGGGTTTCACCATGTCATCGTCAAACACCAGCCGCCGGTCGGGGACACATGAACTTCATCGATACCTCTACGATGACAGTAACCTTGTTGATCGCTTGCATCAAGGCTCCAGGACGCACGCCTTAAGGCTCGGAGCAACAACCCCGAGACAAGTCGCTCCTGACGGCAAGGCTAATCATTCTCAATCAAGCCCTGCAGCATCGCGGCAAAAGCGCAGGGACACTGCCGCAGTGCGCCAACTCGAAAGAGACATGGATGCCCGGACAGATGCTCAGATGCTCCGCACTGCTCGACAGGACCAAGCAAGTGAGTCATGCACTTATATATATCGTCGTTGTCATGTTCAATGTTGATGATGTTTCAGATCGCGACCTGTGGCCCAAGTGATTGGATAGGACTCATACCTAAGGGCTCATAGGAATGGACATGTTGTCATTCTTATATGACACCACATTGATATTATGATGATGCTATGATGATGCAGCATGGCGTTAAGATGGTTGACAAAGAAAGTCGAAACCAAAAAGCAGTGGTAGAGAATGTTGATGTGCAATGTGAAAGCAGAAGTTGACGGAAGGACACCCTCTTTTGACACTTTCATTTGTCCATCGGAAGGAAGGTCAGGGGGTTCAGCCTTGTTCTGGAAAAAGTGGAAAATTGCTCAGTTTCAATGTCTTGTCTTTGCTAGGGTCTCATCTTTCAAACACCGTTGGATAGATAGATCTCTCTTTGATGGAACTTCAATCTTTAGCATTCTCATTTGTGTTAGGTATTGATCATCATTTATTTTCCCTTAGGGCAGGAGGGTGTGAGGAAAACCACTTGAAAGCGTGACTAGGTAGTCTTACCTCAGTGTCTATCAGATAAGTGCCATGTTTATATACCTTAGGTGGGTACTGATGAGTTCACGCCAACTTCATTACCTACAAGTGGTTGTGTTGGAAGGCATATGATGTAGTTGAAAGTTGGGAGGAGTTTGAATGTATGTTGACTTTTTTTGGTGTTCTCCGCTTCGGGGCTGAAAAGTGGCGACTTCGACTAAATTCTTAGGGCCCGAAAGGCCCGGGAAGCTGCGGGCCTGAGGCCCGAGGGGCCCTAACGGCCGGGGCTGGTCGCGTATCGAAGATCGGGTCTCCAGGTGAGCGTTTAAGCTTCACGGAGATTGGTGTTAGCGGCCGGAAGATCTTCCTCGGCCTAACATTGATCTGCATTCAGGTGGCTGCCTTTTTGACTTCCTCCCACAATCACGCCTGGAACAAGTTCGACCAGAGGAAAGGAAATGGACGAGACCATGGAGAACACAATGCTGTCGAAGAGCGAATGAGTTGCTCGAACCTACCGAGATATGCTCAACTCATCCTAAAATGCTCAGGTAGTCGGTGCTGTAGAGCCGCATAAGACAATCGACGTTCATGCCCACTTCTGCTTCGACAGGCGAGAAGTTCTCATTCACAAGTTCGAGTAGCATGTGACTGCCACCCGATGAATTTAAGTACTTCTTGTCTTAGCTTGGATCGAGGCTTCAGACAATGAAGAGTAGCTCCAGGAAAGAGTGTATACCATGACGCCACATCCGAGCTGGCATCGCGTACTTGGTCGGCAGACGCCGTAGCGGTGATGCAGTGGGATGCTGGGGTGCAAGGAAGAAGTCATGGTGCTGATGCAGTAACGTCCTATGCAAAGCAATGACGGCCTGCGACTGCTCATTGGACAGGTTATTCGTCGTCTGAGATTAAGAGGTACAATATCTCAACGAAATTCTTCTCCACCATGACCAATCTAGCATACAACCCTTCAACTTCATTCACAAGTCATATAATAGAAGCCTCAATTCTTCGATTTGGTAACTTCAAAGCTGGGCTTTGGGTCGCAAACGGGACAGCCAGGCAGGACACCAGGCAGCCAAAGCCAAAAACTGGCAGTAAGCTGTTTCAAGTATTCTCACATGGGATCCCAGCTCTGCTACAGCTTCGTACGTTTCCCAGCAACCAGCTAGATTCTTCATGACCCCTTGCAACGCGTAGTTTTCAACATCCATTCAAGACGCAGTCGATGGCAGTGTTTCAAATAGTCGGATTGAGCTATGCAACCTGAAGCTCGATCGGCAGACAAAGGGTATCTGCGGAGGGGCCTTGCAGCTTTTGAATCCACCGGACTGTCCATAATTCGCT
Organism: Exophiala bonariae; assembly: GCF_035927105.1. NCBI lineage: Eukaryota > Fungi > Ascomycota > Eurotiomycetes > Chaetothyriales > Herpotrichiellaceae > Exophiala > Exophiala bonariae. The sequence goes on from NW_027042494.1 coordinate 558,779, forward strand.
ACTTCGATATTGATGATTGATTCTAGTGGCAGTGCCAGCAGCGACTGAGTGGAATTCCCCACTCGTGCCTCGTGTTGACTGGATTTTCCACCTTCCTGAGTGGACTGTTTGGTTTCGAAACAAGTACAAGTAAGTTAACGTGTTTGTTGGGAGAAAACCAAAGGCTAGAAAGATTGCAGGAGCGATGTCATGGGCACGGACAGCGTTAGGATAGACAGGCGATCCGAGCCCACCCACCATGGGATAAGAATCTGTATACCGTGTGGAGACTCAGGATTCTGTCCTGTTGTCCTGCTCGACAGTGAAGACTGGTTTCAAGCACGCAATTATCTGTTTTTGGAGCCATGGTGTGAGTTATAAGTCGAGTTAGCTGTCGCCGCAAAGTCTTGACCAGTAAGGGGTGAAGGCCCCATGCGCTCAAGTTATGTGTCAAAGCTGCTCCGGCCACGCATGTCACTGGGAATTGATCTGCCCATCCCGACTTAAAAATAGCGACGTCAAGCATGTCTGAGACGCAAGACGGTTCCGCACCTGGAAGGTTTCTGACTGGGTGGATCAAAGAATGTGTTCCAGATGGTCTTGATCACTGCATTTCGTCTATCTTGCACAGTTAGGTTCCCCGTCTGTCGTCCACAATCATGATACTTGGCCACCTATAATGCTGGCCCTACCATGACGGCGAGTCCCGGCGACATGGCTGATCATAGGTCCGTGCAACAACGCCCAATGAACCCCTTGTAGAGAGTCCAGCTGTTCCAGGATTACATGGCCACAGCTATGGCATCGAGAGCTTCTATTCTGGGCTGGGCTCAGCTCTAGCCCACTCAAGTATAGCGCTGAGCAGAGGCCATCGGAGACGATGCAGCTTCATGCACTCCTGGCTGTCCTCACAGGCTGCCGTATGAAACAACACCTGGACGATTATCCTCTTTAACGGGATATGCCCCATTGCATTGCATCCTTTGTAATGTGTTGTTTGCCAAATGTAACCCAAACCAAATGATACGAGTAATTCAGGCCATTCAGTGCGCCTCGATCTTTCCAATCCCTGTCGCCCAGAGTGCAGCTCCGATACTTGATGGTCGACTGACGAGTGGGGTCTTTATAGCTGCAAAGAAGATTGGGGATGCCCTCGTTTCAAGATAGAAATATGTGCCTTTGTAGACTTGATAAGTACTTAAAAGCAGATAGTTCGCCTAATTCTGCTGGGCTGATGCATCTTATACTTACTATACTTTGCAACTGCACTCAGTCGTTCATGCCGTGCCACACATAAATTGCAGACTTCGCCGCACCCACCTCCCATCCAAGCCACTCAACGCAAGTGATTATCAACGAGGCATCGAGCAGTTATTGAGACTTCATCTGAAGGATTGTATGTGAGGCAGTCAACTGAGTAGCAGTTCTTCCAGACTGACATTTGTACCAACAAAGGTCGATGACTAGTGGCCGTGTTTGATATATGGCAAAAAAGTCCAGTACTTTGGCGGGTGTTGCCCGGCACATCCATGACACGAGTCTCGACCGATTCTTCTCCACTGACCGCCGAAGTCTTCGAGGCCAGACCGAAACAACTCCAAGCAAAGGTGTTGATGTGGTGAACAAGCCGAGTGCACCTGAGGCAGAGAGGGTGAAGCAACAAGAAGCTAGGAGAGCTCAAGTCGCTCAGAACAGGTTGGAGAGGTTCATGGATGTCATGACTAATCCAGAGCTCCTGCGGGTGGCGAGACGAGATCAAAAAGGTACTGATCGAACATAGAATTTTGTGGCTCTCATGTATAGGTGACTGACGTCAATCAGAGATGGCTGCGGGCCGAGATACGACCAACTGATCTCGAGAAAAACCATGTGAGTTGATGCTCGGGACGTTGGCAGAGATGCTCAACGAAAGTGTGGGGTTTCAGATCTGGCTTTACTGGCATAGAAGGCAGCATGAACACCAAATGTTGTGACAAGGCTGAGAAAACAGGCAGTTCATAGTACCATGTAATGATCGGCACTTAGCCGCGGATGAATGGATGTCATGTGGAAACCCCTCTCAGAAAAAGCAATTCATTGATGGACAGTGACATCACCCCTCAACAATCCTCGTGAGTCATCGTTGCTTCGAGAGGGCGTGCTGAAAGGTATGAAGGACCGAGAAGGGGCAACTTTGATAGTGAGGCGGCTACCCGTGTTTGGCGCTGACGAAGCCCCAAACCGATATTTTCCCTTGCAACCAGTATCAGACCAAAACCCAAAATTTGGGCCGTGTGTGGAGAAGTTGGTACAGGCTGGGAGATAACAGTCGGAGAGAATTGCCATTTGAGACGACTGCGATGGATAATATCTTCAAACCAGGTGCCCCCCAAATGTATTTCCCCAAGGGTACCGAGAGGAGTCTTTGCTGGAAGTAGCGCCCCCAGGGCTATGGGGCTTGGGTTGTTTGCTCATATCTTGTCGAGACCAAGGTCATTCGAATCTGCGGCTCGACAGATTTAGATGATGACTATAGCGAACTTAGTCTGTTCGTCCTTGAACTGAAGCTCGGCCAGGGCTCTATGAGAAGACGTTTGGTCTGGAGCTGAAAGGACAATGACCCGCTAGCTCAAATGAGTGCTTCCGGAGCTAATCCGCTTACAGTAAGCTGCCCGTGTTATTTCTAGACTAGAGTGATCGGCTCCAGCGCATAATTGGACACTCCATGCTCCTGGTGACAACTATCTTGATCGGCTTGAAGATGTGGACGATCCGCCCATACAAAGGAGAGGCAGGTGACCATCCAAAAGAACAAATGCTTCACAATGAGCCCGAAGCTCGTCAGGGGCATATACGATGGGCGTTGGCAGTCACTGGTTGGGCAACGCATCGGAAGTATTAGGGTTCCAAGTGAGCCTAGTGAAACCCCCACGCCTCTCCTCTCTAGGGACCCTAGCAAAAGTTCTTAACCTATGGTCCAACCCCGGATCAACAATTACTGCGGGGTTGGCCATGGGGCGAGGTGACGTGCAAGGTAGGGAGAATTGCGTCTGTTTATCTAAGACTAACACATTGATGGCGAGGAGGGAATGGCAGAAGTATCGCCTAAGTTGCAACCATCGATAGCTAATTTACGTTCGCCCAGTATACTGGCCTAGCCATCAGGCTGCGACCAAACTAACTATTTGAATGCTACAGGATCTAAGGTCAACGATATGCCGCGCCGGGGATATGTACAAATGATTCCGGCGTTCAAGCAGATTGGTGCCCAATACTAATTATGGACTCTCGACGACTAAAATGTTCCGTCTATTGAAGCGAGATACCACGTGTGACCCGTCGCTCGGCCAATCTTGTTCAATCCGATGTATCGATCACCACGCGACAACGAGTTAGATCACCAAGAAACCCATTCCGAGTCTTGCGGCGAGTACCGATAATATCCTCCAACGAGCCCGGAGAACGATCGTGGAGTACCTCAATGGATGGATGTATCTCATGGCACCAACTCCTTGCCGGCTTTCCCTGATACGAGTTTTCCCGCATCATCCGGCTTGGAATCATGACCGGAACTGACCATAGGTGAAACAAAGAGAAGACAGAGTCCTAGTACTCTGACGAATGAGCAGACTAAATTGTCCAGTTTTATGCGTAACTGAGTACTCCAGGCAATAAGGCTGCCCTCCCGTAGCTGAAGGACGAGGCTTAGCGTGGGGGTCTTGCTACCCAGAAACCTATGACCACTTAATGTGAGATATGCTTGCAAAAGGCGCTGTAATTCTGGACGGGACGTGCTCCCGCAGTCTTGTTCTGAGCACAACAATAACCAGTTCGCGAATACGACAAACTCGCTGGCTATGCGGCACCTAGGTTTTCCGTGAGCAGGAGGTCAACTTATATAAGTAGGCCATCCAAGGCTCAAGCCAGGCTCCGATTTCGTATCATGCTCTCCAAGCACCATTCAATGACACAAATCGCTCAAGGCTGGACTCAATCACCCGCATCTGATAACAGCGATACGAGACTTGCTGATCATGGCTGATTCACGTGTTGATCCCAAGAAGTATGAAGAATAGCCCAGGTGATTTATCGAGTCTATGCTTTCTGTGCTGATCATTCCCCAGAATCGAAAGAATCCTCCGTGAGAGATTTCACCCAAGGAAGGAGGAGAGTGGAATGCTCACCATGTTCCTCCACAACGGATCTACAGTCGTGGATTCCATCCAGATGGCACAAGGACGTGAGCTTAGAATGCTCGCCCTTGAAGCATGGAACAAGGCCAAGCCAATGGATCTCGAGCGCCTGAAGAAAGACCCAGACATGACGCAAGGGCTCGAGCGCTACATGGACCAATTGACAATGGCCAATGCAAAGGACATCCAGACGGCGCAGGCACGCCCCCTGGTTGTCGGATGATCTAGGGACAAAACAGAAGGGGCATCTGACGACGGCACGATGCAGGAACCATGTCGACCACGTTGTAATCGTCGATCGGGGCCGTGTGAGGAAAGTACCGCCAAGACATGGTTTTTGTGGGGCGGACCGGCCGGCAAGGACACCATTATGAGGGAACGAATACGAATATGGACCTCAGAACATTCATTCATGATTGCCGATCTATGGTAAAGTTGACCAAGGCATGTCTCTTCATCTGTATCAAAATGTACCAGCCTCTATCCTGTCTACAGATCTTTCTAGCAATCTATATCAACTGTGTCTATGCACCCGAGCAGTCTTTCGTACAATGGATAGTCAAGTAGCCCTTGGTATCATTCAAATCAATCGTTGCGTTTCCAGAAATCCAGTATAGCGGTCGCGATCTGGTCTCCCTTGGTGACAGGGGCCTCGTGGCCCGCATCGAAGGTGACGACCTCAACGTTGCCCAGGAAAGCCTCTTTGGCATCTTCTTCCAACTCGTCCTTAATAATGATTGGATCGTGCTCGCCCAGAACCATCAGTACCTTTTTGGAAGTTCCTTTCTCTGTATTCAACTGACTTAGCTGTCTGCCCACAATACGCCACCGTTCGTGTTGTTCTCTCACGGGTCCATAACGAATGCTTGAAATGAACGCAGGGACAAATCCCGGATGGTTATCGACTTGATGGGCCACCGCCTTGACAACCGTAACATTCGGGTATTTCTTAGAAAGGACAGCCTGAGAGTTGTATTCGATATTTACCTCAGCTTTGACAGCATTGGTCGCATCGACGTTCTTTCCCTTCTCGTCCGGAGGTGCGGAAAGTGGTGTTCTCAACCTGTTCTTGATGATCCGCTGCAGCAATGGTTCCGGGATAATACCCTCTTGATAAATAATGCGATTTGTCGTGCTGATATGGTGCGGTCTGATCAAGCCAGCAGGTGCGAACAAGATCAAGCTATCAACAAGATCTGGAAAGTAGGAGGTAAACGAAGTGACAACTCCACCACCGAAAGAATACCCAATCATCGAGAATTTGCCAGACCCTGCCCCAGTCCAAGACAGCGGAGAGGACGCCAAGGCAAGCAGAATCTGAGTCGTGAACAGTCGATCATCGTGCAGCAGGTCGCCGGGATTATCGGAATATCCTCGACCGAACAGATCAAACAGTAAAACGCGACATCCATTCTCCGCGAGATTGTTCGCGACCGAGCCCAGAGCAATAGCCGGAGTACTGATGCCGTGCACCAGGATCACCTTTCGGCCATCCTCGGGTCCATACTCGTAGACTCTAATGGACCCGTAAGGCGTGTCGACATCTCTCGCTCCAGGCAAGACGTCAGGCGGGTACGGAAGCGCCGACTTTTCTGCGTCAGATAGAGTCGGTAACAGCGTTCTCTGAGGTGATGGGTGGATGATCGCCTTCTTCGGACTCGTGAACAGGCCTCTTGCAACGACCCCGGCCGAGAAGAGTCCTACTCCCGCAATGATGGCGAATTTCCAATCCAGCGCATTTGGGAATCCCTGAAGCCGCGACGCCATTGCCGACCGCGTCTGGAAAAAGAGATCTTTGTTGTATCATGAAGGGTTGGAAATAAAGTACTGAGTGTCAAAGCTCCACGGATTAGAAATTCCACTCGATTTTCATCGGTGAATTCGTCATGTCTTGAGCCGAGGCTCGCAGGAGAGAAAAGCTGCCCCATGATTCGTCCGAGATGCTTCCTCTTATCACCATTATTACGCGAGGTGTTGATTGCCTTATTGGATAGAGTCACGTAGTGAGTGACCAGGTTTAGGTGTCTGGCTGCATGTATTGAAGTAGTGTAAAGCCAAGGTACATCGTGCAAAGTGGCCTTGATGAAAAGGTGCTGGCCTTCGTCCGCCTTTCCCAATCATCGCAGTATGACAATGTCGAAGCTGGATATCATGAGTTCTTTCTCAACTTTTATCTACAGAGCCGCCGAACTGGGGTATTCCTATACAAAGGTAGCCTGCCTTGCCGAAACTCCTCGAAATTTTGAGTGTGCCATGTCTCAGGCTAATCATAGCGAGAAGTTCAGAGCCTTGCCGCCTGATTTGTCCTTTCCCTTATTCCTCTTCCGTTTCTTCCTCTTTGACGAACTTTTCTCCTCATCCTCGCTGCTATCATCTACATCGGAATCTTCGCTGTCGGCATCGGAGGACAGATCATGCTTTTCTGCTCGGCCTCGACCGCCTCCCGGTAGGCCTTTAGCCTCCGTCCAGACCTTCACCACATTCCCACCAGAGCTGATCATGCGCCCTTCCACGTCGAAACCCAGGCCAATAGCCCCATCAATTTCGTCATGCTTGACGTCCATTTCATAGATGAGACCGTTCCGCCCTATCCTGGCGAAACGTATGATTCCATCTTCCAGCCCAGTGGCAACGAGCTTGTCGTTAGTCTTCAACCATCCATGACCTGACCCAGCAGGAAGTTCAGCCAGGCTCTCAATGCCAGTGCCATCTCGATGGATCACGATTCTTTCATCGAGATCTCCCCATACACCTCTTTCCCACAGGCTGATGACACCATCACCTTGACCAACCACGACCTTCTCGCCAACACTTGTTCCACCCTTTTTGAGGCCGCGCACGAGAGCAACGCTGGTCAACTCAACCTCTTGATCTTCACTGGTGGCAATTGTGCCTTTTCGTAGATCGGTCACTGCTAGCGTCGTACCACCAACACTAACCCATTGTTTTGAGAATCCGCTTGTACTTGTGTCGCTGGCAGGTAGAGGTATCAATGCATTCACGTGTTCCCTTCCATGGGGTGTCCACACTTGACTTGCTTTTGAGGCCATCTCTCTTCCATTCAGTCTCAGATCTTGTAGACATAGCTTCCCCGAGTCTGTCGCTAAAAGGAGGGTCTGTGGGGAGAGCGCATGTATAACAGTCGGTCCGTCATCGTCTTCCGCATCGGCACTTTGTGGAATGGCGATCTTGCTCACGACTCTTCCAGTCTCTGTGAGGAAGGCCTTGACAAGACCATCCGAACCAGCCGAGTAACATATCTCTCCATCGTGATTGAATGCCAGAGTCCGACATGACCCTTTGTGTCTTCTTGTCTGCCAAAATGTATCGATCGAACCACGTCCACTTTCCGAAAGGCTTGTTGTTGAGGACCTCCGTAGAGAAGAGGTTATGTGACTGCTTCCATTGCCATTTACGCCATCGTTCAGTTGGACTGGAGAGGCAGAACCATCATCGGAGTCGTCATCTAGGGAGTCAGTCTCTGCTGGAAGCTTGTACGCTTGAACGTGACCCGAAGACAGGCCGATGAGGAAGAGAGGTTCGGAAGGATGGACGACTTGTGCGAAAACATCCGATTGGAGAGGTACGGTGCAAATTGTGTCAAACATGGCTGCATCTGAGGGTGTACAGGCTTGTCAATTCATCGTGGTGTGAAATTGTGCCTCCAGCCATATGCACAACAGCTCCATCGACGGGGTAAAGAAGTCCGACGAAAAAGCCGATTCTAAAAATTTTGGAGGACGGTTGGAGCGCGGTTCTTTAGGCGGTCGCGACTCGTGACTTGCTGGTCCGCACCGACCTGGTGAGCGCCCAGAATGTTGCTCCGGGGACCTGGTGCGGGTGATGAGCCAAGCCTGAGATGCCTAAAGACCAGGTGAGCCTAAGACAACAATAGGTAAGCTTGGTAGTGCGGGATGCCGACAATTTAGTTAAAGCTTAAGTTGTACTGATCCCCTTTTCGGGGTGTCTGTTGGCGCCATTCTGCATGATCGCCTGAGGCGTGCTTCGTCCTTTTGGCAGCCTTCCATGGAGATCATCGGTTTCGTCAACATTCAAACGACTAGGTGGGTATTCCTCGTAAGCATCCGCAGGAGTCAAGTGTGGTTCCCCAGGCATCCAGCGCAGATGACAAGGGTTGTTCAACTTTTGCAGTGTCTCTTCTTGTTGCGGTATTACGCCCACCTTCCTGCCTGAATTTGTCTCAGGCTCCCAGGCAATTCGTTGCTCGTAAGCTTCAGACATAAAGCTTCATCTCCCCTTCGAAGCCAAGATCACTCACTACTGCATCAAATCTGGACAAGTTTTGCACATATTAAATCATGAGTTCAGACGAGATTTCAGATGCGAACACTGAAGTCGACATCGATGTCAACGAGACGACAGCTTTGCTGGCAGGTCCCGGAAAGCTGCTAGCCTCGTTGAACAACGAAGCTGACGAAAATGCGTTTACCGGAAGCTCATCGCCGGGGATCTCATCGCCGGATGAAGGTGATAAAGCCTTGCCAAAAGGCCAGATATTCTTCCTCTGTCTTGCCCGAGTAGTTGAACCGATCGCATTCTTCTGCATTTTCCCTTTCATCAACAAGATGATTTGGGATACGGGCGAGGTAGCTAAGACTGATGTGGGCTTCTACAGTGGTTTGATAGTACGTTGCCCCCGCTCCACACAGTCCTGACCACAGTTACCTACTTGCAGAGATTGATTGGTTTGAGCTAGGAATCTCTATTCTCTTTGACTCAAATGTTCGTGATGATACCTTGGGGCTGGGCTGCCGACCGTCTGGGTAGACGACCTGTACTGGTCTTCTCCTTGGGAGGAATTACAATCGGGACAGCTCTGTTTGGGCTTAGTCAATCTATATGGCAGATGATACTGCTAAGGTGCTTCTCCGGACTGTTCGCTGGCACTATAGTGTAAGTTCTTGCTAATCCCTAATCAAGCTTGATATAATTGTCCTTCTAAAGTCCACAAGGCTGACTACTTCCCAGAACTATCCGTACTATGCTTTCGGAGAACTCGACTCCCAAAACCCAGGCCCAGGCTTTCAGCTATTTTGCCTTCGCCAGCAACATGGGTATATTCATTGGACCTGTAGTGGGAGGGGTCTTTGCCGATCCAGCAAAGCAATATCCAAAGCTTGTGGGCAAGGTTAAATTCTTTGAAGACTTCCCCTATGCGCCGCCAACCTTTGTTACTGGTGCCATAGCGTTTGTTGTCACTATTGTCTCTGCCATTTTCATTAAAGAGGTGTGAATCCGCCAAGATGCTGTATTTGATACCCAGATTCTGACACACACAAAACAGACTCTCATCAAGACCGGCGAATCGTCGTCGACACGTTCATCCACCAAGCGCATGTCAACTCTGGAACTCCTCAGGGCACCAAATGTTGGCATGACGCTCTATCTGTACGGCCACATTATGATCCTCGCGTTCTCATTCACGGCCATCATGCCCGTCTTCTACTTCACACCGGTGGAACTCGGCGGCTTCGGCTTCTCCCCAGCTCTCATCTCCCTGTACATGGCTGTTGGTGGCCTCTCGCAATCACTGTGGCTGCTCGTGGCCTTTCCATGGATCCAACATCGCATCGGCACCGCCGGCGTGATGAAACTCTGCGCAATCGCTTACCCGGTGTTCTTCCTCTGCTTACCACTCTGCAACATCTTCCTCCGCCTAGGCTGGACGAAACTATTCTGGACGCTCGGTCCCGTCCTGCTCGCGGTAGGTAGTGGTGTCAGCATGTGCTTCACGGCCATCCAGCTACTCGTCAACGACGTGTCTCCGAGCCCTGCGGTGCTTGGAACCCTGAACGCTGTCAATCTGACGCTGGTGAGCGGCTTGCGCGCCTTCTCGCCTGCTCTGTTCTCCAGTTTGTTCGCAATGAGCGTCAAGTCGGGTGTCCTCTACGGTCATCTGATCTGGGTGTTGATGGTGGCGATTGCCATCGGCTTCACTGTTGTCAGTCAATGGACGCCCGTGGTCAACAGGGAGGAAAATGCGCCCCGGCATGAGGATGAGGAATGAGCGGCTTTTTCCGTGGGAGGAGAAAAAATTGACTCTTTAGCACAACACCGGTCTGGGCCCACATGTCTCTGCCGGTGTTGGTCATGAAAGAAGGCACGGCGCCCGCTAGCAATCCGGCCTCATTATCTGCTATGCTTGCATTGCTTCAACGCTCCCACGAGGATGCCCCAGGTAGTGGACATCCTCCTCATCAGATCTTGAGATGAAGTGATAGGTACCGCCTTTCCACAATCGTCATCCAATAATGCAGGCGTGGAGGTCAATCCCGATATACAACCATAGATTTTCGAATGTCGCCTTGCGATCGACTACGGTTTGCTAGATATGAAGATGGGTTATTGAGTACCAAGGCATATGGGAAAACCTCATTCGGAGCAAAAACTTTACACATTGGCATAGATATTCGGTTTCTCGTATAGACGAAAATCTGGATCGTGCAGCGTTGGCAATTACTAGATGAGAAATATTGAGGCGATGGGAATTAAAACCTGTCCCAGATTTCAGTGCGAATGGGTGATATTTCTTGTCTGCTCCAATATCGGAAAGTCATCATAAACCGCAATCAAATTTTGTCATTGATATCTATAGATCAGCCCTTGCATCCTCACCAGCCCAGGCTCGCCTGATCAGTTCCCTGATCGGCCCCTTCTCGACTTTCCTCGGGTTGGGATATTGATTGCTCACGGCAATCTCTGCAGCCTTGTCGATATCCTCCTCCTTCATACCGTAGTCCTTCAAGGCTCTCTTGACCTTCAATTTCCCCAACAAGATATTCAGGCCTTTGGTCGCATCACCGTCGCTTTCTGGAAGAGCGGAGGCCAACTTGGCCATTGCATCGGGGATCGAGGGGGCGTTGTATGAGAGTGCGTGGGGTAGAACGATGGTGTGTGTCTCGGCATGTGGAAGGTTGAAGCTGCCTCCCAATGTGTGGCAGAGTTTGTGGTGCAATGCCATGGCTGAACTACCTAGGCAGACACCGCACAACCAAGCCCCGTATTGTGCCTTCTCACGGGCAGACTGAGAAGAAGGGTCTTGGATGATTTCGGGTAGGGACTCGGCGAGGGATTTGGTGCCTTCGAGAGCTAGGAGAGAGATGATTGGATTTTTGTTCTGGGCGTATAATGCTTCCACGGCATGAGCGATGGCATTGACGCCGGAGGTTGCACTTAGAGAGCTCGGGAGTGTCATGGTCAGATCAACATCATAGATGACCACCCCAGGAAGGATTTTGGGATCGGATCTGGTTGTCTTGCGGCCATCCTGCGTTTCTCCCAGAATAGGTGTCATTTCACTGCCGGCATACGTTGTGGGTATGCAAATATGTGGAAGGCCCGTTCGGACAGAGATTGCTTTTCCCAGACCAGTTGTTGAACCTCCTCCTATTGACACAACCACATCGGCAGACTTGGAGTGGAGAAAGGCTAATGCTTCATCGGTGACATTCGAGGGGGTATGCATGGTAGCATTTGAATAGATACCGGCGGGTTCGATAGAGGCAGACTTGAGGATCTTGGCTAGAGCCTCGACTTGATCGACCTGCTGTGGTGTTGACAGGAGTAAAGGTGATTTGAGACCCAGACGTTGGATTTCTTCTGGTAATTTGTTTATACTACCTGGGCCAAATACAACACGCCCAGGGTTTGCATTGTACACAAAAGGATCCATATTGCTCGTGTTTAAAGGTTGTGACTAGTCGCTGTGCGCAGGCGTATTTCTTGGAAAAGTAAGGATATTTCGTAGCAAAAATGGAGACACTGTTCAGTGCTTTGAAGTCGTAACAAAATAATATGGTATGGGAAGCAGTCTGAAAGTTCCGGAGAAAACCCCGCATGGCAGCAGGAGAAAGGGATCTTGAAGGAACAATCATCGGGAAAGGCCCCTCAGATGTCATGCGTGGGGCAGGTTTTCGGATCAGATACCGACGTTCAGGTGCGCTCGTGCATGGTTAAGAGATAACCCGGATGAGGACCCGGTGCGGAAAGATCATGGCCGGCGCTGACCAACACCGAGTAAGGGACTCGTCAATTCAGCCCACCAAAGCTTGCCATGCATAGATACAGGTTGAGACACCCCAGCTAATCGCTAGACCTGCCAACGACTGTCGTAGATTGTTCGACGCTCTTATACCATCATTGTAATCGTTGACAAATGGCACTTTGACTTTGTGATGCCAGAAATCGGTGAGGTGGCTGTAGGCAAATGCCAGGCCAAAGGTGTTTGCGGTGCTTAGTACTAATGACGTTGTCTCTCGAGTCAGAGAAGCAGCAAGAACAACACCGGAAATCAGTGATGAGAGAGTCTGGGATATCAAAGGCAATCAGTACGCTTCTTGTTTTGATTGTGTCTTTGTGAAGCTTACCGCGAGAGCTCCGCTCGTCTGTGTCGTTCTTGTCTTGTGGAGCTGATGTGCCGCTGTGTTCGAGTATTGGGCTGCACGCTCGGTCTGTTCCTCCCGCTTTGAGAGGTTTGAGATAGCAATGACCGAAAAAGTTGCAGTGTAAGCACTGCCAACGACCTGGCCAACGTGGAAAATAGGCAGCAAGAAGGACATTTTCTCTGATCAATCTCAATAATGTTTCGATAATGTTGAGTACAACATTACTTGGGACTGCTTGATAGTGAGCTTTCCATGGATAGGGACTCGGATTGGGTTCGAATCGATGACGTAACGTAGACACGCTCTCACGCTGTTTCTTGGCGCGTCTTTTCGCTCTCAACACGTTCGGGCTCAACCACAGAAGGGAAGGTGCGAATTATTCTTATCTCATCTGGATTCCATCTCACGTGGCTCTATGCCCTGGCTATGAATCTGTGAAAAAGGAGACATCAGATTGCCACGTCTCAAGCAAGTGTTTAATAACCTTTATTCGATCTTGATACTGGATCCTAGGTCCATTCCAATGGCTATTGGAAATGTACCCAGAAGTAAGACAACTCTACCATTTCAAAACCAGTCTTCCAGTGACCTTACCTTCCCGAATACGCGTCAAGGCATCGTTAGCCTCATCTACTGGGATCGTCGTAACAGGAATTGGCAATAGCTTGCCCTGTTTTGCGAGCTCTGCAACTTCCCTCAGATGGCCTGGGTTACCGGTATAATTTCCCATGATCATTGGTGCCTTGAAGATCATCCCAACCAAGGACAGGTTGAGTTCACCACCCATGATTCCCACTTGAACCATTTTCCCTCCCTTTGCCAGAACCTCAAATGCGAGAGCTGCAGTTTGTGTATTACTCACAAAATCTATCGTTCCCAGCACTGGAGCACCAGCAGCGTCTTGAATGTCTTTGGCTGCAGTTTCACTCGAGCTGTCAACTGCAGAGGTAGCACCAGTCTCAATGGCAGCTTTACGCTTGTCTTCAGAGATATCTGCACTGATTATGCGGCGATGTCCAAGGGCCCGCAGCGTGGCGATTGCAGCAAGGCCTAATCCACCCGCACCTATCAGGAGGATTGGGTCATCCGGTTCTAATGGTAGGATTTTGCGAATTGAGCTTAACACAGTAATTCCGGAACATGCAAATGTGCATGCTACCGCCGGGTCCACGTCGCCAGGATCGACGAGAAATTTGGGATGGGGTGCGATGACATGGCTTGCGAATCCACCATTTGAAGCAACACCAAGAGGTCTACCACTGGCGCACAAGTTGTCTTCGCCTTGTTCACATCGTCGACATCTCCCACATCCTATCCAAGGATAAACAATCCGTCGTGAGCCGATTTGTACATCTTGCGCATCCGGCCCAGCGTTCTCAACTACTCCGAGAATCTCGTGCCCAAGTGCGCGTGGGAGCTTCACCCCACGATCGCTCATTTTCAGTCGTTTTCCAAATCCGAGGTCATAATATCCCTCCCAGAAGTGTAAATCAGAATGGCAGACACCACAGTGGGTTACTTTCACCAGGACTTCGGTTCCGACAGGTTCGGGGATGGGACCACTCAACTTCTCTAGTGGCTTCTGGTAATCAACGACTGACCAGGACTCCATTGTGATGATTTAACAGGGCTCTAGTATATTTTGTTAGACCTGAAGAATATTTGGAGATGATGCTACACGAAATAGGACATACCCAAGACATATTTATACGCCCTGTACAACAACCGGCCACATTTCCTGGGCAGCAACTCGTATCCATGGTCTTTCCCCGCATAAGCCAAATAATCCGAGGCATGCCCACAATGCTATCAGCGAGGCTATCGGGGCAGGTGTCCACACTGTTAATAAGATCAGTCTTTCGTTCACATGATCTGGCACTGACACAGGCTTTTAAAAAAGACTACTTGACGCGCACCATGAGCTACACACCAGGAAATTTTGCGAGTTGTTCAGATTCAACCAGTATCCTTCAGTGGGTCACGGTACATTTCGCTTGCGTACATATCAGGATGGTATGTGTTTGCGTCTAGCATGCCAAAATATGATTATTGAATCAATGACCCAGGTTTGAGTCAAATGCGTTGAAGAGCCGTTCATCTACACTGTTGTAAAAAATATGCGCTGACCGAAGAGGGAAATTTGAACTGCAATGATGAGTTATCCGTGATCCACAATCAGCTTGCGCCGCGGCCAACGTTCCACCTACACAAAGTAAGATCTGATAGTCTTGCTGACCCATATCTCAACACTTCCCTTACCCAACTGTGGCGACCTCGACCGGCTTCCCAGGCGGCTGCTGCAGGCGATAATTATTCGCAGTGTGCATGGTGCGCCACTCGCCCGCATTAACAGGCTCATACAATTTCTCCTCACCCTCAGCCAGCGTGATGGGATCAATCGTAGTCTCTGGATCCGGATGCACGAAGAACGGAATACTATAGCGTGCCGGTAACACCACACCAGAAAACCTCTGTGGCGACGGACTAACAACACGGTGCCTCGTCGACTTGACCCTGCCGTTGGTATATCGCTGTAGCAAGTCGGCAATATTGACCAATATCGTGCCTGGGATTGGCGGCGCCGGCACGAAGTTCCCTTCGTGCCAGGGATCTATTTCCAGCCCCCCGGTCTGGTCCTGGAAGAGGAGAGTGCACAGGCCGAAGTCCGTATGTGCGTGGATGCGTGCGTGGCCGGACTGTTCGATGACTTCGCGTGCGATCTCCGGGTAGTGGATCAGGCGTAGCTGTGGGTCTGCGCGTTTGGTGATGGGTTCGAAGAAGTCGTCGCTCAGGTCCATCACCATCGCGAGGCATTTGAGGACGTTCATCGCCAATCTCAGGCATTGGTTGTAGAAGCTGTCGAGAGTGGACTTGAAACTTGGGAGTTCGGATTCCGAGGGGCATAGTCTGTTATTGAAGCGTCGATGCTCATAGCACTCCTTGTGGTCGTGGATGCCTTCAGCCCCGTCGGCCGTGTAGCCTTGGTTGACTTGTGCTTCGGCGAGTTTATACTTGAGCTTCTCCTCCAGGGGAAGCGTGAAGAACGATTTGCTCTGCGTGACTGTGTGTCAATATGGTGGGATACGACATGCCCGCGACGCCTGGGCTTTCGGACGCACCAATTCGAAGATCTCCTCGACTCGGCTCTGCGGAATGCCATGGTCCTTGAGGTAGATGAATCCGACCGTGGAAAAAGCATCGTAGACTTTCTTCGCCACCTCTTTCTGGTCTGCTCGATCTCCCGTGAGGAACTGTTCGAACGACACGACTGGAATCGGAGTCGACTCTTCCGCCATGTCTAAGTCTCTATGCATTGTTTCCTTGATGCAAGGCTGATTTGCGACAATAGCAATGGAAGACAGTTATCGAGATGAAAAACTTCCCACATTTCTGTTCTGGAACATGGCAGGGTTCTTCATACACTCGAGCGGGGTAAGACTCCAAACGTAGGCTTGCCGCAGAGGTGGCAATCATTTTATTCTGGGCAAAGATTAGGTATTAAAAACCCTGTCTTCGCAAGGCGGCTGGTACATACTAGAACAATGCGCTTATCAGGTCCCCAATTCTTGCTAGAGGCCATCATTTGTGTATGTATCTAATGTACCCCAAGTCTGCAGCACTGTTCCGCATGCGAAGTCCAGCTCATCAAGACTCAAACTGGCCATGAATCGGGGAAATGGTGGACCATCATCTCAAATTCATCATTCATGTTAGTATCCCACGGTAGCGCAGCCAGTGGCGAAAAGTCTTGAATAAATGATGGCGTCATGATGTTTTCTGAGTTGGACATAGTAGGGCCAGCAGTCAGACTGCTTGCTAATGGCACAATGCAGGATCTTGAAGATGCCGTGGCAGCCGTCAATTCAGGTGCAATAGTCGTCATTCCAGAAAGCTGTTGCTGAGTTACTGCGGTGGGCTCAGTGTTAGACCTAGCCTGATCACTTGGAGCATGCGAAGGATCGACCATCGGATTTCTTGACGACTGTGAGTATATGAAGTGTTCTTTCCACCGCCACATACAGTCATGCAGAACGCTCATGGATAGTCTGCTCTGAACGACAAGGGGAGATGATAGTGCAGTAGTTGACGCAGACTCATTGCCACCACTTTCGTCCTCCAGTGAGCGGTTTGGCTGCTTTTCGAAGAGCTTTTCGACTGTCCAGAGCTGGGAGAATATCTTGGCCATACGACTTGGCATGTCGTTGCTATCGACTGACATGCTCTTGAGAAGGGAGATCGTGCGGAAGAAGTAAGACTTATAATATTTCTTTGCATTTCTAGCGGCCTCTGGGTTTTTTGAGCCAGTCAGCGGTTCTGACTGTTTTGTGAGGCGAAGAAGGACTGCTGCGGTGAGTGCGGTCATTCGGTAAATATAATGAGGGCAATGCGTGACCAACGACGTTTGTGCATTGACATGCTCGACTAGGTCGATTATTGATGTGGCAGCAATGCCTAGTCTCCCCAGTTGAAGACTGGTAGCAGGGTTCTCCCGATTCGAAAGACAGTGCAGTCGAAGTTGAAGGCGAGTGACGTTGAGGTAGAGTTCTTCCAGACTTGAGAATGTCCGCTCCGATTGGAGTTCATCAAGCTGATTCTCGAAGATGTCCGACATCATCGTCCGTGCGAATTTTGATTGTGCATCCCGTGTCTCCTCGAAAAGGAACGTTGATGGAGAGAACAGTACATTGACCCGGCTCAAAATGCTCCCTAGCTTCATTTCCAGTAGGAGACTTGGCGACACTTTGTCGAGAAGTCCTCGTAGGTCCATCTGTTTTTGCAGTCGATCAGGCGATACCATGATGGGATAGCCAAGTCCACATGCTGCCCTGTTCAAGATAAGTTTACAGCTGCAGACGCGGACAGCAGATGAAGACATACTTCTGATGAATGACGATACAGTAGAACCATAACTCTACCTTCATCGCTATTTCTTCCTGGGTGACGGTCGTTTTCGACCGGCTGTAATCTCGAGAGAAAGTTGGCACATGCAATCCTACCTGTAATGCTAAGTTGATTGCCATCCCAGATAACGTGTATGAAATGTCCTTATGAGTTGAATCCGTTGGAAAGGGGAACGACGATAAGAGCAAAAGACTTTGAATCGCAGGAATGACAGCAGATGGAGGATGGAGAAGAGGTGAAGCCAGTCGAATAATTGGCTCTGCGAGAGAACCAAGAAGAGTCGGGTTCGGCGTGAATCTACGGGCAGCCACCCCAATTACACACCAGAATAGTAAGGGCGACTTATCATAGTATCCATTCGGTGACAAGCTTGGGTAAAGAGACGGTAGGTGCATAGAATAATGTAGATGATATCTGCATAACATGTTAGCGAATGCATCAGTCGCGGGGCCGCTGAGTGACGTGAACGTGCAATTTGAACAATTCGTCAACCTCGTCGGCTTCAACCCTGATACCAGCAAGGACACGAGGTTGAGTGGGATCGTTGCTAGCATTCGGGAGCTGCTGGACCTGGGTGGGTTGTTGATCTGGACTCAAAGGTGTAAACAAGGCTGGTATCTCGTTATGGCTGAAACTCAAGGACTGAGGTCTTGCAGTTGGATCGATGTTCTGTATGCTCTGAGATGAGTGTAAATCTATTGTTGCGGTGTCTTCAGCTACAGTTTTGGCGGCTGAGATGTGGCCCTGGTCATAGGTTTCGTCAATGCGGCCTGGTGGAGACCGGCTGGACTCGAGTTGTTGTTTCAGCAATGCATTCTCCTCGAACAAAGCTTCCGTTCGCCTTAAGGGTGCAGGGTCAGTATCATCAAGTAGTTCTGGGCTGGTCAACGAGCTTCAAATGCCCAACCAACCTTCGTTTGTTGATTCGCTGAAAATTATCGTCAACATGGCACTCTAAATCCATCTTTCGACAACGTGAACAAGGCAGCGGAAAATCTACAGCAGCGCTGCATCGTAACTTCGAGAAGACAGATCAGTCGAGGCGAGGCGATGCTACTATCTGCTGATTTGAAATACCTTTTGTTGCTTGCAACCATTACAAGCTTTGCTTGGATGTCGAGGCATAACTTTTGGTGCCTTTTGCTTGATCCTGAGGAGGAAGACAGCAATATCAAGCCAGCTCTCCGATGTACCTCAACTGGTGTCATCGGCTCTTTGGCAACCCAGCTGTGTTGTCACCAGAAGAGTGTTCTTCTAGAGAAAGCAGACTTGTATGTGATCACGCAGGTAATGCATCAAGCAGGATGTCGCGTCAGGCAAGCGACATGAAAGGGCACCTAGACTTGAGGACGAGATTGCCTGCCTTGGCGCCAAGATGTTAAATCCTACACTTATCGATCTTGACGAACACCTTGGTTCTTTCTACCCATCACGTCCGAAGTACCAAGCACATTGACCAAACAATTCATGGTATTGATTAAAACGCAAGTTGAAGGTCCTCGAAGCGTCACACTCTGTCTCAATTGGCATGAGTGTCTTTCGGCAAACTCACATACTTGGGGCATCTCGAGACTCAGCCAAGTGTACAGAGATCGCCCGAGCCAACTGGCGAAGCCCGGTGGCCTGAGCAGAATGAATGACCATAATGCAGAGGGTTTGTCACAGGTGGGCTGGAGAGGAGAGGCAACGGACACTTTCTCGGCGGCTTCATGGACATCACATCTAGATCAACCTTTCTCGTCAGTGATCTGTTTTTATTCGTGAAGCGCCTCCGCCATGAGTCCATGACCAGAGCTGTGGACGCGGGTTTGGACTAAAGTTGCGAATGCCTGTTCAGTCACTTGAACATATTGGTGGTGGGCCTGAGAACCGATGGCGCTACCTACGCGGCGAGAAGCATAAGATGCGCATTAGTTGTTTGTTTTCTGATGGAAAATGCATATTCATGACGCATTGCTGTACCTGTTCTCGCTAAGAAAGTTTGCAGCCGCTGCTTAAATTATATACTTTCGTGAGACATGGTCTTTAAGTTAGACGAGCTGATGGATTCTCACTCGGGATAGGAGTGCCTGATAGCCGATGCCATAAGAGAATACGCTGGTAACCCAAGGTTTCGGTTGTGGAGGTACAGAGCGCACGATGTACGAGAAGGCAGCAAAAGCGTCCGTTTCTGGACAGTTCTCAGCCAGCCATATTGGAGGCTGGCCAAATCCAGCTCATATGGAACGAGAGTGGACAACCAAGATGGAGTACGGGGCCCACAGAATCCCCGCGAGCCGTCCCCCAAAGATTCTGGCCACGTTGTTGACGTCTTGACTAACACCCATTCGCTCCAATTACTACGCCAGATGTCACTCTGGTTGCTGATTTATTTATGTTTGTTCCCACGGCTCGACAGTGACTTCGACATCGCATCTAGACTCTGGTATTCCCCACTTCTTTGATCGAAATGCCAAAGATGCATGAAAGCTGCCCAATCTGGAGCTCCTTAGTTGGAGAGGGATAAAAATCACGAACTGGACGAATGTGCTACTCTTGGACAAGCGCACTATCACAAGATCGAAATGAACACTACAGCGGGCTGGAGGTCTAGACGGATGTCACAATGGGATGCGTAAGGACGGCTGAACGTTGTCCGGTGTGTGTTCTGGCATCTTCATGATCTGAGCCCTTCCAGAACAAGACTCATTTTGCCACAGCTGAGTTGGGTCCGCATGCGTTATGAAGTATAAGAAGTCATGATTCCTTCCAGTCTGCCTTCAGACTCGTTACTTGTGGATTGTTGAACAAATCAGTACATTCTCCACTTCAAAAGTCTGAAGCCGTGACATCTCGCTCCAGCTCCAGTCCATTTACATTAGTCTCGATATGGGTCAGGATTGGGCACCAACCTCAGACGAAGAGAAGTCGCTTAAAGATGCCATCACTGCTCTTCAGACCTCTATTGTCTCGGTCGCAAAGACTGGTGACCAAGCCGATGCAGGCAGCAGATTTGTACTCAACTCCAAGGACTTCTATGGTTTGTAAAATTGCTTACTAGCAGATGAAGAGGACTGTTGCTGAGAGAGGCACTTCTAGATGTTCGAGCTTACATTATGAGCGGCAAGGAACTTCCTAGCGCTGATTATGAGTTCGACAGCCGCTTTGGCGGAAACTCGTTCGGGGATATCGTAAACTTCGACAACGAAATCTACTCAGTAAGTCTCATCCTATGCTGTTTCACCGTCTCTACATGCACGCACTGATGGATCACATAGTTGACACGGAAGACGATGGTAGAGGTTGGAACTACTTGCCAAGAATATTACAACAATCAACTCTCTAGACTAAGTGGGTGGGCTGATGAGGATTCTAGACCAGTGGAAAGTTTTGCTAATCAATTTCTTAGTTAATGCTCTATCTCCAGCAATCCAGTATGCCGAGAACACGACTGAAAATCTCTACAGGGCAGAACAGATCAATCTCAAGCATCAATTTGGGATTTTACTTCAAGATAAATACAAAAGCCGGGCAGATCAGGACGGGGAATTTAATGAAGCAAGGGAGGCGGGTCTCATGACTTGCGAGATGGTGAAGGAAGATGCCTCGAACAAGAAGAGAGAAATTGATGACATCCGGGCAACGCTGATCTCAGTAAGCCAATTCCGCCCGAGTCAAGGTCTGTGTATCGCATAGAGACCAGTCCGAAATCCGAGCTCCCAGATTTGAATCTTTCACGGCTGACATAGAAACGTAGCTCAAATCTAAGACACAAGCCTTCCAACCTGATGTTCAGAAAGTTATCAAGCAATTCAAGGCAGGTCCAGCGGAAAACAGCTCGAACGATCAGGCAGCAAAGCGGCCATATCTCGACCGACTTGACGCCAAGTATAACACTAAGCTCAGCGAGACCAAAAAGCAGCTTGAAGGGGTGAGGATAAAGAGCTCAGACTTGGTGAGTAGCTTCATAACCTTGTTTTCATCCGCTCTGAGGAATTTTACCCTGATGGATTGATAAACAGAACACAAAGCCTGGTATGGCTGTGGGATTGGCCCAGTGGCCTGGTCTCGGATGGATCCCACTGGATATCGCCCGGACAGATAGCTTGAAAAGTGCATACAATGAACTCGAGGGAGTGATTAATGAGGGAGAAAGAGAAAATAACGAGAGGACGAGGCTTGCCACGAATGTCAGCATGCTGATAGAACAATCTTCCGATATTGATGGCAAGTTGTCAAACTTGATAACCGCCCTGGGGAAACTCAGCGACTTTTTCGGAACTCAGGTCACTTGCGTTCAGAAGATAGATTCTTACCTGAATCGCGTGAGTGGCAACCCTGACAGTGCGAGCAATCGCCGAGACTTCGTCTTGAATGGCTTGACGAAGACTGCAGATTTGCTTCAAGAGGTACATGATCCCTATCCTTCCTCTGTCCGTCGTGCTCTTATCCCCTCCTTTCCTCACCCCACAAAGGTCACGTCAATGAAAGTCTCTTGCTGATCTGGCATAATGGCATAGCTCAAGAAAACCGCAGAAGAATTTCAGCGCAACGCTACAGGTGAGGTGCAGATGCGACGCTGGTAGTTTAGGATGCGTACCCCCTGTAGGTACCTAGTTATGTATCCCGTCACGATGGACTCATGTGCCAAGACACTATCACATGACTTTACTTAAAGCGGCATGACAGCCTTATCGATAGCAGAATTCCCCTCTAATTGCTACCCCACGCCTTTTCGGATGCTACCCAGTGCATCTTGATACTACGTTCGACTCTTTCTCGTGCGCTTTTGCCGGTGAATAATTTATTCTTCTTCTGGCTGCTATTTCTTTGATTTGTTTCTCCCCCTAGTTGCCTTTGCTTCCATAATGGCCCCTTCCCGAGTGTCACCGGAGCCCGGACAAGGCGAGAGTGCCGCGGGATTGACCTCGAAACAAATCGCCTCATTCTGGCGCGATGGCTACCTCATAATACCATCCTATCTTTCCAAGCAGACATGTCTAGAGCTCTTGTCTAGGACAAACCAACTTCTCATCGACTTTCCCCTTGCAGATCACCCGCTCACGCGCTTCACGACCGGGACCGATGACAACGGAGACTCAACCTCGGCCAAACACGTCGGAGACGACTATTTCCTCTCCTCTGGTGACAAAGTCCGGTTCTTTTTTGAAGAAGATGCTTTTGACGCAAAGACTGGAGACCTGAACAAGCCTAAAGAGAGGGCCATTAATAAGATCGGCCACAACTTGCATGGTATTGTCCCCGAATTTGGCAATGTTTCACATCAGGGCGAGACAGGGCGCAGGAATGCTGCTATTGCGAAAGATCTGGGCTACAAAGATCCCAGATTACTGCAAAGTATGGTGATATGCAAACAGCCTGAGATTGGTGGTGCTGTCCCACCCCACCAGGACAGCACCTTTCTCTACACAGATAAGCCGTCCGCCGTTGGATTTTGGATCGCGCTGGAAGACGCAACAGTGGAGAACGGATGCCTGAGTTTCTCTCCCGGCAGTCATCGGAGGGCTCCAATAAAGGAGAGATTCGTAAGGAGGCCGGACGGGCTGGGGACGACATTCGAGCCAGTGCCCGAGGACAGCAGATGGCCTCGAGGTCTCCAGAACGATCATGACGTGGCGCCGCAGGATCAAGAAGAATACGCCCTGGGTGAGGTCGAAGCGGGAACTTTGGTCCTCATCCATGGCAACATCTTGCACAAATCGGAGAAAAACCTGAGCCAGAAAGGTAGGATCATTTATACTTTCCACTGCATCGAGGGCGAGGAGCATTACGACGAGAAGAATTGGTTGCAGATACCAGGGGGACCCACGGAGTTTACCAAACTGGATGGCAAGGCATGATATAGTTGTAATCGTAGTTGTGAATGAGTCACAGATGGAAACTGTATATCAACACATCGTCTCAGGCCACCACTCGATGGAAGATTATCGGGCCGTTGAATCGGTGTCGAAGTCAAGACGAAACCAATCGGAGATAGCGTGGATGATTAGGTGCATATTGCGACTTGAAGTGTCTTGCCGTGACGTATGATGCATGATCAACAACAATAAAACACTAGCAACAAGTAGTACTTAATCGTCGTGGTTGCCACATCTCATGGTCACCGCTGATCGTGAACGGCCAAGCCGATCATATCAACTCTTTTCATCTTTCCACTTGATCCTCATCATCATCCCCACGAAATCATATCCAATTCTGCTCAAGCCACCCTGACGCACAATTATCAAGAAACGTATCACTTGAGTATCGCTCCACAGCACATTACGAATTCAATTTCAAGCTATCAAGCCAAGTCCACGAATAAGGTCTTCCCAAAATGTCACGACCAGGCCTCCAACACCGGCCCTCGAGCATCGCCGCCGCCAACAAAACCATCATCCTCGTGACGGGTGGCAATGCAGGGATCGGCTACGAGATCGTCAAGTCCCTCGCGCAGAGTACCGCCGGCAACTGCCAGATCTTGCTTGGATGTCGTGAAACCTCCAAAGGAGAGGAAGCGGCATCTTCGCTCGGTGCGCCCGTCAACGTCAACCCGATCCAGTTGGACATTGAGGACGACACTTCCATCGACCGCGCGTTCCTGGCCATCCAGCAGGTCTTCGGAAAACTGGATGTCCTCATCAATAACGCCGGCACCGCCGCACAGTATCTGTCGAAGGACGCGACGCTGCGCCAGAAATTCGACCACACGTTCTCCGTCAACGTCACGTCCCAGGCCGTCTTGACGGATCGACTGAAGCCACTGTTGGAGAAGGCGAAGCTGCCCAAAGTCATCTTCGTGTCGTCGACCCTGGCGAGTTTGACAGAAACGCTCACATGGAAGCCGGAGCAGGTGTATTCGGGTTATTGGTATAATTCCAGTAAGAGTGCTTTGAATAACCTGGCTGTCTACTATGCCACGACAAATCCTGGTTGGAAGGTCAATGCCGTGTGTCCGGGCCACAGGGCTACGGGCCTCAATGGTTTGCCCATGTCTGATGAGATGGATCCAAAGCATGGTGCCGTTCGGGTCGTGGAGTTGGTGGCTGAGGGACCTGATGGTGTTTCAGGTACTTTTTCGAGAAAGGAGGGCAGAATACCTTGGTGAGATGAGACCATGATGACGATGGCAACCACATAGGAGGAGAAAGGCTGTGGATCCCAGGGCATTTGAATCAGCTGTTGCTCCAACATCTCAATGCGGTAGCAGAGATCGGCGTTCATCTGCTTCATCGCTGTCGACGTTCGAGATATTGCGAGACAGGTGCGTCCGCTCGTACCGAGGTATAGAATAACTCCAATGGCAGATCATACCCCCTAAAAATCCGATCGCATCGTTCTTGAACGCGACCAGTAGACCCGCCGTCACAAGCATGATTGTCCATCTTCGCTTCTTATCCTCGTCTGACAGATCGATGTGCTGGCGTGAGCTACTTTGGGTGTCACCGCTGATCTCCTTGCCCAGGTCCCGTGCCCTTTCCGTGTTGAGTGATTCACCTACACTTGCAAGCTCCAGACCAGCTGCGATGATCATGACGGTCAGCAATGCAAGCGGGAATTTATTCAGTAGAGCAGTCAAACTCCCACCAAACAAGAGACCCAGGACCAGTTTGAACATGCCTAAGATGACAATGCTCGCTCCTGACCGAGCTCCGAAACGGTATTGTGCTGCGAGACCACCAGAACCGTGGCAGACGGGCATTGCTCCAAACCAGCACCCGATCAGATTCATGCCGGCGACACTGACTCCAATGACGGTGACAGATGGAGTTTCGATCTCGGGGAGGAGGTCGGCGGCCAAATGCGTCACAGCAATGATGGAATTGAGAGTCGTCAGAGGCAACTGGCCAATACCCGCATCAAGGATGCCAATCTTCCAGTCTTGCAGAGACGGGATGCGAGCCCCATGAGGATGCCACAGTCGGAATCCAGGGAGATGTTGGCGTTCGTGTACTGCAAGTTGGATGAAGGCAAAGGTAATGCCGACGAGGAATAGCACGAGGGCGTAAGGCAAGACGCGAGGACGTGCATTGATGCTAAACAACAGTAGAAAGGCGCCGATAAGCCAGATGTAGTTATCCGCCCAAGATGGTGCGGTCCAAGACAGGGCCGAAACGGCCTTCGAACCCGCTGCAATCATCAGACTCAATCCTGCCCCGACTTGAATTCCCTTGACAACCGGGATGGGGATTACCCTGGTGAACCACGACAAGATCCCGGTCAGGCTGAAAACGAGAATACAGGTGGCCACGAAGATGCCTGCTGCGGCTGTCTGTCCCGCTGTGAGCGACTTCAAAATCGCAACTGCGGCAATGGCCTTCATCGGCTGGACTGGCAATGGAATCCCGAAGACCATTCCAGTGAGGATGTTGTAGAGTCCGGTCAGGACCAGGGTCGTCGTGAGAGAGATTTGCCGTCCTTCTGTCAGTTCGATGACAATGGGCAGGAACGTGCCCAAGTCGCCGAGTGAGCCGGATATCTCGGTCCATGGCTGTCGTCGAAAGGTGGACAAATTGTGGGTGAAGACCCGTCGTAGGTGCTGTTGGTGTCGTGTGCTCATGTTGTCTAGCCGGTCAGCTTTCACAGATTGAAATATGTGCAGTTTGGACCGAGAATTGTGGTGAAATTGATGGACTTGGAGGTGCTAAAGTCATCAAAGGTCGTCTGTCACAAGCCGATTCCGCAGTAAATGGTTAACAGCCTTGTGTCACAGAACTGGAGGTGGGGATAATCGAATATTTCGCTGTCAAGTCCAGGCTGACGGAGTAGTCCGCGGTAGCCTAATGTCATGAGGAGAAGAATGAAACTTCGTGGCACAGAGTTTGACAGCCTGTACTGGCATATGGCCGGGTTAAATAACTGGAGTAGAATAAAAAGATAGCGCTATCGCAGAGGTTGAAAAGATGGATACTTTAAGGCGAAACGTTCATGAGGAAGAGATAGGCAAGGCTACGTGCGCGTTGTTATTTATGTCATGCAGCGGATGGCGCCGGGAATTCGCCTACATGCTTGTAATTTCACCCGAAGATATTGGGACTTTGCCTGCCTACTTAGTCAGCTAGTCTCACCTTTTGATACTTCAATACTTTTGAGAGCTCTCCATAGTTAGATACCTGGGTGTATGATCTACCTGTATGGCTATTGCCCCTTGTGCTCGAGTTTCGAGTCCATTCATACAATAGATATTGTGCTTGGGGGGTTTTAGGACCCTAACTGGATCACTTGAGACTCGTCTCGTCGTTCTGAAAGCGTCATGACGATACTGGCGGTGTCCCAATGTAGGTGTAATTGCTGGCATAAAAGTTCAAATATGTTGGCTCCGGTCGTGGACCGGTAAGGTCTTCGATGGCAGATCCGTATTTGATTAATAGGTCTTCCCTAAACGCCGTTTGAATCAGCCCAATGCCGAATGGCACTCCTTTACCGTCAACTCCGACCGGAACAGTAATCATTGGATATCCAGCCTTTGCCGCAATGGAAACAGAAACACCACCATCCACGGATATGGGCACAATAAGGCCGTCTAAATCGCCTTCTGAATGCGTCAGTGCAGCATCGATGCCTTGTTCGCGTGATTTGAGACGAATGTATTCAAAGGCTTTCGTGTACTGCTCTTCACTCTCATTCTTTGCCTCGAGACAGCGATCGAAGTTGTCCTGGCCTGTCGGCCAGGCCAGGTGAGTGCCAGGAACCCCACCTTCTGTGTGAGTGTGATCGATGTTATACTTAACGATGTCCTCAAGCGTCAAGATGCTGCTCTCGTTATGTTCGAGTCCGGTTAGGTATTCTTTGAGCCCGTGGTAGAACTCGGTTTTGACAACCTGAAATTCAGAAAGACTGGACCCAGTGTAGCCTTCCGCATAGTCCCAGTCCCAGCCATCAGGGGGTATGATATCCTCAGCACTAGGAAATTCAACCTCATAGACTTTTGCACCAGTATCTTTGATCTTGCTTACAAGCTCGATTAGCGCTTCGTATTCTGCCGCCTGTTCCGCATTGTCCCTGGCACTGTTCCAGACTCGGTTCATAGGCATTCCGAACCTGGCATTTATTAACATCTCCTTACTCGCTAGGAGTGAAGAATAGTCCGGATTCAAGCTGGAAGGGCGACTGTTGGGATCGGCCAGCACCTCGAGGACAAGAGCAACATCTTCAACGCTTCTTCCAAATGGACCAACGGTGTCAAGACTCTTGGCTTCTGGAATGACTCCGGTCGTGGATGTCAACCCTACAGTCGGTTTGATTGACACAAGCCCGCACCTGTCCGCTGGAAACATTAAGCTGCCATCTGTTTCGGTCCCAATGCTAAAGGCACAGAAATTGGCCGCGACAGCGCTTGCGCTACCACTGCTACTGCCACCGGGATGCTCGGCCAGGTTGTAAGGATTTCTGTTTTGTCCGCCGCGACTCGAGTAGCCTTCCGAATAATAACTCGAGCGCATTGATGCCCACTCACTTAGGTTTGCCTTGCCAAGCAATATACAACCAGCTGCTCGAAGCTGGGCAACAACGTCAGCGTCGGCTGGAACCCTTGTGCCTATGAGTGCGAAGCAGCCTGCCGTAGTTTGCATTCCATCCTTGGTGGCAATGTTATCCTTCACGAGGAACGGGATGCCGTGGAGCATGGATCGGACAACCCCATTGCTACGTTCTGTATCAAGGTCAATCGCTATGGAGAGCGCTTCTGGATTGGTCTCGATGACGGCTTTTATGCATGGGTTGAGCACGTCCATGCGATTTAGGTAGCATTGGGTGAGATCTTGAGATGTGAATGATGCTGTGGTAAGATGTTGTTGGAGCTCACAGATGGTCAACTCTTCGACCTCGATGCCTCTGCAGAGAAGCATTTTGGAAGGATGTGGAAAAAACTTTGCTACTGGTATATAAAAACATTTCTTTCTTTCCAGCGTCCTTTTTGTACTATTGAGTCGAATTGGGATGCAGGAGTACAACGGTTGGGTTTGGTGCTAAGCCCAATAGTAATTCGGGGTCAACAGGTAGATCATGTGAGCGGGATAGTTAGACCTGAACAGTGGTTAAGCTTCTCGGCTAGGTACCTACCTATGACTACCTAAGTAACTACCTAAGTAACTAACTTAACTACCGATGTAGGCACTGTGGACAAACCACTCTACACAACCATCTTTCTTAACTACTTGTCTATGATAAACGCTTTCCATGTTGCAGCCTACTCTCAAACTAGTCACTAGAGGCCCATCATCTTCACCGTTGTGCCTCCTTGTATATATCCCACCTACTCACCCCGCAATTTAGCATTGTGTGGATAGTCCTCCTTGGTCCAAGGGCGCACCTTCCGATTTGGGTCATCATCCATTTCATCAATGCCTCACATCACTTGACCCATTTCTGAGAATATCCGACATAAGATTTGGTTCCTGGCATTTCACTGTTGTTGAGGGTGCTTCGCCTTTCTCTTTACAATGCTCTCGAGCTCCCTATACACAAGTTACAACAATCCATAAGGTATGGAGACTGGAAATGTCGCAACGTCGAACACTGTCCGTGGTTCGAGGCTGAAAAAAAGAGTCCGAGCACCTAGGGGGAGTGGCCTTCGGTCTAACAGAGGCTGGTAAGGAACTTCACCACTTTCTGAAATTTTTATCGACTCTCAATCCGATGTTGCTAACACGTGGGGTCCGCAAGCATTACGTGTCGTAAACGTCACCGCAAATGTGATGAAAGACACCCGAGATGCAGTAATTGCTCGAAAGGAGATCGTGAATGCCATTGGGATGGCGATGGTGCTGGTGACGACTCCCAGTCAATCACTGCCATCCCAGAACGCCAAGTGTCACTCCCTCCTCGGACAATTGAACAAGAGCAGAACCATGATGATGTGAATCAAGGTGTCTCTGGCGGGTTTTCTGAGGTCGACCCGTTCGATATAACTACAGCTCCTGGTGAGAGCTGTGCCTATGGGTTTTCTCCATTTTCAACCGAGACGACGGGGACTATGGTACAAGACCGCGCGACCTCGCGGTGGCTAAATCTTATAGTCAGTGATGTCACAGATAGTACCACAATCCCTCTCAACCAAGAACATCTCTCATTCAACAACAACGCTCCTCAGATACTTCCACACATCACCGCTACAGCGCCTTTGGCATCTGTTCTCCAAGGAGCCTTGCTTGTAACATCACCCAGTTCGTTGATTAGTATTTCTGATCAGGACGCCTGGCGATCGGCTGAGAACATCTCCTTGTCTGCTGAAGAGCAAGCCTTGTTCAGACACTTCGTTGAAGAATTAGCTTATTGGGTACGTTCACATTTCTTTTATATCCTCCTTTGCTCTTACAGCTCAATAACGGCAATCAGTTGGATTTGTTTGACACGAAATGCCATTTTGCTACATACATTCCGAGGCTCGCTGTAAGTAATGCCCTCAGCCAGGCTCTTTTGCCCAGCTGCTGACGAGTTCCATGATTTTAAGTGCAATAATGCCGGGCTAATGAATGCGATCCTCGCTCTTTCAGCCCAACATCGCTCTCATACCAGCAGAATTCATCCTAGCTTGCCATCACTTGATCCAAGCTTGGCTGTCCAATACTACTATCAAACATTGCGTTACATTCAAGACGCTATGCATCTTGCCAGCTACAACAAATCGGAAGAAATCCTCGCAACTGTCATGCTGGTGTCACTCTACGAGATGTTCGATGAATCATCCGTCGGATGGCAACGACATCTCAAAGGGGTCTTCTGGATCCAGCGAGCCCAGAACGTCAATGGCCTTTCTCCAGGATTGCGTCAAGCTTTATGGTGGTGGTGGATCCGTCAAGACCTGTGGGCAGCGCTTCGTGAAGGACGAAGATCAAACAGCTTCTGGACACCACCCCGGCCGGTCGTCGAACAAAACCAAGACGAATTAGCCGATTTCGCCACTATCCTTCTACGGGAGGCTGTGAATTTCGCAGCAAAACGCAGTACAGACGATGCTAGCAATATCGAGACTTTGCAGAGTCGTGTGAAACATGCAGAAATGCTGCAACGGAATCAGGAGTGCTGGTTCAAATGCCTGGGGCTGCCATTCCAGCCATTGCCGTATCTACTGAACAAGTTCGAGGATTCTGCAAGTGGCATTGCGCACAATTACCGTGAGCAGTTCGACCCAATCTGGATCCATCCTCCAAAGTTTGCTGCCGCCATTCAAATGTACAATCTTGCCCGGATATTGGTGTATCTACATTGCCCAATCTTGGATGGATTAGGGAGTCAGTCAAGGATGCAAAAAGCTATGCAAGAGGCATGTACTACCATATATGGCATCGCTGTTACGCTCGACCATTCGGGAGCTCATATTATGTCTTCGCAATGCCTCTATGGGGCTGGGTTCTGCGAAATGAACGAAAAACGTCAAGCAGGTATTCTCGCTCTACTGGATGAATGTGAAAGATGTAGCGGGTGGTCTGTACGGCAGCTGCGCCATAACCTACAGCGTCAATGGGCTGGAAATGGAGAACATTAGGATGCTGAATGAGAACTATTCACGATGACTTGTGATTTGCGACATATGCTGCACTGAAGTGAGGCTATCACTACACCGAAATCTAGCTCTGGCAGTTCTCATCGGTCTTCAGAGATCTGTGGCCTTCTTTGTTCAGCTCGGAGCACCAGTCGTGCATCTGCAAAGCTCTTGACGGGAAGACATATGTCTAGCGTCCTCAGAGCTGGCATGAAAGAATGCTCCCTTGCTCTAATGATACTTTACGGAGAGTATCTATGGCGCTTGTTTTCCTTATCGGTTTGGTCCCTAAGGAAAATAATTAGTATGCCATTCGCCACTATAAGGAAGGTTTGGACGCACTGTAATCCAGAGACGATCTCTTCGCTCATGTCCCCAGTTGCATATGCAGGGTCGGTCAATGCCTTTTTGTCCCGGCGTCGATTCTCGGCTTGCATCAGAGTCCACTGTGTACCCATGATGCAGATGAAGATACTGAGTACGCTGTGAACAGAATTTAGCTTGTAATCAATATTTGCTGAGATTTTCCGCTTACCTCATGACGAATGTGAGCCCCGTGTGGAACCTGGGGCTTTCCGAGTTAAGGAATGTCTGAGGGCAGACGATGTTGATGACGCAGTACGCCACGAATGTCATGGATGTGGTCACAGCCTTCTTTGTAAAGCCTCCAATATTCGCACCAATGACAGACATGATAACGTTGTAATTGGCAGTCGCGAATGCAATCATAGTAACACCTGCAAACCTGCGTTGCTTATATTGTTCTTCTGCCGGTGTGACGTATAAGATAGCACAACCAACAACCGCAAAGCATGTAGCAAACGCGGTGAGAGGCTGCTTGTAGTTTCGAAGTTGGCGAACGTAAGTAGGGGGAAAAGAGACAAGGAGGACGACCGCGACCTGATTTCATATCGATTTAGCTAGATGATGTGCGGTTTGATGCCAGTGAGCCTTACCTGAAGCGCGTAAGCGGGTGCTGAGTATAATTGCGCTTTCAAAGCAGTGTATCCGAACCCCTAACAACATGTTAGACTCGTCCGGCATCAGGAATAGATCTCATCCATCTACGAACCTTGATGATTATACCCAAGAAGTTGGTCTGCACACTTCCAGCTGCCTGGGCAAAGAACATTGAAAATGTAATAAGCCAGACACGAATGTCCAGCATGGCTTCCCGGAATTGTGGCCACTTAAAGGTTGCTATACAAACGACGATCAACAAAAAGAACGCTCGCCAGGGTTTTCAGATTTTGACTCACTGTTCTTGATTCCAGTCTGGTCTTTCGCAATACGCGCAATTGCCACCACTTTCTCCCTTTCATTCAGCCACTTGACACCTTCTGGCGAATCGGGCATAAAGAACCACTTGAAGTGTCAATGTCTGTGCATCTCAGATTGGCTTCATGACTTACCAGTACCACACCCATAAGGCAGCTGCAAAGCCCCAGCAGAAGGAAGATCAGCTGCCATGATGATAGTGGACCAGATTCCACCTTGCCCAGGCCATAAAAGACCATCAGGAAAGGAATAGGCAGCGCCCCATTGAGCACAGTCCAGACTCCGAGGCGAGAAGGCTGTTCCCGGTGAGTGTACCACATCGTCGTGATCATCAAGAGGCCAGGCACCAGCACAGATTCAAATAATCCTAGGAGGAATCTCATAGCGGCCAGAGTAGCAAAGCCTTTGGCGCCAATGCAACCAAGTAAGGTTATACCCCAACAAAAGTATGCCACAGCGAGAACCTTGCCGACATGGAAGTATTGGAGGACTCGGCCTACAAGGGCAGAGCCAAGCAGGGCGCCGAAGAAGAAGATTGAAACACACCAGGAATACTCCTGGGCGACCAAACCAAGGTCTTCGCGTAAACCGTACGTAGCTGCGGATCCCAGACCGGCCTTATCCACGTACTGCAATCCACAAGCCACTGCCGCGAGAGGCAGAATTCTCAGATCGATTTTTCGAAGGACTGCATTGCTCTCTTCCTCCGTGAAACCGAGTTGATCACTCTCTAGCACTTTTGCTGCTGCATTGTCACCGTCCTTTGGTATGGAGAATTCGACTTGGTTCGCAGGGGCTGTGCCAAGTTCGACATCATTCTTCGAACCCATATTGATATTGTGGCCAAGAAACGCCGTAGGGCAAGAATATTTGGTGAGGTTGATGTCGGTCGAAAAGTGTCCATCATCCTGGCGCAGAGTCGATCCCTTTTATCCTGACTATGGGGATTGACATTGTATGGTGCGGGTAAGTTCAGGCCCGAATCTTCTCCTGGGTCGCGTTGTCTCGTGGCTCCGGGGTACGGGGAAGGGAAACTTTGAGATACGGGGAGGTTGTCACACTACAGGTTAGACGAGAGGATGTACGCTTGGCATCATTCGTCCTGGTCACGGTGTCAGATGTGCCGCGTGCCGCGTCCACTGGGACCCTTTGCAAGAACGCTTTCTGAATTACAAGTTGCTTGACTTTTTGTACCAAGCGTAACAGAACATGACCGGAGATCATGGTTCAAGTGTATGCCTTTCTGTTCTTGCATACACGATACCCATCAACGCTTTGATACCCAGCAACCTCAAAATGCCCCCCTGGAAAATCGATGTACATTCACATATAGTGCCTCCTAGATGGCGAGAAGAATGTCGACGCCGAGGTTATGAAGTCCCTGTAAGCCATTACTGGAACAACTAGCACATGAGTTCTAACTAGCACAGTCATGGAACGTCGATGAGCATATCTCATTAATGGATAGCTTGTGCATCCAGAAGTCCATCGTTAGTGTTACCGCCCCAGGCTCACACTTGGAACCCGGAGATGATCACCTGGGAAGACAGCTGGCACGGGAATGTAACAATTTCATGGCTAGTATTGTGAAAGCACACCCTTTACGATTCGGATTCTTTGCATCTTTGCCTCTCCCAGATATTGAGGGATCTCTTCGGGAAATTGACTACGCAATCAACGTGTTGGGCGCTGATGGAATTGGTCTAATGTCAAACAGCCACGGCATATATCCCGGAGACTCTACATTTGAAGCAATCTTCCAGAGATTGGATACTCTTGGTGCCAAAGTCTTCATCCATCCAAATCATTGTCGATATGCACACGTTGCTGGATCATTTCAGAAGATTCCCGAGCTTTTACCGGTTGTACCTTCGTCAATTTTGGAATACTTCTTCGATACCGGACGAGCACTCACATCACTTCTACATTCGGGGACAGCGGCGGCACATCCAAATGTCACCTTCATCATCGCCCATTGTGGTGCCATTCTGCCTCTTGTTCTTGAAAAGATCACTGGGTTTGCAACAAAATGCCTGAACATGCGAGGACTTCCCACATCAGAGGACGTCAGAGCGGACCTCAACCGACACTTCTTCTTTGATACCGCAGGGTTCATGTGTCCCGACCAGTTGCCGGCGATCTTGAAGCTTGTCACTCCAGACAGACTACTCTTCGGCACAGATCTTCCCTTCTTGCCATTCGCAGTGGCAAAGGATCTGTCACAGGAATTAGATGACAGTATACAAACTCACTGTGGTCAACAATGGCTGTCAGATGTCTACTGCTTAAATGCAGAAAAGCTCCTACGACGCGAATGATTCAGATGTAACAGGTACAGAATTTAGATAGTCGCATTGTCGTTCTTCACAAGCTAGAGCCCCAGATAGCGCCATAGACTCGTACAAGAAGCATTTGATCTTAGGTTATAATCTAGTAATTCGCTTGGCCTCCGTCCACTTTGAAAGTCCCTCCTGTCAAAAACTGAGCATCATCACTGGCGAGAAAGGTGACCATAGCCGCTATGTCGTCTGCTTCAGCCAACCGACCCAAAGGTAGGGCTGCTAGCATCTCTTTGATCTTATGCTCCGGCCAGCAGTCCAGGAACATTGGACTATTTACGCCACAGGGGTGTACCGTGTTGACTCGAATTCCATATTGGCCCAACTCGGCAGCACCATACATTGCAAGGCTTCGCAGTGCCTGCTTTGAGCAGCCATATGCAGTCATGCCGGGACGAGCGATGAGCCCAGCGGCTGATGATGCCAGAATGATGCTCCCTTGTCCACTACCACTGTCTCTCATGATCCTTCCGGCATGTTTTAGCCCGATGAATGCTTCTGCATGTAAGTCTTCAAGCGTGCCTGCTTACGGAGCATACTCACCGGACTTGGTATTGACGTTCATGCAACGGTCGAATAATTCCACACTTGTATCCAGTAGGGGTGTTGCCTGGTATGATATACCCGCATTGAGGAAGCAGGTGTCGAGGCCTCCAAAAGTGGCAACACTTTGCTTCAATGCGTTCTCCATTTGCAACTCATCGGTGACGTCTGCTTTGATTGCTAATATCCTCTCCTGGGGAGATTCGATGGAAGACTTGCAACCCGCGCTCAGAGTTGTTTTTGCGACATTAAGTTGGGTCTCATTGAGGTCAATCAAGACCACCTTCGCCCCTTCGAGAAGACAGCGTTGTGCAGTGACCACCCCAATGTTGCCAGCCCCGCCAGTAATGACAATGATTTTATCCTGAAGCCTGCCAGAGATGGGCTTCAATTTCTTGTTCACAGCCATTGGAAGTTCGAGCCAAAGGATATGTAATACTGGCAGGAAATACTATCACGCAACTACTTTATAGCTTGCAAGCTGATACAAGTTTGTATTTTGTCAGACTGCATTATATACGATTTCCCGAATTGCAACACGGTTGGGGTAACCTTTGTCCAAGCGAGCCCAGGTCAGGTGGGGAAGAGGTTGGAATAGGGTCCACAGCCATCCCCACGGGGCGGTAGCCACACCTCGTTAGGCACCCTTCTAATTTGATAGCTCACAACTCAGATGCGCGTAGCGGACTGAGCAGGGTCCTCGACATCTCAGGTCGTGGAAGCCCTCTCCATCTTTTTCACTTCTGAAACTTCTCTCATGGAGGTGCCTAAAGGAGTCAGCTTTCAATTCTTGGAAATCAGGGTTCAGACAACCGCCAGAGCTTCCATTGGGTAGAGCAGGGCTGGAAATGATACTGCCTCGATCACTCCAACAAGACTGACTATTGTTTACGGGATAGTTTTGTCACCTGGCACGAGGTGGCATGATGCTATGGCTATTATCGGTTGCAGGACTCTGGACTACTTGAATCGTCTCCCTACCAGTGCTTCAGCCTTGTCACAGCGCACGCTTATGATTGGACATGTTCTTGGACGGTATACCACTACTTAATATGTCATTCATTCACCAGTCTTGCTCTCTGTTTCCAATGATGCCACTAATTGCTTCCACAGCTTCATGGCCTTCTGAGCTTGACGAATGGGTGTTTCAGGATCTGGATCAGCTGTTGAGGCATGAAATGATTCCATACTTACCCATCCTTGGTAGCCCATTTCCAACACTAAAGTCCTCACGATCTCGTCTACCGGCATATAGCCGCCCAGTTCCAAATCACCAGGAAAGACCCGGCCGTTGCGAGACCATTGCATTAAGGGGTGTTGTTGAGAATTGAAGAATGGATGTGAAGGTGAAAGAGGAGTGTCCATCTTCATAGCTTCTGAGAGCTGGATGTACCAGATCTTCTGCACATCAACCATTCGTGCGAGATCGGCAAGATCAGCTTTCAAACTTTCGAGGGCATTTGGTCGTAGACCGTCTAGGGCCTCGGGATCCCCATACACCTTTGCAAGTGTGTGGTAGGTATCGATGCACATCCCGAAATTTGAGCGATCAACTTTTTGTACTACCGCCCACGTTGTTTGCCAGCTGTCCACATGTGCTCCCCATGCCATATATTCATAGGCAAGACGGATGGGAGGGGAATAGGATGCTGCCAGGTCTGCAAGCTCTCTAAAATCTTCCACGACTTTCTCCCCGCCTGTTGCAATCTCTAGGCTGGTGTGAAACATGGACGGTATCAAAAGTATGTCTGCTCCCAGAATCTGGCAGATTTCAAAAAACACCATGGCTTTGGCTAGCTTCTCTTCGTGTCTGCTTTTACTGAGAAGGCCTTCGTAGTTCTTGAAGGGCTGAAATACTATTACCTTCAGGCCGTATTGATCACAGAGCTTGCGAAAGAGACGAGCATTGCTGTAGAGGTTTTCTTGAAACGGTCGAGTGATATTTGTCTGTCTTCGACTGGGAAGCTTGATGTCCTCATAGAACAGTTCAATGGCCTCAAAGCCGGCTTGCGCCGTAGCCTTAATCTTTGGCTCTAACTCATGATGAGTTGTGGCGCGGGCAATGGACATTGATGCCACTGCAGGCCTTAGCCGCTTGGATATAGCGGTACGATCTGTAGAG
Source organism: Exophiala bonariae (assembly GCF_035927105.1). Lineage (NCBI taxonomy): Eukaryota > Fungi > Ascomycota > Eurotiomycetes > Chaetothyriales > Herpotrichiellaceae > Exophiala > Exophiala bonariae. The sequence goes on from NW_027042494.1 coordinate 595,981, forward strand.
ATCATGGTAAAGAGCGAAGTACGCAGAGTAGTTGTACTGAGATTCGGCTGATTTGCAAAAGCGGATTGAGTATATCAAAGATCCAACGTCTTGGAGAAGCAAAAATCCCTTTTGTCACTAGGACTAAGGGATATGGGCGATCGAGCGAAAGACGTCAGCGTACCTCTGGCATCAGAACGGTGCCCATGATACAGTTGCCCAATGTTCTGTCTGACAAAAGAGAAGAATAAGTATCACGTAAAGCTAAATTTGTAGACCACAAGACACAGCTGTGGTCGCGAGACGCGGATTGCTCCAATGTTGGAGATGCGGGCGCTCTACAAAGTACTGAGTGGGCTTCGAATTGCACGTGGCTAGCTCTGACAAGGATGATCTCCGCTACTACTTCGATACTCCATGAGTGCGCTCTGAATTTATTGGCAAGTCGGATAATTCATGTGATGACAAAACTTGTACAAGCCTACCGGCAGGAATATCAGTTTCATTGCCGCCGCCTTTCTTTTCACGACAAGAATAACCCAAATATTTGAGTCGGTGAGATCTTGTCCATAACCCCTGAAAGAGCTCAAGATATGGCTATTCAAACACAACATGTGGATCTTCTGGTCTTGGGAGGTGGCTTGTCAGGCCTCTCAACGGCCATGCACGCCTGTGAGATGGCTGGAGGAAATGACTTCTCAGTCCTTGTAATAGAGAAGACCGAAGCACTTGGCGGCTCGTCGCAATACTCGTCTGGAATGTTCTGGGCACCAAAAGACAAAAGCATGGCCCATGAAACAATTCAGTACGGAGAGCACGGACTTATCGATAAGCTCATCGATGGACATCGAAGTGCAGTGGACTGGTTCCGAACGCAAGGCTTAAGGGTGTCTGATGAGTTCCCTGGCATTATGTCGATTGGTTTGGGATATCCTATTGACATAAAAGCTCTCACACAGTTGGCCATCGATAAGATACGTGCTCGATCCACTGCAAAGATTCTACTGAACACCTCCGCAATCTCGCTTTTGCAAGACTACCGTTCAGGCCCAGTACGGGGCGCCATTATCCTTCCTGATGGCGGCGAACCTATAGAGGTCCATGCAAAGACTACTGTCATCTCGATGGGAGGGTTTCAAGGATCGCCCAAGCTAGTATCTCGATATATTGGTCCTGGGGCAGATAATATTTTTGTACGCTCCAACCGAGGCAATACTGGAGACGGGCTCTCGCTCGCTTCTAAAGCTGGAGCTGGCAGCTCACGAGGGATGTCCACATTTTATGGACATTTGTTACCGTCCCCGTTACAAGCATCTGAGGTCGATCCTTTCCAATTCCTTCATATCGCTCAATTCCAGTCAAGTCGTACAGTACTTGTGAATCGACGTGGGAAACGCTTCTGTGACGAGACAATGGGTGATGAAGTGTCGAATCAAGCAGTTGCTCAACAAGAAAACCGAATCGCTTACATGATCCTGTCAGACGAAGCGAGAGAGAAATATGCCACAGGAGAGCCCTGGCCAAATGCTGGATTTGTGGACCGTATCCAAAAAGCCAAAGATGTTGGTGGACGAGTGTTCAAGGTCAAAACTGTTGAAGGGTTGGTACAGGGATTGGCGACATGGGGAGTTGCCGCCACAAATCTGAAGAACACTATTCAAGGCTATAATACCGCGGCAAGGCTTCTGGAAAGTGGTTCAAAGGTCGATCCCAGCAACCTCGACGCCCCTATCGGCACAAATGAGTACGGGAAGCCACCCCATGGACCGATAACGGATGATAATGGACCTTTTTGGGCGTTGGAAGTCCAACCGTCCATTACACTGACATATGGAGGTACCAAGATCAACAGTTCTTCGCAGGCGCTGACCCAGAACGGAAGAGCGATTGAGAATCTCTATGTGACTGGGGTGGACGCTGGAGGCTTTAGCAACTACAGATATTGTGCAGGGCTGGCTTTGGCTTGGGTGACGGGGAAATGGGCAGGTGAGGCAGCTGTGGGTGGAAGATAGTATTTCGTCCCATATATTTTGTGGAGAAGGTAGATTTCCAGATAAACCATACTAAATACACACATGTGTGCTGCAAAAGATGCTAGTATTAGGAGATAGTTTGGCATCTACGTTTGAAATCCAGAAAGTAAGTGTGAAGGTTCATTCTCGTGAAGGCCCAATTCCGATTTTATCCCATCATCTCCCTCCAGGTGAACGCACCATGTCAGAAAATTACTATCAAACAATGCCGCCTGAGCACCCACAATGCTGAATAAAATGATTAATTCGTAATGATATCATCATCAACATTCGAGGTCTTGTCCCGAGATCGAAGTCTGATGGGTCATGCTAAGTCGTGCACGCTCTCTAGAATCATGCTGTGGGATATTTTTCACCACGCACCAACGCTGCCGTGGATTGGAATATCAATTCCAGTGGTGTAGCTTGCCGCATCGGACAGGAGATAGGTATACGCGCCGCTGCATGAAGAATTATCAGAGAATCCCGTCCTGGTTCCCGCCGAGTGTTTTGAAACTTACCCAAGTTCTTGAGGAAGCCCTAACCGTGGCATGCCGCGCCAATACTTCATTTTGTTTGTCCAGTCAGGGTCGTTGGCGACATGTGCAGACAGCTCAGTCTTGATGAATCCAGGTGACACTGTGTTAACCCTGATTCCATGCTCTGCCCATTCCATGGCGACGGTCTTTGCAATGCTTCGAAGTGCCGCTTTGGTTGCTCCGTATGGGGCCGAAGGGACGGTCCAGTCAACAGTTAGCTTGTCAAAGTAGCAACACAGTGTCCATATCGTCTACCTTATTTGGAGCATGTGACGCCATGGAAGATGTGATAACAATTGAGCCTTTGATACCAAGTTTCATGAAAACCCTAGCGGCGGCAGTTATACAATGCCAGGTTCCGTGAACCTGTACCACGCATATAAGCTTTTATTGGATCGTCTGCATTATCAGCCAGCTCACATTGATATTAAATAGGTTGTCAATGTCATCTCTGCTGAAGTCCAGAGCAGCCTTGTGTGCAGTGACCCCTGCATTTGCCACGAGACCATCGAGCCGAGAGGTTTCTGCTACAATGGTCTCAATCGCCTGACTTACACACTTTTCGTCTGTAATATCTGCACGAATATATTTCAACTGCCCGGGGAAGAGTGCTTGGAGAGACTCTAACTGGGAATCTGGAGGGCTGACGTCGAGGGAGTAGACATATTCCGCACCATTCAAGAGGAAGACTTCTGCGAGCGCGAGACCTATGCCTTGATTCGCTCCTGTGACTGATAAATTTAGGTCAGACTTGGATCCTGGGCGACGACAATCATAAAACATCTGCATACCTGCGATGATTTTGTTTTTCAGAGTCACCTGATATGCTCCCTGCTCCCTGCTTTGACTACGAGTCTCACCGCCATGGACTTCCATGCCTGTCATGAAGGACAAATATGTTTCAATCCAGTTGAATAAGGGTCCTTTTGTGCCAGCCTTAGTATGCTCGATTTTAAAGAGCTGCTCCAGAATGTTGTGGCTGGACGTGTTTGTAGCAGTCGAGCGAGGTCCAGTAGATTGATCATTGTTGTCCCATCGAACGTCTGTTCCACCCTAACATCTTGGGTCGACTCAGAAATACACGTCACATGTCTGAGCAAGAGGTATGGTTTGAGATAGCCAGCGAGGACTCACACAAACCACAATCAGTAAGAGTTGGTGGCTGTCTCGTGATCATACCCCAAATCTTGATTGTGGGGTGGACGCGTCCCGCGGGCTTCGAAGAACGTTCCCCAGTCAGGAGCAGGATGAAAATTCGTGGGGAAGTTGGCATTGGCCCCAGGCACAGAGGCGCACCTGAGTACGAGACGAGGGAAGTGGTAATTAGCTGCACCGTACCGTTGTGTAATATTAATATTTATGACGCGCGTGTCCCATCGTCGTCTCGAGACCAAAGTTTACTTGAGGATGGTCGGCAAACGCGGCATATGGCAGTGACTCTAGTTCGGTAACGGACTGAAATAAATCAATTACCTCGGTGTACTTAGCCC